>NC_083425.1:1558557-2158557 GCF_020745735.1 Hemiscyllium ocellatum | reverse complement strand
TTTACGAGGCTCACTCAAGCCTCACAATTTGAGCTTTGGTTACATGCTATCAGCTGTTTATAAGGGTCAATGTCCAATGTTGTCAGATTGACAGGCCTCTGAAGGACCCTGTAATCTAAAATAAAATAAAGGTGCTATTTGAGTTGTTGTAGTTGCTTTTGGATGAAGATGTGATGACACTCCAGGTAGATTTGCCTGTGACAAAGTTGCTGAGTTCCAGGTGAAGTTTGCTACTGCCCAGAAAAACAACACTCATCAACCAAGTTCAAATTTGAAGATTAACTCAATGATGAATCCAGAGCTAAACAGTGAGCATACTGAGATAAAATTCTGAACTAAACAACACACAACTCCCCAGGATTACAGCTCACACGCACACGCACACACACACACAGACACACAGAGGGAGTCACACACACACACACACACACACACACACGGAGGGAGTCTCACACGTACACACGCACACACTCCACACACACACACATAGAGGGAGGGAGTCACAGACACGCGCATGCACACACGCACATAACTCCACTAGGATTTTACACACACACACACACACACACACACATAGAGGGAGGGAGTCACAGACACACGCATGCACACACGCACATAACTCCACTAGGATTTTACACACACACACACACACACACACCTCCACCAGGATTACAGCTAAAGAACAAAGAACAAAGAAAATTTACAGCCCAGGAACAGACCCTTCGGCCCTCCAAGCTTGAGCCGATCCAAATCTACTGTCTAAACCTGTCACCCAATTCCTAAGCATTTGTATCCCTCTGCCCCCCACCTACTCATGCATTTATTCAGACATATCTTAAATGAATCTACCGTGCCTGCCTCTGCCACCTCTGCTGGCAACATGTTCCAGACCCTACCACCCTCTGTGTGAAGTACTTGCTGTGTATATCTCCCTTAAACTTTTCACCTCTCACCTTGAACCGTGACCTCTCATTATTGAATGCTTCACCCTGGGAAAAAGCTTGTCTCTATCCACCTGTCTATACCCTTCATGATTTTGTAAACCTCAATCAGGTCCCCCCTTAATCTTCTTTTTTCTCATGAAAACAAACCTAACCTACTCAACCTCTCTTCATAGCTAGCACCTTCCATACCCGGCAACATCCTCGTAAACCTCCTCTGCACCCTCTCCAAAACATCCACATCCTTTTGGTAATGTGGCGACCAGAACTGTACACAGTATTCTAAATGCGGCTGAATCAACGTCTTGTAAAATGTTAACATGACTTACCAGCTCTTATACTCAATACCCCGTCCAATGAAGGCAAGTGTACCATATGCCTTCTTGACCACTCTATTCACCTGTGCAGCAACCTTCAGGGTACAATGGACCTGCACTCCCAGATCTCTCTGCTCATCATCTTTTCCCAAGACTCTTCCATTCATTGTATAATTTGTTCTAGAATTAGATTTCCCAAAATGCATCACCTCACATTTGCCTGGATTGAACTCCATCTGCCACTTCTCCACCCAACTCTCCAGTCTATCGATATTCTCCTGTATTCTTTGACATTCCCTTATGCTTTCTATACTCCACTAATCTTCATATCATCTGCAAACTTGCTGATCAGACCAACAGTGCCCTCCTCCAGATCATTTATGTATATCACAAACAACAGTGGCCCCAGCACTGACCCCTGTGGGACACCATTGGTCACCTTTCTCCATTTTGAGAAACTCCCTTCAACTACTACTCTCTGTCTCCTATTGCTCAACCAGTTCTTTATCCACCTAGCTAGAACACCCTGCACACCATGTGACTTCACTTTCTCTATTAGTTTACCATGGGGGATCTTATCAAAAGCCTAACTAAAGTCCATGTATATGACATCAACAGCCCTTCCTTCATCTATCAACACTTCCTCAAAGAACTATGTTAAGTTGGCAAGGCATGATCTACCCTGCACAAAACCATGTTGCCTATCACTGATAAGCCCATTCTTTTCCAAATATAAATAGATCGTATCCCTCAGTACCTTCTCCAGCAACTTTCTCACCACTGATGTCAGGCTCACTGGTCTATAGTTACCCGGATTATCCTTACTACCCTTCTTGTTCAGGGGTACAACATGAGCAACCCTCCAGTCTTCCGGCACCTCACCTGTGTTTAAGGATGCTACAAAGATATCTGTCAGGGCCCCAACTATCTCCTCTCTTGCCTCCCTCAGCAACCTGGGAGAGATCCCATCTGGTCCTGGGGATTTGTCCACCTTAATAACCTCTAGCCTACCCAAGACATCTTCCCTACTTATGTCAACGTGTGTGTGGGTCTGCACCCAAGTAAGAGTCAATGTGTGTGAGACTGTGCCCCAGTGAGGGTCAGTGTGTGTGGGACTGTACCCCAGTGAGAGTCAGCGTGTGTGGGACTGTACCCCAGTGAGGGTCAGTGTGGGTGGGACTGTACCCCAGTGAGAGTCAGTGTGTGTGGGACTGTACCCCAGTGAGAGTCAGTGTGTGTGAAACTGTACCCCAGTGAGAGTCAATGTGTAGGGGACTGTACCCCAGTGAGAGTCAGTGTGTGTGGGACTGTACCCCAGTGAGAGTCAGTCTGTGTGGAACTGTACACCAGTGAGAGTTAGTGTGTGGGAGTGTACCCCAGTGAGAGTCAGTGTGTGTACGACTGTATTCCAGTGAGAGTCCGTGTGTGTGTGGGTCTGTACCCCAGTGAGAGTCAGTGTATGTGGGACTGTACCTCAGTGAGAGTCAGTGTGTGTACGACTACCCCAGTGAGAGTCAGTGTGTGTGGGACTGTACCCCAGTGAGAGTCAGTGTGTGTGGAACTGTATCCCAGTGAAAGTCAGTATGTAAGGGACTGTACCCCAGTGAGAGTCCATCTGTGTGGCCTATACTCCAGTGAGAGTCAGTGTGTGTGGGACTGTACCCCAGTGAGAGTCAGTCTGTGTGGGTCAATACCCCAGGGAGTATCAGTGTGTGTGGGTGCTGCACTCCAGTGAGAGTCAGTGTGTGTGGGACTGTACACCAGTGAGAGTCAGTGAGTGTGGGACTGTACCCCAATGAGAGTCAGTCGGTGCGGGTATATACCCCAGTGAAAGTCAGTGTGTGTGGGACTGTACACCAGTGAGAGTCAGTCGGTGTGGGAGTGTACCCCAATGAGAGTCAGTGTGTGTGGGTGCTGTATCTCAGTGAGAGTCAGTGTGTGTGGGAGCTGTACCCCAATGAGAGTTAGTGTGGAATTATTCACAGAGCCAGAGGTTGCCTCTGACGAGAGAGAGGCTGTGACTTTATTGGGCATCTTTGGACAGCACGGTGGCACAATGGTTAGCACTGCTGCCTCACAGCACCAGAGACCCGGGTTCAATTCCCGACTCAGGCGACTGACTGTGTGGAGTTTGCACGTTTTCCCCGTGTCTGCGTGGGTTTCCTCCGGGTGCTCCGGTTTCCTCCCACAGTCACAAAGATGTGTGGGTCAGGTGAATTGGCCATGCTAAATTGCCCGTTGTGTTAGGTAAGGGGTAAATGTAGGGGTATGGGTGGGTTGCGCTTCGGCGGGTCGGTGTGGACTTGTTTCCACACTGTAAGTAATCTAATCTAATCTTTCTTGGCTCCTCAGTGTCTGTGATATTTAGTTGGTTCCATGGACTGGGTGCAGCTCTCAGCCCGGTGGAGTTCAGTGTGCTCACTGATTGACAGCTGCCTCTTACCCTATCGAACAACAACAATTTGATGTAGTAATGTTTGAGAAATGCCCTATGACAGCTGGCATTCAGCTGGTCATGGGCTCAGTCAAAGTCGGAGTTGGCCCGAGGGCTTGCAGTATTGCTTCTTCAGATAAGTCGAGGTCAGTGTCTCCTGTCTACCTATGGCTGGACAGGCTCCTTCTGTATTCGTGACAACCACAGGGTGTGTGTGTGTGTGTGTGTGTGTGTGTGTGTGTGTGTGTGTGTGTGTGTGTGTGTGTGTGTGTGTGTGTGTCCCTCCAATGTACAGAACTCCCTCAGCACCGACCCTCCGACAGTGTGGCACTCCGTCAGCACTGATCCTCCGATAGTGTGGCACTCCGTCAGCACTGACCCTCCAACTGTGCAGCACTCCATCAGCACTGACCCTCCAACAATGCGGCATTCCCTCAGCACTGATCCTCTGACAGTGTGGTGCTCCCTCAGGGCGGTATTGCACAGTTTCTCAGGGATCGTTGCCATGTTCTGAAATCAGGATCATGTTTCTCGTGGTGTTACCCTGTCCAAACAGCTGTTACTGTCACTGCTGAACATGTCCTTTCAGAGTAGGAGTGTACACAACACATGGCCAGCTTGGTGTGATTTACTGCGCAGTCCCTGACCAGATTCGTGACTGATCTCATTCTAACCCTCTGATTGATGCCTGCCCCACAGACTGTTCATAAAGCAGGAACATTCCCCTCTTTAGTTTCTGATGGTGATTTCACAGTGACCCCTCCCTCACTCCCTGTCACCTCCAATCCGGTCAGAATCCAGGAGATTTCCTGCAGGATCTCCTGCCCCTCGCACTCACATTTCCTCACCACCCCCAACTCCCAGTCTCTGTGTGCCTCCCATATTTCCCAGTAGCTGGGGACCAGAAAGGGGAGGGAAGTGGGGACTCTCCCTCTCCCTCTCTTTCTCTTTATCTCCCTCTGTCTTCCCCCACTTTCTCTCTTCCTCCCACTCTCTCTCCCTTCCTTTCCCTCTCTCACCCACTGTCTGTTTCTCTCTCTGTCTCACTTTCTCTCTTCCTCTCTGTCTCCCTCTCCTTCTCTCTTTCTCTCCCTCTCTCTGTCTCCCCTCATTCTCTCTCACCCTCTCTCTCTCCCCTGCACTCTCTCTTTGTCTCCCTCTGTCTCTCTCCCTCTCACGCTCTCTCTTCCTTTCTCTCTCTCTCTCTCTCTCTCTCTCCCTCTTCCTCCCTGAAGCTTGTATGTTGCGGAATCCCAGACTGTTTGGACGGTGGGAGGTGGATGGAGCTGGAGATGAAGCTGTTCAGTTCCTGATTAGCCACATATTTGTGAATGAAACCTTGCAGCAATATTTAATATTGTCACCATAGCAACACAAACTGGATTACACCATATGAACATTTATTCCGAAGGGAAAGTGTATCTCTCTGTCAGGGGAAGGAAACTAATGAGTCAAAGACAAGAAAATGAAAGTTAAATGTAGACGTCAGCAAAGAGAGTTACAGAGGGATGGAGTGACACACAGAAAGAGTAATAAACGTGAAGAGAGAGAGAGAATTGAAGGATACAGAGACAAACAGTGAGAAACAGATACAGGGAGAGAGAGAGACATTAGCACAGACAGATAGACTGACAATCACAGAGAAAGAGACAGTTGGGTGTGGAGAGAGAGAGAGAATCGAGAGAGTGTGACAGTGAATGTTTCAGGTGAAACAGGCCTATTCAGTGCATCGGGAAGATCACAATCATCGTTCATTTCAACTTTGCTTCTGTCCCTCATCCCTCCCCAACATTGGCAGCTGTCCCTCCCTCTGAGGATCAGGGTTTGATGTCTCTGCCCCAAGGTCACCGTGTCCCTCCTGAGTTGCTGACCCTGGGGCAGGGGTTACGGAGCACGATGCCCAAGGCTGGGGGGGAGCACTGCAGCTGGAATTCCTTCCTTCCCTTTCCTCCCAGCTCTGCCTCATCACTAAAGGCAGCTCATAGATTTAAATGATGATAAACAGGCTGTCACCTATCATTCACTCTCTCCTCCCACCGGGGACCGACTGGTGGGACAAAACAGCAGCTTGTCAGGGTCCCATAAATGGACTAATCGCCCAAAAACCAATCAACCTCGATCTTCTATCAAACTCCAACAGTCCCAGCCCCTGGGGGGGTGAATGTTCTCTTCAACAAAGGCTGAAATGCTCCCCATTTATCCAGAGTCAGCACCTGCCATTTCTCATTCTGACACCAGGGAGAGAACCGTGAAACACCTCACCGTGAGCCCAGGGTGAGATACCCCTCCTCTGACTGTAACAACTCCCCCCCAACCCCCCAAAACCACCACCTCTCTCGCTCTCTCTCCAAATATCAAACAGCACCCTGTCTTCAGCAAGTCCATCACCTTGTGGAGAAAGAGATCAGAATTATAAACACCACACCAGGGTGACCATCACGTTCCATCAGTTTTGATCATTTGCACCAAGTGGGATGCAGGATCCATCAGGTTCACTCACTGGGACTGAGGTCAACTCAGGTCAGATTTAACCCATAGCTTTCAGTACGTGCTCAGTCTCAGGGCGAGGTGGATTTGGACAGCCAAGCCCAGGGAGGGATTTAAACCTCTGCTTCAAGTCCTGGTCACTCTGAGGGAGTTCCTGATCATTATGAGGGATCCTCTGTCACTCTGAGGGATCTTCTGTTCACTCTGAGTGAGTCCCTGATCACTCTGAGGAGTCCATGGTCACTCTGAGGGATCCCCCGGTCACTCTGAGGGAGTCCTTGGTCACTCTGAGAGATCCCCTGGTCACTCTGAGGGAGCCCCTAGTCACTCTGAGGAGTCCCTGGTCACTCTGAGGGAGTCCTTGGTCACTCTGAGAGATCCCCTGGTCACTCTGAGGGAGCCCCTAGTCACTCTGAGGAGTCCCTGGTCACTCTGAGGGAGCCCGTGGTCACTCTGAGGGATTCCCTGGACACTCTGAGGGAGCCCGTGGTCACTCTGAGGGAGCCCCTGTCACTCTGAGGGAGTCCATGTTCACTCTGAGGGAGCCCCTGGTCACTCTGAGAGAATCCATGGTCATTCTGAGGGAGCCCCTGGTCACTCTGAGGGAGTCCATGGTCACTCTGAGGGATCCCCTGGTCACTCTGAGGGATCCCCTGGTCACTCTGAGGGAGCCCCTGGTCACTCTGAGGGAGTCCATGGTCACTCTGAGGGATCCCCCGGTCACTCTGAGGGAGCCCCTGGTCACTCGGAGGGAGCCCCCGGTCACTCTGAGAGAGTCCGTGGTCACTCTGAGGGATCCCCTGGTCACTCTGAGGGAGCCCCTGGTCACTCTGAGAGAATCCATGGTCACTCTGAGGGATCCCCCGGTCACTCTGAGGGAGCCCCCGGTCACTCTGAGAGAGTCCTTGGTCACTCTGAGGGAGCCCCTGGTCACTCTGAGGGAGCCCGTGGTCACTCTGAGGGAGCCCCTGTCACTCTGAGGGAGTCCATGTTCACTCTGAGGGTGCCCCTGGTCACTCTGAGGGAGCCCCTGGTCACTCTGAGGGATCCCCTGGTCACTCTGAGGGAGCCCCTGGTCACTCTGAGGGAGTCCATGGTCACTCTGAGGGATCCCCCGGTCACTCTGAGGGAGCCCCTGGTCACTCGGAGGGAGCCCCCGGTCACTTTGAGAGAGTCCGTGGTCACTCTGAGGGATCCCCTGGTCACTCTGAGGGAGCCCCTGGTCACTCTGAGGGAGCCCCCGGTCACTCTGAGGGAGCCCCTAGTCACTCTGAGGGAGCCCCCGGTCACTCTGAGGGATTCCCTGGCCACTCTGAGGGAGCCCCTGGTCACTCTGAGGGAGCCCGTGGTCACTCTGAGGGAGTCCATGGTCACTCTGAGAGAATCCATGGTCACTCTGAGGGATCCCCCGGTCACTCTGAGGGAGCCCTGGTCACTCTGAGGGAGCCCCTGGTCACTCTGAGGGAACCCCTGGTCACTCTGAGGGATCCCCCGGTCACTCTGAGGGAGCCCTGGTCACTCTGAGGGAGCCCCTGGTCACTCTGAGGGATCCCCTGGTCACTCTGAGGGAGCCCCTGGTCACTTTGAGGGAGTCCCTGGTCACTCATGCTGTGGTTGGTCATCAGCCCCAGGCTGAATTGGTTGAATCTACTTGCGGAGGGAACACTGAGTGCTGGGATCCAATCCAATTAGTCTCAAGGTGATTAGCTATTGGCTGAGTCAGTTACACAGCATAGAAACAGGCTGTTCAGTCTATTCAGCTAGTCCCAGTGTTTATACTCCTTGTCCTATTCTTCCCCAGTCAAAATCTAACATCAATAATCCTTTATTCCCTTTCCCTGGTGTTCCTGTCTGAAATATTTCTGTGATATTCACTTTAACAACTCTCTGAGGAAGCATGTTGAATTCCCAATGGATTACTCAGTGACTGTCTTATACTAACTGGTTCTGCTCTTCTCTACAAGGCAGAGAGATAGACAGACAGATGGACAGATGGAGAAATGGATAAATAGATGGATAGAATCAAGGGTTATGGGGCAAAAGCAGCGAAGTGGACATGAGGAATGTTGATCATTATTGAATGGGGATCACTCAAGGGGCCAAATGGCCTATTCCTGTTCCTATTTGTAAACACTCCGTATGTCCCCAATCTGAAATGTGCCCTTGTTTGGAAAACTTTGATTCAGTTGTTGTTCAGCCCTCCCTTCACCAAGGCAGGAGGGACCTCAGCCCCATTCCTGAAATGTATAGCTGTGCTTTTCTGTTCATCTCCACTGCATCCTCTCCAGTCTCACCATGTCTTGTTTATAAAATGGTAACCGATCCACAGTGCTCTCTGACAGTGCTCTAATCCAGTTTCCCAACTTCTCAAATCTATCCTCGGGAAATAAAGCCTGGTGCTTGCTTTGATTTAAAGCCTTGCTAATTTGTCACATAACTTTCATGATTTGTACCCTGCAATCACCTTGTTCCTTGACCTCTCATAGACTCCCACTCTCCTACGGTGTGACCTCCCCTCCGTTGACATTTACCAGTGATATTTGCCAGTGTTCAAGTCTGCTGGTTGTTCAGAAAACTGGACAATACTGACACTAAATGTTCACTCTCTGTAATAGCACACAGCTGCCATTTAACAAAATTCTTGCAATAACCACAAGATGGCACTCCAGGCTTTGTGAATGGAAGAGGCAATTTGGAAACCCGAGATAGTACCAAGCATTTGCTCCTTCAGTCTCTAAGGCACTCCTGTGAAGAGCAGCATGTCAAAAATGCTGTCATTCAAATAGTGTTAAACCCAAACCCAGTCTTTACTGTTTTGTGGTCAACCCTACTCAAAGACCAGCTGGTGGGTTACTCCCAAGGTCCTGACCAATATGTATTTCTCAACAAGAGTCACCTAGACGGATTCCGTGGTCGTTACCTGATAATGATATTTGTGAGAGCTTGCTTTGCACAAATTGGTTGCTATGTTTCGACAGTAATATCATAAAATGCTTTATTAGCTTTTAAGTGCTTTGGAATGATCTGAGTTCCAGATTTCATTACAGGCTTGGTGCAAACATGGACAAAAGAGCTGAGTTCCAGAGGTGAGGTTGGAGGGACAGCCCTTGCTTTTCACTGAGCGTGGTTTCAAGGGGCCCTGGCAAAACTGGAATCAACGGGTGTCAAGTGAAAACTGAAAATGTGTTGCTGGAAAAGCGCAGCAGGTCAGGCAGCATCCAAGGAGCAGGAGAATCAACGTTTCGGGCATGAGCCTATCTTCAGGAATGAGGGAAGTGTGCCAAGCAGGTTAAGATAAAAGGTAGGGAGGGGGGACTTGGAGGAGGGGCATTGGAAATGCGATAGGTGGAAGGAGGTTAAGGTGAGGGTGATAGGCCGGAGTGGGGTGGGGGCGGAGAGGTCAGGAAGAAGATTGCAGGTTAGGAGGGTGGTGCTGAGTTCGAGGGTTGGGACTGAGACAAGGTGGGGGGAGGGGAAATGAGGAAACTGGAGAAATCTGAGTTCATCCCTTGCGGTTGGAGGGTTCCTAGGTGGAAGATGAGGCGCTCCTCCTCCAGCCGTCATGTTGCTATGATCTGGTGAAAACTCTCCACTGGTTGGAGTCATACCTGACACATAAAAAGATGGTTGTGGTTGTTGGAGGTCAGTTACCTCAGCTCCAGGACATCTCTGCAGGAGTCCCTCAGGATATCCGAGGCCCAACAATCTTCAGCTGCTTCATCAATGACCTTCCCTCCGTCATCAGTGGGGATGTTCACCAATGATTGCACAACGTTCAGCACTGTTCACAACTCCTCAGATACTGAAGGACTCCATGTTCAAATGTAACAACATCTGGACAATATGCAGTCTTGGCCTGACCAGTGGTGAATGATATTTGTCCAATGTAAGTGCCAAACAACAGATAACTCCATCAAAAAAGAATTTAGTCATCTCCCTTTGTTATTCAATGGTGTTACCATCACTGAATGCCTCACTATCAACAGCCTGGGAGTTATCATTGCCTAGGAACTGAAATGGAGTTGCCATATAAACAAGAGCAGGCCAGAGGCTAGGAATCCTGCGCCCAGTAACTCCCTCCTGACTCCCCGAAGCCTTTTCACCATCTCCAAGGCACAAGTCAGGAGTGTGATGGATTACTCCCCACTTGCCTGGATGGGGGCAGCTCCAACAACACTCAAGAAGCTCAACACCATCCAGGACAAAGCAGCTGCTGCTTGATTTCTTAAAATCACTCACAGGATCTCGGTGTTACTTCCTGGACCAGCATTGATTGGTAATGGCTGCTTGATTGCACCCCCCAATACACCACCTTCAACACCTCCTCCCCTCACCAGTGACGCTCAGTAGCAGCAGCGATTCACTAAAGCCGTATCGCAGTACCTTCCAAACCCACGACCCTGGATTTCTCTACCTAGAGACTGCAGGGGTTCCTTTGTTGCTGACTGGGGAATAAAGGAGTATGGCCATGGAAGTGGGGTTAGGTTCAGTAATCAGCCTTGATCTAACTGAGCCAATGTGTCAGGCTGAATGGTGGACTGCTGTTCCCGCTGTTATTTAAGCACCATCCCATTCCAGACCCCTCACCGTCCCAACTTGGAAACATATCACCGTTCCTTCAGTGCTGCTGGGTCTGAATCCTCTGTGAGGACGCTGGGGTGTCTTCTATACCCTGAGTCATTCAGTGATTTGAGTACGCACCTCCGTACCCCATTGTCAAAGGCATTTGAACTGGATATGAATGCTGGTCATTAACGCCCACATCTGGGCAAAGAGGGAAAATTAAAGTGGTTCTGTCTTTGTTGTGTAGTTTTCAGTTGGGAAAGCGGGGTGTTGATTTTAATTGCACTCTGGCACAATTAATGCAAAAGAAACAGTAGGAGGGGTAGAGAGATGTGCTATTGCAAAATTTATTGGCGGCTGAGTAATAAATAAGGGAGGTTTTGGAGAGCAGCAGCTCAGCTAAAGGTACAGCTCCACTCAGGGAAGGTCCTTTGAACTTTCCTCTAACAGCAGCTAAGACGGCAGTTAGGGCAGTCGCGTGTTCCCCCTGCAGGATGAGGGAGCTCAGGGAGACTTCCATAGTCCCTGATGACGACACATGTGGGAAGTGCACCCAGCTGCAGCTCCTGGGAGACCGTGTGAGGGAGCTGGAGCTGGATGCACTCAGGATCATCTAAGATGCTGACCACTTGATAGATAAGGTGCAGGCAGAGAGTAACTGAGTGACCACCAGGAAAGGGAAAGGGAGAAGGCAATGATTGCAGGAGTCCCCTGTGGCCACTCCCCTCGAATACAAGTATACTGTTTTGGATACTGTCTGGGGAGGGGGGTGGGGGGGAGTAATGTTCAGCAGAAAGCAGCAGTATCCAGGTCAGTGGCACAACAGCTGGCTCTGGGGCACAGCAGGAGAGGGTAAAGGTAGACAGGCCCTGAGTGATGGGAGACCTGGATAGTTAGGGGGACAGATGGGAGATTCTGTGGCCGTAAATGGGAATCCAGGCTGGTGTGTTTCCTCTCAGGTGACAGGGTCCAGGATATTTCAGAGCGGCTGCAGAACCTCCTCAAGGGGAAGGGGGAGCAGTCAGGAGTCATCGTTCACGTTGGTGCAAATGGCACAGGGAGAAATAGGGATGAGGTCCTGTGGAGTGATTATAGAAAGCTAGGAAAAAAAGTTCAAAACCAGCACCTCGTCAGTGGTAGTCTCCAGATTACTTCCAGTGTCACGTGCTAGTGAGGGTAAGAACTGAAGGATATGGCAGATGAATGTATGGCTAAAGTATTGCTGCAGGGGGCAGGGATTTAGATTGTTAGATCATTGGGATCTTTTCTGAGGCAGAGGTGACCTGTTCAAGAGGGACGGGTTGTACCTGAACCGAGTTTTGGCAGCTAGGTTTGCTTGTGCTGCAAGGGAGGGTTTAAACTAGATTGGCAGGAGGTGGGATTCTCAACAGCAGGGAGGCAAGTGCGAGGCTGGAAGGGGATACAGTAACCAGAAATAGTAAGTTGAAGAGACAGATCAGGCTGGTACTGGACAGGGAGCAAGGAATGCCTATTGGATTAAACTGCATCCATGTCAATGTAAGAGATCTGACAGGTAAGGTCGATGAACTCAGGGCGGGGATAGGTATGTTGGACTGGTATACTACAGCCATTATAGAAACATGGCTAAGGAAGGGACAGGACTGGCAGCTTAATGATTCGGGATACGGTGCTTTAGGTAGGGCAGACGTGGTGGAAAGAGGGGAGAGGAAGTTGCATTTTTGATGAAGCTGAGTATCACAGCAGTAGTCAGAGATGAAATAACTGAGAGATCATCCAGTGAGGCATTGTGGGTACACCTAAGAAATAAGAAGGGGGGGGGAGGGATGACATTATTGGGGTTGTACTGTAGGCCCACAAGTAGTCAATGGGAATTAGAAGAACAAGTCTACAGGGAGACTGGGGGGACTTGGAGCATGGAGCAATGGGGTTGTCGGAGTAAGAGGTTTTAAATTTCCTAACATAGACTGGGACTGCTAGAGTATAAGAGCTTAGATGGGAATTTGTTAAGTGTGTTCAGGAAAGTTTCCTGTAGCAGTTTATAGAAGGTACTACTCAGGAAGAGGCAAAACTTGACCTACTCTTGGGAAATAGGGCAGGATAGATGACTGAGGTGACAGTGGGGGAGCACTTTGGGAGCAGTGATCATAGTTGTATAAATTTAAAAATAGTTATGGAGAGGGACAAAACTGGTTAACAGGTTCAAGTTCTAAATTGGGAACAAAGTGAATTTGAATGGAATTAGAGAGGAGCTTGCAGGGGTTGATTGGAGCAGTTTGTTTGCAGGTAAAGGGACCTCCAGCAAGTAGGAGGCCTTTAAAAATGAGATAAGTAGAGTTCAAGGTCTATATGTTCCTGTGAGGGTGAAGGGCGAGGTTGGCAGGAATAAGGAACCTTGGATGACAAGAGATATTGAGGCTTTGACCAGAAAAAAGGCATGACTTAGGTACAGGCAGCTGGGATCAAGGGAATCCTGGGAGATATATTGGGGATACAGGAGTTTACTGAAGAAGGAAATCAGGAGGGCAAACATGGGGCTCCAGGTAGCTTTGGCTGAGAAGATTAGGGTGAATCCAAAGAAATTCATGAGGTACATTGAAGGAAAATTAATAACCAGAGTGAGACCAGGACGCCGTAAGGACCAAAATGGATATGTATGCGTTGAACCGCAGAGATAGGCAAGGTCCTCAATGAATATTTCTCCTCTGTGTCTACCATGGAGAAAGACATGAAGCCTTGGGGAAGTTAATGGTGATATCTTGGGGACGGTCCATATCACAGTCGAGGTGTTGGATATACTAGAATGTATATAGATGTATAAAATTCCTGGTCCCGACCAGATATATCCAAGAACATTGAAAGATGCTAGAGAAGAAATTGAGGGGGCCCTGGCTGATATTTTTGCATCATCGTTAGCCACGAGTGAGGTCCCAGAAGACTGGAGGGTAGTGAATGTTATTCAGGATAGGCTCAAAGAAAAACGTGGGAACTATGGACCAGTAAGCCTAACCTCTCTGGTGGGTAAGTTACTTGAGAAGATTCTGAGGGATAAGATTCCATGCATTTGGAAAGACAGAGTTTGATTAGAAGTAGTCAGCATGGCTTTCTGCATGGGAGATCATGCCTCACAAATCTTTGATGGAGTGGCCAGGAAGGTTGACAAGGGTGGTAGATGTAGCCTATATGGATTTCAGTAAGGCCTTTGATAAAGTTCCACATGGTAGGCTGCTCTGGAAGGTTAGATCACATGGAATCCAGGGGGAGCCGGCAAATCGGATACACACTTACCTTGATGATAGGAAGCAGAGGGTAATAGTGGAAGGATGCTTGTTGGACTGGAGGCCTGTGAGTAGCGGAGTGCCTCAGGGGTCAGTACTGGGCCCATTGCTGTTTGCTATCAATGTCAGTGATTGGCTGAGAATGTACAAGGCAGGATTAGGAAGTTTGCAGGGACAGTAAAATAGGCAGCATCGTGGACAATGAGGAAGGTTCTCAGAAATTGCAGCAGGACCTTGATCAGTTGGGGAAGCGGGCTGAGAAAGGGCAAATGGAGTTTAATATAGATAAGTGTGAGGTCTTGCATTTTGGAAAGAAGTTTCATGGTGAATAGCAGGACCTTAAGGAGTGCAGTGGAACAGAGGGACCTTGGAGTTCAGGTACATGGTTCTCTCAAAGTGGAGTCCCAGGTAGACAGGGCAATGAAGAAAGCTTTTGGCACACTGGCCTTGAGTATAGAAGTTGGGAAGTTATGTTGCAGTTGTACAGGACGTTGGTGAGATCGCACTTGGAGTATTGTGTTCAGTTTTGGTCACCTTGCTATAAGAAAAATGTAATTAAACTGGAAAGAGTGCAGAGGAAATTTACAAGGATGTTGCCAGGCCTCAATGGTCTGAGTTATAGGGAGAGGTCGGACAAGCTAGGACATTTTTCTTTAGAGCGTAGGAGACTGAGGGGGTCCTTATAGAGGTGTGTAAGATCATGAGAGGTGTGGATAGGATGAATGCACTCAGGGTTGAGGAATTGAGGACGAGAGGGCATCAGTTTAAGGTTAGAGGGGAAAGAATAAAAGGGAACCTGAGGGGCAAGTTTTTTACACAGAGGGTGGTACGCATATGGAATGAGCTGTCAGCAGAAGTGTTTGAGGTGAATACATTAACAACATTTAAAAGGCATTTGGACAAATAATGGATAGGAAAGGTTTAGAAGGATAACAGCCAAGTGCAGGGAAATGGGGTTAGCGTGGATGGACATTTTGGCCGGCATGACCCAGTTTGGGCTGAAGGGCCTGTCTTGTGCTAGAGGACTCCATGACTATTCCTGTGGTTAGTATATGGAGCATATATAACATGTCCGCAGTGCTGGTGGACATTGGGTGGAATTTGAACAGCTACAGCAGATGGTGGAATCCAAATTCAATAAAAATCTGTAATTAAGGATCTAATGATGACCATGAAACTATTGTTGATTGTTGGAAAAGTCCATCTGATGTCCTTTCAGGAAGGAAACTACCATCCTTACCTGGTCTGGTCTGCACAGGATTCTAGACCCACAGCAATGGGGTTGACTCTTAACTGGCCTCTGGGCAATAAATGATAATCTCGCCTCAGGGAGCCACATCTCATTAATAAATTTAAAAAAATCACCTGTCCATATTCCTACAAGGTCAGAATTAACAAGCATGGACAGAGGCCATTCAGCCCCCTGTATCAGCACCAGCCCTCCTTAAATGCAATTGTCTTCCCTTCTCCACACACTGTTCTTTTATAAATAACAGTTGAATTCTCTCTTGAATGTTTCAAGTGAATCTCCCTCCCTCCACACTCTCAGACAGTACACTCCAGACCCTAACTCCTCAAGAGAGCCTCCCTCTCCCACACTCTCAGACAGTACATCCCAGAACCTAATCCCTCGAGTGAGCCTCCCTCCCTCCACACTCTCAGACAGTACACTCCAGACCCTAACCCTCGAGTGAGCCTCCCTCCCTCCACACTCTCAGACAGTACATCCCAGACCCTAATCCCTCGAGTGAGCCTCCCTCCCTCCCACACTCTCAGACGGTATATCCCAGACCCTAACCCCTCACGTGAACCTCCCCCTCCCCCCACACTCTCAGACAGTACATCCCAGACTCTAATCCCTCAAGTGCACCTCTCTCCTCCACACTCTCAGACAGTACATCCCAGACCCTAACCCCTCACGTGAACCTCCCCCTCCCCCCACACTCTCAGACAGTACATTCCAGACCCTAACCCCTCGAGTGAACCTTCCCCTCCCCCCCACACTCTCAGACAGTATATCCCAGACCCTGGCATATACTAAAGCCAGCAGGAGATTGAGGAGAGAATATGTAGGCAGATCTTGGAAGGATATAAAACTGTGGGTTTGTTCTGGTGGGTGATTTTATCTTCCCCCTGTATTGACTGAGACTCACTTTGTGCTAGGAGCTTGTAAAGACCAGTCAGGAGGGTTTCTTGACACAGTCCAACCAGAGAAGGGACTATACTGGACATGGTTTTGGGAAATGAACCCAGGCAGGTGAGTGAAGTTTCAGTGGGAGAGCATTTTGGGAGTACTGACTATAATACTGTAAGCTTTTAGATATTCATTAATAGGGATAACAGCAGTCCTCGGGTGAAGGTGTTAAACTGGGGGAAGGTGAACCACAACAATATTAGGCAGGAAGTGGAGAGTGTTGATTGGAGGCGGCTGTATGAGGGACACGTGGGAGTATTTCAAATGGCAATTGATAAGCGTTCAGGAGCAGCAGGTTTCTGTGAGAATGAAGGATAGGTACAGCAAGTTATGTAACCTTGGGTAACCCAGGGATGTTATGACCTTGGTCAGAAAGATAACGGAAGCATACATAAGGGCTAGGAGGATGGGAACTGACAAAGTCCTTGAAGTATTTAAGGAAAATAGGAAAGAACTTAAAGAAGGAATTAGATGGGCTAAAAGGGGTCATAAACTCATAGAGAGGTACAGCACAGAAAGAGACTCTTCAGTCCAACTTGTCCATGCTGACCAGATATCCCAACCTAATCTAGTCCCATTTGCCAGCACTTGGCTCATATCTCTCTAAACCCTTCCTATTCATATCCCCATTCATTGCCTTTTAAATGCTGTAATTGTACCAGCCTCCACCACTTCCTCTAGCAGCTCATTCCATACACACAGTATAAGGTGAAAAAGTTACCCCTTAGGTCTCTTTTAAATATTTCCCCTCTCACCCTAAACCTATGCCCCTCTAGTTCTGGACTCCCCCACCCCAGGGAAAAGACCTTGTCTATTTACCCTATCCATGCTCCTCATGATTTTATAAATCGTGAAAGGTCAGATGATGACCAATGGAGCTGGTCACCCTGCTGCAGATGTGGATTGTTCCTTTATATTTCAGAGTAAAACGTTACTGGTGGCGCTTTCTCTCCACATGGGGAATGTTCTCTGTTATAACCCGTTATGTCATCTTCAGAGCTACCCACAAACCTCTTTCTGGAAGAACACCACGGTATGTACTCAAGTGAAAATTGGAGGGTTTTTTTCTCAGCATTGATTTCTTCTGCCTTATTATAGGTTGAGAAACCAAATAATGAGCAGTTTATATTTAACATGGATATAAGTGATACAGGTAGACGCAGTTTTATTGCACATCTAGAGCATTTTTCAATTCCTCACGACTGGCAAGAAACGAGAGTAGACCACTCAATGATTGATCCATCAGGCTCAAAGCATTAAGATTACAGCTGATCTGATTTTAACCTCCACTCTGTTCCTGCATACTCCAGCTAATCATTCACTCCAATGATCTGCATATTGTTAACAAAAAACTTTGTTGAAAGATCTGTAATTTTATGTACATCTTAAAAATTCTTCTTTATGATGGTTTAACCAAAGAAGTTTTTAGTATTTGTAAGGTACCATTATTGAAATCAACATTAAGCAATTCAGAATCCAGCTTGCAATTCTTATTTAATCTTGTTTGATGCAACTGTGTTTTTAAGAGCTGGATTCTCTACTCATTTGAGTATTCAGATTTTGTTTAAAAACCGTTGGAACTAGCTTGTATACTAACCCTTGACAGTTTTAATCTAGTTGCATCTTTTAGTCATGGTTTATTCTCCCTTTAGCTTTTTGATGTAAACAGAATCTTGGGTAACGCTTGTTCAATCAATTGATTAACGTCTGTGCATCACAACTTTCTAATATACATTTATTGAAAACCTAACACCATAATCTGTAGCATTGTATTTAGAATACAAATAATTGTTTGTATGTGCAATACATATTTTGAGATGCTGGTCACTGAGTCAGAAGGTATGTAGTTTACAAGCATATGGGACTTTTATGTCATGTAGGTATAAATATCTAGGTATGGATTCACTTTGACAAAATAAGTCATATTCAGTTTGTTCTCTCATTTATTTGACCCCCACTGAGGGATAGAAATGAAAAAGAATGAAGCACCTTTAACCTACTGAGCCATTCAGCAAGATCAGAGCTGATCTTTAACCTCATTAAAAGCTTTTTGAAAAAAATGGCAAGTTGTTTTTCACAGTTTGGACAATCGCTCATTTAAGTGTATAGACTAGATTAGATTTTTTTTAGATTAGATTCCCTACAGTGTGGAAACAGGCCCTTCGGCCCAATAAGGGAGTTTGTACATTCTCCCCGTGTCTGCGTGGGTTCCCTCCGGGGGCTCTGGTTTTCTTCCACAGTCCAAAGATGTGCGTGTCAGGTGAATTGGCCATGCTAAATTGCCCATAGTATTCGGTGCATTAGTCAGGGGTAAATGGGTCTGGATGGGTTACTCTTTGGACGGTCAGTGTGGACTAGCCATCAGTGAAGATTTTAGTTTTCTTTCTTAAGACTACTTTAATTTTAATTCCAGAAGTTCCAGAACCCAGGGACAGGGTTGGCCCACTCAAGGACAAAGGGGACAATCTGTGCGTGGAGCCCGAAGAGGGAGGTGAGGTCCTAATGAATACTTTGTGTCGGTATTCACTAAAGAGCAGGAATTGGTGGAGGATAATCTCAGGGAAGGGAATGCTGAATTTCTAAGCCAAGTTGCTATTAAAAAGGAAAAGGTGTTGTGCATCTTAAAAATTATTAAGGTAGATAAGTCTCCAGGTCCTGATGGGATCGATCCCAGAATATTGAAGGAGGCAATAGAACAAATTGCTGGAGCATGAACAGACACCATTGTATCTTCTTTGGCCACAGGTGAGATCCCAGAGACGGGAGAATAGCCAAAGTTGTCCCATTATGTAAGAAGGATAATAGAGATAATCCAGGAAATTATTGGAAAAGATTCAGGGACAAGATCTAGACACATTGAGAAGCAAATGGACTGATTAGTGAGAGACAGCATGGTTTTATGCAGGGGAGGTCGTGCCTCACTAACCTGATTGAGGTTTTTGAGGAGGTGATGTTGATGATTGATGAGGGAAAAGCAGTTGATGTTGTCTACAAGGACTTTAGTAATGCCTTTAACAAGGCCCCTCATGGCACACTGGTACCAAAAGGTGAAGTCACATGGTATCGAGGTGAGATGGCAAGATGGATATTGAACTGGCTTAGTCACAGGAGACAGAGGGTTACGCTGGGAGGATACTTTTCGGAATGGAGGGCTATGATGTGTGGTGTTCCATGGGGATCAACGCTGGGACCTCTGCTGCTTATGGTCTATATAAATGATTTGGAGGAAAATCTAGCTGGTCTAATTAGTAACAATACAAAGATTGGTGAAGTTGCAGATAGTGAGGAGGATTGTCAGAGGATACAGCAGGATATAGATCAGTTGGAGACATGGGCAGAAAATGGCAGATGGAGTTTAATCCAGACAAATGTGAGGTGATGTATTTTGGAAGGTCCAGTGCAGGTGGAAATTATACTGTGAATGGGAGAACCCTTAGGAGTATTGATATGCAGAGGGCTCTGGGTGTGCAGGCCCACAGATCACTAAAACTGGCAGCACAGGTAGATATGGTAGTAAAAATAGGTCTATGGCATGATTGTCTTCATTGGAAGGGGTCTTGAGTATAAGGATAGGCAAGAGATGCTGCAGTTTTATAGAACTTTAGTTAGGCCACACTTGGAATACTGAGCACCGTTCTAGTCACCCTGCTGTCAGAAGGATATGGATGCTTTGGATAAGATACAGAAAAGGTTTACCAGAATTTTGCCTGGAATGGGGGATTTTAGCGATAAAGATAGGTTGGACAGACTGGGTTTGTTTTCACCGGACCACAGGAGGTTGAGGGACATCCTGATAGAAGTTTATAAGATTAGAACATTACAGCGCAGAGCAGGCCCTTCGGCCCTCGATGTTGCGCTGACCTGTGAACTATTCTAAGCTCATCCCATACATTATCCCATCATTATCCATGTGCTTATCCAAGGATTGTTTAAATCTCCCTAATGTGACTGAGTTAACTACATTGGCAGGTAGGGCATTCCACGCCCTTACCACTCTCTGCGTAAAGAACCTGCCTCTGACATCTGTCTTAAATCTATCACCCCTCAATGTGTAGCTATGCCCCCTCGTACACACTGAAGTAATCATCCTAGGAAAAGATTTTCACTGTCTCCCATGTCTAATCCTCTGATCATCTTGTACGTCTCTATCAAATCCCCCCTTAGCCTTCTTCTTTCCAATGAGAACAGACCCAAGTCTCTCAGCCTTTCCTCATAAGAGCTTCCCTCCAGACCAGGTAACATCCTGGTAAATCTCCTCTGCACCTTTTCCAATGCTTCCACATCCTTCCCGAAATATGGGGACCAGAACTGTACACAATATTCCAAGTGCGGCCGCACCTGCGTTTTGTATAGTTGCAGCATGATATTGCGGCTCCGGAACTCAATCCCTCTACCAATGAAACCTAACATACCGTATGCCTTCTTACCAGCACTATTCACCTGGATGACAACTTTCAGGGATCTATGTAGGACACCAAGATCCCTCTGCATATCCACACTACCAAGAATCTTTCCATTGACCCAGTACTCTGCCTTCCTGTTATTCTTCCCAAAGTGCATCACCTCACATTTAGCTGCACTGAACTCCATTTGCTAACTCGCAGCCTAATTCTGCAATTTATCCAAGTCCCCCTGTAACCTGCAACTTTCGTCCACACTGTCCACCACTTCAAAGAATTTAGTATTGTCTACAAATTTACTAATCCATCCACCTATGCCTGTGTTTAAGTCATTTATAAAAATAATAAACAGCAGTGGTCTGGAAACAGATCCTTGTGGCACACCATTAGTAACTGGACTCCAGGCTGAATATTTTCCATCAACCACCACTCGCTGCCTTCTTTCAGAAAGCCAGTTTCTGATTCAAACTGCTAAATCACCCTTAATTCCATGCCTCTGCATTTTCTCCAACAGCCTACCATGTGGCTTTACTGAAGTTCATATATATCACGTCAACAACCCTACCCTCATCTACATGCTTGGTAAGCTTCTCAGAAAACTCAATGAGGTTTGTGAGACACAACCAGCCCTTGACGAAACCATGCTGAAAATGTGTTGCTGGAAAAGCGCAGCAGGTCAGGCAGCATCCAAGGAGCAGGAGAATCGACGTTTCGGGCATGAGCCCTTCTTCAGGAATGAGGAAAGTGTGCCAAGCAGGCTAAGATAAAAGGTAGGGAGGGGGGACTTGGGGGAGGGGCATTGGAAATGCAATAGTGGAAGGAGGTTAAGGTGAGGGTGATAGGCCAGAGTGAGGGTGGGGGAGGAGAGGTCAGGAAGAAGATTGCAGGTTAGGAAGGTGGTGCTGAGTTCGAGGGTTGGGACTGAGACAAAGTGGGCGGAGGGGAAATGAGGAAACTGGAGAAATCTGAGTTCATCCCTTGTGGTTGGAGGGTTCCTAGGCAGAAGATGAGGCGCTTTTCCTCCAGCCGTAGTGTTGCTATGGTCTGGCGATGGAGGAGTCCAAGGATCTGCATGTCCTTGGTGGAGTGGGAGGGGGAGTTGAAGTGTTGAGCCACGGGGTGGTAGGGTTGGTTGGTCCAGGTGTCCCAGAGGTGTTCTCTGAAACGTTCCGCAAGTAGGCGGCCTGTCTCCCCAATATGCAGCGGATGCAGTAAATGATGTGTGTGGAGGTGCAGGTGAATTTGTGGCAGATATGGAAGGATCACTTGGGGCCCTTGAGGGAAATGAGGGAGGAGGTGTGGGCACAAGTTTTGCATTTCTTGTGGTTGCAGGGGAAGGTGCCGGGAGTGGAGGTTGGGTTGGTGGGGGGTGTGGACCTGACGAGGGAGTCATAGAGGGAGTGGTCTTTTCGGAACGCTGATAGGGGAGGGGAGGGAAATATATTCCTGGTGGTGGGGTCTCCGCTATCTCCTTCCTAGCTTCCCAGAGAATCCTTGGATAAATCCCATCCGGCCCAGGGGACTTGTCTACTTTCACTACTTCTAAAATTGATAACACCTCTTCATAACTAACCTCGATCCTTTCTAGTTTAATATCTCATACCTCATTCTTCTCTTCTACAATATTCTCCTTTTCCTGCATGAAAACCGATGAGAAATCGATCTCCACAGGGTCCACACTCAGCTTCCCACTTCTGTCTTTGACTGGCCCTATTCCTACCCTAGTTGTACTTGTATTCCTCACATACCTATATAAAGCTTTAGGGTTCTCATTTATTCTACCTGCTCTTCTTAACTCTCTCTTTAAATCCTTCCTAGCTGATCTGTAACTCTCCATCGCCTCATCTATACCATCTTGCCTCATCAACACATAAGCCTCCTTCTTCTTCTTCGTAACAAAAGATGCAATTTCTGTAGTAAACCACGGTTCCCCTACCTAATCACTTTCTCCCTGCCTGACAGGGACATACCTATCAAGGGCACACAATATCTGTTCCTTAAACCAGCTCCACATTTCCATTGTCCCAATCCCCTGCATTTTGCTATCCCATTCTATGCATCTTAATTCTTGCCTAATCGCATTATAATTGCCCTTCCCCCATCTATAACTCTTGCCCTGTGGCATATCCCTTTCCATCGCTAAATTAAACATAACTGAATTATGGTCACTTTATCCAAAGTGCTCACCTACAACTAAATCATTACCAAGCACCAGATCCAATGTGCCGTCCCCTCTTGTCAGTCCTTCAACATACTGTGTCAGGAAACCCTCCTGCACACATTGGACAAAAATTGATCCATCTGATGTACTAGAGTTATAGCATTTCCTGTCAATGTTGGGGAAGTTAAAGTCCCCCATAATGACCACCCTGTTCCTTTCAATCCTACCCAGAATTGCTTTGCCAATCCTCTCCTCCACCTCCCTGGAACTCTGCGGAGGCCTATAAAAAACTCCAAGCAGTGTGACTTCTCCTCCTGTTTCTAACCTCAGCTCCATACCACCTCAGTAGACAGGTTCTCGTCAAAAGTTCTTTCAGCCACTGTTATACAATCCTTGACTAACAAGGCCACCACCCCCCCTTTTTACTGCCTTGCCTTGTGAATGGCATGGATAGAGTGGAAAGTATGAGGCTTTTTACCAGGGTGGAGGTGTCAATTACCAGGGGACACAGGTTCAAGGTGCAGAGGGGCAATGTTTAAAAGAGATGTGCGAGGCATGTTTTTCACACAAAGGGTGGTGAGTGCCTGGTACGCACTGCTAGAGAGGGTGGTGGAAGCAGACACAACAGCAGCATTCAGGAAACACCTGGACAGATACCAGAACAGATCCTCTAAGTGAAGATAGTTTCGGTATGGAAGGGCAAAATGTGTCAGCACAGGCTTGGAGGGCCGAAGGGCCTGGTCCTGTGCTGTATTGTTCTTTGTTCCAACCACTCAAACTTGTCTCCTCCAACATTCTCAGACAGAACATTCCAGATGCTAAACACTGACTGCATGAATAAGATTTCTCCTTGCATCATTTTTTACCTTGTTTACTAATTATTTTAAATCTGGGCCCTCTTTTTCTCAACTGGGAACAGTTTCTACGTGCATACTATGTCCCACCCATTAATGATAAGGAATACTTCAATCAAATCTCCTGTCAGGCTCCTCCCAAATTCTCCAGTCCATCTTCATACCTGAAGCTCCTTATTCCTGGACCCATTCTCACAAACCCCTTTGTGCACTCTCTCCAATACCTTCACATCCCTCCTAAAGTGTGGTGCCCAGAAATGGGGCAAAGTACTCCACCTGAACCCAAACTCGTGATTTATACACGTTCACCAGGACCTTCGTGCTCTTGGATCCCAATGGGAGTGTCAGTGGATGTAATGCCGCACCCAATGCTAATGTTCTTGGGAAATGGGTTCCCACCAAAGGCAGCCTGTGAAGGCTCAATGCAATGTCAATAATCTGACGTAAAAGATCCAGTCTAAAGGAGACCATGTAACCACTCTGCTGATGTTATAAAAACTCAGCTGGCCCAGCAATGTCATTTAGGAAAGGAAATTCGCTGTTCTTACCCTCCATGTGACTCCAGACCCACAGCAATGGGATTGACTATTAAATGTCCCTGAAGTGGTCAAGGAAGTCACTGAGTTCCAGGAAAATTAGGAATAGGTAATAACTACTGGCTTAGCCAATGACACCCATATCCCATGAATAAGCAACAAGAGCCTGGAATACCATTTGCCTTATGAACCTTGCTCTGAATATGTCCTGCCACCTTCAATGACTTCAGCAGGTAGAGCCCACCCAGGTCCATCTGCGCATGTACCTTCCTTTTAAACTGTCCCACCATGGTCTTCTCTCACAATGAATCACTTCACATTTCTCTCCATTGAACTCCATCGGCCATCTATCTGCCCACTCTGTTCACCTCTATTGGCTCCCACAAGACTCTCAAGTTTCTCCAGATAAAAGCTTCACAAAGATAAATTCAAGATTCCTTCTGTTATTTAAACTAGTTAATAAGGAATCGGAAGATGAAGGTTAATGAGAACAATTTAACCATCATTTACAACCCTGATGAGATTGACTAAACAACAGCATTGAATTCAATAGGGAATAATCTCGAGCAGACTCTGCCTGATCCCATGAGAATTCTTTGAGGAGGTGACAAAGTTGATTGATGGGGGAAGGACTATAGATGTCATATACAAGGACTTCAGTAAGTCCTTTGATAAGGTTCCCCATGGTAGGCTGATGGAGAAAGTGAAGTTGCATGGAGTCTAAGGTGTACTGGCTAGATGGAAGAGAACTGGCTGGGCAGCAGGAGACAGAGAGTAATAATGGAAGGAAGTTTCTCAAAATGGAGACCTGTGATCAGTGGTGTCCTACAGGGATCCGTGCTGGGACCACCGTTGTTTGTGATATACATAAAGGATCTGGAGGAAGGTATAGCTGGTCTGATTAGCAAGTTTGCAGATGACACTAAGATTGGTAGAGTAGCAGATAGTGAAGGGGACTGTCAGAGAATACAAAAAGAATATAGATTGGAGAGATGAGCAGAGAAATGACAGATGGAGTTCAGTCCAGGCAAATGCGTGGTGATGCATTTCGGAAGCTCCAATTCAAGAGCGAACTATAGAGTAAATGGAAAAGCCCTGGGGAGAATTGACATACAGAAAGATCTGGGTGTCAGGCCACTGTACCCTGAAGGTGGCAACACAGGTCGATAGAGTGCTCAAGAAGGTATACAGCATGTCTACCTTCATCAGACAGGGTATTAATTATAAGAGTTGGCAGGTCATCTTATAGCTGTATAGGAGCTGAAAATGTGTTGCTGGTTAAAGCGAAGCAGGTCAGGCAGCATCCAAGGAACAGGAAATTCGACGTTTCGGGCAAAAGCCCTTCATCTTATACTTACAGTTGTATAAGACTTTGGTTTGGCCACATTTGGAGTACTGCATACACTCTGGTCACCACATTAACAAAAGGATGTGGATGCTTTGGAGAGGGTGCAGAGGAGGTTCACTGCGATGCTGCCTGGTATGCAGGGTGCTAGCTATGGAGAGAGGTTGAGTAGATTAGGATTATTTTCATTCGAAAGATGGAGGTTGAGGGAGGACCTAATTGAGGTCTGCAAAATCATGAGAGGTATAGACAGGGTGGATAGCAAGAAGCTTTTTCCCAGAGTGGGGGACTCAATTACTCGGGGTCATGAGTTCAAAGTCAGAGGGGAAAAGTTTAAGGGAGATGTACGTAGAAAGTTCTTTATGCAGACGGTGGAGGATGCCTGAAACATGTTTCCTGCGGAGGTGGTAGAGGCAGGCATGATAGTTTCATTGAATATGTACCTAGACAGATACATGCGTGGGCAGGGAGCAGATGGATACAGATCCTTAGGAAATAGGCGACAGGTTTAGATTGAGGATCTGGCCCGGCACAGGCTTGGAGGGCCGAAGGGCCTGTTCCTGTGCTGTAATGTTCTTTGTTCTTTGAGTCTCAAACCGAGGATGGAGATGAAATTAACCCCACATTTCAAAGAAAAAACATTCATAAAAGTTGTGACAAAGAGTTAAAGTTGAATCAGGAGCATATTTCTATCCATAGACATAACTTGCAAGACCCAACCATTCCACCATTTGCTGTTGTAGCTTCCAAATCCTCAGCTGCTATGTGCTGATTATTAATGAACTGCAGGAAATTCCCGAATCCTGGAACAGAGCCTGCCAGTGGTAATTAGATTACATTCCCTACAGCGTGGAAACAAGTCCATACCGACCCTCCGAAGAGCAACCCACCCAGACCTATTCCCCTACATTTACTGCTGACTAATGTAACTATCACTATGGGTAATTTAGCATGGCCTAACCTGCACATCTTTGGACTGTGGGAGGAAACCCACGCAGACACAGGGAGAACGTGCAAACTCCAAACAGTCAGTAGCCCGCGGTGGGAATTGAACCTAGGTCCCTGGCACTGTGAGGCAGTAGTGCTAACCACTGAACCACTGTGCTGCCCAGTGTCACCAACAATTTATCCTGATCCAACCACGTTGACACGATAGTCAAGAAAACACAACCACTCCTCTACTTCCTCAGGAGGCTAAGGAAATTCAGCATGTCCACAATGACTCTTAGCAATTTTTATAGATGCACCTTAGAAAGTGACCAATCTGGATACACCACAGCATGGTCTGGCAATTGCTCAGCTTCCTATCCAATAACATCATCCAAACATCCCCCGGCCTTGGGAAAGCAACCAATATAATCAGAGACCCCTCCCACCTCAGTTATATTCTCCTCCATCGGGAGGAAGATATTAACTTTTGTATACACATACAGATAGATTGTCAGACTCTGCTGATATCAGACTTTTGAACAGACATCTCAAATGTTAATTCTGATTTCTTTTTGCAGCTGTAACACTGCAATATTGTACTCTATTCCGTTACACTGATGTACTTGTTGAATGCAATCTGCCTGTAAACATTTAAGACAACACTTTTCACTGTACTTTGTGACACGTGACAGTAATAAATGAAATCAAATCAATACACACCCAATCTCACACAAACCCCACTGTAATCTTAATTCCCAGTATCCGTTGGCCTGTGAGGAATCTCAAGAAAGCAGAAAGGAACTCAAGCAGGGAGTTAGGAGAGCAAGGAGGGGTCATGAAATGACCTTGGCAAGTCGGGTTAAAGAGAATCCGAAGGCATTCTATAGATACATTACAAACAAGAGGATATCCAGAATAAGGTGGAACTTGCAGCATGGGTTGGTACCTGGAACTTCGATGTTATGGCCATTTTGGAGACATGGATAGAGCAGGGACAGGAATGGTTGTTGCAGGTTCCAGGGTTAAGATGTTTCAGGAAAAACAGGGAAGGTGGTAAAAGAGGGGGAAGTGTGGCATTGTTAATCAAGGACAGTATTACGGTGGCAGAAAGGACATTTGAGGACTCACCCATTGAGGTAGTATGGGCTGAAGTCAGAAACAGGAAAGGAGAGGCCACCCTGTTGGGAGTTTTCTATAGGCCTCCGAATAGTTCCAGAGATGTAGAGGAAAGGATAGCAAAGTTGATTCTTGATAGGAGTGAGAGTAACAGGGTAGTTGTTATGGGGGACTTTAACTTTCCAAATATTGACTGGGAACACTATAGTTCAAGTACTTTAGATGGGTCAGATTTTGATTAATGTGTGCAGGAGGTTTCCTGACACAGTATGTAGACAGACCAACAAGGGGCGATGCCATATTGGATTTGGCACTGGGTAATGAACATGGCCAGGTGTGAGATTTGGAGGTAGGTGAGCACTTTGTTGATAGTGACCACAATTCGGTTATGTTTACTTTAACGATGGAAAAGGATACGTATATATTGCAGGGCAAGAGTTATAGCTGGGGGAAAGGCAATAATGCTGCGATTAGGCAAGAGTTAGGATGCATAGCGGATGGGCACAATTGAAATGTGGAGCTTATTTAAGGAACAGCTACTGTTAAGTGTGTACTGGTCAGGCAGGGAGGAAGTGGTCGAGCAAGGGGACCGTGGTTTACAAAAGAGGTTGAATCTCTTGTCAAGGGGAAGAAGGAGATTTATGTTAAGATAAGACGTGAAGGCCCAGTTAGGGCACTTGACGAGTTACAAGTAAACCTGGAAAGACCTAAAGAGAGAGCTAAGAGCCAGGAGGAGACATGAGAAATCATTGGCGGATAGGATCAAGGAAAACCCTAAGGCTTTCTGTAGGAATGTCAGGAATAAAAGAATGACTAGAGTAAAATTAGGGCCAATCAAGGACAGTCATGGGAAGTTGTGTGTGGAGTCAGAGGAGATAGGGGAAGTGCTAAATGAATACTCTTCCTCAGTATTCACACTGGGAAAAGACAATGTTGTTGAGGAGAATACTAAGATACAGGCTACTAGATGAGACAGGATTGAGGTTCTCAAGGTGGAGGTATTAGTAATTCTGGAAAGTATAGAAACAGACAAGTCCCCTGGGCTGGATGGGATTTTTCCTAGTATTCTCTGGGAAGCCAGGGAGGAGATTGCCGAGCCTTTGGTTTTGGTCTTTATGTTGTCACTATCTACAGGAACAGTGCCAGAAGACTGGATGTTAGCAAATGTTGTCCCCTTGTTCAAGAAGGGATGTAGAGACAACCCTGGTAATTATAGACCGGTGAGCCTTACTTCGGTTGTGGGTAAAGTGTTGGAAAGGGTTATGAGAGACAGGATTTATAATCATCTTGAGAGGAATAAGTTGATTAGGGGATAGTCAACCTGGTTTTGTGAAGGGTAAGTTGTGCTTTACAAATCTTATTGAGTTCTTTCAGAAGGTAACCAAACAGGTGGATGAGGGTAAAGCCATTGAAGTAGTGTATGTGGATTTCAGTAAGGCATTTGATAAGGTTCCCCACGGTAGGCTATTGGAGAAAATACAGAGGCATGGGATTGAGGGTGATTTAGCGGTTTGGATCAGAAATTGGCTAGCTGAAAGAAAACAGAGGGTGGTGGTTGATGGGAAATGCTCATCTTAGAATTCAGTTACTAGTGATGTACAACAAGGATTTGTTTTGGGGCCACTGCTGTTTGTCATTTTTATAAACAACTTATATGAGGGCGTAGAAGGATGGGTTAGTGATTTGGGGGATGACATTAAGGTCGGTGGAGTTGTGGACAGTGCTGAAGGATACTGTACCTTACAGAGGGACATAGATAAGCTGCAGAACTGGGCTGAGAGATGGCAAATGGAGGTTAATGTGGAAACATGTGAGGTGATTCAATTTGGAAGGAACAACAGAAATAAAGAGTACTGGGTTATTTATTGGTAGAGGGATTGAGTTTTGGAGCCATGGGTCGAGAGTAAAGGAATGGCCCGAAATGTCAATTCTCCTGCTCCTCGGATGCTGCCTGACCTGCTGTGCTTTTCTAGCATCGCACTCTTGACTCTAATCTTCAGCATCTGCAGACCTCACATCCTCCTTTGGAGCCATGAGGTTATGTTGCAGCTGTACAAAACTCTGGTGCAGCTGCACTTGGAGAATTGCGCACAGTTCTGGTCACCAAATTGTAGGGAGGACGCGGAAACTTGGGAAAGGATGCAGAGGAGATTTACTCGGATGTTGCCTGGTATGGAGGGAAGGTCTTATGGGGAAAGGCTGAGGGGCTTGAGGCTGTTTTCATTAGAGAGAAGAAGATTGAGAGGTGACTTAATTGTGACATATATGATAATCAGAGGGTTAGACAGGGTGGACAGTGAGAGCCTTTTTCTTCCGATGGTGATGGTGAGCACGAGGGGACATAGCTTTAAATTGAGGGGTGATAGACAGATGTCAGAGGTAGTTTTTTTATTCAGAGAGTAGTAAGTGCATGGAATGCACTGCCTACAACAGTAGTAGCCTCACTAACGTTAAGGGCATTTAAATGATCATTGGATAAACATATGGATGAAAATAGATTAGTGTAGGATGGATGGGCTTCAGCTTGGTTCCACTGGTCGATGTAACATTGAGGACCGAAGGGCCTGTACTGCGCTGGAATGTTCGGTGTTCTATGTCTGTGAATGTAATAACCTGCTCAATCTGGGATGGCTTCACTGATTACACACAGCATTCAGACAAGAGCATGTTCCAGAGAGAATCACAGACCAGGACGCTGATGATAATCCCAGATTGTGGAATTGTTGTGTCACTGAGTTTACGATTCAGCACAGACTGGGCTGGAGACAGGATCTTCCTGCTTTCCCACTGGGTGTAATGTTACAGTAGGGATAGGGTTAACCTGGGTCATACAGCAGAGAATAATACAACACAGGAACGGACACTTCCGACCATGATGTTGTGCCAAATGTGACGGCAAATTAAACTAATCCCTTCTGCCTGCCCTTGGTCTATATCCCTCTCTTCCTTGCATATTCATAGAACATAGAAAAATACAGCACAGTACAGGCCCTTCGGTCCTCAATGTTGCGCCGACCGAAGCCTACCTAACCTACACTAGCCTAATAACCTCCATATGCTTATCCAAGGTCCGCTTAAATGACCATAAAGAGGGAGAGGCCACCACTGCTACTGGCAGGGCATTCCATGAACTCACAACCCGCTGAGTAAATGCTTATTTAAACGGCCCTTAAACCCCCCTATCGTATCTGTCTCCACCATCACCCTGGCAGTGTATTCCAGACTCCTACCACTCTCTGCGTAAAAAAACGTGCCCCTCACATCTCCTTTGAACTTTCCCCCTCTCACCTTAAATGCATCTCCCTGGTTTAGACATTTCAACCCTATCCAGGCATCTGATAATGTTACAGACTTCTATCAAGTCTCCCCTCAGCCTCTGCTGCTCCAGAGAAAACAGCCTGTGTTTTTCTAGCCTCTCCTTATAGCTCATACCCTTTAATCCGGCAGCATCCTGGTAAACCCCTTCTGTACCCTCTCCAAAGCCTCCACATCCTTCCTGTAATGTGGTGACTCGAATTGAACACAGTACTCTCAGTGCGGTCTAACCAAAGTCTTATAAAGCTGCAACATGACACCCTGACTCTTACACTCAGTTCCCCGACCAATAAAGGCAATCACCTTCGTCACCACCCTATCTACTTGTCTGGCCACTTTCAGGGAGCTATGGACTTGAACCGCAAGACCCTTCTGTACATCAATGTTGTTCAGGGGCCTGCCATTAACTGTATACTTTTCCTTCACATTTCATCCCCCAAGGTGCAGCGCCTCACATGTACCCAGAGTAAACTCTTTCTACAATTCCTCCGCCCATACCTGCAACTGATCTCTATCCCACTGTATCCCTTGACAACCTTCTACACCAACAACAACTCTACTGACCTTTGTATCATCTGCAAACCTACTAACCCACCCATCTGTATTTTCAGCCAAGTCATTTGTATATAGATATATCACAAACAGCAGAGGTCCCAGTATGGACCCCTGCAGAATGCACTAGTCACAGACCTCCAGCCTGGAAAGCAACATTCCACCACTCCCCTCCGCCGTCAATGGCCAAGCCAATTCTGAATCCATGAGGCCAAGTCACTGTGGATCCCATGCATCTTAATCTTCAGGATGAGCCTACCATGAGGGACCTGGCCAAAAGCCTTAGTAAAATCCATGTAGACAACATCCACTGCTCTACCCTCATCGATTACCTGCATCACCTTCTTGAAAAATTCAATTAAGTCAGTAAGACATGAGCTGCCCTGCACAAAGCCATGCCTACTGTTTCTAATGAGAGCATGCTTTTCTAAATGCGTGTAAATCCTATCCTGAAGAATTCTCTCCAAAGCTTCCCAACCACCAATGTGAGACTCACTGGTCTACAGTTGCCTGGATTACCCTCATTTCCCTTCTTGAAGAGATGAACGGTATTAGCTATTTGCCTGTTCTCTGGGACCTGTCCAGTGGCTAGCGAGGATATGAATATCGTGGTCAAGACCCCAACAATCCTCTCTCGTGCCTCTCTCAATAACCTCGGCCCTGGAGATTAATCCACCTTAATGTTCTTCAAGATATCTAACACTTCTTTCTTGGTCTCAAAATGCCCCACACTAACCTCATTATACTCCATAACCTCCTTCTGGGTAATTACTGATGCAGAATACTCATTTAGGATCTCAACCACATCCTCTGCCTCCAAGCACAAATTCCCTTCTTTATCCATGAGTTGTCCTACCTTCTCCCGATTTATAGAGCGTAGAACATTACAGGCCATTCGGCCCTCGATACTGCGCTGACCTGTGGAACCAATCTGAAGCCCATCTATTCTACATTATTCCATTTTCATCCATGTGCCTATCCAATGCCCAATTAAATGCCCTTACAGTTGGAGAGCCTACTACTGTTGCGGGCAATGCATTCCATGCCCATACTACTCTCTGACTATAGAAACAACCTCTGACATCTGTCCTATATCTATCACTCAATTTAAAGCTCTGTCCCCTTGTGCTAGCCATCACTATCTGAGGAAAAAGGCTCTCACTGTCTGCCCTATCTAATCCTCTGATCATCTTGTATGCCTCTGTTAAGTCACTTCTTAATCTTCTTCTAATGGAAATAGCCTCAGGTCCCTCAGCCTTTCCTCATAAGACTTTCCCTCCACACAAGCAATATCCTCGTAAATCACTTCTGCAGCCTTTCCAATGTTTCCACATCCTTCCTATAATGTGGCGATCAGAACTGTACACAATACTCCAAGTGCAGCTGCACCAGAGTTTTGTCCAGCTGCAACATAACCTCATGGCTCCTCTACCCATAAAAGGTAACACATCATACACCTTCTTAACAGCCCTATCAACCTGGGTGGTAACTGTTGGGGATCTATGTACATGGACACCGAGATCTCTCTGCTCTTCTACACTACCAACAATCTTACCATTAGTTCAATATCTTGTATTCCTGTTGCACTTTCCAAAGTGAATCACCTCACACTTTTACACAGTAAACTCCATTTGCCACCTCTCAGCATAGCTCTGCAGCTTATCTACGTCCCTCTGTAACCCCAACATCCTTCAGCACTATGCATAACTCCACCAACCTTAGTGTCATCCATACATTTACTAACCCATCTTTCCACGCCTTCATCCAGGACATTTATAAATATGACAAACAGCCGTGGCCCCAAAACAGATCCTTGGGGTACACCACTAGCAACTGATCTCCAGGACGAACATTTCCCATCAACCACAACCCTCTGTTTTCTTTCAGCTAGTTAATTTCTGATCCAGAGTGCGAAATCATTCTCAATCCCATGCCTCTGTATTTTCTGCAGTAGCCTACCATGGGGAACCTTATCAAATGCCTTACTGAACTCCATATACACCACATCTACTGCTTTACCCTCATCCACCTGTTTGGTCACCTTCGCAAAGAACTCAATAAGGTTTGTAAAGCACAACTTACCCTTCACAAAACTAGGTTGACTATCCCCTAATCAATTTATTCCTCTCAAGATGATTATAAATCCTATCTCTCATAACACTTTCCAACACTTTACCCACAACCGAAGTAAGGCTCACCGGTCTATAATTACCAGGGTTGTCTCTACATCCCTTCTTGAACAAGGGGACAACATTTGCTAACATCCAGTCTTCTGGCACTGTTCCTGTAGATAGTGACAACATAAAGACCAAAACCAAAGGCTCGGCAATCTCCTCCCTGGCTTCCCAGAGAATACTAGGAAAAATCCCATCCAGCCCAGGGGACTTGTCTGTTTCTATACTTTCCAGAATTACTAATACCTCCACCTTGAGAACCTCAATCCTGTCTCATCTAGTAGCCTGTATCTTAGTATTCTCCTCAACAACATTGTCTTTTCCCAGTGTGAATACTGAGGAAGAGTATTCATTTAGCACTTCCCCTATCTCCTCTGACTCCACACACAACTTCCCATGACTGTCCTTGATTGGCCCTAATTTTACTCTAGTCATTCTTTTATTCCTGACATTCCTACAGAAAGCCTTAGGGTTTTCCTTGATCCTATCCGCCAATGATTTCTCATGTCTCCTCCTGGCTCTTAGCTCTCTCTTTAGGTCTTTCCAGGTTTACTTGTAACTCGTCAAGTGCCCTAACTGGGCCTTCACGTCTTATCTTAACATAAATCTCCTTCTTCCCCTTGACAAGAGATTCAACTTATTTTGTAAACCACAGTCTCCTTACTCAACCACTTCCTGCCTGACCGGTATATACTTAACAAGGACCTGCAGTAGCTTTAATAAGCTCCATATTTCAATTGTGCCCATCCCCTGCAGTTTTTTTCCCCAATCCTATGCATCCTAACTCTTGCCTAATCGCAGCATTATTGCCTTTCCCCCAGCTATAACTCTTGCCCTGCAATACATACCTATCCATTTTCATCACTAAGCTAAACATAACCGAATTGCGGTCACTATCAGCAAAGTGCTCACCTACCTAACATCTGGCCAGGTTCATTACCCAGTGCCAAATCCAATATGGCATCGCCCCTTGTAGACCTGTCTACATACTGTGTCAGGAAACCCTTCTGCACACATTGGACAAAACCTGACAAAATCTGACCCATCTAAAGTACTTGAACTATAGTATTCCCAGTCAATATTTGGAAAGTTAAAGTCCCCCATAACAACTACCCTGTTACTCTCGTTCCTATCGAGAATCAACTTTGCTATCCTTTCCTCTACATCTCTGGAACTATTTGGAGGCCTATAGAAAATTCCCAACAGGGTGACCTCCTTTCCTGCTTCTAGCGTCAGCCCATACTTCCTCAGTTGACAAGTCCTCAAACGTCCTTTCTGCAACCGTAATACTGTCCTTGACTAACATTGCCACACACCCAACTCTCTTACCACGTTGCCTGTTCTTACTGAAACATCTAAATCCCGGAACCTGCAACAACCATTCCTGTGCCTGCTCTATCCATGTCTCTGAAAAGGCCACAACATCGAAGTCCCAGGTACTAATCCATGCTGCAAGTTCAACCACAGACAGGAGATGTATCCAAGTTATTTTTTGGGACAGGCCACAGTGAGACAAAAAACAGTATTAACGTTTAGTAGATTGATCAACATCCTGGGGGTTACCATTGGCCAGAAACTGAACTGGACTCACCACATAAACACAGTGGCTACAAGAGCAGGTCAGAAACCCGGAATATTGCAGTACGTAATTCACCTCCTGGCTCCCTAAAACCTATCCACCATCTACAAGGCACAAGTCAGGAATGTGATGGAATATTCCCCATTTGCCTGGATTGGTGCAACTCCAACAACATTCAAGAAGCTTGACACCATCCAAGAGAAAGCAGCCCACTTGATTGACATCACATCCACAGGCAGCCACTCCCTCCAGCACCAATGCTCAGTACCCCCAGTATATACTATCTACAAGACCAAGACGAATGAAACTAGAACTAGCGGGCGTTGCTTCAAAGTGAGGGGAACAAATCAAGGATTGAGTTGAGGAGGAACTTCTTCACCCAAAGGGTGGTGAATCTGTGGAATTCCCTGTGCAGTGAAGCTGTTGAATGTTTTTAAGGCCAAGGTAAGGCAGTGATGGAATTAAGGGTTATAGTGAGTTGGTGGGTAAGTAGAGCTGAGTCCAATGATCTTATTGAATGGCAGAACAGGCTCGATGGGCCAGATGGCCTACACCTACTCCTGTTCCTTACATTCCTATGTTCCTATGTAAGATATACTGCAGAAATTCACTAACGATTGTCCAACAGTACCTTCCAAACACATACCCTCAACCACCTAGAAGCACAAATCAGCACAGGAGCTGGGCAAGGCCATTTGGCCCCTCAAGTTGCTCTGTCATTTTGCAAAGCCTGGCTAATCTGGATGTAAGCTCAGCTCCACATTCCCACTCAGCCCTGATAACCTCACACGGTTCCCCCTCCCTCTCCCACCAAGAAGAGAATTCCAGGGAAAAGCTCAGGTAGAAACATGGAAACACCAATATCTATAAACTATGTCAAATAAACATGGAAATTAAAAATAGGGAAAGGCCATTCAGCCCCTCAAGCCAGCTCCCCCATTCAGTAAAACCAATCTGATCCGAGTGTAGTGTTAAATCTACATCCCTACACCCCCCCCACCCTCAATTACATTTAACCCCTACCCGACCCAACCTCCTGACAAAGAATCTATCTGCTTCAGCCTTAAAAATATTTAATGACCTTGTGTCCACTGTCTTCACCATTCCTAAGACCGGCATCCCTCTGAGGGAGACAGCTTCTCTCCCTCTCTGTCTTAAAGGGAGAGCCTTTGTGTGTAAACTGTGTGCCCTCGTTCTAGTCTCTTCCTCCCCATTAAAGGAATCTTACTTTCAGAATCTTCGATGTGTCAGGTCCCCTCAGATCCTCGTTCTCAATAAGATCACTGTGCTTTCTTCCATACTGGCCCAGCCTGCCCAACCTTTCCCCACACGGTAACCACCTGAGCCAGGGATCAGTCGAGTGAACTGCCTGCTAATTGTTTTTAATTCAGTTCTATCCTTTCTGATGTATGGAGTTCAGAACTGTACACAATACTCCAGGTGTGATCTCACCCATACAGAACGGTAAGGTGATGATCCCTACTTCAATATTCCATTCCCCTTGCAGAAATGACAACATTCCAGTCACCTTCCCAAACACTTGCTGTATCTGCATACTAATATCATGTCATATATCGCCGATCCTTCACTGTTGCTATGTCAAAATCCTGGAAAAGCCTCCCTAAGGGCATTGTGGGTCTATCTACAGCACATGGACTGCAGCTGTTCAAAAAAGCATCTCACCCCCACCTTCTCAAAGGGCAACTAGGGACAGGCAATAAATTCACATGTGACCAAGGTAAACATTTAAAATGACAACAGATGCAGTAGGATCGAGGCAAACTCATCAGTTTTTTATTAAGATTGAATAATCAGAAAGATGGGCACTAGATCCAGACACAAATAAATAGTATTTACACAGTCATTGTAAATTCATTCATTGTAAAATCAACAACATTCTACAAGCTGTTTCTTCCTTACTTGAATCGATTGTAAAACTATTTACAAAATATGACTGTTCCCAAATAATAATTTTGGCAGCTCAATCTATTCTTTGATCTTTATAAACTTTAGGATATCAAGAGTGACCTCACACTATCGGGTGAAGAGATGGCTGACTCAATTGTCATTCCCTCATTCCATCAAACACTCCCAGGGCAGGGACAGCACGGGGTTAGATACAGAGGAAAGCTCTCTCTACACCGTCCCCCATCAAACGCTCCCTGGACAGGGACAGCATGAGGTTAGATACAGAGTAAAGCTCTCTCTACAATGTCCCCCATCAAATGCTTCCTGGACAGGGACTGCACAGGGTTAGATGCAGAGTAAAGCTCTCTCTACACTGTCCCCCATCAAACACTCCCAGGGCAGGGACTGCAGAGGATTAGATACAGAGTAAAGCTCTCTCTACACTGTCCCCCATCAAACACTCCCAGGACAGGAACAGCATGTGTTTAGATACAGAGTAAAGCTCCCTCTACACTGTCCCCCATCAAACACTCCCAGGACAGGAACAGCATGGGTTTAGATACAGAGTAAAGCTCTGTCTACACTTTCCCCATCAAACACTCCCAGAACAGGGACAGCACAGGGTTAGAGGCAGGGTAAAATTCCCTCTAACACTGACAAGTATAATTCTGTTGTTAGTTTACAAGCTGACCAGTGCTTCCTCCAGTATTTGGCCTTGCTGAATTGTTTACAGTGCCAGTACCCTGCCCTGTGGTGTTGTTGATGTCATGTATATCTCACAACGTTTCGAGGCAGAGTGAGTCAGCCGAACTGGCAAAGCCACTGCAGGGATTTGGTGGAAGGTATCTGCCACGAGTTGCTGTCTCTTGGTCTCTTCTGGTCATCTTTATCCATTCTTGACTTCCAACCCTTGCCCTTAAACTGGGGCTAATGACTGTAAGATTCTGTTCTAGTTCAGATTGTGCAGTGTGGCTTTATGTTTGGTATAATTGGCCAGATCAGTCTGTGACAGTAAGTACTCAGCTTTGGAAGATGGGCAAGACAGACCCACCCACAGACACAGCCACTCGAGCTGGGCTGCTGCCTAGGAGCAGACCTTCAATGATGCTGCGAGTCTCTGACATTTCAGGGCAGCCAATCCCCTCCCCGCTCCAGGACTGACCCAGCGCATCAGAAGGATCAGACTCATGAAGACTTGAGGCCTGATGTGATTTCCTGATTGAGATCACGTGGTAACTCAGTGGTGACTAAGAGACAACAATAAGAAAACAAACATCTCCCTTCATTCTGTCCAGAGTATTGGAAAATCCAGCAGAATTCAGGACCTTTAAATACTTTGAATAATAAATTGCTACTGTCCTAACACCATTGAGAGTTCATTGTGTTATTACCAAGGCCCATCTGTAAGAAATGATCTTCTCAATCATCAAAGACCTACTGAGACATGGTGTAAGCTGTTACAAATCTAAGACATTAAGTGCTCATTTAATTAGTTTGTCAAAAGTGAGATTTTTCCAAAAAAGCTTTTTGTAAATCATTTTTCTCTTAAGAACCTTTGCAAATAGCAGCCTATTGAAGTCCAGTCAGTTCTCTTAAGAGATCACAGGTTTTCTTATCTTTGACCTCAAACAGCTTCTTGATCCGTTTCTCATTCACAGTCCTCACAAAACTATGGGGCTGGAGAACAGCCATCCCATTGTGGACATCTCCCATGACAATCAGAGGACCATCTTCTGTGGTCATGTTGGGACAGGGACAGTTCCAGTCCATGTTTAAGAGTGTGATCTCCAGGACCTCACTGCCAAAGAACTGAAGCCCCATCTTCTCATCCTTCAGGACTCTGTCTACAGTGAACAACGCTCGGCCAGAGTCTGCCTCTTCTGTCAGTTCAGTCATGCGGCCAACTATCACATAGTCACTCTTGCAATAGCTTGTCACTATTTTGAAACGTGGTTTGCAGACCTTACATTGCTGGCTCCTGGGGTATGGACAGATTTCCTCACAGGTCTCCCTGCTTTCAAAATTGTTCTCATTGCCCCCACAGCCTCCGTAGATGAAGGATTGACACTGCTTCATCAGGCTGTTGTAGGCCCAGCGGGGGTCCCAGACCTTACAGGGACCCTGGAGAGCAGGCAGATTGCAGATATTGACTGGCTCATTCATGCATGTTGACATACAAGCCTCATAGGTCTCAAAGTGGTTCATGTTCCCATCGCAGCGTCCGTAATTAAAGGTGAAGCAGTTGTTTTTCTTGGGGTCATAAAACCATCTGATCTGAGGCTCCCCACAGCTGCCACGGTCAGGCTGTTTCAGACACTCGGTCGCTGGGATCTGAGTTGTGTTGGCAGAGTTCTGCCTCATCAGGTCTTCCCGTTTGATCACTGAGAGTGGGACGTTCGCCCTCAGGAAGCCCCCAGCGTTGCGGGCTGTGCAGGTGTAAATCCCAGCGTCTTGCAGCTGAGCATTGTAAATGACCAGCTGGCCAATGTTAGTGACCACCACATTGCCATTGACATGGTTGGGCCTCATGATAATGTTCTCCCTCCCGTCCAGCTCCTTCTCCCATGTGACCTCGGGCCTTGGTCTGCCACTGACATCGCAGAGGAAACTGACTGTGCCTCCCACGTAGGTGGACTGGTGGACCGGGTTGGAGAGCAAAGCTGGTGGCACCACGTCTTGGGAGGTGGTGAGCAAGTCGGCCGTGGTGGGCCGGGCAGTGGTCTGCATTGTCACAGGGCTAGTGTGTGGCCAGGCCACCTGGTGGGTACATGTGACCACCGTCAGTGTGATGCCCTTGGTACATGCCTCAGCATCCATGTAACACTTGTTGTAGTACGTTAACCCATCAGAGGCACAGGTGAAGTGTGGCTCCTTCTCACACCTGTCCTTGCACTTGCACACAGGCTGCCCGTCCCAGATGTCACACTCAGAGCCCTGCTGGACACACATGAAGCGGTCACAAGTGGCTCCCCGGGGCATGCCAACAGGACCCTTCCTCCCTTTAACTGCCATGTACCTGGCAGCAACACAACTCTTCATACCACACACGTTCGGACAACACTTCTCAAACGTTTCACAGTCCTGAGGAAATAAAAAGATTTTCAAAAGAAGGCATTCGGTTAAACACAAGGCGTTTCAACAACAACTTGCATTGAGTTAGCACTCAGAATGTAGGAGAGACATTGAACGGTGTTGGACAGGGATGGGAATCCCATAGGATTTGACAATGACCCACACAAGGAGGTGTCGGCTGGAGGGTCAGTTGTTCAAATGGCCATAAACTGTCAATAAAACTGCTGAAGGAGAAGGAGACCATTCTTCCCATTGTGACTGTACTGGTTCATTCAGCTCCTGTACAACAACAACCCAGGGTGGGCGGCACTGTGACACAGTGGTTAGCATTGCTGCCTCACAGCGCCAGAGACCCGGGTTCAATTCCCAACTCAGGTAACTGACTGTGTGGAGTTTGCACGTTCTCCCCGTGTCTGCGTGGGTTTCCTCCGGGTGCTCCGGTTTCCTCCCACAGTCCAAAGATGTGCAGGTTAGGTGAATTGGCCATGCTAAATTGCCCGTAGTGTTAGGTAAGGGGTAAATGTAGGGGTATGGGTGGGTTGCGCTTCGGCGGGTCGGTGTGGACTTGTTGGGCCGAAGGGCCTGTTTCCACACTGTAAATAATCTAATCTAAAATCTGCTATGGGGCTGGACTCAGACTTTTCAATCTCACAGTCCATTAGCTGGAGCACAGCAAACAATCAACAGAAATACAGAAAGAGCATGCATTTATATAGCATCCTGCAAATCCTCAGGAAGGCCCAAACATCCTCATAGTTAACAACGTACTCACGCTGGTAATGGAGGAAATATGGCAGTCTATGTTTGTACAGAGCAAGATCCCATTAAGAATATGATTGTGACCACACTATTCTTTTTAGTTCAGGGATAAATATTGGCCACAGATACCCTTAGACTCACAGATGTTTTCACACACGCCTGAGATAGTTAACAGGACCTCCAACTGTGCGGCACTCCCTCAGCACTGACCCTCCGACAGTGCGGCACTCCCTCAGCACTGACCCTCCGACAGTGCGGCACTCCCTCAGCACTGACCCTCCGACAGTGCGGCACTCCCTCAGCACTGACCCTCCGACAGTGCGGCACTCCCTCAGCACTGACCCTCCGATAATGCAGCACTCCCTCAGCACTGACCCTCCGACAGTGCGCAAGTGTTCTTACTTGGTGAGGTCCAATTCCTTCAGACCCCCCAGTGCAGCTGTTCCATCACATCCCATCCGGAATACACAGCCCAACCACACCGTGGTGCTGGGCAGGAGACCTGTCAATAAACACTGGCTGTTCAGCACCAAATCCAAACCCAATCTTCCTCCTAACCCATGTCCCCCTCACTGCTCCTTCAGCTGAGTGGTTCCGTTGATTTGCCTGTCAGTGTGAGCAGGATTTGTTGTTGCTGGTCCCTGAGGGTCCCAGCTGGTGAGACCCCCCCTCACCCTTCCCGACTGATAACTCATCGTCGGGGAATTTTCACAATCCCCTCCCTAACTCTGACAGAGAAACAGCGGGAGGGTCTGTGAGTTGTTAGTGTTGGTCAGACTGTGGGACAGTACAGGCCGCAGCTAGCGCCTCTGTCTGCTCTCTCTCTCTCTCTGGGTTATTACAGCGTCTTCTCTTTCCATGTTAAACCCGTTCCCACTGGAAAGTTGTGATCGAAGGTACCTTCAGATGGACTCTCTCAGGCAGCACATTCCTACTCCTAGCCTGACTTTGCCGACAGCCCTGTGACCGCCTCCAGTCCAGTCTGGGCTGCATCTTCCCAAACCTTTCACGTTTCCAAAAGTTGTGGAGTTTTTAAACTCCTCTTTCCTCCCATCTCCTCCTAACCTTTGTTACTGAAAGGAGAATGACTGCAAATTCTCCAACTGATCCACAAATTCATCCTCACAGTCTGCTGTAGACTTTCCCAACAGTTCTGACCTGTGCTCACACCTGGGAGGTCAGGTGTGGACCCAGTGTCTCAGTTGTAGCTGGAGCTAACCTCGCCTGAAGGCTCAGTGTCGCCCCCTGTACCTTGGTTTATAAAGTGCACGTAGCTATCTGCTTGAACTGTGTCAGAAGCTGAGTTCCAGTTTCAGAGAGGTTTGTACACAGCAACATCCCCTTCACTCTTTCAATCTGTATTCTTCAAACTGGCCTCTCCCCGCACTTTCGGACCCAGTGATACCATTTCAGGACTTTCCTCCTCCTTGGAGTCGAACTCTGGAATTGTGTCTGACTAGCTCCTTTCTGTCTTCACCGGTTTTCCACAATTCCCAATATTCCACAACACCTTCAACTTTCAGACCTGAGCACTGTGTCCCAGTCCCCATCTATTCCGTGAAGCAGAGCCATCCGTGATGCTAACACTGAGCTGTTGAAGAGCCACTTGTTAAACCCCGCTGTCTGATTGCCCTGTGCAGTGCCCGGTAACAATCCAATGCTTCCATCCTGACCCTGGGCTGGGGTGGCTGTGCTGGGCAGTGGGTCTTAATCCAAGGGCCATCATTCTCATGGATGTGCCTGCTACAGTCTGTGATTCTGCTCTGACAATGCAGTGTTCCTCTCTGGCCTTACAGTGACTGGAGTTGGGGTCAGAGGCACACCCAGGGACTGGAGAAGGTGACATCCAACAGTGAGACCACTCTGAGACTCGGATTCCCACTAACCAGGCACTGAACATCAGCACATCTGGGTCAAAAAACCCCGGGGGCTCCAGTAAATCAGACAGAATATCCTGAGGACGGGAAAAGGCGCTTCAGCATTACTCTAGAATCCTGCTCATCCCCAAAGAATCCCCTTCTAAAAGGCAGAAGGTGAAGCTTTGTAAAGGAGCTGGAGATCAGAGCTGAAAATGTGTTGCTGGAAAAGCGCAGCAGGTCAGGCAGCATCCGAGGAGCAGGAGACGGGCATAAGCCCTTCATCAGGAAAGGAAATAAAGAGTTGTTAAAGATCCCTCCTCACTGACAGGGAGGAGAAGCTGAGGCTGGGAAGAAACGCAGAAAGCAGAAACGAACATTCAGCAGCCACTCACCCACAGGTCCTGCTATCCCACAGTGCCGGCACTGGGATTACAGGGAGAGGATGGGGAGCTGGTTTATTTACCTGGTCGGTCTCACACTCCCGGAGGCAGGTGCTCTGTGCGTCTACCCAGAGGCTGGGGTTCATTTCATTGGGACAAATCCCAGCGTGGGAGTATTTGATCCGTGCCCCAGCCACAGACTGAGCGGCCACGGACAGGAAGGTGAGGAGCTGGACTCCCAGAGACAATCTCCTGATCACAGCCAGCAGAATACAGCACATACTGAGGCACAGGCTAAACCCACAGGCACGCAGCAAAATCAACCTTCCGAGTTCTCATCAATTCCTTTCTCTCTCTTTCTCCCCCTCTCTGTGACTATTTCCCTGTCTCTGTCCCTGTCTATTTCTCTTTCCCTCTCTCTGACTGTTTGTTTAACTGACCCCCTCGCTCTCTCTCGATGCTCTCAGACTCTCTCTCTCTCCCTCTCTGTCTCTCTCCCTCTCGGTGCTCTCAGACCGAGCACACGGGATTAAACCGTTTCAGCTCCACGTGATTTTGGCGAAAAGCGAGTGGTTAATGAGATTTCCTAACCCTCTGCCCTGTATTTATACGGTACCCTCTGGAGAGTCAGGCTGGATGAAGTTTGACATATTCCCACTGAGTGAGTCAGTCCGGCTCTTGGTGACAGTAACAGATTGGTGCTGCTAAAGTTGGAAAGAGTTGAGAGAGTTTGAACGCGCGTCTGTCTAAAGCTTTGGGATTGGAATGGGGCTGGGGGGATAGTAAGACTGGAAGCCTCTCCATACAGCCCGAATGGACATCAATGAACTCAGCTGGGCACGGGATGGTGAACATTGTTCCAAACCAGACACACCAGCGAGAATTCACAAACAACTTCCAACTTTGTCCGCTCAGGGAAAAGTTACCAACGCAAACAGAAAAAAGCGAAGTGTTGACAAAACATTGCAGATTCTCCAGAAACACTCACTGATCATTCCCACCATCACACTCCCACTTGCTCATTCCGTTTCTTATCAACACGCACGATCTAGTAATCATTCACAACTTTATTCAGACAGACCACCCACACTGACTCTCACTGGGGTACAGTCCCACACACACTGACTCTCACTGGGATACAGACCCACACACACTGACTCTCACTGGAGTACAGTCCCACACACACACTGACTCTCACTGGGATACACTCCCACACACACTGACTCTCACTTGGGTACAGTCCCACACAGACTGACCCTCATAGGAGTACAGGTACAACACAAACTGAATCTTACTGGCATACAGTCCCACAGACACTGACTCTCACTGGGGTACAGGGTCGCACACACACTGACTCTCACTGTGGTACAGTCCCACACTCACACTGATCTCACTGGGGTACAGTCACAGACACACTGACTCTCAATGGGGTACAGTCCCACACACACTGACTCTCACTGGGGTACAGGTCCCACACACACTGACTCTCACTGGGGTACAGTGCCACATACAATGACACTCACTGGGGTACAGTCCCACACACACTGACTCTCACTGGGATACAGCTCCCACACACACTGACTCTCACTGGGGTACAGTCCCACACACAATGACTCTCACTGGGGTACAGTACCACATGCACTGACTCTCAGTGGGTTACTGTTCCATACATATAAACTAGCCGATCAATGGCAGCTTAAGTCAGTTATATGCTGATTGAATTAAACAGCCTGTTTGTAATAGTCAGCATGCAGGCTGTAGTTAACCATCTCCTGTTTTGAGTGTGGTTTGTGTTTGGACAGCACTTACTGAACAATCCAAAGTGCTCTAATAATTACTGCATCACCTCATTGAAAGTAATGAGGTGAACTCAGAATGTGACCCATTTTCTCTGGCAGTTGGCGTTCTACATTCCTACACAGGCACTCCCAGTGTTTTGACTTCCTGTGTCAACTAAAGGAATATGTTTAAGTTCTGCACTTTGTAGTGAATCACTAAAGATCATGAGCAGCTTATTCTAGGTGGTGTGGTAAACTAACTAGGGAACTCAGTTATACAACAAGGGCACAATCATTTACAGCAGAGATGCAGAGCAATCCTCCCAGAGGGTAGTGAATGTCTGGGAGTTTTTATATTAACTATATGCCTCAGCCAATCAATGTTAACTTGCCAACCAAACAGTACACTAGTGGTGGTTTGAACTTTGACATCCTTGACTTTGAGCTGGTCAGAACAAGATCAAAAGCTTTGACCATGTGTTTCTGTGTAAATTGCAATAAACCTTCATTCCAATATTCCAGCTTCCTAATAATAAACCGTAACATTTCACTTACCTTGCTACTTGCACTCTCTTGTTAACGTCCCGTGGGTCATGTAGAATGATACCCAAATCTGCCTGAATGAATGCATTCCAACATTTCCATTCATTTTATAAAATATTCTGCATTATTTAATTTTTCATGCAAAATGTGTAACTTCACAAAGCCGGATATTCTGCTCCATCTGCCCTTTTCTTGCTTATGTTCTCACCTTGTCTGAATTCCTTTGCAGCCTCTCTGCATCCTCCTCACAGCTTACCTTCCTATCTAACTTTGTATCAAGAAATCTGATTGTGTTACACACAGGGTTCTCTTCCAAGCCAATCGAATGTAAGTAGCTGAGTCTGAACCACTTATCCCAGCAGCATTCCATTTGGTACAGCCAGCCAGTATCAAAATGGCCCTTTCATTCCTATTCGTCATGTTCTGAACACTGACCAATCCTAATCCATGCTCCCCTGAGCTTTAACTTAATGTGATAACCTCATCGGAGCATCTTATCAAAATAATTTTCAAAATCCAATTTACTACATCCATTACCCTCCCTTTACAATGGAGTCATAAAGATCTACCACACAGAAAATGGTCCTTCAGCCCATCAAGCCTATGATAGTCATAAACAACCATCTAATTTTCAAATCCTTTTACCCAGTACTTGGCCAATAGCCTCTAATATCTTGGCATCACATGTGCACATCTACATCCGTTTTCAATGTGATGAGGGCTTCTGCCTCTTCCACCTTTACAAGCAGTGAGTTCCAGGTTCCAGCACCATGTGGGTGAGATGTTTTCTTTCACATCTCCTGTAAACTGCCTGTCCCCGATCTTAAATCTATGTCTCAGGTCTCTGATCCCTCCATCAAGGGGTAAATGGTTCTTCTAGCCTACCCTGTTTATGCCCCTCGTACTTTGACTTATCTCATTCCTGCCCCCTCTCAATCTCCACTGCTGTAAAGAAAACAACCCCAATCTTTCCAACCTCTCTCCCGAAGCAAAACTCTCCAGCCCAGACAACAGCCTGGTAAATCTCCTATGCATCCTCTCCAGTGGTCTCACATCCCCCCTTTAATATGGATTCCAGAACTGCACACAATACTCTCTCTACGGCTTAACCAACATTTTACGTTGTTCCTACATAACCTCCCTGTAATTAAACTCTATGCCTTGGCTGATAAAGGCAAGTATACCATACTGTCTTCTGAACCACTTTATCTTCCTGTCCTTTATGGGCCAGTGGATATGCACACCACAGAACATAGAACATAGAAAAGTACACCACAGAACAGGCCCTTAGGCCCACAATATTGTACCGAGATTTAATCCTAATATAAAATATAACAACTTAACCTACGCATCCCTCAACTCACTGCTATCCATGTGCATGTCCAGCAATCACTTAAGTGTCCCTAATGACCCTGCTTCCACCATCACAGCTGGCAACGCATTCCATGCATTCACAACTCTCTGTATAAAGAATCTAACTCTAATGTCTCCTCTATACCTTCCTCCTAATATCTTCAAACTATGACCCCTTGTACCAGTCAATTCTGCCCTGGGGAAAAGTCTCTGGCTATTAACTCTCATGCCTCTCATTACCTTGTACACCGCGATCAGGTCTCCTCTCTTCCTCCTTCTCTCCAGAGAGAAAAGTCAGAGCTTAGTCAACCTTCCTTCATAAGACAAGCCCTCCAGTCCAGGCAGCATCCTGGTAAACCTTCTTTGCATCCTCTCCAAAGCCTCTGTATCTTTCCTATAGTAGGGTGACCAGAACTGGACACAATATTCCAAGTGTGGTCTCACCAGGGACTTGTAGAGCTACAGCAAAACCTCACAGCTCTTAAACTCTATCCCCCTGTTAATGAAAGCCAAAACACCATATGCTTTTTTAACAACCCTATCCACTTGGGCGGCAACTTTAAGGAATCTATGTACTTGCACACCCAGATCCTGTTCCTCCACACTGCCAAGAATCCTGTCTTTAATCCTATATTCACCATTCGAGTTCGACCTTCCAAAATGCATCACTTCACATTTATCCCGGTTGAACTCCATCTGCCATTTCTCAGCCCAACTCTGCATCCTGTCTATGTCACGCTGCAGCCTGCAATAGCCCTTGATACTATCAACAGCACCTCCAACCTTTGTGTCATCTGCAAAATTACTAACCCACCTCTGAACCTCCTCATCCAAGTCATTTATAAAAACTACAAAGAGCAGAGGCCCAAGAACAGAGCTCTGTGGGACCCCACACAACACTGACCTCCAGGCAGAATACTTTCCATCTACAACCACTCTCTGCCTTCTCTTAGCCAACCAATTCTGAATCCAGATAGCCAAATCTCCCTGTATCCCATACCTCCTGACTTTATGAATGAGCCTACCATGGGGAACCCTATCAAATGCCTTGCTGAAGTCCATATACACCACATCCACTGCTCGACCATCATCGACCTGTCTTGTCACCTCCTCAAAAAACTCAATAAGATTTGTGAGGCATGACCTGCTCCTCACAAAGCCACGCTGACTGCCTTTAATCACACTATGCTTTGCCAAATAGTCATAAATCCTATCCCTCAGAATTCTTTCCAAAACTTTGCTGACAACAGACGTGAGACTGACCAAGGCACCTCTGATCCATGGTGCTTCCCAGAGCCCTACCATTCATCAGGTGTTCCTCACCTTTGTTTGTTCGACCCAAGTGCATCACCTCACATTTATCTGATTTAATTCCACACAATTCAATCCTACTAGTTACATCTTCAATAAATACCCATGTATTATGATTTTCAAATTGTCCTGCTACCATATATTAATTATAGCTTCTAGCATTTTACCTACTATGGAAATTGGACTAACTGGACTAGAGTTTCCCATTTTCTGCCTTTATGTTATCTTAAATAGCATGGTTATATTTATTATTGTTCTATTATTATTACTGCTGAAGAATTTGCTAAAATCTGGAAAGTCAAAACCAATGCATCCTGTTTTGGAATCTGAGGATGTAAGTCATCAGATCAGGAGATTTAGTGCCACTTAATCAATTAATTTGTCCAATAATGCTTGGACTATCTTCTTTAATTTCCTCATTTTTGGTTCCCTATTAGTTCTGGGATATTTTAATGCATTCCACAACAAAGAAATGATACTGCACATAATATTTGTTTAATCTCTCTGATATTGCTTCAATTTCAATAACATTTCTATGTATTATGATCAATCCTCCCTAGAGACTCTTTTACCACAAAACTATTAACTATTAATTAATTATTTCTCATTGTATAGCAAATCGAAAATAACTTGTTCATGGTTGATTCCTTGATATACTGACCTAGAAACTATTGTGTGTATATATTTCATGAATTGTCTTCTATATTTTTGCTGCAAATCTTCTTTGCTCAGTCTATGTGGAAATTAAATCCACCATAATCACTTAGATCTGTCTCCAACTTCCTGAGCAATATTCTGTCCAATATTTTTATTACCGTTGAGAGATCTGTAAGTAAATCCAATCAATACTGTCTACACTTTGCAGTAGTGTAGGCCTCACCCAAACTGATTCTAGTGCTTCTGTTTTCAAAAGTAAGATTCTCTTCCTTTCTTGTATCTATTCTATCCTTTATATTGATCCCAACTTCTGCAAATTCTCTTCTGAAGATTGTAACTTTGGAATATGTTGGAATATCTGGTTTGTGAACTTGATCACTTTGCCGCCAGGTCAGGAGAAAAGAGACCCAGTCTGTTTGTCTTTTCCTCATAGGTGTCGCACCCCTCCCCCTGCCAACAAACCCTGGTATTATTTCTGTCAATCATTTTCACACCATTCTCCAGTGCCACTGTCGCCTCTTTAATGTTGATGACCAAAATTGTACTTTAGTGATCTTGCTCTTCCTGAGCTTAGTGAATGGGGTACAATTTCAAAGTTTGCAAATGGCACTACGTTTGCAAGAACTGTAAACTGTGAGGTGGACAGTGTGGGACTTCAAAGGGACATTGATAAGTTGGATTGGGCAAGGAGGGGGCATTTGAGAGATGTGAGACTTTGATCAGAAGAACATTGAAAGACAATATAAAATCCGGGGTATGATTCTGAAAGGGATGCAGGAGCTGAAGGATCAGGGTGTATTTGGGCACAGATCACTGAAGGGGGCAGGACGGGGTGGGGGGGGAGAGCAGTTAATAAAGCATGCAGTGTTCTCAGCCTTATTTAATAGGGGCATAGAGTACACAAGCAAGGAGGTGATGTTAAACTTATACAAGATTCTTAAGTATTATGCACAGCTGTGGGCACCACATTATGGGGAAGATGTGAATACATGAGAGAAGGAGAGAGAGTAGAAGCAATTTATAAAAATGGTTTCAGGAATGAGAAATTTCAGTGATGAGGGTAGATTGAGGAAGTTGGGTTGGTTGTTCTAGGAGACAAGAGGCTGTGACGAGATCTGATAGAGGTTTTCAAAATTGTGAGCAGTCTGGATACAGTGGAATCGAGTGTGTGGTGCTGGAAAAGCACAGCAGGTCAGGCAGCATCCGAGGAGCAAGAGTCCACGTTTCAGGCAAAAACCCTTCGTCAGAAATAGAACATAGAACAATACAGCACAGAACAGGCCCTTCGGCCCTCGATGTTACGCTGACCTGTGAACTATTCTCAGCTCGTCCCCCTACCCTATCCCGTAATCATCCATGTGCTTATCCAAGGACTCTTTAAATGCTCCTAAATGTGGCTGAGTTGACTGCATTGGCAGACAATGTGTTCCATGCCCTTACCACTCTCTGTGTAAAGAACCTGCTTCTGACATCTGTCTTAAATCTATCACCCCTCAATTTGTAGCTATGCCCCCTCGTACAAGCTGACCTCATCATCCTCGGAAAAAGACTTTCACTGTCTACCCTATCTAATCCTCTGATCATCTTGTATGTCTCTATCAAATCCCCTCTGAGCCTTTTCTCTCCAATGAGAACAGACCCAAGTCTCTCAGCCTTCCCCCCCCCCCCCCCCCCGCCCAGACCAGGCAACAGCCTGGTAAATCTCCTGGTAAACCTTTTCCAATGTTTCCACATCCTTCCCTAAATATGGTGACCAGAACTGTACACAATATTCCAAGTGTGGCCGTACCAGCGTTTTGTATAGTTGCAGCATGATATTGTGGCTCCGGAACTCAATCCCTCTACGAATGGAACCTAATGTACCTTATGCCTTCTTAACAGCACTATCCACCTGGGTGGCAACTGTCAGGGATCTATGTACATGGACTCCAAGATCCCTCTGCACATCCACACTACCAAGAATATTTCCGCTGACCCAGTACTCTGCCTTCCAGTTATTCTTCCCAAAGTGCATCACCTCACATTTAGCTGCAAATGGAATACAGTGGAAAATTGTGAGCAGTTTGGATACAATGGAAGTTGTTCCTATTATTAAAAGGAATAAAATCAAAAAGGCATTGATTTAAAGTGATTTTCAAAAAACCCACATGTGATATGAGACAAATGTCTTCACACAAGTGGTTCAATCTGGAACACACTGCCTGGAAGTCTGCTGCAACTAGGCTCCAGTGGGGGGGGGTCAGCAGGAGCAAGGTGCATGGAGTGGGGAAAGGGCAGGAGAATAGTTCTAAAGTACAATACTCATTTGGGGAACTGGTGCAGACACAATGGGCTGAATGGCCTCTTTCAGCATCATAACACTTCTATGATTCTGAATGATCTGATGGAAACTCTGTTTGTATGAAATGTGCTACTCTGGTCTACCCTCTATGTCTTCTCTTTAAAACATTCAAAGTGTTTGGTCAAATGAGACTTTCCCTATTGAAATCCATCTATTTATTTATTTGCAAAGTGCTTTTTTGATTTTCTAATGTTTGATTTTAGTCAGCTTCAATTCTTTTGCTGAGCATCAATGTTAAGCTGTCTGCTCTGTAATTCCTTTTAAGAATTACATTTGCTGTTCATCATGCCTCTGACAGTACACCTTTTTTCAAATGTTGTGAAACCTTTTCTATCGCTTTCCTCAATGGCTTTTCAAATGTGTGGATGTAATCTGTCCTGATCACATTTTATCCTTTTTGATTACTTTATGTAATATTTTCCTTTTTATTATACTAAAAGCACATTTTCCACTGCACATCCACTGTCCTCTCTCCCTGTTAAATACTGGAGCAAAGTAATTATTTAATATTCTGGTCTTTTTTCTCTATCATTACCTGTGGTCTATCCTGTTAATCACAGAGTCAGTCTATCTCCTTCTCAACTCTCCTTTCTTCATTTACGAGCCTGGAAAATATTTTACCATGTTCCTTGATAAATTAATTTCAAAATTTCTCTTTGTCCTTCAGACTGTTTTATTTCCTGCTATGCTTTTTTTCATTCATTTAAGTAATTTGGGTGTTGCTGGCTGGACCAGTGTTTATGGCCTGTCCCTAGTTGCCCCCCTTAGGAAGGTGGGGGTGAGCAGCCTTCTTGAACCGCTGCAGTCCATGTGCTGTGGGTTGACCACAATATCCTTAGGGAGGGAATTCCAGGAATTTGACCCAGTGACACTGAAGGAACAGCGATATGTTTCCAAGTCAGGATGGTGAGTGGCTTGGAGGGGAACTTGCAGGGTGTGGTGCTCCCATGTACCTTGTCCTTCAGATGGATGTAGTTCTGGGTTTGGAAGGTGCTGTTGAAGGACTTTTGGTGAATTTCTGCAGTGCATTTTGTAGATGATATACACTGTCGCTATTGAGCATTGGTGATGGAGTGAGTGGATGTTTGTGGATGTGGTGCCAATCAAGTGGGTTGCTTTGCCCTGGATGGTGTTGAGCTTCTTGAGTGTTGTTGGAGCTGCCCCATCCAGGCAGGTGAGGAGTATTCCATCCCACTCCTGACTTGTGCCTTGGAGATGGTGGACAGGCTTTGGGGAGACAGGAGGTGAGTTACTCACCGTAGTATTCCTAGCCTGTGACCTGTTCTTTTGCAGTTGTATTTGTGTGATGAGACCGGTTGAGGTTTTGATTAATGGTAACCCCAAGGTTGTTGATAGTGGGGGATTCTACATTCTCCTGCCATTCATGTACTTAGTGGATGACTTCACAACCCTAGCCCTCCGTAGAAACTATTTGGTCTTTAGTTTGTTCTGGTTTCCCACAAGCCTGTCTTGTTCCTGCACTCTGTTGAACACCATTGTAAACATTTCCTATTGTTGCTCTCCATTGTTGTTCGCAAAGTTAATTGCTCATTTTATTTCCCGAAGTCCTATTCTCAGCGTTTCTTTAATCAATGATTTTCTGAAGGAATGCTGTATGAAGGTTTTATTTGGATGTCACCTTATGTTTACTATTCTGTTCTGGCTCATTGCGCACGACCAGTCATCAATAGCCCTTGGGTTTGTAAAAACTGTGTTCCCTTCTCTCCATGATTATTACCTCCTGTCCACTTAATGTCAGGAAATCCCACCAGGAATATATTTCCACATATTTTTCTCAAATTAGTAATTCTTCTGTGTATTTCTTCCTCCATTTTCCTTTCCTCATCAGTAGATCTTTAAACTGATTATTATTATTGTGATTGATCCTTTCTTAGATTTGAACTCCAACAAAATAGAACCAAAGAAAATAGGAATAGGAGAAGGCCATTCGGCCCTTTGAGTCTTCTCTGCCATTCAGTATGATCATGGATAGTCTTCCAACTCAGTCCCCTGTTCCCACTTTCTCCACCATTCCCTTTCATCTATTTAGCCCCAAGAACTATATTTAACTCCTTCTTGAAAATAGTTAATATTTTGGCCTCAACTGCTTTGTTTGGCAGCGAATTTCACAGGCTCCCCACTCTTTGGGTGAAGACATTTCTCCCCACCCTCAGTCCAACATGAAATTGTTCCTTTGCTTCTGACTAGCAGCTGTCTGCCATGTTTCTTTGATGAATATGTTCTCCTGAATGAGCTAACCATCTCCATCTCAGCTCTCTAATTTTCAAACTACATTATATGTAGGGAGGGGAAGGGGCAGGGATGGAGGATGGGGAGGGGCAGGGAGAGCAGGGCAGTGGGGGAGCAGAGAGGGGGAGTGTGGGGTGTGGGGGGGTGCAGGGAGGGGGAGTGTGGGGTGTGGGGGGGTGCAGGGAGGGGGAGTGTGGGGTGTGGGGGGGTGCAGGGAGGGGGAGTGTGGGGTGTGGGGGGGTGCAGGGAGGGGGAGTGTGGGGTGTGGGGGGGTGCAGGGAGGGGGAGTGTGGGGTGTGGGGGGGTGCAGGGAGGGGGAGTGTGGGGTGTGGGGGGGTGCAGGGAGGGGGAGTGTGGGGTGGGGGGGGGTGCAGAGAGGGGGAGTGTGGGGTGTGGGGGGGTGCAGGGAGGGGGAGTGTGGGGTGTGGGGGGGTGCAGGGAGGGGGAGTGTGGGGTGTGGGGGGGTGCAGGGAGGGGGAGTGTGGGGTGTGGGGGGGTGCAGGGAGGGGGAGTGTGGGGTGGGGGGGGGGTGCAGAGAGGGGGAGTGTGGGGTGTGGGGGGGTGCAGGGAGGGGGAGTGTGGGGTGTGGGGGGGTGCAGGGAGGGGGAGTGTGGGGTGTGGGGGGGTGCAGGGAGGGGGAGTGTGGGGTGTGGGGGGGTGCAGGGAGGGGGAGTGTGGGGTGTGGGGGGGTGCAGGGAGGGGGAGTGTGGGGTGTGGGGGGGTGCAGGGAGGGGGAGTGTGGGGTGTGGGGGGGTGCAGGGAGGGGGAGTGTGGGGTGTGGGGGGGTGCAGAGAGGGGGAGTGTGGGGTGTGGGGGGGTGCAGGGAGGGGGAGTGTGGGTGGGGGGGGGTGCAGGGAGGGGGAGTGTGGGGTGTGGGGGGGTGCAGGGAGGGGGAGTGTGGGGTGTGGGGGGGGTGCAGGGAGGGGGAGTGTGGGGTGGGGGGGGGGTGCAGGGAGGGGGAGTGTGGGGTGTGGGGGGGTGCAGGGAGGGGGAGTGTGGGGTGTGGGGGGGTGCAGGGAGGGGGAGTGTGGGGTGGGGGGGGGTGCAGGGAGGGGGAGTGTGGGGTGGGGGGGGGTGCAGGGAGGGGGAGTGTGGGGTGTGGGGGGGTGCAGGGAGGGGGAGTGTGGGGTGTGGGGGGGTGCAGGGAGGGGGAGTGTGGGGTGGGGGCAGCAGAGCCTCAAGTTGTAAGTACCATTCATTTGGTTTTATCTCAGACTCACAAGGTTCAGGTCTGCAATGCATCACCAGGCCCTGAGCAAAAAGAAGTGAGGACTGCAGATGTTGGAGATCAGAGTCGAGAGTGTGGTGCTGGAAAAGTACAGCAGGTCAAGCAGCAGTCGACTCCCCTGCTCCTCAGATGCTGCCTGACCTGCTGTGCTTTCCAGCGCTACACTCTCGACCTTGAGCAAAAAAGCCCAGGCCGACATTCTGGTGCAGTTCAGAGGGAGTGCAGCATTGTTAGAGGTGCTGTATTTACAGTGAGATGTTAAACTGAGGTACCTGCTGAACTGGGTTAAAGGATACCACGGCATGATTTTGTAAAAGAGCAGGACATTATCCCCGGCATCTAGGTTGTTGTTTATTGCTCAGAACAATATCAGAGAGAAACAGAAACCAGCTCATTATCACATTGCTGTTTGTTGGTGCTTGTCTTGATCAAGCCCATTGGAAGCCGTGTTTCTGATATTGCAAGTACTCTTTTAAAAACCCTGTCAGATGTTTGGAGATATCAGGAGTCTTCAAAATACAATGTTGGCATTTTTGTATTGATACCTGTCTCTCGTGCAATTAAAGTTTCTCTTTCTCTGCCTCTCTGTTTGGCTCTGTCTTTTTCCCTCTGTCCAATTCCATCCCTCTCTTTCTTTCCATTTTCCCCTGTTTCTCTCCAGGCCCCTCCAGGATTTTCCAGACTGTATTCTGTACAATCTTGTCTCTGATCTTGGGGCCTCCTCTTTTTTACACAGGAATGTGAAGCCTATATTCATTGCTGTGGTGGTTTCCATAGATATGTGCCTGGGATTGTTTGATTGGAGCACAGGGCCTGTATATTGTGGCTTAGGGGGGGTTTACAGCTAGTCTGGCCCTGATTAGCCCTCCCTCGTGCAAGAGGCACCACTTCCTGCTGACTGCGGGACTTCCTCCAGTTGGAATCGGACACCTCCATTTCCAGCACAGCAACCTGAGAGACACAGCTAGTCAGAGAATGAATTACAAACCGACTCAGGACCCCTGCAGCTCAGGGTCCCCAACAAGACCAGTCCTCTCAAGGCTGCCTTTGTCTGTCTGCAGACCTCTGGCTTTGACCAAAACCAAAAGCGGAATTCCGAAAATGATGCATGTCTGAGGGAGGCCCTGGCAGTGTCAATGTTGTGAGATTATTGAATCCAGTTCTGAACGTCACACTGTGCACATCGTGCTGGCTCCAAACTCTCTGAACAACACAGAGACACACCATTCTTAAACTGAGTCATCCTGCGTCCTGTTAAAGCAGAGACCTGATCATTGAGAATTCATTTCCACAGAATCGCACTGGGGGCCATTCAGCCAAACATATCTAGGAAATAGTTAGTCCCACTGGCCCTGCATTTTTCTCATGAATTTGTAAATATTCTCTTAAGGGTGTGTCCAATTTCCTTGTTAAAGTTTCCTGTTGTTTCTGCCTCCAGACTGTTCCTGTGCAAACCCACTGTTTCAGATTAGATTAGATTCCCTACAGTGTGGAAACGGGCCCTTTGGCCCAACCAATCCACATCGACCCTCCGAAGAGTAACCCACCCAGTCCCATTTCCCTCTGACTAATGCACCTAACACTATGGGCAAGTTAGCGTGGCTAATTCACCTGACCTGCACCTGTTTGGACGGTGGAAGGAAATCCACGCAGACACGGGGAGAGTATGCAAACCCCACACAGACAGTCACCCGAGGTTGGAATCGAACCTGTGACCCTGGTGCTGTGATTCATTAGTGCTAACCACTGAGCCACCGACTCTAAAGCTGCACTGGGGAGGATTCCCTGTGATCAGACTGACTCTCCGAGAAACACTTCGAGTCATAGAGATGTACAGCATGGAAACACCCATCCTTTGGTCCAACCCGTCCATGCCGACCAGATATCCCAACCTAATCCAGTCCCACCTGCCAGCACCCATATCCCTCCAAACCATTCCTATTCATATACCCATCCAAATGCCTTTTAAATGTTGCAATTGTACCAGCCTCCACCACTTCCTCTGGCAGCTCATTCCATACACATACCACCTTCTGTGTGAGAAAGGTGCCCCTTAGGTCTCTTTTATATCTTTCCCCTCTCACCCTAAACCTATGCCCTCTAGTTCTGGACTCTCCAACCCCAGGGAAAATACTTTGTCTATTTATCCTATCCATGCCCCTCATAATTTTGTAAACCTCTGTAAGGTAACCCCTCAGCCTCCAGGGAAAACAGCCCTAGCCTGTTTAGATTATAGATTAGATTACTTACAGTGTGGAAACAGGCCCTTCGGCCCAACAAGCCCATACCGACCCACTGAAGCAAAACCCACCCAAACCCATTGTGCTACATTTACCCCTTCACCTAACACTACGGGCAATTTAGCATGGCCAATTCGCCTAACCTGCACTTTTTTTGGATTGTGGGAGGAAACCGGAGCACCCGGAGGAAACCCACGCAGACACGGGGAGAATGTGCAAACTCCACACAGTCAGTCACCTGAGGCAGGAATTGAACCCGGGTCTCTGGCCCTGTGAGGCAACAGTGCTAACCACTGTGCCACCGTGCTGCCCACAAAAGCCTACTGCACCTGGTATTCCCAGGTGGTCTCCCATCCAAGTACTAACCAGGCCTGAGTCTGCTGAACTTCCGAGATCAGATGAGATCGGGCGTTTTCAGACTAGTATGGCCGTAGGCCTGTTCAGCCTGTTCAGCCTCTCCCTATAGCTCAAACCCTCCAACCCTGGCAACATCCTTGTCAATCTTTTCTGAACCTTTTCAAGTTTCACAACATCTTTCCGATAGGAAGGAGACCAGAATTGCACGCAATATTCCAACAGTGGCCTAACCAATGTCCTGTACAGCCGCAACATGACCTCCCAACTCCTGTACTCAATACTCTGACCAATAAAGGAAAGCATACCAAACGCTTTCTTCTCTATCCTATCTACCTGTGACTACACTTTCAAGGAGCTATGAACCTGCACTCCAAGGTCTCTTTGTTCAGCAACACTCCGTAGGACCTTACCATTAAGTGTATAAGTCCTACCAAGATTTGCTTTCCCAAAATGCAGCACCCCGCATTTATCTGAATTAAACTCCATCTGCCACTTCTCAGTCCATTGGCCCATCTTGTCCAGATCCTGTTGTAATCTGAGGTAACCCCTCTTCGCTGTCCACTACACCTCCAATTTTGGTGTCATCTGCAAACTTCCTAATTGTACCTCTTATGCTCGCATCCAAACGATTTATGTAAATGACAAAAGGTAGAGGACCCAGCACCGATCCTTGTGGCACTTCACTGGTCACAGGCCTCCAGTTGGAAAAACAACCCTCCACAACCACCCTCTGTCTTCTACCTTTGAGCCAGTTCTGTATCCAAATGGCTAGTTCTCCCTGTATTCCATGAGATCTAACCTTGCTAATCAGTCTCCCATGGGGAACCTTGTCGAATGCCTTACTGAAGTCCATATAGATCACATCTACTGCTCTGCCCTTATCAATCCTCTTTGTTACTTCTTCAAAAAACTCAATCAAGTTTGTGGGACATGATTCCCACACACAGAGCCATGTTGACTATTCCTAATCAGTCCTTGTCTTTCTAAATACATGTACATCCTGTCCCTCAGGATTCTTTCCAACAACTTGCCCACCACCGAGGTCAAGCTCACTGGTCTATAGTTCCCTGGCTTGTCTTTACCACCCTTCTTAAACAGTGGCACCACATTAGCCAACCTCCAGTCTTCTGGCACCTCACCTGTGACTATCGATAATATCTCAGCAAGGGGCTCAGCAATCACTTCTCTAGCTTCCCACAGAGTTCTCGGGTAAACCTGATCAGGTCCTGGGGATGTATCCACCTTTACATGTTTCAACACATCCAGCACTTCCTCCTCTGTAACACGGACATTTTGCATGGTGTCACCATCTATTTCCCTACAGTCTATATCTTCCATTTCCTTTTCCACAGTAAATACTGATGCAAAATACTCGTTTAATATTTTCCTCATCTTCTGCGGCTCCACACAAAGGCCACCTTGCTGACCTTTGAGGGGCCCTATTCTCTCCCTAGTTACCCTTTTGTCCTAAATGTATTTGTAAAAACCCTTTAGATTCTCCTTAATTCTATTTGCCAAAGCTATCTCATGTCCCCTTTTTGCCCTCCTGATTTCCCTCTTAAGTATACTCCTCTGGAAGCTGCTGTGATCCTCAACATCTCACTAAGTTTCCTTCTCTACTCTAAGGAGAAGAATTGCTTTGACTTCTTCAGTCTCTCAACCCTGGGGCTGTTCAGATAAATCTCCACTGACCACCCTCGCTCCCAAACAACATTTAACATCCTGCTGAAGTGAGACAATACTGCAGCTGAGAACGTGTCAGTGTTTTATTCAGGGTTCAGTAGAAGCCTCCTGCTTTTATATATCTTTCAAATTGTCCTGGAAGAGATAATCATCTTAGCCATCACTTCGGTGGCATCTCGGATCTTTCTGGGCACAATGTTTCTGATAACAATAACTACTTTTCAAAGCTGTCCATCAAGTGTAAAGGTCTTTGGAGCAGCTCAGAGGCTGTCCCCCCATGACTCCTGGGCTTCCCCCTGTGACCCTCAGCTGCGCCCTGTGACCCCTGGCTACTCTCCATGACCCTGGGCTGCCCCCATGACCCCTGGCTACTCTCCATGACCCCCAATTGCCCCCGTGACCCCTGGCTACTCTCCATGATCCCCAGCTGCCCTCTTTGATCCCTGACTGCCTCCATGACCCTGGGCTGCTCTCATGACTCAGGCTACTCTCCATGATCCCCAACTGCCCCCCCCCCCCCCGTGACCTCTGGCTACTCTCCATGACCCCCAGCTGCTCCCGTGACCCCTGGCTACTCTCCATGACCCCTAGCTGTCCCCGTGACCTCCAGCTCCTCCCCGTGACCCCTGGCTGCCCCTGTGACCTCCAACTTCCCCCGTGACCTCAGCTTCCCCCTGTGACCCCTGGCTGTCCCTGTGACCTCCAGCTGCCCCTGTGACCCCCACTGCCCCATGACCTCTGGCTGCTCCCCACCGCCCCCCCCCCCCATCCCCATGTCCCCTGGCTGCACAGTTGGCAGGATGTCTGGTTTGTGATACAGAGTGATGCCAACAGTGTGGGTTCATTTCCCACACCAGCTGAGGTTATGACCATGAAGGACTCCCCTTCTCAGATTCTCCCCTTGCCTGAGGTTTAACCACCACCAGCCATTCTCTCTCTGCAGCCCTATGGTTGGTACAACTATGGCCATTTTACCCAGAGTCACTAGCCCTGAACTCCTCAGGCAGGAATGTTTCTTGGATCTCTGGATCTCCTGCCTCTTGGTGACTAGATCTCCTAACTCTCGGTTACTAGAACTCTTGCATCCCAGTGACTGGATCTCCTATCCTATGGTGACTGGATCTCTGGATTTTCTCAGTGACTGCATCTCCAGACTCTCTTGGTGACTGAATCTCCTCAGTAACTGGATCTCCTGTCTCTCAATGACAGGATTTCCTCTCAGTAACTGGATCTCCTGTCTCTCACTGACAGGATCTCCTCTCAGTAACTGAATCTCCTGTCTCTCACTGACAGGATCTCCTCTCAGTGACTGGATCTCCTCTCAGTGACTGGATCTCCTGTCTCTCACTGACAGGATCTCCTCTCAGTAACTGAATCTCCTGTCTCTCACTGACAGGATCTCCTCTCAGTGACTAAATCTCCTGTCTCTGACAGGATCTCCTCTCAGTGACTGGATCACCTGTCTCTCTCAGTAACTGGATCTCCTCCCTCTCTCAGTAACTGGATCTCCTGTCTCTCACTGACAGGATCTCTCAGTAACTGGATCTCCTGCATCTCAATGACTGGATCTCCTCAAAGTTTGGGAGAAGATTTGTAGCTCGGGTGCTCATTGTTGTGGTTCTGTTCACCGAGCTGGGAATTCGTGTTGCAGACGTTTCGTCCCCTGTCTAGGTGACATCCTCAGTGCTTGGGAGTCTCCTGTGAAGCGCTTCTGTGATCTTTCCTCCGGCATTTGTAGTGGTTTGTCTCTGCCGCTTCCGGTTGTCAGTTCCAGCTGTCCGCTGCAGTGGTCGGTATATTGGGTCCAGGTCGATGTGCTTATTGATTGAATCTGTGGATGAGTACCATGCCTCTAGGAATTCCCTGGCTGTTCTCTGTTTGGCTTGTCCTATAATAGTACTATTATAGTACTATAACACTACTATTATAGGACAAGCCAAACAGAGAACAGCCAGGGAATTCCTAAAGGCATGGTACTCATCCACAGATTCAATCAATAAGCACATCGACCTGGACCCAATATACCGGCCACTGCAGCGGACAGCTGGAACTGACAACCGGAAGCGGCAGAGACAAAGCACTATAAATGCCGGAGGAAACATCACAGAAGCGCTTCACAGGAGACTCCCAAGCACTGAGGATGTCACCTAGACAGGGGACGAAATGTCTGCAACTCGGCAGACAGAACCACAACACTGGATCTCCTCTCAGTAACTGGATCTCCTGTCTCTCAATGACTGGATTTCCTCTCAGTGACTGGATCTCCTGCATCTCAATGATTGGATCTCCTCTCAGTGACTGGATCTCCTGTCTCTCCCAGGCTCAGACTGTCTCAGTCAGTGAGGAGTCTGGAATAAAACAAACAGCTGAAGATGCAAATCTTTCTCTTGAGATTCCTTCCTACAAGATTTGAGATCATGCTGTTAACAGACATCCATGGACAATTCTTGGACTCAGGGAAGGCTTGACATGGACCTGTCTGGAGAATTTTACAGTCACAACTCCCACAAGTCCCAGTCTCACTGACAATGCCCAAAGCAGTGAGTGTGAGCATGCGAGGGTTAAACATGAAGCTACAGACCCTTCCAGAATAAAGTTATCTCAGTTCATGAAGAGAAACCTTAATCTTTTTTGCATAGCACATGATGTCGGTTAATCTCAGTTTTGCCGTAGAATGAAGCAATTATTCTGTTTAATCGTATTACTCTGTCTGTTGACAGACCCCAGCTCAGTGATAATCCAGTCCGCAGACTCCTCACACCAATACTAAACCTGGGAACAAAGTGCAGCCAACATCAGAATTCTGAGCTGGGATTAGTAACAGTGAGGAGCTTATAGCAGTGAAGGTTTGACCAGGACACTGCTGGCTCAGATGGTCAGCTTGTTGGATCAGTGCCATGGGCAGGCTGCTGTCCAGCAGCCTCCCTGCTCATTGTCGGGGCTTGGGTGGATGGATGGGGGGGGCGGGGAGTCGTTTGCCTGCCCAGGGGGTCGGCAATATTGGACTACTTGGTTAAATATCACATTCCCAAAAACACTGACTATGGTACAGTCCCACACACACACTGACTCTCACTGGGGTATACTCCCACACACACTGGCACTTACTGGGGTACAGTCCCACACACACTGACACTCAGTAGGGTACACTCCCACACACACTGGCACTCACTGGGGTACAGTCCCAACACATACTGACTCTTACTGGGGTACACTCCCACACACACTGACTCTCATGGACATTCTGCATATGACACGAGGAGATGCAGATAAGGAGCAATTATGAAGGCAAATATCGTGAAAACTTTCACTACAAAGGGTTGTTGGAGTTTAAGAGTTTAATTTTCTGGTCACAAGCCATAAAAATGTTCAATTCTCAGCTGTTCCTCAAGTTGATGATGGTGTCTGTTCAAGGTAGAGGTTTCTACTGTGGGTCTGTCAGACATGAATCTAAACTACTTTCCAGCAACAGTGTTATAGGTTCCTCAGCAAAGGTGTAAAATATATTCCTTTTACAATGGTAATTATCCTCAGTAATACTACATGAGCATATTTTTAGGAACAAACTCCAAGTTGAATACATGGGAAAAGTAGAGCAGAGATTTTGAAATTTACAGTAAAGATGGAGTCATAGAGATGTACAGCATGGAAACAGACCATTCAATCCAACTTGCCCATGCTGATCAGATATCAGAAATAAATCTAGTCCCACCTGCCAGTACCCGGCCCATATCCCTCCAAACCCTTCCTATTCATATACCCATCCAGTTGCCCTTTAAATGCTGTAATTGTACCAGCCTCCACCACATCCTCTGGCAGCTCATTCCATACACGCACCACCCTCTGTGTGAAAAAGTTGACCCTTAAGTCCCTTTCACTTCTTTCTCCTCTCACTTTAATCCTATGCCCTCTAATTGTGGACTCCCCTGCACCAGGGAATAGACCATGCCTATTAACCCTATCCATGCCCCCCCATGATTTTATAAACCTCTATAAGGCCACCCCTCAGCCTCCGACACTCCAGGGAAAATAGCCCCAGACTATTTAGCGTCTTCCTACAGCTCAAATCCTCCAACCCTGGCAACATCCTCGTAAATCTTTTCTGAATCTTTTCAAGTTTCACAACATCATTCTGATAGGAAGGAGACCAGAATTGCACGCAATATTCCAACAGTGGCCTAACCAATGTCCTGTACAGCCGCAACATGACCTCCCAACTTCTGTACTCAATATCTCTGACCAATAAAGGAAAGCAAACCAAATGCCTTCTTCCCTATCCTATCTACCTGCGACTCCACCTTCAAGGAACTATGAACCTGTACTCCAAGGTCTCTTTGTTCAGCAACACTCCCTAGGACCGTACCATTAAGTGAATAAGTCCTGCGCAGATTTGTTTTTGCAAAATCCAGCACCTCATATTTATCTAAATTAAACTCCATCTGTCACTCCTCAGCCCATTGGCCCATCCAATCAAGATCCCATTGTACTCTGAGATAACCTTCTTTGCTGTCCACTACACCTCCAATTTTGGTGTAGTCAGCGAACTTACTAACTAGACCTCTTATGCTCACATTCAAATCATTTATATAAATAATGAAAAGTAGTGAACCCAGCACCGATCCTTGTGGCATTCAACTGGTAACAGGTCTCCAGTCATTAGCAGGGTCATTAGGGACATTTAAGCGACTGCTGGACATGCACATGGACAGCAGTGAATTGAGGGGTGCGTAGGTTGTTATTTTATCTTACATTAGGATTAATCCTCGGCAGAACATCATGGGCCAAAGGGTCAGTTCTGTGCTGTACAAAAGGCTATGTTCTGTGTTCTAACCCTCCACCACCACCCTCTGTCTTCTACCATCGAGCTAGTTCTGTATCCAAATGGCCAAGCTCTCCCTGTGTTCATGTGATCTAACCTTGCTAACCAATCTATCGTGTGGAACCTGCAGCAAATCTTGAAAGGGTGAGCAATGAAGCATTGGAGAACATTACAGTAAATCACCTGGGAGCTGGAATCTAAAGCAATGACTATCCAGGTCTGTAATGGCATGATGCAGTCAGATCCTGGTGAAAAACATACATTTCAATAAAAGCTGTCACCTCAGGGCACTCCCAACGCCGCTGACACTTTTCAAGAAGCTTTGCGACTATTGCCCTGGGAGAAACCCAGCGAGCAACCTCGAAGTCACATGCTGCAAATAATGCATTTTTGTGACAGAAATGGAGAGATAAATAGTGACCAGGAAAAGGGAGATAAATCAGCTGCTTCTCTGCAAACTGGGATCTCCTGCAGTCCCATGGACAGGACTTAGTTCAACATCAGAATCCAAACATGGCCCCTCCCAAGCGTGGCCCCCTATTATTCCTGCAATTGCAGAGACAGCCTGAGTTTTGTACTCAGCCTTCTGGCCAGATGCCAAAGGCATGGAGAGAGTTATCGATGAAACCTTGATTGGAGGGAGAAAGACAGACATTAAAACCTCCTTCACCCCTTTTTAATTGCTTTTGAATGGGAGTACACAGGCTGGAACTAAGAGGTTAATAATCCTCTCTCACTACCAAGTCTTACAGACCAGGGTGATCCCACCAGGAAGCCTTACAATAGTGAGATTGTTGTCTGAGAGATTAGGGATAAGGGTCCCGTGGTTTTACCTGCACTTCACTCGATGCCCAGTCATGTGCAGCTGATTTGCTTGTGTTGGGGAGGGTGGGGGAAGGTTGCTGAGTTTTTCACCCTCTCAAATCAGACCGGTACGTCACTGAACACCAAATTAACAAAATACTGCTCAAAGCTTGACCAACACATAGTGGCATATTTAGATAGGAAAATCTCACATGGGGCTGAAGGTTGTGTTCTGAGAGACATACTATACACAGAGAATCTTACAATCACTCCCAGGACAGGGACAGGTTACAGAGTAAAGCTCCATCTACACTGTCCCCCCTCAACCACTCTTAGGAAAGGGGGAACACAGGATTAGATACAGAATAAAGCTCCCTCAGTGTTCTTTCCCCCCCCCCCCCATCAAACATTCCCAGGACAGGGGGAAGCACGGAGAGTTGAACCCCTCAGCACTTTGTGTGTTGTAGTCTTTCTAATAACTGAATTGGCACTGAAAAAAATGTGGTGAAATGGGAAGAGCTCTGGAAAGTACCAGATTATTGAGGAATCCTGCAAACTGGAAATAATAAAGATTTAACCTCAGGGTCAGGTCTGAGCTGTTCCAGACTGTGCCATTATACCCTGAAACAGAGCTGGCCTGAACCAGGCTCAGACTGGTGGCCAGTCATTGGAGACTAAGATTCATGTCGTACGTTACATTTCACATTTGGCTTGGTATTAAAAAGCACACAGCAGGAGCTGCAGCCAAGACAGCTGCACTCCCTCATGGACTGCACCTCACTGTCTGCTCCCAGCAGCATAAAGAGACATGCTGTTTTAACAAATACAATGTAGTGCTCATTTTATATTTCAGACCAAAATAGTGGGAGATGAAAGGACAAACCGAATTTTAATCAGTTTTTGACTTGCTTCTGTTATACATATCTGGGAGCACTGAGACAGGTGACAGTACCAGACTGGAGTGAACTGTCCCTTTTACCAGCCCATATAACAGTACATGCTCAGGAGGTGACAGGTGCAAACTCCTTATACACAGACAGACAGACACACATGGGCTTTACAGGAGCTGACACAGATACATAAAGCCATTCAGGTGTGAATCATTGCCTTGTAGGAGGCTGTTTTTCACCTTGCACAGCTACTCCGTCTGCAGGATAGCCCGCTAACCAAGGGCCAAAGGAAACTGGGACAAGGTTTATGCTAATAGGAAGCTGAAATGGACAGCGGTTAGTCAACACAATCTCTCCACTGACCATTAACAATGGGCTACAGCAGATAAACATATTCTCTGTTGCTAAAAATAGGAGTTCTTGGGGGATGTGCAGCTGTACAGTGTACTTGCTTGGATGCCTGTTTACACACTAACAGACATGCCACAAACATGCACATGTAAACATACATGATGCTCAATACCACCACATGCACAAGCATGCCTTGTCCACAAAAAAACTGTTACATACTGCACCGGCACACAATACTTTTATTGATAATTGTACAGTGATTAGATCAATTCCTGATTATAACTGTTAGAAAAAGTGCTCAAGAGTATCTAAAGAATAAAAGCCATTTATAAAATATAGCAAATCTCTAAATGCATAGGTTCGTCAAGTGATGTTGGAGTCAGCTCTGGACCTGTTGGGAAATGGGAATTTTCTCTGGGGCTTATTGTGAATAGCAGAAACTCGAGAGGATGGAACAGCAGACAAAAGTGAGAATGGGAAGCATGTGCCACTGATAAAGTGGGACAGGAAAGATCACGATTAAAAATAAAGTGGTCAGTGTTTCATACCTTGAAGAATATCCAAGGATGAGACATGAGAATGGCCAAAGGGTCAAAGCTTTGATAATGGGCAGTGATTGCATTACCTGGAAAAGTACAAAAATGTAAAGGAGCAAGAATGCTATGCTGGGTCTTTTGACCCACGCAGTGGAATTAGATTCTTGTCTACAATCGAATTATACTGCCTAGCAATTCCAGTGGCTCCTCATCCCAGGCTGCTCCTGTCAACACCAGGCATATTGGGTGGGTGTGATAGGCTAAGGGTCAGGGACTATATCTCCCACTGCTCAAGGGTTAAGGAAACAAGATGGTCAGGGTTTACTATCAAAAGAGATTGTTTAACAGGGTATTTCAACCTGCTGTCAGAGCCCATCCAAACAGCTCAGTGAGACATGGGAGTACTGATGGAAGTCTGTGGTACCCACAGTTCCTTGTTTTGGAAACAGCTGGAGCAGCTGATTTCAGAACGCTGTGCTCTGATAGCTGCAGTGGAAGTGCTCGAGTGGATTGTCGAGATGTGAGTGGTGGATGGAAGTGCATTTGATACATGAACTAGTTTTCATTTGTTATCATCACAAGGAGAGGCAGCTTAAGGTTTTCAATAATCCCCAAAAGTAATGCTAGTGACCATCGTGATTAACTTTTACAGACATTGCAGCGACTGGTGCAGTCATTCAGCCAAGTAAAACTTGTGCCCTTTCATACACAGCGACAGTCGTCAGTTTCTGGAGTGCTGGGATAACGCCTGTCCTAAGCACAGCAGGCACCGTGTCTCAGTAGGTCAACGTGGCTGCCCCCTGATTGTAGCAAGGACGCTCAGTCAGAGTCGCTGGCACAGAGCTCAGGGCCGGGTCACCTTTCTGTAAAACAAACTCCAGCTCTTGGTAATTCTGGAGCCTCGCAACTTCTTTATCCTAAAGATCAAGTCAAATAAAACAGGTTTAAAATGAGCAGAGTCTTCGGGAGAAGGTGGAGGAAGACAGGAGAGATTAAAATGACAAAAGGACAATGATAAAAGGAGGCAGGTACCCGTCACAGGACGAGAAACGGAAGGCAAGTGAGAGGGAGGAGGAGGTGGGAACGAGAAAAGCAGAATCATTACCAACAGTTGCTGCTCAGAAAAAAGGAAGAGGTTGTAATCAGAAGCGGTTGAACTGAGTGCGGAGCCTGGCAGGCAGTGACGTGTCTAATCGAAAGATGAGGTGCTGCTCCACCTGCACTGAGCTTCATGGAAACACTGCAGAAGGCCAAGGATAGACAGGTCAGAGTGTGAGTACAGAGAATTACACTGATAAATGAACCTTTTGCCATTTAATTTCTCCTGCCCTGGATCATGTCAGAGTCTATTCATCGCCGGCCAGCTTTCTGAGTAGTGTTTCCTGGCTGTAGTGACAGGTCACAAACTGGAAACATTAACCCTGCCTCACTCCTCAGACATTGACTGAACTACTGAGCACTGCCAGAACATTCATAAACAAAGGGCACACTCCCCCCTGGGCCACTCTCCCAGCGAGGGGCACACTCCCCCCAGCGAGGGGCACACTCCCCCCTGGGCCAGTGTCCCAGCGAGGGGCACACTCCCCCCAGCGAAGGGCACACTCCCCCCTGGGCCAGTGTCCCAGCGAGGGGCACACTCCCCCCTGTGCCAGTGTCCCAGCGAAGGACACACTCCCCCTGTGCCAGTGTCCCAGCGAGGGGCACACTCCCCCTGTGCCAGTATCCCAGCGAGGGGCACACTCCCCCCAGTGAGGGGCACATTCCCCCCATGGCCAGTGTCCCAACGAAGGGCACACTCCCCCCTGGGCCAGTGTCCCAGCGAAGGGCACACTCCCCCCTGGGCCAGTGTCCCAGCGAAATGCACACTCCCCCCTGGGCCAGTGTCCCAGCGAAATGCACACTCCCCCCTGGGCCAGTGTCCCAGCGAAGGACACACTCCCCCCTGGGCCAGTGTCCCAGCGAAGGACACACTTCCCCCTTTGCCAGTGTCCCAGAGAGGGGCACACTCCCCCCTGGGCCAGTGTCCCAGCGAGGGGCACACTCCCCCCTGGGCCAGTGTCCCAGCGAGGGGCACACTCCCCCCTGGGCCAGTGTCCCAGCGAAGGACACACTCCCCCCTGTGCCAGTGTCCCAGCGAGGGGCGTGGGGTACATTTTGATTACCTTCCTTAGCAGCGTGTTGGGGAGTTTCCTGATCTTTGCCACTTGTTTTGGATCGATACAGAGTTCCTGACAGCTCACCCTGAGCAGCGCCTGGTAAGTGAGCTCCTGTCGATCCAGTTCCACCTCGATGAAGTCTTCATCCCGGACGGCAGGATTGTGAACTCGAACTTTCAGCACCAGCTCTGCAAAGAGACAGCAGCAGCTTACAGCGAGGGACTGTGGTATAATCTCAGACCTTTGAACAGGCGAGGCTGCATCTTTTCTGACTGTTGACCCAATCTAACATTGCAGGCTCAGGAATTACTGATTCATTCTCCATCAGAGCGCACAGCTAACTGGAATAATTTTTGAAGACCACAGCTTCCCGGCCTATTTATACAGAGCACAAGCATATCAGTGTATAAACGTTCAACTGGTAAAGTGAGTCACATTAGAAATAACTCGGGAAGGACTTCAAGAGGGAGTCAGTCACCGTCCCATATGGGCCCCACAGGGAACCAGTCACCGTCCTGTACCGGCCCCACAGGATACCAGTCGCCGTCCCGTACCGGCCCCACAGGATACCAGTCGCCGTCCCGTACCGGCCCCACAGGATACCAGTCGCCGTCCCGTACCGGCCCCACAGGATACCAGTCGCCGTCCCGTACCGGCCCCACAGGGTACCAGTCGCCGTCCCGTACCGGCCCCACAGGGTACCAGTCGCCGTCCCGTACCGGCCCCACAGGGTACCAGTCGCCGTCCCGTACCGGCCCCACAGGATACCAGTCACCGTCCCGTACCGGCCCCACAGGATACCAGTCACCGTCCCGTACCCGCCCCACAGGATACCAGTCACCGTCCCATAGGGGCCCCACAGGATACCAGTCACCGTCCCGTACCGGCCCCACAGGATACCAGTCGCCGTCCCGTACCGGCCCCACAGGATACCAGTCGCCGTCCCGTACCGGCCCCACAGGGTACCAGTCGCCGTCCCGTACCGGCCCCACAGGATACCAGTCACCGTCCCGTACCGGCCCCACAGGGTACCAGTCACCGTCCTGTACTCGCCCCACAGGATACCAGTCACCGTCCCGTACCGGCCCCACAGGGTACCAGTCGCCGTCCCGTACCGGCCCCACAGGGTACCAGTCGCCGTCCCGTACCGGCCCCACAGGATACCAGTCACCGTCCCGTACCGGCCCCACAGGATACCAGTCACCGTCCCGTACCCGCCCCACAGGATACCAGTCACCGTCCCATAGGGGCCCCACAGGATACCAGTCACCGTCCCGTACCGGCCCCACAGGATACCAGTCGCCGTCCCGTACCGGCCCCACAGGATACCAGTCGCCGTCCCGTACCGGCCCCACAGGGTACCAGTCGCCGTCCCGTACCGGCCCCACAGGATACCAGTCACCGTCCCGTACCGGCCCCACAGGGTACCAGTCACCGTCCTGTACTCGCCCCACAGGATACCAGTCACCGTCCCGTACCGGCCCCACAGGATACCAGTCACCGTCCCATAGGGGCCCCACAGGATACCAGTCACCGTCCCGTACCGGCCCCACAGGGTACCAGTCACCGTCCCGTACCCGCCCCACAGGGTACCAGTCACCGTCCCGTACCCGCCCCACAGGGTACCAGTCACCGTCCCGTACCCGCCCCACAGGGTACCAGTCACCGTCCCGTACCCGCCCCACAGGGTACCAGTCACCGTCCCGTACCCGCCCCACAGGATACCAGTCACCGTCCCGTACCGGCCCCACAGGATACCAGTCACCGTCCCGGCCCCACAGGATACCAGTCACCGTCCCATAGGGGCCCCACAGGATACCAGTCACCGTCCCGTACCGGCCCCACAGGATACCAGTCGCCGTCCCATAGGGGCCCCACAGGGTACCAGTCACCGTCCCTTACCGGCCCCACAGGGTACCAGTCACCGTCCCATAGGGGCCCCACAGGATACCAGTCACCGTCCCGTACCGGCCCCACAGGATACCAGTCACCGTCCCATAGGGGCCCCACAGGATACCAGTCACCGTCCCTTACCGGCCCCACAGGATACCAGTCACCGTCCCTTACCGGCCCCACAGGATACCAGTCACCGTCCCTTACCGGCCCCACAGGATACCAGTCACCGTCCCTTACCGGCCCCACAGGATACCAGTCACCGTCCCATAGGGGCCCCACAGGATACCAGTCACCGTCCCATAGGGGCCCCACAGGATACCAGTCACCGCCCCGTACCGGCCCCACAGGATACCAGTCACCGCCCCGTACCGGCCCCACAGGATACCAGTCACCGCCCCGTACCGGCCCCACAGGATACCAGTCACCGTCCCATAGGGGCCCCACAGGATACCAGTCACCGTCCCGTACCGGCCCCACAGGTTACCAGTCACCGTCCCGTACCCGCCCCACAGGATACCAGTCACCGTCCCGTACTCGCCCCACAGGATACCAGTCACCGTCCCGTACCCGCCCCACAGGATACCAGTCACCGTCCCGTACCCGCCCCACAGGATACCTGTCACCGTCCCGTACTCGCCCCACAGGATACCAGTCACCGTCCCGTACCGGCCCCACAGGATACCAGTCACCGTCCCGTACCGGCCCCACAGGGTACCAGTCACCGTCCTGTACTCGCCCCACAGGATACCAGTCGCCGTCCCGTACCGGCCCCACAGGATACCAGTTACTGTCCCATACATATTCCATCGGGTGTTAACCTGAAGGCTGATTGCTAATAAACGTCACATCTACTTGTAGTTAGAATGGTCACAGCCTTATGAGAGACGTTTGCAAAATAGTCCATACAACAGTTTAGAGGTGGATCAGAAGTATTAATGTTTCAAATCTAACAGCAAGAACACAGTCTTCGAATGTGAGCACAGACATTTTCAAATTTTGCTCAACCCAACCATTCCTACCTAACATGGGCAAAGTAAATTGCAATTTCCTGGAGGAGTGGAAAGCCTTAGCGAGCTGATATTTGACCTGGGGAGGGGATTGACAAAACAGCCACACTCAGATCGTGCTGAATTGATGAGCACTCTCTCCAGTGTTCATCGAGGCCAGTGTCAAAAGCGTTCACTTGTTGGGGGACTGTGTCGCAAACAGCAACAGTAGCAATAGCATGGTCAGGACTGTTCTCTTTTAACATCACTTTTGTGATGAAGCAAAAGACATTGAATAAAATGGAACACACATCCAGTCGCAGCATTTCATATGTTTTGAGGGGAGGTAAATTCAAACTTCTCGCAGTGCTAGTAGGTGTTTGAATAAGAAGCTGTGTCTGTTCCTGATGGTGTAAATAGCTGCCACTGTCTCCTGTCAAATGCCCAACTGTGATCAGAAACCTTGGAGTTTCTCTTCGATAGTCAGGATTCTTTCATTCTCCAACTGAATTATAGTATTCAGCTCATTCAGATGGTATCTGTGAGATACTCCATCTTAGCCCAGAAGTATTAAGCTGGAGTTTATGAACAAAAGAGAGAAGCTTCCCCAGTGTATGACAGAAGATGCTGACCCCAGGCTCATATTTCTGCAAACAAAACCGTGAGCAAAAGTGATGTGAATGGCTGCGATTTGCTGCAATGCATGATTTTCACGCATGCTGTAACATTGCAGCTAACTCGGGTTACATTGTTTTGGCCACAAGAGCTTTGTGATGGAGGATGCAATTGATGGTCTGAATGTCAGGATTTTGCTCTTTCACCTTATTGACAAAACCTTGGACTTTCCCACCGGGAGGCTGCTCCATCAGTGCTAACACTCCAACACATGGCCCAGGTAAGTTTGTTTTCCCTCAAGGAGGTATCTGTTCCTCAATGTTTCTTCACCAGTCACATGGCTCAGTATCTCCTTACAGAAGGAGACATTCTCCTGAATTGTATTCCCACAACATACGGTACATTGGCCAGCATCTGGCAGTGTCAGCTTGGATCAGTGGACTCATCAATTTGCAAAGCAGACGTCCCAGTGGTCACCAACGTCTCTTGCAGCACCTCCTCCATCAGTTGGCAGTTTAACCACGTTAGCAGAATGGAATTTTCTCACACTTTCTTGCAGTATCAGCTCCTCGTGATTAGTTTTTACATACAGGCATGAGTAAGGTGTCAGCAATACGATGGGACTTATTTAACTTTGCTACAAGCTCAGCCTCCAGGTAACTCTCTGGTTGAGGATTTTCCAATACCCGCACACAGACCATCAGACATTGCGCATGCTTATTGTTTTGTTTTCTCAAGCTCTTGACTTTGTTCACAAGAGATGGAGGTTTCATTTGCAAATGGCATATGTATGTTCTTGATACTATCAGAGGAGATATTCTGGTAAGGGACAAGCTGCACCACCTGTCCATGAAAATCCAAAGGCCGGAAAGCTCTCACTGTGCTGTCTCTGAACAGTCTTGCCTTATTTTTCTTTGGGTTCAGATGTTTCATTGAGTGAAGCAGCAGAGCAATCATCTCTTTTGACAAGAACCTTATCTATTCCTTCTTCGAAACATCACAACTAGCCCTGGCAAAGTGAATATGAAATTCTCAGGCAGGGTGTCATTTTATGTAGTTGCTTCTGGTAACATGTATCCACACTACCAAATGTTAGTGTGAGGGGAAACTCTATGTACAGTAAAAAGGTGGGTGATTAAATCAGATGTTGAACTGACCTGCCTGCCTGGACAGGTTTCCATATTAGCATGCTGGCACTGCCTGAGAATTTCATATTCACTTTGCCGGGCACACCAGCTGAACGGTGCTAGTTGTGATGTTGTTCACATTTTGCAGGGCATTCATTGTTGTCCTGCCTAATTGTATATGATTACATGGCATTTTCTGTGTGCACTCTTTAAGGTGTAGTGTTGTGTGTCAGATATAGTTATCCCTCAATCAACATCACAAGAAACCAATTGTCAGTTATTACTTGGTTGTTAACCATACTCATCATATTTTTATATTTCTTTGTGTTCCCCCACACAAGGCAGGCACAAACATTGCCTCTGGAGAGCCTGCTGCGCTGGAGCAGACTCTCTATCTACGCACAGTGCCTGTCCCTTTCCCTACCTCGCTCATTTATAGGGTAGGCTCCAGTGAAGAATAGTGGCTGGAAAGTTGCTGGGGGCCCAGCTGCTAGTGTGTTCTGTTGCTGCGACGTCAGTGACGGTTTACGGCCTGTTAGTGAGCCAGCGGCTGCAGCCTCCATGCTTTTGGACTCCTGCTTCTCCACGTAAGGGAAGGAGGGATTTGCCAGGTAGTTGGGTAGGAACGGAAGAGTTGATTGTCCATTAACCACGGGCGCTGAATCCTCATCAACTGCAGGCAGACAGAGAGAGAGAGAAAGAAAGAAAGAAGAGAGAGAAAGAAAACAGCAGTGAGCAGTACCTCCACACAAACAGATGTCACGCAGCACCTTAAACACTGTTATAATAACCTAAGTTACTTCACAGAATATTGCCCAACAAAACTTGGATGTGTAAAATAAAGAGATGTTAGGACTGAAATAGAATTAAAAGAATTCACATGCACAGCAGCTTTCACAATCACTGGGTGTAACGATAAAGTAACATGAGAAACTGAGTAGCCAATATGCAAATTGCAAACGCTCATAAACAGTAAGTTGATGATAACCTGATAATATATGTTCAGTGATGTTGACTGACTAATGAATATTGACCAGGACAGGAGACAGAGAGAGACACTGAGAAAGAGTCACTCGACCTGCTAACTATTTTCTCTTCAGATGCTGCCAGACCTGATGAGTTTTTCCAGCAATTTCTGTCTTTGTTTCTGATTTCCAGCATCAGCGGTTCTTTTGTTTTTCACCAGAGAGAATTCCCCTGTTTATCACTGAGATAGAGTCATGTGACCATCTACATCCACAAGAGAACATATGAAGCCTCAGTTGAACACCTTCCCTGAAATACAGTAGCTCTGGCAACACAACACTCCCTCAACACTGCACTCAATACAAGTCTCAACTTCTGTGCTTAGGTTTTGGACTGGGATCTGAACACTCAAATTTTGGATTCACCAGTGTTAGCCACTAGGTCAGGACTGATAGTGACCAAATGTTTGGTCAGAGGTTGATTTTAAGAACTGTAATTAAGGAGGAGAGAAAGATCGAGGGTTTAGGCTTAATCAACTTAACATTTTTTCTCCAAGGGTTTTTTCTGTTTCCTTACGTGTTTGGGATGTGTAGGCAAACATTACCATGGTGATACCCCAACAGTCTGGGCAGTGCTCCATGTAAACTGCATGGCTGCTGGGAGTTTCCTTCGATCACCGCGCCAACCCTGCTGTGCATGGACCTTTAAGATCCACGCAACAGAAAAAAAATGAGAGGGAACATTGGTCCTGTGTGTGTGTGTGTGTGTGTGTGTGTGTGTGTGTGTACGTTTGCAAACAATCAGTCAGGCAGCATCCGAGGAGCAGGAAAATCGACGTTTTGGGCAAAAGCCCTTCATCAGGAATGAGGCAGGGAGATTCCAGGGTGGAGAGATAAATGGGAGGGGGGGGGTGGGACTGGGGAGAAGGTAGCCAAGAGTACAATAGATGGATGGAGGTGGGGATGAAGGCGATAGGTTAGAGAGGAGGGTGGAGCGGATGGGTGGGAAGGAAGATTGGTAGGTTCCATTTAAAATTTAATTTAAAAGCAATTACATTTCTTCACAGACCACAGAAGCTTTTAAGCTCTGTGTTGCTGGACAAATCTGAGCCTGGCTGCTTTAATTTATTAAACCGGTAACCTTGCTTTATCAGACCCCATTCCTAGTGATTCTTTTGACTGATCTCGAACCAAGAGGCTCCTTTGGAGGGGTCAAAATCTTCAAATTTAAATTTAATTCAATTAAATTTCAAAAAAGTAAGAGTGCGTAGCAGGGTTGGAAATGTCTGAGAGAATGTGGGTGCATGTGTGTGAGTGAGAATATAAATGGCATCACAATGCCCTCCCCCCACCAAACACACACATACATAAAGCTTGGTGGGGTGAATTTGTCCTTGCAGAATTACATTTTACTTCACTCAAAAACTGCATGAATCCATGTAAGATTCTATAAATTCATTTTTTTAAAGATTAGAATCAGTTGTTGTGGTTCTGTTTGCTGAGCTGGAAGTTTTTGCTGCAAACGTTTCGTTCCCTGGCTAGGGAACATCATCAGTGCTATTGAAGCCTCCTGCGCTTCACAGAACCACAACAACGGACACCCGAGCTACAAATCTTCAACCGGACATTAGAATCAGTGTAAACATTGTGGCACAGACTGTCTCACACAGGGGAGCTCACACCTTCAATACATTATCTGGGCTGACAGAGACCAATTGTTAAAATTCACTTGAGAACGTAACTTTTACAAAAAAATTTTGCGATTTACATATGAAAGAACTGAAACCAACATGGTCATTCTAACAGATGACAGACTTAAACAATCCAGGTCCTTTTCAATATATAATTTCAGTTACATCACACAGTAAACATTTGCTCTAAATTCTGTGTATTACATTCTTATGCTCCACAATGACCTGGAAGCTAGTGCTTCCAAATAAATCTGTTGGCGTATAACCTGGTGTTGTGAGATTTTTAACTCTCTCCTATTGAAGTTGCCATGGCTTTCACAAAGAATATCTGGGAACCAGAAGGCTACTTATGAAATTTGGTAGCTTCAGGGTCATCATTGCTGATTCTAACATTTGGTTCCAGGTTTCCCAGTTACAGGATCATGTTTCTCGATCATCGATCCAGGTCTTGGCTTTCTCGTCCAGTAACAGACTCACCACGCAACTGTTCCCATTAGAGGTCGTTATGGGTTAAGGAGGGATCAAGGACACAGAAGATAAGTTTAAATTAAGATATCACTAGACAAGGAGCCAGTGCAGGTTACTGAGTGAAGTTGGATGAACAGGGCTTGGCATAAGTTAAGACTGGAGTAGAGTTTGCAACAACCTGACTTTATAGTGCGTACAAAGTGAGAAGCTGTTCCACTTCAACATTTGACCTTGGAGAGTAGTCCACCCAAGAGAAAGGGACGGAGATGGAGGGAAGAGATTGTCAGAGTGAAATATATATTAAAATATCCAGGCAGAGTGGTAGACAGTGACACTACAGAACAAGACAAAGAATAATGTCAGCAAATCACCTCCTAACATGGCTCGGAGTTCATGTTTCATCGTCAGTTGTGCTGCACTTTCGCCTTTGTTTGTGAGAATATCTTTATTAGCCCCAGCATCAAGTAGGTAGGATACAATCTGAGTGTGACCACGTTTACAAGCCCAATGCAAAGGGGTCCTGTAATGCAAACAACAAAACCAGATTACAGTCAACAACATAGTAAGATAAACGGTCGATTTTTGCAGATGAGGCAGTGCGGCGCTCCCTCAGCACTGACCCTCCGACAGTGCGGCGCTCCCTCAGCACTGACCCCCCGACAGTGCGGCGCTCCCTCAGCACTGACCCCCCGACAGTGCGGCGCCCCCTCAGCACCGACCCCCCGACAGTGCGGCGCTCCCTCAGCACCGACCCTCCGACAGTGCGGCACTCCCTCAGCACCGACCATCCGACAGTGCCCACTCCCTCAGCACCGGCCCTCCGACAGTGCGGCGCTCCCTCAGCACTGGCCCTCCGACAGTGCGGCGCTCCCTCAGCACTGGCCCTCCGACAGTGCGGCGCTCCCTCAGCACTGGCCCTCCGACAGTGCGGCGCTCCCTCAGCACTGACCCTCCGACAGTGCGGCGCTCCCTCAGCACTGACCCTCCGACAGTGCGGCGCTCCCTCAGCACTGACCCTCCGACAGTGCGGCGCTCCCTCAGCACTGACCCTCCGACAGTGCGGCGCTCCCTCAGCACTGACCCTCCGACAGTGCGGCGCTCCCTCAGCACTGACCCTCCGACAGTGCGGCGCTCCCTCAGCACTGACCCTCCGACAGTGCGGCGCTCCCTCAGCACTGACCCTCCGACAGTGCGGCGCTCCCTCAGCACTGACCCTCCGACAGTGCGGCGCTCCCTCAGCACTGACCCTCCGACAGTGCGGCGCTCCCTCAGCACTGACCCTCCGACAGTGCGGCGCTCCCTCAGCACTGACCCTCCGACAGTGCGGCGCTCCCTCAGCACTGACCCTCCGACAGTGCGGCGCTCCCTCAGCACTGACCCTCCGACAGTGCGGCGCTCCCTCAGCACTGACCCTCCGACAGTGCGGCGCTCCCTCAGCACTGACCCTCCGACAGTGCGGCGCTCCCTCAGCACTGACCCCCCGACAGTGCGGCGCTCCCTCAGCACTGACCCTCCGACAGTGCGGCGCTCCCTCAGCACTGACCCTCCGACAGTGCGGCACTCCCTCAGCACTGACCCCCCGACAGTGCCCACTCCCTCAGCACTGACCCTCCGACAGTGCGGCGCTCCCTCAGCACTGACCCTCCGACAGTGCGGCACTCCCTCAGCACCGACCCTCCGACAGTGCCCACTCCCTCAGCACTGACCCTCCGACAGTGCGGCACTCCCTCAGCACTGACCCTCCGACAGTGCGGCGCTCCCTCAGCACTGACCCTCCGACAGTGCGGCACTCCCTCAGCACCGACCCTCCGACAGTGCGGCACTCCCTCAGCACCGACCCTCCGACAGTGCGGCACTCCCTCAGCACCGACCCTCCGACAGTGCGGCACTCCCTCAGCACTGACCCTCCGACAGTGCGGCGCTCCCTCAGCACTGACCCCCCGACAGTGCCCACTCCCTCAGCACTGACCCCCCGACAGTGCCCACTCCCTCAGCACTGACCCTCCGACAGTGCGGCGCTCCCTCAGCACTGACCCTCCGACAGTGCGGCACTCCCTCAGCACCGACCCTCCGACAGTGCCCACTCCCTCAGCACTGACCCTCCGACAGTGCGGCACTCCCTCAGCACTGACCCTCCGACAGTGCGGCGCTCCCTCAGCACCGACCCTCCGACAGTGCGGCACTCCCTCAGCACCGACCCTCCGACAGTGCGGCACTCCCTCAGCACCGACCCTCCGACAGTGCGGCACTCCCTCAGCACCGACCCTCCGACAGTGCGGCACTCCCTCAGCACTGACCCTCCGACAGTGCGGCACCCCCTCAGCACCGACCCTCCGACAGTGCGGCGCTCCCTCAGCACTGACCCTCCGACAGTGCGGCACTCCCTCAGCACTGACCCCCCCCGTGGTGGGTTATTTTCCACGGTTTTCCCTATAGTCCCGGTTGCCCAGCTCCTCACCAGCCGTTCACCGTGTTCTGCCCGTTCACTCGGGCTCCGCGGCCCAGCAGCTCCGAAACCAACTCCAAATCCCCGAGACTCGCCGCCTCCCGGAGCCGCTCATCAAGCTCCAGGCCGGGATCCGCCGCCATGGCGGGGCAGGAGTAACCTCTGACCCCGCACGACCCGCCCCTTCATCATCGATCCGCCCCAGCCCCGTGGGATCCACCCCTTGGACATCGCCCCGCCCTGCCCCAGCCCCGTGGGATCCGCCCCTTTCACTATCGCCCAACCCCTTCACCATCGCCCCGCCCCTGCGCCGTGGGACCCGCCCCTTCACCATCGATCCGCCTCAGCCCCGTGGGATCCGCCCCTTCACCATCGCCCCGCCCCTCCCCAGCCCCGTGGGATTCGCCCCTTACCTATCGCTCCGCCCCTTGGCCATCGCCCAGCCCCTGACTCCCGCGGGATCCGCCAATGCACTGGAGCTCCGCCCACTAATCTTGGCGTCCCGCTCGACACAGCGCCCTCTGGAGTCTGCCTCAAACACGGCATGGCCCCGCCCACTGTTTTTATTCCCCGCCCATGGGACGGGGACCTCGCCCCCTGCCACTGTAACCCCGCCCTCAGGTCGAGAAACCCCACCCCTTGGCCAGAATCCTCAACCACGCCCACCTGATGGAGGAGCAGCGCTCTGAAAGCTAGTGCTTCCAAATAAACCTATCAGACTATATGCTGGTGTGGTGTGATGAAGGGCTTTTACCCGAAAGGTCGATTATTCCTGCTCCCCGGATGCTGCCTGACCTGCTGTGCTTTTCCAGCACCATTCTAATCTAGACTCTGGTTTCCAGCATCTGCATGCCTTGTTCTTACCTGCCTGATTACCTGCCTGCATCTGCAGACCTCACTTTTTACCTGATTATTAACTTTGTCCACCCCACCGAGGGTCAGCGTGGCTCCCAGAGCATCCTAGTCAGGCTGTTGTATCCGAGTTGGAGGTTGTCGGATCCTGCTGTGCTGTAGCTCATACATAGAGTCATTGAGTCATAGAAACGCACAGCATGGAGACAGATCCTTCAGTTTAGGGCTTTTGCCCGAAACGTCGATTTCGCTGCTCGTTGGATGCTGCCTGAACTGCTGTGCTCTTCCAGCACCACTAATCCAGAATCCCTTCAGTTTAACCAGTCCATCCTGAATATAATCCTAAACACGTCCCACCTGCCTACTCCTGGTTCCTATCCCTCCAAGCCTTTCCTTTTGTATCTGAATGTATTTTAAACATAGTTGTACCCACATCCATCACTTCCTATACGCGAACCACCTTCTGTATCAGAAATTTGCTCCTCATGTCTTTTTTAAATCTGCTTCCTATCACCTTAAAAGGTGCCACCCCCCCTCCCCCCACCCGCCATTCTTGAAACCTCGCATCCAAGGGAAAAGATAATTTTGCAGCTGTACAAAACTGTGATGCGGCCGCACTTGGAGTATTGTGTACAGTTCTGGTTGCCTTGTTATAGGAAGGATGTGGAAGCTTTGGAAAGGGTTCAGAGGAGATTTACTAGGCTGTTGCCTGGTATGGAGGGAAGGTCTGTTGAGGAAAAGCTGAGGGACTTGAGGATGTTGCTTTTCGAGAGGAGAAGGCTGAGAGGTGACTTAATTGAGACATATAAGATACAGGCTGTAGGTTTGCTCACTGAGCTGTAGGTTTGATATCCAGATGTTTCATTACCTGGCTAGGTAACATCATCAGTGGGGACCTCCAAGTGAAGCGAAGCTGTTGTCTCCTGCTTTCTATTTATATGTTTGTCCTGGATGGGGTTCCTGGGGTTTGTGGTGATGTCATTTCCTGTTCGTTTTCTGAGGGGTTGATAGATGGCATCTAGCTCTATGTGTTTGTTTATGGTGTTGTGGTTGGAGTGACAGGCCTCTAGGAATTCTCTGGCATGTCTTTGCTTAGCCTGTCCCAGGATAGATGTGTTATCCCAGTCGAAATGGTGATTTTTTTTTCCTCCATGTGTAGGGCTACAAGGGAGAGGGGGTCGTGTCTTTTTGTGGCGAGCTGGTGTTTGTGTATCCTGTTGCCGAACGTTTTTCCTGTTTGTCCTACGTAATGTTTGTGGCAGTCCTTGCATGGAATTTTGTAGACGACGTTGGTTTTATCCATGGGTTGTACTGGGTCTTTTAAGTTTGTTAGTTTTTGTTTGAGAGTGTTGGTGGGTTTGTGTGCTACTAGGATTCCGAGGGGTCTCAGTAGTCTGGCTGTCATTTCTGAAACTTCTTTGATGTATGGTAAGGTGGTTAGGGTTTCTGGCTGTGTTTGGTCTGCTTGTTGTGGTTTGTTCTTGAGGAATCTGCGCACTGTATTTTTGAGTATCCGTTCTTCTTGAATACGTTGTATAGGTGGTTCTCCACTGTTTTCCGAAGTTCGGCTGTGCTGCAGTGTGATGTGTCTCGTTGGAGCAGTGTTCTGATACAGCTTCGTTTATGTGTGTTGGGATGGTTGCTGGTGTAGTTATATAAGATAATCAGAGGGTTAGATAGGGTGGATAGTGAGGGCCTTTTTCCTTGGATGGTGATGGCTAGTACGAGGGGACAGAGCTTTAAATTGAGGAGTGATGTATACACATATATATAAGACAGATATCAGAGGTAGTTTCTTTACTCAGAGAGTAGTAGGGGCATGGAACGCACCACCTGCAACAGTAGTAGACTCGCCAACTTTATGGGCATTTAAATGGCCATTGGATAAACATATGGATAAAAATGGAATAGTGTAGGATAGATGGGCTTCAGATTAGTTCCACAGGTTGGTGCAACATTGAGAGCCAAAGTGCCTGTACTGTGCTGTAATATTCCAAGTTCTATGTACTATTAACTCTATCTATACCCTTCATTATTTTATAAACTTCTATCAGGTCACCTCTTAACCTCCTAAGCTCAAGTGAAGGAAGTCCCAGTCTATCCAAACTTCCTTTATCACTCAAACCTTCCACACCAAGCAACATCCTAGCAGATCTCTTCTGAACCCACTCCAGCTTAATAATATCCTTCCTATAAGTGGGCAACCAGAACTGGACATTGTATTCCAAAAGCTGTCTCACTAAAGGCATGTATAACCTCAACGTGACTTCCCAATTCCGAAACTTAAGGGTCTAAGCAATGAATGCAAGCATGTTAAACATCTTTTTAAGCACCCTGTCTATATGTGACACAATCTTCAAAGAATTATGTACCTGAATCCCCAGGTTCCTCTTTCTGTAACACTACCCAAGCCCCACCATTAATGATATAAGTCCTACCCCTATATGTTGTACCAAAATCAATATCTTGCATTTATCCAGATTGAACACCATCTGCCATTTTTCAGCCCATTGACCCATTTGATCAAGATAAAAACTGAAGGTTCTGAGGAAGGGTCACTGCACCCATAAAGTAAACTTTGATTTGTTTTCACAAATGTTGATAGACTATTTAAGAAGGGTGGTAAGGACAAGCCAGGGAATTATAGACCAGTGAGCCTGACCTCAGTGGTGGGCAAGTTGTTCGAGGGAATCCTGAGGGACAGGATGTACATGTATTTGGAAAGGCAAGGACTGATTCGGGATAGTCAACATGGCTTTGTGCGTGGGAAATCATTTCTCACAAACTTGATTGAGTTTTTTGATGAAGTAACAAAGAAGATTGATGAGGGCAGAGCAGTAGATGTGATCTATATGGACTTCAGTAAAGCGTTCGACAAGGTTCCCCTTGGGAGACTGATTAGCAAGGTTAGATCTCATGGAATACAGGGAGAACTAGCCATTTGGATACAGAACTGGCTCAAAGGTAGAAGACAGGGTGGTGGTGGAGGGTTGTTTTTCAGACTGGAGGCCTGTGACCAGTGGAGTGCCACAAGGATCAGTGCTGGGCCCTATACTTTTTGTCATTTTCATAAATGATTTGGATGCGAGCATAAGAGGTACAATTAGTAAGTTTGCAGATGACACCAAAATTGGACGTGTAGTGGAGAGCGAAGGGGGTTACCTCAGATTACAACAGGATCCTGACCAGATGGGCCAATGGGCTGAGAAGTGGCAGATGGAGTTTAATTCAGATAAATGCGAGGTGCTGCATTTTGGGAAAGCAAATCTTAGCAGGACTTATACACTTAATTAGATTAGATTAGATTACTTACAGTGTGAAAACAGGCCCTTCGGCCCAACAAGTTCACACCGATCCACCGAAGCGCAACCCACCCATACCTTCACCTAACACTATGGGCAATTTAGCATGGCCAATCCACCTAACCCGCACATCTTTGGACTGTGGGAGGAAAACGGAGCACCCGGAGGAAACCCACGCAGACACGGGGAGAATGTGCAAACTCCACACAGTCAGTCGCCTAAAGCGGGAATTGAACCCAGGTCTCTGGCGCTGTGAGGCAGTAGTACTAACCACTGTGCCACCGTGCCACCCTTAATGGTAAAGTCCTAGGGAGTGTTGCTGAACAAAGAGACCTTGGAGAGCAGGTTCATAGTTCCTTAAAAGTGGAGTCGCAGGTAGATAGGAAAATGAAGAAGGCGTTTGGTTGGCTTTCGTTTATTGGTCAGAGTATCGAGTACAGGAGTTGGGAAGTCATGTTGCAGCTGTACAGGACATTGGTTAGGCCACTGTTGGAATATTGCGTGCAATTCTGGTCTCCTTCCTATCGCAAAGATGTTGTGAAACTTGAAAGGGTTCAGAAAAGATTTACAAGGATATTGCCAGGGTTGGAGGATTTGAGCTACAGGGAGAGGCTGAACAGGCTGGGGCTGTTTTCCCTGGAGTGTCGGAGGCTGAGGGATGACCTTATAGAGGTTTACAAAATTATGAGGGGCATGGATAGGATAAATAGACAAAGTCTTTTCCCTGTGGTTGGGGAGTCCAGAACTAGAGGGCATAGGTTTAAGGTGAGAGGGGACAGATATAAAAGAGACCTAAGGGGCAACTTTTTCACGCAGAGGGTGGTACGTGTATGGAATGAGCTGCCAGAGGATGTGGTGGAGGCCGGTACAATTGCAACATTTAAGAGGCATTTGGATGGGTATATGAATAGGAAGGATTTGGAAGCATATGGGCCGGGTGCTGGCAGGTGGGACTAGATTGGTTTGGGATATCTGGTCGGCATGGACAGGTTGGACAAAGGGTCTGTTTCCATGCTGTACATCTCTATGACTCTATGACTCTATGCCCTGCTGAGTTTTTCCAGCAACTTCTGTTTTTCAGCATCTGCAGTTTTTTCGGTTTATATTTCAATGTTTGCTTGTTTCTTCATATACTACTGCACAGAACCAAACTGCTTTAGGGACTATGTATGTATATGAAGATATTCTGTGATTAAAGCATGTTTTTGAAATAAAAACTCTTCCTACGAGTTGTTTATAAAACCCTGTCCTGGACATTTTTCAGGAATTCTCTCTCAGCCATCTACTCAATCGCTACAAATATTACTCTTTTATTTGTACACATCTCTGTCATTTGCCTAAACATCTTTGTTTCGAAATCCCTGATTGTTTGGGAATCCTTAGGACACTCCCAACAGTGTCATTACTTCTTAACGTTTGGAAGTCCTTATGGCCTCATTTGAGAAATCTTCTGAGGTATCATCCCTCCTTACTGCCATAATCTTTGATCAATATTGTGATACCATTTCCTCTTTTACTCCCCACCCCCATCTCACCTAAAGTTTTGTCACCCCAGAATATTGAGCTCAGACCTGCCCCACCCTGATTTGCCCCACCCTGATCTGCCCCACCCTGATCTGTATCACCCTGATAGCAGTAATTTCATATCCCATGTATTAATCAACCCCCATTTCTGCTTTACAACAGCCTAGTCATGTTATCGCTGGTCTGTTAACCCAGAGACCCAGCTAACGTTCTGGGCAGATGGTGGAATTTGAATTTAAGGAAAATCTGGAATTAAGAATCTAATGATGACCATGAGTCCATTGTTGGAAAGATCCATCTGGTTCACTAATGTCCATCAGGGAAGGAAACCACAATCCTCACCTGGTCTGGTGTACACTTGACCCCAGACTGATAGCAATGTGGTTGATGCTAAACTCCTCTCTAGGCAATTAGGAATGGACAAAAATGCTGCCCTAATCAGTAACTCCCTCATCCAGTGAATCAATGAATTTAAAAAAGTCACTCCTTACAACCTGTGACTTTGAACCAGTTTGTGAACATTTGTCTCAAATATCTCTGACATAGAACATAGAAGGATACAGCGCAGTACAGGCCCTTCGGCCCTCGATGTTGCGCCGACCGAATCCTACCTAACCTATACTAGCCCAATAACTTCCAAATGCCTATCCAATGCCCGCTTAAATGACCATAAAGAAGGAGAGTTCACCACTGCTCCTGGCAGGGCATTCCATGAACTCACAACCCGCTGTGTGAAGAATCTACCCCTAACATCTGTCCTATACCTACCACCCCTTAATTTAAAGCTATGTCCCCTAGTAACACCTGACTCCATTAGCGGTAAAAGGTTCTTAGTATCTACCCTATCTAAACCCCTAATCATCTTATACACTTCTATCAGATCTCCCCTAAACCTTCTCTTCTCCAATGAGAACAGCCCCAAGTGCCTCAGCCTTTCCTCATAAGATTTTCCTACCATTCCAGGCAACATCCTGGTAAACCTCCTCTGCACTCGTTCTAAAGCTTCCACATCCTTCCTATAGTATGGCGACCAAAACTGCACACAATACTCCAGATAAGGCCTCACCAGAGTCTTATACAACTGCAACATGACCTCAGGACTCCGGAACTCAATTCCTCTGCCAATAAAGCCCAGTACACCATATGCCTTCCTCACAGCACTATTTACCTGGGTGGCAACTTTCAGAGATCTGTGTACATAGACACCAAGATCCCTCTGCTCATCCACACTACCAAGTAGCCTACCATTAGCCCAGTAATCCATCATCTTGTTATTCCTACCAAAGTGAACGACTTCGCACTTAGCTACATTGAATTCCATTTGCCACATTTCCGCCCAGCTCTGCAACTTATCTATATCCCGCTGTAACCTACCACTTCCTTCCTCACTATCCACAACTCCACCGACTTTTGTGTCATCCGCAAACTTGCTTACCCAGCTTTCAAGTCCTTCCTCTAGATCATTTATAAAGATAACAAAAAGCAATGGTCCCAAAACAGATCCTTGTGGTACACCGCTAGTAACTGCACTCCAAGATGAACATAATCCATCAACTACTACCCTCTGTCTCCTTCCAGCCAGCCAATTCCTAATCCAAACCTCTAATGTATCCTCAATGCCATACCTCCGAAGTTTTAGCATTAGCCTACCATGGGGAACCTTATCGAACGCCTTACTAAAATCCATATACACAATATCTACTGCTTTACCCTCATCCACTTCCTTAGTCACCTTCTCAAAGAACTCAATAAGGTTTGTGAGGCACGACCTGCCCTTCACAAAACCATGCTGGCTATCCCTGATCACGTTATTCCTACCCAGATGTTCATAAATCTTATCCCTTACCATTCTCTCTAAGACTTTGCCCACCACTGAAGTCAGACTCACTGGCCTATAGTTACTAGGGCTATCCCTACTCCCTTTCTTGAACAATGGGACCACATTCGCTATCCTCCAGTCCTCTGGTACTATTCCCGTTGACAATGACGACATAAAAATCCAGGCCAATGGCTCTGCTATCTCCTCCCTAGCTTCCCATAGGATCCTGGGGTAAATGCCATCAGGCCCAGGAGACTTATCTATATTCATCCTTTCCAATATTCCCAAAACCTCTTCCCTGCATATTTCCAGGGCATCCATTCTAATTATTTGTGATTCCATATTCACATCAGCAACAGTGTCCTGTTCCTGAGTGAATACTGATGAAAAGTACTGATTTAATGTCTCTCCAATCTCCTCCGCCTCCACACACAACTTCCCACTACTATCCTTGACTGGACCGATACCTACCCTAGTCATCCTTTTATTCTTGACATACCTATAGAAAGCCTTTGGGAGCCTCTGTGTTTCTTTGCCTGAAACCACTGCTGAGAAGTAGTTGGGATGTTTTACCAGAATCACAGAATTTTTATGGTGCAGGAAGCTATTCAGCCCAATGTGCTTACAGTGGCTCGTCAAATAGAACAGGGACAGGAATGGTTGTTGCAGGTTCCAGGATTTAGATGTTTCAGTAAAAACATAGAAGATGGTAAAGGTGGGGGGGGGGGGGGGGCATTGTTGGTCAAGGACAGTGTTACAGTTGCAGAAAGGATGTTTGGGGACTCGTCAACTGAGGGAGTATGGGCTGAAGTTAGAAACAGGAAAGGAGAGGTCACCCTGTTGGGAGTTTTCTATCGGCCTCCGAATAATTCCAGAGATGTAGAGGAAAGGATAGCAAAGTTGATTCTCGATAGGAGTGAGACAGGGTAGTTGTAATGGGGGACTTCAACTTTCCAAATATTGACTGGGAACACTATAGTACGAGTACTATAGATGGGTCAGTTTTTGTCCAGTGTGTGCAGGAGGGCTTCCTGACACAGTATGTAGATAGGCCAACAAGGGGCGAAGCCGCATTAGATTTGGTACAGTGTAACAAGCCCGGCCAGGTTTTAGACTTGGAAGTAGGTGAGCACTCTGGTGATAGCGATCACAATTCTGTTATGTTTACTTTAGTGATAGAAAGGGATAGGTGTGTTCCACTGGGCAAGAGTTACAGCTGGGGGAAAGGCAATTACAATGCGATTAGGCAAGATTTAGGAAGCATAGGATGGGGAAGGAATGGGCACATTAGAAATGTGGAGCTTATTCAAGGAAAAGCTCCTGTCTGTCTTAGATAAGTATACACCTGTCAGGCAGGGAGAAAGCTGTTGAGTGCGGGAGCCGTGGTTTACGAGGGAAGTGGAATCTCTGACCAAGAAGAAGAAGGAGGCTTATGTTAGGATGATTTGGAGATGCCGGTGTTGGACTGGGGTGTTCAAAGTTAAAAATCACACAACACCAGGTTATAGTCCAACAGGTTTAATTGGAAGCACACTAGCTTATGGAGCGACGATCCTTCACCACCTGATGAAGGAGCAACACTCCGAAAGCTAGTGTGCTTCCAATTAAACTTGTTGGACTATAACCTGGTGTTGTGTGATTTTTAACTACATTAGGATGAGATGTGAAGGCTCAGTTAGGGCACTTGAGGGTTACAACACTGGAAAGACCTAAGGAGAGAGCTCAGGAGAGCCAGGAGGAGGCATGAGAAGTTGTTGGCGGATAGGATCAGAGTAAACCCTAAGGCTTTCTATAGGTATGTTAGGAATAAAAGAATGATGAGAGTAAGATTAGGGCCAATCAAGGATAGTAGTAGGACGTTGTGGGTGGAGTCAGAGGAGATAGGGGAAGCACTAAATGAATATTTTTCGACAGTATTCAATCTAGAAACGACAATGTTGTCGAGAATACTAAGGTACAGGTTACTAGACTCGGTGGGATTGAGGTTCACAAGGAAGAGGTATTAGAAATCCTGCAGAGTGTGAAAATAAATAAGTCCTCTGGGCCAGATGGGATTTATCCTAGGATCCTCTGGGAAGCCAGTGAGGAGATTGCCGAGCCTTTGGCACTAATCTTTAAATCATCATTGTCTACAGGAATAGTGCCAGAAGACTGGAGGATAGCAAATGTGGTTCCCCTATTCAAGAAAGGGAGTAGAGACAACCCTGATAATTATAGACCAGTGAGCCTTACTTCAGTTGTTGGTAAAGTTTTAGATTAGACTTAGATTAGACTTACAGTGTGGAAACAGGCCCTTCGGACCAACTAGTCCACACCGACCCGCCGAAGCGCAACCCACCCATACCCCTACATTTACCTCTTACCTAACACTACGGGCAATTTAGCTTGGCCAATTCACCTGACCCGCACATCTTTGTGACTGTGGGAGGAAACCGGAGCACCCGGAGGAAACCCACGCAGACACGGGGAGAACGTGCAAACTCCACACAGTCAGTTGCCTGAGTCGGGAATTGAACCCAGGTCTACAGGCGCTGTGAGGCAGCAGTGCTAACCACTGTGCCACCGTGTCGCCCTAAAGTGGATCACCTCACACTTGTCCACATTAAACTCCATTTGCCACCTCTCAGCCCAGCTCTGCAGCTTATCTATGTCTCTCTGTAACCTACAACATTCTTCATCACTATCCACAACTCCATCGACCTTAGTGTCGTCTGCGAATTTACTAACCCACCCTTCTACGCCTAAAGTGTTGGAAAAGGTTATAAGAGATAGGATTTATAATCATCTATAAAAAAATAATTTGATTAGGGATAGCCAGCACAGTTTTGTAAGGGTAGGTCGTGCCTCACAAACCTTATTGAGTTATTTGAGAAGGTGACCAAACAGGAAGATGATAGTAAACCGGTTGATGTGGTGTATGTGGATTTCAGCAAGGCGTTCGATAAGGTTCCCCACAGTAGGCTATTGTACAAAATGCGGAGGAATGGGATTGTGGGAGATATAGCAGTTTGGATCAGTAATTGGCTTGCTGAAAGAAGACAGAGTGTGGTGGTTGATGAGAAATGTTCATCCTGGAGTCCAGTTACCAGTGGTGTACCACAAGGGTCAGTGTTGGGTCCACTGTTGTTCGTCATTTTTACAAATGACCTGGATGAGGGCGTAGAAGGGTGGGTTAGTAAATTCGCAGACGACACTAAGGTCGATGGAGTTGTGGATAGTGATGAAGAATGTTGTAGGTTACAGAGAGACATAGATAAGCTGCAGAGCTGGGCTGAGAGGTGGCAAATGGAGTTTAATGTGGACAAGTGTGAGGTGATCCACTTTGCTCGGAGTAACCGGAATGTAAAGTACTGGGCTAATGGTAAGATTCTTGGAAGTGTAGATGAGCAGAGAGATCTCAGTGTCCGGGTACACAGATCCTTGAAAGTTACCACCCAGGTTGACAGGGTTGTTGAGAAGGCATACAGCTTTTATTAATAAAGGGATCGAGTTCCGGAACCATGAGGTTATGCTACAGCTGTACAAAACTCTGGTGTGGCCGCACTTGGAGTATTGTGTACAGTTCTGGTCACCACATTATAAGAAGGATGTGGAAGCTTTGGAAAGGGTGGAGAGGAGATTTACCAGGATGTTGCCTGGTATGGAGGGAAGGACTTACGAGGAAAGGCTGAGGGACTTGAGGCTGTTTTTGTTGGAGAGAAGAGGTTGAGAGGTGACTTAATAGAGACATATAAGATAATCAGAGGGTTAGAGGGGTGGACAGGGAGAGCATTTTTCCAAGTATGGTGACCGCGAGCACGAGGGGGCATAGCTTTAAATTGAGGGGTGATAGATGTAGGACAGATGTTAAAGGTAGTTTCTTTTCTCAGAGAGTAGTAAGGGTACGGAATGCTTTGCCTGCAACGGTAGTAGATTCGCCAACTTTAAGTACATTTAAGTCGTCATTGGACAAACACATGGAGGTAAATGGAATAGTGTAGGTGAGATCGGCTTCAGATTGGTATGACAGGTCGGTGCAACATCGAGGGCCGAAGGGACTGTACTGCGCTTTAATGTTCTATGTTCTACGTCAAATCATATTAAATGTGCCACATAAATAGAGTCATAGAGATGTACAGCACGGAAAAAGACCCTTCGGTCCAACTCGTCCATGCCGACCAGATATCCCAACCCAATCTAGTCCCACCTGCCAGCACCTATTTATATGCCCATCCAGATGCCTTTTAAATGTTGCAATTGTACCAGCCTCCACCACTTCCTCTGGCAACTCATTCCATACACATACCACCCTCTGCATGAAAAAGTTGCCTCTTAGGTCTCTTTTATATCTTTTCCCTTTCACCCGAAACCTATGCCCACTCATTCTGGACTCCCCGACTCCAGGGAAAAGATTTTGTCTATTTATCCTATCCATGCCCCTCACGATTTTATAAACCTCTATAAGGTCACCTCTCAGCCTCTGATGCTCCAGGGAAAACAGCCCAAGACTGTTCAACCTCTCCCTATAGCTCAAATCCTCAAACCCTTTCTCTGGATTCTTGTTATCTCATTTCTGAAAGCTTCCCATTTTCCAGCCATCCCTTTACCTGCAAACATCTGCCCCCGCACCCCCCCCATCAGCTTTTGAAAGTTCTTGCCTAATACCGTCAAAATTAGCCTTCCTCCAATTTAGAACTTCAACTTTTACATCTCGTCTATCCTTTTCTATCACTATTTTAAAACTAATAGAATATGGTCACTGGCCCCAAAGTGCTCCTCCACTGACACCTCAGCTACCAGCCCTGCCTTATTTCCCAAGAGTAGGTCAAGTTTTGCACCTTCTCTAGTAGGTACATCCACACACTGAATCAGAAGATTTTCTTGTACACACGTAACAAATTCCTCTCCATCTAAACCCTTAACCCTATGGCAGTCCCAGTCTATGTTTGGAAAGTTAAAATCCCTTACCATAACCACCCTATTATTCTTACAGATAACTGAGATCTTGTTACAAATTTGTTTCTCAATTTCCCTATGACTATTGGGGGGTCTATAATACAATCCCAATCAAGTGATCATCCCTTTTTTATTTCTCAGTTCCACCCAAATAACTTCCCTGGATGTATTTCTGGGAATATCCTCCCTAAGTGTAGCTGTAATGCTATCCCTTATCAAAAATGCCACTCCCCTTCTTCTCTTGCCTCCCTTTCTATCCTTCCTGTAGCATTTGTATCCTGGAACATTAAGCTGCCAGTCCTGCCCATCCCTGAGCCATGTTTCTGTAATTGCGATGATATCCCAGTCCCATGTTGCGAACCATGCCCTGAGTTCATCTGCCTTCCCTGTTAGGCCCCTTGCATTGAAATAAATGCACTTTAATTTATCAGTCCTACCTTGTTCTCTGCTTTGTCCCTGCCTGGCCTAACTGTTTGACTTGTCTTTGTTTCCAACTTTACTAGTCTCAGTTTGAAATCTTTCCTCACTATCTCCCTAGGTCCCACCCACCCACTTTACTAGTTTAAATCCTCCTGAGCAGCTCTAGCAAATTTCCCTGCCAGTATATTAGTCCCTTTCCCATTTAGTTACAATCCGTTCTTCTTGTACATGAGACTTCTACCCCAAAACAGCTTTCAATGATCCAAAAATGTGAATCCTTCTCCCATACACCAGCTCCTCAGCCATGCATTCATCTGCTCTATCCTCCTATTCCTGCCCTCACTAGCTCATAGCACTGGGAGTAATCCAGATATTACTACACTCGAAGACCTCCTTTTTAAATTCCTGCCTAACTCTCTATAATCTCCCTTCAGAATGTCAACCTTTTCCCTTCCTATGTCGTTGGTTCCAATGTGTACAATGACCTCCTGCTGGTCTCTCTCCCCCTTGAGAACATCCTTGATTCTGGCACCAGGGAAACAACACACCATTCTGCTTTTTCGCTGCTAGACACAGAAACATCTGTCTGTACCTCGGACTAGAGAGTCCCCTAACACAATCCAACATACCTCTCATTATACTACAGCCGGTCTCGATACCAGAAACTCGGCTGCTCATGGTATGTATCCCTAAGTGTCCATCACCCCCTACCTTTTCCAAAACAGCATACTTGTTTGAAATGGGGATAGCCACAGAAGACTCCTGCACTAGCTGCCTACCTCTCTTACCCTTCCTGGAGTTAACCCATCTGTGTGACTCTATCTGAGACTTACCTCCCTTCCTGTAGCTGCCATCCATCACATCCCCTTGCTCCTGTAAATTCCTCGTTGCCTCTACCTGCCTCTCCAATCGATCCACTTGATCTGGTAGGATTTGCAACCAACAGCATTTATTGCAGATATAATCCTCAGTAATCCATAAACTCTCCCTAAACTCCCACATCATCAGAAGTCACACAACACCAGGTTATAGTCCAACAGGTTTATTTGAAATTACAGAAGCTTTTGGAACACAGCCCCTTTGTCCACCCCAGTCCAACACCGGCACTTCCACATCATGGCTACACAAATGGAAGTTGTTGCTGATAAACCTTCCCTCCATTCCCTTTAAGGATGGTAATATTAATAGATGAGACCTGCTTCCAGGTTTATGGCTGGGCCCAGGATGTGATTTGGGAATCTGAATCTAACTGAGCTGCAACCAGGTTTGATTCAGAGATTGAGGTGGAAGGGTACATTTTGTTTATATCCATTCGTGGAATGAGGGCATCTCTGGCTAGGCTGGCATTTATTGCCCAGCCCTAATTGCCCAGAGGGCAGTTAAGAGTCATTAACAAAGCTGTGGGTCTGGAGTCACATGTAGGTCAAACCAGGTAAGGATCAGACACGGTGGGCAGCACGGTGGCACAGCAGTTAGCACTGCTGCCTCAGAGTGCCAGAGACCCGGGTTCAATTCCCGACTCAGGCTAGGGACTGTGTGGAGTTTGCACATTCTCCCAGTGTCTGCGTGGATTTCCTCCGGGTGCTCCGGTTTCCTCCCACAGTCCAAAGATGTGCGGATCAGGTGAATTGGCCATGCTAAGTTGCCTGTAGTGTTAGGTAAAAGGGGTAAATGTATGGGTGGGTTGTGCTTCGGCGGGTTGGTATGGACTTGTTGGGCTGAAGGGCCTGTTTCCACACTGTAAGTAATCTAATCTAATCTAATCTACAAAAAAAACTGCAGATGCTGGAATCTGATGTAGACAGGCAGGAGGCTGGAAGAACACAGGGAGCCAGGCAGCATCAAGATGTGGAGACGTCAATGTTTTAGGTGTAACCCTTCTTCAGCACCAAAGGATGCCAGATTTCCTTCCATTAAGGACATTAATGAACTAGATTTAACACAGGAGTAATGAGTGTGCAGGGATAAATTACTGAATAATATGGTAAATTACTGTGGATAAAGTGTAAATTACAGAGGTGAAAATGTGTTGCTGGAAAACACAGCAGGTCAGGCAGCATCCAAGGAGCGGGAGATTCGACGTTTCGGGCATAAGCCCTTCATCAGGAGGGCTTATGCCCGAAACGTCGAATCTCCCGTTCCTTGGATGCTGCCTGACCTGCTGTGCTTTTCCAGCAACACATTTTCAGCTCTGATCTCCAGCATCTGCAGACCTCACCTTCTCCTCGAAGATTTTAAATTACAGAGGGCAAGGGTTACATTACTGAGGATAAAGGATAAATTAGAGGCCGAGGAGATAATTACTTAGGTCAAAGGAGTTCCCTTGTCCACTTAACAGCCAGACTGAATGTGAGAAATACATCATTCAGTATAAAAAATCTTGAAGACACTCTTCTATGGAAATGTCTTCCATACATTTAAAGCAAGTCTTTTTTTAAAGCAAAAGTGTAGTTTTGACTTTGCTGCAACACCACAAGAACTTGTTTTTACACAGTGTCATTCAATAGGTCTTCACTGCCTATTAATTACTTCTGATTTGTATTCTCAGTTTTGTGAGTAAGCTGGAAAACAAAATGGCCATTTTCAGCACAGCAAAATTCCACAACCAACAAATGTTTCCCCTTGTGGAACAAAAGCAGAAATTGTTGGAAAAGCTCAGTAAGTCTTGCAAAATCTGTGAAGACAAGTCAGAGTTAACATTTTCAGTCTGGTGACCCTTTCTTTGAGCAGTCCCCCCTTGTCGGATAGGGCAGCAGGTCAGGCAGCATCCGAGGAGCAGGAAAATCAACGTTCCGGGCAAAAGAATGAGCTCATTCCTGATGAAGGGCTTTTACCCGAAACATCAATTTTCCTGCTCTTTGGATGCTGCCTGCCCTGTTGCGCTTTTCCAGCACCACTCTAATTTGACTCTAATCTCCAGCATCTGCAGTACCCACTTTCGCCCCCTTGTGGGATAGTCTAAGACTAGAGGGAATAATCTTGAGGGAGTAAGGGGCCATCCATTTTAAGAAAGAGATGAGAAGAATATTTTTCTGTTTTAGGGGAGTGTAATCTGTGAATTCTTTACTGCAGAGGGCTGTTGTGGTTGGATCATTCAGTATGTTCAATGTGGAAGTAAACAGATTTTTAACTAGTAAAGGAATGAATGTTGATGGGGAAAGTCAGGAAAATAGTTGAGGATTATGAGATCAGCCACAATGTTATTGAACTGCAGGCCAGGCTTGGTGGACTTAATGGCTTACTACTGCTTCTAAATCTTCTGGTAATAACGGAGGGTAAAGGGGTAAATTGCTGAGGTTAAATAGGTAATTTATTTAGGATAAAAGGGTAAATTATTAAGGGTAAAGGGGTAATTACTGAGGGTAAAGTGGTAAATTATAGAGTGTGAGGGATCAATTCTCAAGGTGAGGGATACTTACTGAGGGCAAAGGTTTAATTTCTGAAGGTAAAGGGTTAGTTACAGGGCAAAGTCATAAATACTAAGGGTAAAGAGGATTATTACTGAGGGGAATTTCTGAGAATAAAGGAGTAATTGGAGGGGAAGGATACTTAGAGGGCAAAGCAAGGAGGCTGGAGGTAATGAGAGGCATGGGGTAAGAAGAGGGTAGGTAGAGGCTATCAGAGCAATTCAGGTAAAGGGGTAATTACAAGATAAAGGGTAATGTATTTGAGTATAGAGGAGGTTATTACAGCGTAAATCAGCAGTTATAGGGAAAAGGGGTAATTAAGAGTGTAGAGACAATTAAGGAATAATTAGATGGCAATGTACAAATATAGGGGCAATTATATGGTTAAGGAGGTAACTCTATGGTAAAGGTGTAATTAGAGTGTAAGAGACAATTAGCAGATATTTGGATAGGAAAGGGGAATGAGAGACTAAAGGGGCAATTAGGGGCGAAATATGGGTGTAAAGGGGTAAGTAGAGGGTGAAAGGTATAATGAGGGTAAAGGGGTAATTAGATGATATAGGGTATAATCTGAGGGTAAAGGTTATAATTAGAGGGTGAAGGAGTAACCTGAGGTTAAAGGTCACAATCTGAGGGTAAAGGGGTAATTAGATGATATAGGGTATAACTGAGGTTAAAGGTTATAATTAGAGGGTGAAGGAGTAACCTGAGGTTAAAGGTTACAATCTGAGGGTAAAGCGGTAATTTCTGGTCCCCCTGATACGGGGTGTAACCTGAACAAACCATGTGACCCTGGCGGCGTGGGTCATTTCCGGTGCGTTGCAGTGTGGGAGGGAGCCGTGGTGCAGGCTGGGAGCAGGCGGCTGGCGCCATTTTGGGAGCGCGGGGGGGGAAGGATGTTGTCGAACGCGCAGCTTCTGGATGAGTTGATGGGCCGTGACCGTAACCTGGCCCCGGACGAGAAACGCCAGAATGTCCGGTGGGACGATGAGAGTGTGAGTCCCGGGGCCCCGGTCTGACAGAAACTGAGTGACATTCTGACGGGAGCCTGCGGGCCTAGCCTCGGGCCCCGGTTCGTGCAGAAAGGGCTTTGCCGGGAGCTGCCAGCGAGAACCCGGGAAACAAAGCGGGGGATTCCCGCTGGCTGAGGGAGCTGGAGCCTCTCCCGGGCAGCCTGAGCCCCGGGGCCCGGCTGTGTCCGTGTAACCAGGCCCAGGCCCAGGCCTCGGCCCCGGGTGAGAGTGAGGGCGGGGAGGGAGAGGGTCTCCCTGGGGCTGGGTTTGAATCTGTCACCGCTGTGTGTGTCTCCCCCCCCCCGGAATGACTGAGCAGGAGGGGGAACACTACCCGCTGTCTGCAAGTCAATTGTCTCAGAGTCACCTGCTGCCAAAGTGATTCCAGTTACTCGTTAATTCGTCTCTGGCCGAGAATCTCAGACTTGTCTTGTTGTACTTTAACTAATTTCATTGGGAATTTGAGGAAAACAAATGCACACACTCATTCATAAAATTAACCTCTGGATTAAAAATAAACTTCAGGTTTTTTTGTTAGGAAAGAAATATCCTGCGGGGAAGACTGTACATTTATGACTTTTTTTAAATATCAGCTGCTGCTTTTGGTCTCCTCACCCCCCCCCCCCTCCCGCCCTTATTAATGTCATCAGTGAAAATCCTGGAGATTTTAGTAAAGATCCTGAAAATTAATTTGGGGTTGCAGATTCATTATCTTCTATCCAGTTGAAAAGTGCTTCCTGTGTGGCCTTGTCGCAGGGCAAGTTGTAGCAGTGCATTGGGGTGGGGAATGGTCTTGTAAACCTCATGCTTTTATAAACAAAGTTCACTTTTAAGATTCTTGTTAAAATTATTACAGTAAATTGCAATCTCAAAATAAAGTTGGCAGCAAATTATGAAGACCCACAACAGTGACAATGTTATGTAGTTCACTTTCACTTTTTGCGACAGTTCTGTGTTATAAAATATTTAGTGCTGCTATATTCTGTTCTTATGCTGTTGTCTTAATTGTGACCTAGGTTAACTGTTAAAGTGTGTTCGAGCAAAATCTGTCAATATACTTGTAGATTGTTCTTCCTTCAGTTCTACCCCTATTGACATTTATCTTGATGAGGCAGCAGTTAGGAATTGGGTGTGGCTTAACTGTTTAGTTAAGTGGAATATCCTGTCATAGCATGCTGCTTGCCAACTTAGTGAGTAATTTAAAATGTTCACCGTTGATTGTATGCTTTTATGGGTTTTTGTTTTATTTGTTTATGGATTGTATATGTTGCCGGCAAAGCCAGTATTTATGACCCTTCTCCTAACTCACCTTAAAACAGTGATGAGTAGCTACCTTGAACTGTTTCAGTTTGTGCTGAAGGTACACACTTGATGGTAAGGCAGATATTTCAGAATTTTAGCCCTGTGGTAATTCAGACCAATGGTGAATTCCAAATAAGATATTGTGAGGTAGAGGCAAGCACTTATATAGTTGCGATCACTGATTTAGGAGGACCTTAAACTATCTACCTACTCACTTTGTCTTGATGCTGCCCATGTTCAAATAGGTTGCAAACTGTTTCAAGGGTGAAGAACACCGTTCCTCACTTTTATTTTACCCTGTGTTGAACTTTTGTAGTGCAACAACTCACTTCCAGTTTTTTTTATCAAATGACAATTTATGAATGCTGACCGCTCTTTAACCAGCAGTACACTGGCTGTGTTCCTTTAAGCAGGGCCACTCGAGTGATTGAAGTAGAAACCCTGGATGATTTGTTTCCGTCTCCAGTGTAAAAGTGCTGAACCTGTCAGTAAGAATTCATCTGTCCTGTCTGCAAAGTCTGGATTTTGACTCTCAATCAGATTCCCTTGTGTACTGTGCAATGACTCCCACAGCTGAAATTTGGACATGCATTTGAGCACCCCTTTTTTCCTGAAATAAGTGTAATATCTGTCAGGAGTTTTGAGAAGCTAAAATGATGTAGTCTGGCTGTGATTATCCAGGATTACATAGAGTTGATTATTTCAAGACAATGGTTTTGTTTTGTATTTGGATTCCTTAGTAACACTCGGAGGCTACTGTGTAATTTCAGCTGTACTGGTTGCTGTAGTGTGGAATGGGACTTGAGGTATTGAGTATATTTTGGGTTGGGGTGGAATTGATGCATATTGTGAAAGCGAATCTGTTACTGAAACTAATAACCGCTGTTACTATTTTGCCTTTAACAGGTATGTAAATATTTCCTGTGTGGATTCTGTCCAGCTGAGTTATTTACGAACACACGCTCTGACCTGGGTAAGAATGCTTCATATAAAACTGTTTCATGATAATCCAGTTGTTCAATAGTTTAGTTATCACTGAGGAAATTATCTGGTGTAACTGGCTAGTCACTTAAAAACTGTCCAGGAGCCTGTTGAGCAGTTAGTGGAGGCTGCCATGGTGACCTACATACACTGACAATTAAAACAAGGGCAGCTCTTTAGGGTTTCTGCGCAATGACTAAAAGTGAAAGGAGTTGATTAATGAACTGTCCCCAGTCAGAATCAGCATCTCCAAAGGAAAGGACAACAGGAAGAAATTAAACAGCATCTGGTTATAATACCTCCCCAAGTCCTGTTCACCTATGACCCTATGCTTATTGATGTACATTAGCAACATCTTAATTTTAAGGTCAGTCCTTTGGAGATGGTGCCTGTGTTCCCATCAGTCCAGGACTGTTCTCGGCCGCACCTTTAATCACTGTAAACACAAGATGTGATCAGTGTTGGACACACTACTTTGAAATGTTTCTGTTGGGCCCTCGATCTCCTTCGAATAATCTGATTTTTGGATAACTGGTATTTGGATAATCAAGATTCCTCTGTATTTGGTTGTACGTTGAGAGAGAGGAATGCTCGATTAGACCTGGATGTTGTCGTGCACTATTCACTGAAAGTAAGTGTGCAGGTACAGGAGACAGCGAAAGCGGCCTGAATGGTGAGAGTTCCAGTAGAGGAGAAGGATGTCTTAATGCAATTAAACAGGGTATTGATGAGGCCACACCTAGAATATTGTGTGCCATTTTGGTCACCTTATCTGAGAAAGGATATTCTTACAAACGTGGGAGTGCAGCGAAGATATTAAACTTGATTTCTGGGATGAAATGACTGATGTATGAGGAAAGATTAATTAAGTTAGGGTTACACTTACTGGAGTTTAGAATAATCCTAGTGGGGATAGATCTCCTAGAAACCTATAAAATTCTAACAGGTCTATTCAGTGTAGGTGCAGGAAGGATGTTGCTGCTGGTGGTGGGAGTTTAGAATGAGCAATTATTATGCGGTAAACCTTTTTAAGTCTGAATTGAGAAATTTTTCACCAAGTGGTGAGGCTTTTGAATTAGAACAGTGCAGCCGAGGAGCAGACCTTTCTGCCCCACGTGTCTGCACCGACCACGATGCAGTTCTAAATTAATCCCATCTGTGTGCATGTGGTCTATCCCCCGTATTCCCTGCCTGTTCATGTCTGACTGAATGCCTGTTAAATATTGCTATTGTATCTGTTTCCCTAGCAGTGTTTTACAGGTACCTATTGGCTTCTGTAAAAGTTCAGTCCTACAGAATGTGGTTGAGGTCAAAACAGTGTTTTCAAGGAAGTAAGATACAGCTCTTGTGGCTGATGGGAGCAAGGCTATGGAAAGAGGATGGGATTAAGATTTTGAGCTTGATCAGCCATGGTCATATTAAATGGGGCAGGCTTTAGGTGTTGAATGACCTACTCCTATCTTCTGTGTTGCTGAGTCTCGTTTTAAACATGTATTTATATAGCACCTTTAATGTGACAAAAGATTCTGGGGGCTTTGCAGGACTGAACATATAATGCTAAGCAATGGAGAGGTAATACAGAGTAACCTCTATCTGAATAAGATTATCTGAAGAAGATCCCAAGGTCCCGTTAGAAACATTACATCAAAGAGGTGTTTCCAACACTGATCATGCCTTTTGTTTACAATGATTTAAAAACAAACTTGGCGTACTAAAATGCTGTGGAGAATAGTCCTGGGCATCAGTGGGAGCCCAGGCACCATCTCCAAATGACAGACTTCCACCCCCACCACCACCAAGTCGGCAACAATCTTACTGTTGGTGTCCAGCCTGGCTGCCCCGGGAGTGGGCGGGGTGCGTGGGGCTGGGAGCAGGATAGGTGTGGGTGGGGCCGGGGGTGTCAAAGGGGTGGGGGCCGGATGGACAGGCTTGGGGGAGGGGGGGGAAGAGTTGGGAAGGTCAGAGGGAGGTGGGGGTGGGTTGTATTGGATGGGTTTGGTGGCGAGTTTGGGGGGTGGGGTGGGCGGAGGTTGGAGCGCTACTTTCACCAGGTGAAGTGACTCCATCTGATGTATGAGCAGTAATCCAAACGCTTGTGATTTCATTTAAACCTGTTGGGCAATAACCTGGTGTTCTGTGATGTCCGGCCTTGTCCACCCCAGTCCAATGCTGGTACCTCCTCGCCAGAGATAATGTATGGGAGCAAGAGTTCAGATAAAGAACTGGGATGATTCTAGAGGTTAGTTTACTTAGGTGGTTGCTTTTGACTGGTGCAGGTTCAGTAGACTTAATGGTCCTTTTGTGTTGTAGACTTAGACGTTTGTTTGGATGATTAGATCTCCTTTCTGTCTTTTATTCCAGAGGATTTTTTCATAGTCAGTTTCCATTTAAACCGTCCGGATCTGTTCATAAAACCAAAATTATTTTTGGCCTTTCCCATGGCTTTTTCTACAGAGACTTCCAAGTTTTGAAATATAATCTTTCAGAGGGAATAGCATTTCAGACAGAGCTCCCTTAGGGTGGACTTTCTGATGGTCTTGATTGTGGCATTGTGGTCATTATTTGTGACAGGCATACCTTTTTTGTGATATTACACTTCAATTTTTGCTCCTTTAGGTCCCTGTGAGAAGATTCATGATGACAATCTGCGGAAATAGTAAGTTTCCAGCTTTATGGCTTCTTGTGTATTGTCCCAACATGTGGAATATCCAAGTTATATCTGCCCTTTGCTCCTGCAGCTATGAGAAGAGCTCCCGTTTTATGAAAGTGGGTTATGAGAAAGACTTCCTGCGTTATCTGCAAAACCTGATGGCTGATGTTGAGCGGCGGATCCGTCGAGGTCATGCTCGGTTGGCACTATCCCAGAACACGACAACTGGAACAGCGGTGAGTGCCAGGGTTGGGCACTGACTCACTAAAAATAAGCATTTGGATGGCTTTCAACACAGTCTGATTCTACAAGCGTATAGTGAAGCCCACTTGGTGGGAATGTTTATAAAGCAGTTGGTTTCTTGAGAGTGAATACTGTGTGAGGGAATTGTAAAGTGAGGGGTGTGGGTGGTTATGGAGATGGGTGTGTACGATGGTGTGTGAGATTAACTGCTGTACTAACATTGCTGTTTTTGAATTGCTCATTATGCCTGTTTCCGGCAGACTGGAGGGCCTGTGAGTAAGAACGAAGAGAAGGGTCAGGTTTTAACAGAGAAAATAGAAGAACTCCTGGAACAGGTAAGAGCTGAGTGTGTGGCTGCTCTAATAATTCTGGGAAGAGCCTCAGTTTTAGGCTTCCTGAACTTTCTCTCTGACATGTCATTAAAATGTTCAGCAGGAAATGGAACCAGCCGTCCCTTTGTTTGTAAAATGTCTGTATTCGGACAGTACTATGAATGCTGGCTCTGTCTGCTTATTGGAGATACAGGGCCATGTCTTAGACGAGCAAATGCCTTCCTAGAGTCACTTGAGTGATTTGAGTACAATCAGTGTGTGAGGTTGGTTTGAGGAATTCCCCACGAAGTTATTAGTCAGACTACACTGTGCCTCTGTAACACGGGGCTGGAGGAGGCAGGTCATCTCCAGGAGCATTCACACCACATGGTGGCTCATGTGGATATCGAACATTGTAACTGCACACTCCTTTTATTCAAGTGGGTACGGATTCAAGTGTCAAATTCAGGTTGATATTCTGAATGCAGTAATTTGTGTTATGCTGTCCGATGTTGTCTTTTCAATCAAATGTTAAATTGGCCCTCTATTTGTCACCCCTTCTGGTAAATGAAAGTCATCCCATGGGATTATTTTGACTTATATGCTCTAGGCATCCTGACCAATATTCCTCCCTCTATCAAGGTCCCTGAAGCAAATGATCAAATTCTTGTCTTGTTGTTTGAGGGAGTTTGCTGTCCACTAACTGGTTGCTGTGTTTACATTGCTGCACTTCATTGGCTGTGAAATGCTTTGGCAAATCCTGAGAAGGTGAAAGGCATTCATAATTTGATCTTGCTTTGTTTTTCAGATTGAGGAGCTGGGCTCTGAGGGGAAGGTGGAAGAGGCCCAGGGTATGATGAAACTTGTCGAACAGCTGAAAGATGAGCGAGAGCAACTGCGATCTGCCAGCTCGGTGAGGCTTATTGGCTTGTTGTCTTTGATTATTTCACATGGTTGATACATATACCTAAAGGATATTTTTAAAATAATTCTGCAGACCATCGAGAGCTTTGCGGCCCAGGAGAAGCAGATGGAGGTGTGTGAAGTGTGCGGTGCATTCCTCATTGTAGGAGATGCACAGTCCAGAGTGGACGATCACTTAATGGGGAAGCAGCATATGGGCTACGCGAAGATCAAAGCAACCGTGGAGGAGCTAAAGGTTAGTGCATGCCTGGAGTGTTATAACTATCTTATTGAACTGATGGTAGACCTGATCTGGAGTTACTAGGTTGGGTTCTGGGCACCACACTTTGGTAAGTAGGTAATGACCGTGGGGATTGTGTAGCGCAAACGGACTAGAAAATAATGAGGATTGAAAAATTAAATTGAGGGTAGATTGCAGAGATTACAAATATTTTTCTACATTCGGAAGATTGAGGTGATAAAGTTGTGTGCATGTATATCCTCTGGGTGTGGGTAAGAGATGTCGACTTGCAGGTCGTGGTGTTCCTATGTACTTGTGCCGTTGTCCATCTGGATGGTAAAGGTTGTGGATTTGGAAGGTGCTTACGAAGGAGCCTTGGTGAACTGCTGCAGTGCATCTTGTCGATGATGCACACTGCTGCTATTAAGCATCAGTAGACGGAGTGAATGTTGAAACTGTTAGATGAGGTGCGTGTTAAATTAATACTTGGTCTTGGATAGTGTCAAAGCTGCACTCCTCCAGACAACTTGCAGGTATTCCACCAAATTCCTGAGTTGTGCCATGCAGATAGTGTATAGACTTTGGGGAGGTTGCTGCAGAATGTTCAACCTCCTGTAACAGGCATAGTATTTTTAATCCCTGGTCCGATTTAGTTTATGGATGTGGATAAGGGTTTCAGTGGTGGTAATGCCATTAAATGTCAAATGGTGATGGTTAGATTCTCTTGTTGGGAATGGTCATTACCTAGCATTTGTGTGGCGTGAATGTTATCCAGGTCTTGTGTTTGGGCACAGGCTGCTTCAGTATCTGAGGAGTTACAAATGATGTTGAACATTCATACAATATGTATGTGCTGGCTGTGTATTTAGTGTTTTATTTCTGTCCAGGAGAAGGTTCGGAAGAAGACTGAAGAACCAGAACGTGATGACAAATTAAAACGCGAGAGGGAAGAACGGGAGCTGGAGCGAGAGCGTGAGCGGGAGGAGAGGGAGAAGAAACGGCGGCGGGAAGAGGAGGAGAAAGAGCGAGAGAGGGAGGCACGGCGTAGGAGGAGCCACTCACGGAGCCGGCATTCCCATTCTAGCCGGGCGTCTGACAGAAGGCGAAGCAGGTCGCGTGAACGCAAGCGGTCACGCAGTAAGGAACGTGAAAAGAAACGCAGCAGGTATGGAACGCGGTGTAGAGGAGAGTTGAGTTAAAGATGATTAGTGAACAGAAACAGATACCATCCTGTTGTTTGTGGAGCACACTAGTCTCCCTGCGCCTCAGTTCATTTCCCCAGTTAGCAGACCCTTCAGTCCTCCTCCTCGCTTGTGTGTTTACCTAGTGTTTCCATGAATGTTTCGATTATATTTTCCTCACCTGTTCCATTTCAATTGTCTCTGAACTGAATGGCATATTAGGCTTTTTCAGAGGGAGTTAAGAATTTGCAACGTTGCATTGCATTTGGAGTCACCTGTATGCTCGATCATATGTCAGTGAATCAGATTTTTTTTTACTGCAGTTGATTTATAGTCTTAAGTACCGGTCGCTGTGAAGCTACCATCATAGTACTGAGATTCTCCTGACTCTGAAGGGAAGCTGTCACCTGCCCCCTCACAGCTGTGGTGCAGCAGTTGCCCTGCAGTGTACATATTCTTTCCTCTGTTTGTATTGTACTAGTAAGTGAGACCCCATGACAACCCAATGCATTTATCTTTCTGGAGTGCCTGTGTCTATACCTAGAACTCAATTGCAGCGTCCAGTCTTCAGTAATAGTCACTTAAGTGGCATACATGTGCCACTACCATGGACCAGCAAGAACCATGTTTATTTCATGATTAAATGTGTTTTACTGCAGTTTCAGCCCATGCAAGGAAATGAGACTCCTCACAACAGGAAATTAAGTGAAATCCATGCCCAAAATGACTAATCAACAGCCGAAATTCATTTGTCAGTTCCTGGAACCTGAAGCCTATGTCAGCACTTGAATTTTCTCTGGCTGACTTCCTACCGTCCCACTCTCAGCTACTTTAACTCCATTTTACCACAGCTCTGTCAAGTCCTCACTCTTGGTAGTGCTTCAGGAGAAGAAAGTGGCCAGGAAGAGTTGAGAGTAAGGAGGTGTTAAGTTAGTAAGTACTTTTTGACCAGTTAACATTATGAAGTAGTTGTTCTACAGTTGTTTTATTGACTGACTTATTAAAGCAAGGTTGATTGCAAGGACATATCAACAACATAAGGGCATTTCTAGGGAGTTCATGAAACATGGTGGAGTCCTTGCTGAGAACTCTTGAATAGTAAGGCAAAGTTTCTTGAGGTTATTTCATGCAGCATTTTAAGTTGGGCATACTTACACACGGCGCATCTGAATTCATTTTGTTTATTACTTCACATTTGATAAGTTTTTTTTAATCTGTTGTATTTCCTGGTGCAGCTGTGTCTAATTTTATTAGATAATTCTCCTGTGAAAAGCTGAGATTTTACTGTAATAAAGGTGCTGATAAAAGTTTTTGTTTTTTTTGAGATTTGTTAGTAAAGTGTTGAATCTCTAAGTGTGCACTTCACTTCAATTTGGTTTCACAAAAGGGGTGAGGATCGGCGGAGCAGAGACCGCTCTGAGAGAAGCAGAGATCGATCAGAAAGGAAACACCGATCTCGGAGTCGGGATCGACGCCGATCACGAAGTCGGGATGTCAGGTCACACAAGCACAGAAGCAGGAGCAGAGAGAAAGAGAGAAGGTCTAAAGACAAAGGTACAAGCATTCAGGCTCTTCACAACAGTTATATATTGACTTCTTTCATTGATATCCCAAGACCTTTCTTAGCATGGAGCCAGGTGATTAAGGTGCTTGTGTATCTATAGGACAGGATCTGTGGTTTGCAAACTAAATCTGTTCCAGTCATCATTGGGTAAGCTTAGTTATGTGACTGAGCTGTGTATCTGTTAAACTCACCATTCCAGTCCTGGATGGAACTCGGAGGGTCAATCTTAGCTACACCCCCCTCCCCCTGCTGGTGCGACTGGATGTAACAACAGTCCCTTTTCTCTCTCTCGTGCTCTGTGCAACTGTCTTGTGAGTGCAATCGCTTCAAATCCCAATGATTGGCGGATGGAATGTCCTAATGTTGACTACCTCAGCATTGATATAGCCATCGTAGAGATGTTTATTAAAATAATAAATCTGAAATACCTATTCTTAAGAGTTAAACCACAAGATCTACAATTTAACCAAAATGGTATTAATGAGTCCAAAACTTTAATCTTCAGAAATTAAACGTGAATTGTGATTGATTGTAAACTATAAATTACACAGAATTGGCTTGACAATTCACTCAGCGTTTATATCATCAGTCTCGATCACAAATTCTTCCAAACGTTGTCTTCCTTGTGAATTTCACCCTTACCTTTCTAGAATTTAATCTAATTCCCAGCTGATAGCAACAGCCAATGCCACATTTCCCAGGTGCACTCTTCTGTAAGGGCATGTTCGGTGTTCTTTCAACCAGGTGTCCCCAGAAATTTTGATTTCCAATCTTTTAGCTTCCTTATAAAAGAACATCGAACAGTGCAGCCGAGGAACAGGCCCTTCAGCCCAACGTGTCTGCACTAACCACAATACTGTTCTAAATTAATCCCATCTGCCTGTATGTGGTCTATCCCCCCTATTTCCTGACTTTTCATGTCTGACTAAATGCCTGTTAAATATTGCTATTCTATCTGCTTCCGCTACCTTGTCTAGCAGCGTTTTACAGGTACCTATTGCCTTCTAAAAAATAAACTTTCCTCGTATCTCCTTTGAATATGTCCCCTCTCCATCTTTAAATCTGTGTTCCCTTGTATTTGACATTTTCACTCTGGGGAAAAGACTAACTATCCATCCCTTTCATTTTATATTCTTCTATTGGGTTGCCCCTCAGCCTTCGGTGTTTTAGCAAAAACAATCAAGGTTATCCAACTCTTCTAGCTAATACACTACAGCCCAACGACCTTCCTGGTAAACCTCTTTCGCACCCCATCCAAATCCTTCATATCATTCCTATAGTGTGGCAACCAGAATTGCACCTAATACTCCAAATGTGACCTGACTGACTTATACAGCTGCAACGTGATTTACCAACTTGTATACTCAGTGCCTGACCGATGAAGTCTAACATGCCGTATGCTGCCTTTACCACCCTATCCACTTGTGTTGCCCACTGTCAGCATCCTAAATCCTTTTGTGTATTAGTGTCCCTAAGGATCTTGCCATATACTGGTACTTTTCTCTAGCAAAACACACCACATTTTCATGTAGAGAGCGGTGCGTGTATGAATGAGCTGCCAGAGGAAGTGGGGGAGGCTGGTACAATTCCAGCATATATCTGGTCAGCTTGGATGAGTTGGACTGAAGGGTCTGTTTCCATACTGTACATCTGACTCTATGACATCACACTTGTCTAGGTTAATCTCTCGAGTGGATTTCCTTTCTCTGTTTCACTTTTTAATTAAGGTCTGTCTCAAAACAAGTTTTGAAACCATAAATTCCATCCTAGAATATTGTGGAAATTACTTAATTGTTTGAGGGATGCAGCATTGCAGGCAAGTTGACTGTTACCACATCTCTAAATGGCCTGGCAAGGGTAGTAATGAACAGTTGTCTTGGATAGCTGCTGTCCATAATGTGTAGGTATATCCAGGGTCCTGTTCCAGGATTTTGACCAAATGACAATATAACTTCAAGTCTGGGTGAAGGTGGTTCTGTTCCCAAGCATGTGCTGCCCTTGTCCTTCTGGAGAGTAAAGATTGTGCTTATGGAAGGTGCTGTAAAAGGAACTTTGAGTTGTTATCGTGCATCTTGTGGGTGGTATGTACAGTTGCCATTGTGGTGAAGAAGCAATTGAATGTGGAGGGTGGTGGATAGGGCACCAGTCAATTGGACTGCTTTGTCCTGGGTGATGGTGGTTCTTTTGTCTGAGCAGTACTCATCCAGGCAAACGGAGAATGTTCCATCACGCTCCTGACATGAAAGTGATTGATTTTATATTCAGTTTGAGGGAGTAAAGATTGCTTTTAAACTTAAGAGAATTAATGAAAGCAAGAAAACAGAGCTGAATCGAACTGGAAAGTTAGGTTAAGGGGTCAATAAAGATGCAGTGGCAGATATCAAAAAGGATGTTGCAGAATACACTAAATTAATATGATGAGAGGACTCATCATCTGTGGTCAACTAAAGTTTCAAAACAGTATCAAACAGCATGGCGATCATGCGTCAGGTGCACAAGGCACTGCTGAGACCAGATCTGGAGAACATCCCAATGAAGGTGGGAGGATGAAGCAACTGTGGCTGACCAAGAAAGTCGGGGACAGCATAAAAACAAAAAAGAAAGCAAACGATGTGTTGAAGATTAATGGGCAGCTGGAGGATTTGGGAAGCATTTAAAAACCAGAGGATGGGGTGTGGGTGGGAGGGATAAAACTTGAGTAAGCTAGCTCGTAATATTAAAAGAAAATTGCAAGAGTATTTTTAGATATCTAAAAGATAGAAGAGAAGAATAGACATTGACTGTTGGAAAATGTGACTAGAGAAGTAGTAATAGGAACGGAGGTGTGATGGAGGATATGAATCGGTAGTTTGCATCAGTTTTCACAGTGGAAACATCAGCAATGTACAAACTTTTTGTGTATTGGCAATTGCTAAGGAGAAGGTACTAGGGAAGCTGAAAGTCTGAAGGTGGATAGGTGGACTGCACCCTAGAGTTTTGAAGGAGATAGCTGAGGAGGTTGTAAAGACATCGGTGATCTTGCAGGAAATGCTGGATTAGGAAGGCACCCAGAAGAGTGGAAAATGGCTGAAGTAGCAACCCTGTTTAAGAAGGGAGGGAGGCAGGAACCTATAGGTTGGTTAACCTGACTGTGGTCCATAGAACTGTAGACATGATACAGCAGAGAGGGAGGATATTCAGCCCATTTTGTTCATGTTGTCCCAAAGACAGCATGGTGCCGTTTCTAATTCCATCTTTCCTATGGAACATCGCTTGAAACAGGTTCCAAGGGCAGCTATTGAAAATAACTTGGCATATTACCTTGTATCCCATGGGCTTTTACTTTTTTGAATGGCAAACTTCACTCATTCATTTAATGAATCAGACTGCATTCATTCATTCATTGAATCAGACTTCATTCATTAATTCAGGGAATCAAATTTCACTGCTTCTTTTAATGATATAAACTTCATGCTTTCATTCAATGAATCAATCTGCATTCATTAATTCAGCGAGTTAAACTTCACTCGTTCATTCCATGCTGCAGACCTCATTCAGTCAATGAATCGGGTGCAATTCATTCGGTGAATCAAATGCATTAATTAATTCGGTGAATCAAACTTGACTGACTCATTCAGGAAGCAAACCTTATTTTTTTAAATTAATGAATCTGACATGCCTCCTTCATTCTCTGAATTAAACTGCATTCATTAATTCAGACCGGTGGGGTCTTGTCAGCTACTTCACTAAAATCCATGTGGACAGTATCCACTGCACTACCAGCTTTGATTCTCCTTGTCACTTTCTCAAAAAATTCAGTCAATTGCATAAGGCATGACCTTTCTTAACAAAGCCATGCTGACAATCCCCAACTAGTCCATGCCTTTCTAAGAGACAGTTTATCCATTTTCTCAGGATTGATTCTAACAATATACTCATCACCAAAGTAAGACTAACTGGTCTATTACTGTTTGACATTTCATTTGGACATTGTTTAACCAACAGAACTGCATTTGTATTCCTCCAGTCCTTTAGCCCTCACCAGTGTCTAGTGAAGATTGGAAAATAATCCTGAAAGCAGCTGATCACCTTCAACTTCCTGGGGAGTAATCCATCCTGACCTGGTGACTTAGCTACTTTCAAGAATTCCAACTCCGCTAATACTTTTCTTATTATAATCATTTTATCAAATATTTCACACTCCTGGATTATTATATTCACATCGCCCCTTTCCTTTGTGAATGCAGAGACAAAAAGTTCATGTAAAATTCTTCCCATATCCTTTGGTTGTTCACCCTTAATCTCCTTTTGCACTTTATATTCTGGTAAAACATCTTTGGGTTTTCCTTTACCTTGCTAATATTTTTTCTACCCTTTTTTGATTTCCTTATTTCTTTTTTAACTTTTTATCTCTGTACTTTCTGTACTCTTTTAGTCTATCTGCAATGTTGAGTTTTTTTTGTAACTATTGTAAGGTTTCTTTTTCTGTTGAATCTTCAATTTACTAGACAACTATGGGGGTCTAGATTTAGCAGCACCATTCTCATTTTTGTGTTCCAAGGATCGTACTTTAAGTACCTCCCACTGGGTTATCCTTTAGCAGTCCTGTCCTGTCCAGTCCACCTCAGCCAAATCACTTTAGTTTTGTAACATTTGCCTTTCCCTAAAACTCTTACTCCTGATTTCTTGCTGTCCTTTTCCATAATGAATCTATCTGAATTGTGGTCACTATCCCTGATATGATTAGATTAGTTTACAGTGTGGAAACAGGCCCTTCAGCGCAACAGGTGTCCATTGTCACATTACACTTGCCCAGTTTCATTTCCCGAAACTAAATCCATAATTGCATCTCCTCTGGTTGAGTTTGTCACATTGTCCAGGAAAAATTTCCTAAACGTGGTACATGAATGTTTCACCCAATGGTCCTACCGACAAAGTATTTCCTACACATGTCCTTTTATCTCCCCCTCTCTATTGGTGGGTGTGTGACTGCCCCTTTTTTTTAATTTCGTAAGCTTAACCCATAAAGCCTCAGTTGTTAGCCTGCTTAGCATGTCATCCTTTGTCACAACTGTAACTGATTTTTTTAACCAACACTTTCCTCCCCCCACTTTTTCTTGTCAGTTACACTATTCTGAAAACTCTCTATCCTGGGATATTGAACTGCCTTTCCTTTAGCCCGGTTTCTGTTATGGCAATGACCTTGTGCTGCCATGTCTATCCGTATGCCCTTGGTTCATCTGCCTTATGTGTAATACTCCTCACATTGAAATACAAGCAGCTCAAACCCTATGTCAGTATCCTTTGCTGGACTTGTTTTTGTCTTTGAGTCACTGACAACATCACTAACTAATGTTCTACCTCCCCTTTCCTGATCTGAATCTGACCAACAGAGTCGACACTTCCGTTCCCATCCCCCTGCCATACTTATTTAAAACCTCACCAATAGGGCTAACACAAGCTGCAATGAGGATATTTGTCCCTGGTCTAGCCCATCAGGCTTGTACAGGTCCCACCTTCTCCCAGAAACCGTCCCAGTGCCTCAAGAATCTAAATCCCTCTCTGGTGCACCATTTCTTCAGCCATGCATTCATCTGATCTGTCCTCTTACTCCTGCTGTCGCTAACATGGCACTGGGGATAGTCATGAGATTACTGCATTTGAGATCCTGCATTTAAATTTATTTTTGAACTTCCTAACAGTGGTTGGTACAATTTGAGAGTCCATTGTGGAGTACTTGGAAATGAATGGTAAAATATGGCTGAGTCAGCATGGCTTCACCATTGGGAGGTCATGCCTGACAAATCGTAGAATTCTTTGAGCTGGGGAACAAGCAGGTTAGACAAAGGAGAGCCAGTGGATATGATCTATTTGGATTTCCAGTAGGTCTTTGACATGGTGCTGCACAGGAGGCTGCGGAATAAAGTAAGAGTTTGTGGTGTCAGGGGCAAGGTACTGGTGTGGAGAGAGGATGGGCTGACTGGCAGATGGCCGAGTGTGGGGATTAAGGGGTCTTTTCAGGATGGCAGCCAGTGACTAGTGGAGTTCCACAGGGTTTGGTATTGGGACCACTACTATTCACGTTAGACATTAATAATCTGAACAGAGGGCATTGTTGTGAAGTTTACAGATGATACAGGTGGTGCTGAGGAAGCGGCGAGGCTGCAGAAGGCCTTGGTCAGGCTGGGAGAGGGGCAAAGAAGTGGCAGATGGAGTACAATTGCGAGAGTAAGAGATTATGCACTTTCGAAGGAAGAACAGAGGCATAGACTCTTTTCTAAACTGGGAAAGGCTTCAGAAATCTGAATCGCAAAGGGACTTGGGAATCCTAGTCCAAGGCTCCCTTCAGGTTAATGTACAGGTTCAGTTGGCAGTTAGGAAGACAAATGCAATGTTAACATTAATTTCATGTGGGCTAGAATATGAGTAAGGATGTACTGCCGAGGCTGTGCAAGGCTTTGGTCAGACCACGTTTGGAATATGGTGAGCAGTTTTAGGCCCTGCATTTCAGGAACGATGTGCTGGCATATGTGGAGATCCAGAGGAGGTTTACAAGAATGATCCCAGGGATGAAGGGCTTGTCAAATGAGGAGCTGTTGAAGACTCTGGATCTGTAGAAGTTGAGAAGAACGAGAGAATCTGATTGTAACTTACAGAATACGGAGGGGCTTGGATAGAGTAGGCATCAAGATGATGCTTCCCATAGAAGGAGAGACTGGGAACAGGGGTCACTGCCGCAGTGAAAGGACAATTCTTTTGAGCATGTGATTCTGTGGGCCTAATTGTTGCAGAGGGCTTTGGAGGCCAAATCATTGAATGTATTTAAGACAGTTAGGTAGGTACTTGTTCTTAAGGGGATGAAGGGTTACAGGAGAAGGCAGGGGAAAAGGGTTGAGAAATATATCTGCCGTGATCAAATGGCTGAGCACACTCGATGGGCCAACAGCCTAATTCTACATCTGTTTTATGGTCTTCTGTTTTGCAGAAGTGGCCAACTTCATGAAGGAGGGATGGAATCCATTTGAAGCAGTTTAGACAAGGTTTATGAGTCTCAATGCCTGGAATGGGTGGATTGTCTTACGCGATAAAAGTTGGACAGGCTCAGTTTGGATCTCCAGGAATTGGAGGAATAAGAAGTGATAAAATTGAAATAAATAGTATCATAAAGGAGGAGTGTTTTGACAAGGTGAATCTTGAAAGGATGTTTCCGCTTAAGGAGAATTGAGAATTAGGGTCACTGCTTGAATGAGTTGCCCATTTAAAACATTTTTTCCTCTGTCAGGAGTCTTTGGAGAGGTTCAGTGAAGGGTTTACAGAGCATTGAGTAGATGAGAGGGAGAAGTAGTGATTGTATAGAGAAGGCTTAAAGGGCCTTCATCTGCTCCTGACTGAAGTATGTCAGCATTAACAGCAAGAATGCTACAGAATTCCCAGCCAGTGACTTGCTGCTGCTGTTGCTGCTCCAGTATTTACATAGCCACTAGAATGTTAATGGTTTGGTGATGGGGGGTGGGTTCCTTGCTAATTAACATTGCACAATGCACATTGGCAGGAAGGTAAGGGAAAGCTTTGAAAATACAGGGAAACCTCAATTATCCGAACATGATGGCCAGGCACCACTACGTTCGGATATTCGATTATTCGGTTAATCGATTTTAAATGCCTTACCTCTGGGACTCTGAATCTGCTCCCTATTGAGGAGACTGCAGCAGGGTACAGTGCGTGGGTCCCCCAATCCCGTCCAAACACGATCACTGTTGGAAATGCGTCTTTGATGTAATGTTTCTATCAGGACCTGGAGATCTCCTTTGGATAATCCGATTTTCACATAATTGGTATTTGGATGATCAAGGTTGTTCTGTATTCCAAAGTTGAATCAGTCCATTAGATGTCGTGGCGTCTTTATTGGGTTACAGTCCTGTCTGGAGTGTAAAAGTATAAACATTAATCTCAGGAAAAAGCATTACCAGTTGATCCATTGTGCAGTCACCACCCAATCAGCTCCACTCCTTTGTTCTCTCCCAGTTGTTTTGAAAGTTACTGTTGAATGTATTTGCAGTGGCTGTACCAGCTGACCTGTTCCAGATTGCAGCAACTCCTTGTTTAATAATGAAAATCTTCTAATTATTAGATTAGATTCCCTACAGTGTGTAAACAGGCCATTTGACCCAATAAGTCCACACCGACCCTCCGAATAGTAACCTACCCAGACCCATTTCCCTCTGATTAAAGCACCTAACACTATGGGCAGTTTAGCATGGCCAATTCACCTGACCTGCACATCTTTGGATTGTGGTAGGAAACCGGAGCACCTGGAGGAAACCCACGCTAACATGGGGAGAATGTGCGAACTCCACACAGACAGTTCCCCAAGGCTGGAATTGAACCTGGGACCCTGGCACTGTGAGGCAGCAGTGCTAACCACTGAGCCACCATGTCGCCCCATTTTTTTTCCCTCCCCCCAAATGTATCCTCAAATTTAAAGCCTTTGATAAATGAGTCAATCCTGCTGCCACCTCCATTCAGCCATTACCTGAAAATGATGCCATTGTCTCCAGTAAGTTTCTAGTGTTGTGTTTCAGAAAGGAGAGACTCAGATGAAATGAGGAAAAGCAATCGGAAACCCAGTCAGACAGACCGAGAGAGTGTAGAGGCTCGGCCAGACGCCATGGAGGTGGACGCCACTAAAACCGAGGTCAATGGGAGAGATGAAGACCTAAAATCTGAAGGTGACACTCAGTCCAATTAAAACTGATCTGATTTGACCTCAGATCAGACCAAGGTAAGTGTCTCTTTTGCATTCCTCGGTTAGGGTTTGCCCTTTGTTTTTTATGGTTCGCTTTAGCAGTGCAGTGTAAGTATTGCAACAGAAGACGGAGAGATTCTAACCAACAAACGCACGGGAAGGTATACTATGTAAAACGTCGAGCGAAGACAACAGACTAGTCTTGACAGATTAAGAGACAAAATGTGCGTCTGGGAGACACTAGGTACTTTACTTTACCTCTGCATATTCTATATAATGTTCTGAAACCTGGTCCTCATTTCTGTTCCTTTATGGATCTGGTGAATGGCAATGAATGAATTTGATTTAAAAATAATGTTAAGAAAACTGTTAAGTTTTGGGAAATTGGATTGTGTGGGTTGGTTGGTTGGTTGCTGTGAATTGTTATCACTTGAATAAGTTTAGAATTCATTAAGTAGGTGGAGAATGGTTTTTCCTGTTTCTGTAACTGCATCTAAGGCATCTATTTGAAAATTTTTTTTTAGTTTTAACAAAATCTGTTAATGTCACGGATGTTGTAGATTTTTTGTTTTTTTTTTGTTTTTTTTAAAAACTGCCTTGCACTCTAATGGAGTCTTTCTGTAACTCGAGCCAGTAGCTTGGATTGATGGAAGTGTAGGGTTTATGACTAAGTGAACCTGAGAACCATATCTCACACTGCGCTGATCTTGTGAGCCGCCCATGAAAGCAAATTAAAAATCAAGGAATCAGTGAATGAATTGCAGGTACTCATGCCAGGTACACTCCTTTCTCTACACACCTGTGTTTGAATGCTTTTGCCTGTTTTTAAAAATAAATCTTTAATTTTTTTTAAGCTTGCTATTTCATAATGTATTTGCTGATCATGTTTAACACAGGATTTAAATATTCGTTTCCTGTCACCATAATTTTTTTTGACAATTGTGGAATTGTTTCTGTGCAGATTTGTTACAGAACTCTCTTCAAACTACAGGGGATGGAAGGGAATTTTCAAGAATTTAACTTTACTTTTCACATAAATTTAAAACAAACCAAAAGCTGTAGCAGCCTCCTGTTTGCGTGCAGTACATTACAGGTCCTAGCACAGAGGTACGACTTGCGAGTTCTTTGCCCTCCGTCCCCCTTCCTTGCCCTCCCATCCCATGTCAAGTGAGCTCTTAGTCCGATGGTATCCTGCCACGGCAGATGAAATTGTTTTTGTTAATATTAAATACAGAAAGACATTTGAATGGCAGTGACTTTGGTTACAACGTGGGCAAAGGAATTGTCAATATTAATTCTTTGCTTGTGATCAGCTTCCTGGCTGATCAGCTGTTGGCCCTACTAAACTTTGTGGATCTGTGGGAGGGATCTAAAGAAGCTCTGTGAAAGTGGGAATAATGATCTTCAGCAGAGGTTTCTAGCACATAGGCACATTGACAAGTCAGTACTGCCGGGTCAGTCTGGTTACTATTGGATGCGGTCTCTCTGCCGGTTTGATTAGGTCAAGGTACTGGAGCCTGATTGACTCCAATGTTCTCTATTACCCGCCGTCCTATCTCCCGCAACACATTCCAGCTATTAAATGAAGCTAGTGCTTGCCTCAGTATTACAGCTGAACACCCTCCATTAATAAATATTTCCAAGTGCCTATTTGATACTGGCTCCCTTAACCTTATCCTTTGCTTATTTGAATTGTACCAGGTACTAAGTGTATTTCCCAGTTACACATTTCCCTTTTGAAATAACCTTTTTTGTTTTTGGAAACTGATGAGCCCCAACCTTTGAATTCCAGTCTCCTTCTGGGGCTGTACCTTTCTCTGTGTAGGAACAGAAGGCCTGAGGAAGGGATGTGTGCAAAGTGTTTAAGGTGATAGGACAGATTGAGATCATGGTGAAAAAGGCGTGCACAAGCCTGGGTTATTAAATAAAGGCATAGAGTAGAAAATGGAAGGAGTTATGGTGAATATTTTTATAAAACATTTAGTAGACCCTCAACTGTAGTATGTGTCCACATCTGGACACTGCACTTAAGGAACGATACAGAGACTCTAAAACAGGTGCAGGAAAGATTGATAAGAATGTTTCCAGGTTTAAGGAAAATCAGTTATGTGGATAAATTAGAGAAACTGCATTTCTTTAGGGAAGACAAATCTGAGATTTGATAGGTGCTGAAAATCATCTACTGGACAGGAGATTAAGAAATAAACTTGGGGGTGGAGGTATTCTTAAACTAGGAAGATCACTCTTATAGAGAGCTGATATTGTCTCCACTGACCCCTGGTGCCAATAGTGTCCTCCCATGGAAACTGAAAATGTTGTTAATTATTAGATGCATAATGACATTTTGAAAATTTTATGCAAGTGGCATTGCTATATCCTTTTCCTCTTACTTCAAATCCCACATCAATGATCAGCTTTCAGAGGGGCACTGGAGAAAAATGAAAGCATTGACACTAATGTTCACCTGTAATGGCTAGCATGAGACATCATTGAAGCAGTATCTCTGGTCTGTTTCTGGGCTACGCACAGCCCCATTGAATATAGGCAGTTAGCAAAAATGTTACTGAGCTAAGTCATGAATTAGTTCTCTGCCACTTCTCATGAGTCTGCTTTGACTCACTCACTCTACACCATTTTTTTTTCACCATCCCAGGACGTTCTACCTTCAAAGCACTAGGAATGCAATTTGTTTATTCTCCTGTGCTGTTGTATTAAAAACCAGGCCTCACTAATTCCCCCTTATCCTCTCTCATCACTGTCTGAGCGTGCACATCGCTTCGTTATTGACAAACTAGGAATTTTATTGAGGTATGTTGGGATGTTTGTGCTTGTGTAAGGGCTATACAAATCATAATTGTGACTGCACCTACTGATCCATTTTATAACAGAGTTAATGATAAAGAATTTGAAAAAACAGCCTTTAATTTTATCTATGGGCTCACTAAGTCCAGGTTCCCTGGGAACATTCTGTTGACAGCGCTCTTTAATATTGGAGGGATTGTTGCAATAATGAGTTAATAAATATGGTTTCAATTGTTTCGGTGAACGAAGGGGTTTGTGGCTCCCAATGATTTCAGCGGGGAACGAAGGATGTGAATCACTCTCTAAACTGGAGTGAACTGGTGGGACTTGGGGGCAGGAGAGTCCAACATAGAAATGGAATCCAGGGAGCTGGGCAGATGGGAGAGTGCATGCTGTATCTGAATGCTGGCTTGATGGACCAAATGGCTGTTTCTCTGCACTTTTCTTAATTCCCATATTGCCTTCACATATCCACATGGATAATGTTTAAAATTTGTAAACAAGTGAAGCATTCTGTAAAGGTTACTGTAGAAGTTACAATTAAACATTAACTGGTTTGTTTAAGGCAGCAGCACACATCAAGGAGAGCTTTCCAGTAAAGAATTAATATTGACCAACCACAAGGTAAAATGTTTTTCACATGTACAGTCACTGCCCTTGACCCTTTTTATGTTGTGTGATAAATTGGTTGACAAACTCTGTATGCTGTCTGTCATTACAGATGGGAGATTACAGTAAATCACTACTTAAGGATACAGTAGAGGTGGGCTGTTTACACTCTGAGAAAGGGTTTCCTTTTCTAGGTTAGAGCTGTAGCCAGTCGTTAGCAGAAACCCCAGAAGACAAGTGCTCTGTGTAGGGCAGTAGGAAGTCTCCAAGAGGTACTTTCCTTTTGCCTTTTTTTTAAAAAAAACAGAAAATAAATGGTTGTGTATAATGGTGAGCACGTTTTATGCATTTGTTTTACACTGATTCTAATTGCATGTTGTCAAATGTTTAATTTCTACAGGCGTGGCCATTTTTGAAGATGTCAAGGAATCCCTGTGAAGATTCGACTGCTCGACCTGAAGTCTCTGCCCAGTTAAAACAAGGTGAAAGAAAGCTGTAGTGGTGTAGGGAGAGGGAAAGAGTGAGAGAAATTGTAATTTAAGCAAAAAAATTCATTTCAGGACTTTTATGTACAATTAGCTGCCCAAAGAAGTTCCCGTTTCTTGTGCTTGCAATACTCTTTTTCACTAACAGTGAACTCGAGTCCTGTTTTTCCACAAGTGTCAGACTAAAGTGAGCAGCACCCAAACCATGTGACCTGCAAATGTGTACCCGATGGTTTCCTTGACGTTTAAATTTCTTGGCAAACTGCTATCTGTAAATACACAGGCCACACTTGTATAGAGCTGTTTTGATTAAGAGGCTGATTTTTACCATGCTCCTGTCGCCACTATCCTTTTTTTTTGTTTTTTGTAGTATTAGGCTGCCTGCCTCTTTCTCAGTTCCCCATCCAGCTGTGAGGACGAGTGTTTTTCCCTGCCCTGCTGTTCCTGTATTTTGAAAATGGTTGCTGTAATTTGCAAATTTTAGTGTTGAGTATGAATAAATTTTTTTCAGTAAATCTTCTATTGTGCCTTGTGTTTTAACTTTTTGGTTTTGCAGCTCACGTTTTTCAGGTGGGGCATGTCAACTTGGTCTTGTGTTACCAGTCACAGCCTTTGGGGTGCAGCACCTTTCTGTATTCTGTACAATGTCATCTTGTTAGCTGCAGTCTGGTTGGCAAATACTGCATTGGGTCTGAAGGTTAAGTCCCACGTGTAGACTTGAGCCGAGAACGCAGCCTAACACTGCAATACTGGGGAATGCTGGTATATATTTCATTTCTATTTTAGATGAGTCATTTCAACAGAGATTCTTTTTGCATCCTCTAGATGTATAAGAACCAAAGGCAGTATTTTAAAGAAAGAGTATTGTTCCTGGGGTTCTACCCAATGTTTTGGGATGGGGAAACCCATGTGGTTCACTGTCCAATAGGGAAGGAACTCTGCCATTCTTACCTCGTCTGGATTTCTGGTGACTTCAGTGTTTTGGCAATGTGGTTGACCCTTAACTGTCCTCTGAAATGATCTTGGTTCAACTTTAGTTCAAGGGCAATTCTGGATGTACAGCAACTGCTTTGCTCACCAGCCATTTCCAAGAAAAGAAAACAACTCAGTTTGCAATATCTTGTGCTAATTTGGATGCCTATATTATTGTCTTTCATTGGCTGGAAAGCACATGTAGGTATGTGAAGGCAGCAATCATTCAGTCAATCAAGCCAGCATTCAGATGTTGTCAAAAGTGCTGTGTAAATGCTTGCTCTTAATGTATTGATTAGACTAGCTGAGTTCTGCTTGGTGTAGGGAGTCTGTGACAACACTTTGTGGAACAACTTGTTTACCAATTCCAACTTGAGACAGGTCATACATACAGTAAAAATCTTGTTTTATTGAAACAGAATCATATTACTGTTAAGAGTTCATTTTATACATTTACAAAGAATCAAACTCCTGCACTTAAATGCTTAACGTATAAATACATCAAGTACAAAAATAGAAAGAGTGCTGTTCGGTGATTTTACAAAAAAAGGCAATCATTATCTCCTGAGTGGGAATGGATTTCCTTTGGCATTAACCTTAGAACCAGTTGGTCTGAAGCTTTAAGTCACAGTGTGGTGCCCAGGATTTCTACCATCTTTGCTGCACAGGTTTGTAACGGTTTAGCTTAAGCCAGTCCAGCATCCTTAGCCATGTTATAGAAGATTCCCTTCACTGCAATGAGATTGCTTGGTGTATCAAACTCTGCTATCCTCCCTTTCTCTAGGACCAAGACCCTGCCAGAAAGAAAGTGGAATAAAGTTATTCAATGATTAAGTTTCTTCCAGGGTTCCCCATTAGTGTGAATCCGTTGTCATGTTACTGAATTTAAGGGGTCGCACTGTCAAGTGAATGTCTTCTCACCTGGTGTAATCCATGATTGTGTTCAAACGATGTGCAATTGTGAGAACAGTGCAGTCCTCAAACTGGGTCCTGATAGTAGACTGTATCAAGTCATCGGTCTCCAGGTCGACAGCAGCAGTAGCCTCGTCAAGAATCAGAATCCGTGTCTTTCGAAGGAGAGCTCTTGCAAGACACACGAGCTGCCTTTGCCCCACACTATATTCAGATAAGGTAAAGAATTTAAATCAATAATGAAAAGCAGTCCCACAGTTTGGAAGCCCTTCAATGGTGAAGGGTGCTGCTGACTGCTGTTGGGTTGGAGCTTTGACTGGGTTCTCTAATCTAGCCCAAGTGATGACCTTCACAAATGAGCAGTGCATTGGTGTCAAGTCACAGACGAGACCATTTCTGTCTCAACTGATGTCTGCAACACAGAATTAAAAGTCAAAGATTCAATTCTGTGTCCCAGCTAACTTACTGAGCCAGATACAATATGGGTTTTCTTTGTATTAATTCACATGATGTCGATGTCACTAGTAAGGCCAGTCTGTATTGCCTATAGGCCATCTGGGCCCAGTGAGTCACTCCGTTGTACACATTTCAGAACCGTTTTATTTTAATCAATTGTGGGACGTGGGTGTCATTGGCTGGGCCAGGACTTATATCCTGACTCTAGTTGCCCTTGGTGTTGGTCGGCTGCCACCTTGCCCTACTGCAGTCCATGTGCTAGGTTGGGGATGGAGGGGCACGTAGACCAGACTTTGGTCAGCAGACTTCCTTCCCTCAGGGACAATTGTGTAAGCCCATCTGCATCACAATTTGGTAATTTTGTCCTTGTCATCATTAAGACCTTTATATGTAAATTCCTCAACTGCGCTGTGATCACAGTTTTCGATAAGCAAAGTCATGATCTCTAGAATACCAAGCCATAACTCCAGCCTTGTACTTTACATTATCCCTTTGTTGTTGGAGTAATTGATAACAGCCCCCTCCCTGTACCCCTCCTTCCAAACCACTGCACAAAGTCCCTTGATCCTCAGTAATTTTACTTACTGTTCAACCCAATAATGTAAGTCAAGAATTCCTCCCCTGACCACTCCTGTGCCTAAAAAGATATTCTTCAGGTGTTCCTGGATACTACTACAGATAAGGTTCCCTTTATATCTTGTCCAAGTGTGAATGAATTTCAGGTTCTCATCCGTATGTCGTCAGTAGAAACAAAAGTATAAGTTTATTCCATCACCACTATGGAACAGGAATGGACTCCATGATAGAATGACATCTGACTGGGAGGGTCCCAGCAGGGAAGATTATTTCTGTAGCTTTAAGATGCATGTATTGATGAGTATTTTAGCAGATTTCCAGCTGATTAATCATAGATTTGGGCATCATCTGTTACTTTCACAAGGGAGTGTATGTTGTTTCTTTGATCTAGGATGGCAGTAATAACTTAAGTGTCCTGATCTTCCTGTACAGAGTGAACACTAGGGTTAAGGTGTACGGTGTCTTCGCTTTTATTGAGTTTTGGAACCATGAGATCATATTGCAGCTGTACAAAACTCTGGTGGAGCCACATTTGGAGTATTGCATACAGTTCTGGTCACTGTAGGATGGATGGATGTGGAAGCTCTGGAAAGGGTTCAGAGGAGATTCACTTGGATATTGCCTGGTATAGAGGGAAGGTCTTAACAAGGAAAGACTGAGGGAACTGAGTCTGTTTTTGTTACAGAAAAGAATGTTAAGGGGTGACTTAATTGAGAGACCGGATAATCAGAGGGTTAGATAGGTTGGGCAGTGAGACCATTTTTCCTGGGATGATGGCTAGCATGAGGGGACATAGCTTTAAATTGAGGAGTAACAGATGTCGGTAGTTTCTTTACTCAGTAGTAGGGGTGTGGAACTGAGCTAGGGGAGGGGTAGTGAGGCAAGTTTACCTCTTCCATATTGCATGTGAGCTTTGATGAATCCCTGTCATTATAAACTGGCTCTGTGCCTTGGAATGTGTAGATTCCATGTAGACAGTCAGTTGTGGAATAGCAATGGTCATTGTTTACTGGATGTAGTTTTATTTTGGGCAAGAGTGGGGTCATTTTGAAGGTATGTGTCTGGGACCAGTACATCACCCTGATTTGCTGCAATTAAAGAAGTTGATTATTTGAGCTGGCTTTACCTGAGATTTTCTCCTCCTTCAGAGCATTCATGCTCCAGCTTGGCTGGCAGGCTGCTCACATACTGTTTGAGGTGGGACAGTTCCAGAGCTTTCCAAATTTCCTCCTCTGAGTATTGGTTGAATGGGTCAAGATTCATCCTTAATGAGCCAGAGAATAGCACAGGATCCTTGAACAGACAGTTCAGAAGGAATTAGGAATGGGAACACCTGGCTGTAGTGAAACTGATTGTGCAGTTGACAGAACTGAGTTGTGAACATAAGGAAATGGGGACCGTTCAGCCTGCTCCACATGTCCCTCTATTCCCTGTAACAAAAATCTTTTATCCCAACCATAAATCTATTAAAGAAGAAGAGTCTGAGACTCTTTGGGCACAGATAAGTTTCACAATCACTGTTAAAGTTTCCTGAGGCACTTAATTTTATTTTCCATGTTTATATCATGTAGCAGGTAGCAGATAGGCATTAGCTAACAGCAAAGAGAATGAGCAAAAAAAGTTGGCAAACTGTAACAAGTGATATCCCACAGGGATCAGTGCTGGGATGTCAAATGTTTGCAATTTATCTAAATTGGATGAAGGACAGAAGGCATCGTTGAATTTGATTATACAAATAACTCAAGGTAAAGTTGTGAAGAGAAAGTGAATCTGTTAAAAAGTTTGGTGAATGAGCAAAGATTTGGCAAATACAGCATGTAGGAAAATGTGAAATAAAGAACATATTATCTAAAATGAGAGACTGCAGAGCTCATTTATTGCGAGGGGAACTGACTACAAAAGTAGGAAGCTTATACTTCAATTATACAGACCACATCCAGTGTACAGCACTGCTCCCCTTATTTAAAGGATAAAAGTTTTGTTAGAAGTTTGGAGAAGGTTTACTAGACTTAAACCTAGAATAGTATACTGTCTTCAGAGGAAAGATTGTACAGTGTAGACTTGTCCACGGGAACATTTGAAGAGCAAGAGGTTCTTTTGATAAATTGCGAGGTTTTGACGGTGTTGATCTGGAGAAGATGATTGGGGAACAAAGTTTGTGATTGTCCCAGAAGAACAATCACAAAGTTTGCTTCCCATTTAAAACAGTGAAAGCAGTGTCTTGATGTTGGAGGAATATAGATTCTTGGTAAGCAAAGGGGTGAAAGGTTATGGATAGACAGGAACATCAATTAGAGGTTACATTAGATTAGCCTTGAGCTTACTAAAGAGAGGAGCAGGCTTCAGGGATTTTGAGACCTTCTGCACTTTCCTTTTGTTACAAACTCATGTAATAAAGATTCCAGCAAACACCAATTCTTTTAATTGCTTGTGGACAGTTCTGATTCATTTTCAATCAATTAGAAACATGTTGAAGAATTAAAGGCCAAAGTTTAACAGGTGTTTGATTGCTGGTGTCTTGATCTCTGACTTTGCAGAGAGTTCCTCAGAGCTGTCATGGGTTGGGGTGGACTGGAGAAGCCAGAAGGGTGTGGGTATATAAACCCCACTCGAGCCCTGACCACAGCATCCATACTGACATTCCCATTGCATTACTGAGGGACTATTGCATAGCAAGGGTGTGCAGAATAGCCCTGTCTGTAAAGCTGCCGTGGGGATTTTGGGAGATATTCTCTATCAATACGGCAAATGCAGCAATAGCAGATATTTATCCAGGCTTACACTACAGACAGAAATCACAATATATGGCAGCAGGAAGTTAGTAAGGCTACTTACCTGAGGAATTATGGTGAGTTTTGAACGGAGGTCATGAAGCCCAATATCTGCAATCTTTACCCCATCGATGACTATCTCTCCTTGTGCTGCCTCTATGATTCTGAAAAGGCAGAGAGTCATTGAAGATTTGCCAGCTCCTGTCCGTCCAACAATACCGACCTGTAATCAGACGTACAGTTAGGAACACTCCTGTATAGGGAGTGTGTACAGTTCTAAACTGCTACATACACCCAGCCAGCCCCACACCTTCCTATCTCTAACCAAACACCAAAAGCTCTCTGGCCTTATTCATGCTCTCCTTAACTTCACTGCCTTCTGGAAAGGCTTTTTCGCACAGATGCTTCTCGGTGGCTCATTCTTGGTTTGATTCTAGGTCAGACAATTTGCTGTGGAGAATTCCATTTGTAGCTCTATTCTCTTTCCAATGACATCACCTTTCACTAGGATCTTGAGGCATTGATGGCTGCCTGAAATGAGCCAGCCAGGTCATCTCTCAAAATCCTTTACCCTGTCCCCAATTCCTTCTGAAGCTTAATCCTTTCCTTCAAAACCAGCTTTCAGACAGCACCCAGATCAAGACCTCTCTCTCTCTCCTTCCCCAATTTTTTTTCTTCCTCATCTGGTCTTTTTGGGAAAACAGTTGAATGTGCCTTTGGGTGCTGTCCCTGACACCAATATCACACCCACCCTGCCATAATGTCATCTTTCTCTCAACTCTTTCTCTCCTCCTCCCCAACTTGAGTGAAATCTAAATTGATGAATTTATCCAGTAATCACCTAAGGGGGCAAGGAATAGAACCAGCAAGTCGATAGTCTCTATTCCATTTAAACCTCATCCTATTTGGTTTATCTGTTTGAGTTTCCGTCACTCACCTTTTCTCCACCATGCACACTCAGATGGAGGTCCTTCAGCACCAAGTCCAGACCCTCTCGATACCGCACACTGTATCCTTTGAACTCCACATTCCCTGCCTGTGGCCAGGACTCTGGAGGGCGGTTACCCTCAATTACCCACGGAGCCTGTATTTAGACAAAGGGCTAGGGTCAGGGTCATTCAGCTTCTACCTTGCATCAGGGAGGAGAAAGTGAGGACTGCAGATGCTGGAGACCAGAGTTGAAAAGTGTGGTGCTGGAAAGGCGCAGCAGGCCAGGCAGTATCTGAGGAGCAGGAGAATCGATGTTTCAGGCATAAGCCCCATCAGTCAGGTTTCCTTTAAAGCCCACGGTGATGAACCTCTATCAAGATCTCACTTTGTTACCCTCAAATGTAAAGTCTCTGGTTTTCATGATGCTAGCTAGTCCAATTCTCCTCAGTTCTCCAGTCATCTCCAGGAAGTATTTTGGAATGTTTCTAACCAACAATTTGGAACCTGATCTCAGATCCAGAACTCTTTGTTCCACATTAATCACATCCTTGTTCCAAATTTAAATAAATTTGGAGGTGAGGGGAGAGTGACAGCCCTGGGACAGAGTGTGGCATCAAGAAGTCTGAGCAAAACTGGAATCTGGGAAACTACTGATTGGAATCATACCTGTCACAAGTAGAAAGATGGTTGTGGTTGAATATTAGCCAATTAATTTAAACCAGGCCCTAGATACCAAAACCCAAGTCTGGTTGAAGATTTGTAGCTCGGGTGTCTGTTGTTGTGGTTCTGTTCGCCGAGCTGGAAGTTTTTGCTGCAAACGTTTCATTCCCTGGCTAGGGAACATCAGTGCTATTGGAGCCTCCTGTGAAGCGCTGCTTTGATGTTTCTTCCGGTATTTATAGTGGTTTGTTCTTGCCGTCTCCGGGTGTCACTTTCAGCTGTAGTGGTTTGTATATGGGGTCCAGGTCTATGTGTCTGTTAATGGAGTTTGTGGATGAATGCCATGCCTCTAGGAATTCCCTGGCTGTTCTCTGTCTGGCTTGTCCTGTGATGGTAGTGTTTTCCCAGTCAAATTCATGTTCCTGGTTGTCTGAGTGTATGGCTACTAGGGATAGCTGGTCGTGTCGTTTTGTGGCTAGCTGATGTTCATGGATGCGGATTGTTAGCTGTCGTCTTGTTTGTCCTATATAGTGTTTTGTGCAGTCCTTGCATGGTATTTTATAAACTACATTAGTTTGGCTCGTGCTGGCTATTGGGTCCTTTGTTCTAGTGAACAAAGCCAGCACGAGCCAAACTAATGTAGTTTATAAAATACCATGCAAGGACTGCACAAAACACTATATAGGACAAACAGGAAGACAGCTAACAATCCGCATCCATGAACATCAGCTAGCCACAAAACGACACGACCAGCTATCCCTAGTAGCCATACACTCAGACAACCAGGAACATGAATTTGACTGGGAAAACACTACCATCATAGGACAAGCCAGACAGAGAACAGCCAGGGAATTCCTAGAGGCATGGCATTCATCCACAAACTCCATTAACAGACACATAGACCTGGACCCCACATACAAACTACTACAGCTGAAACTGACACCTGGAAGCGGCAAGAACAAACCACTATAAATACCGGAAGAAACATCAAAGCAGCGCTTCACAGGAGGCTCCAATAGCACTGATGATGTTCCCTAGCCAGGGAACGAAACGTTTGCAGCAAAAACTTCCAGCTCGGCGAGCAGAACCACAACGTACCAAAACCCAATCATATTTAAATCTGATTGTTTTGACTACCTCAAACCAATCCAATTGAAGAAATTAATAAGTCATCAAGGGTATAAAAGTTTTGGAAAATCAGAGCCAATTGTCAGCTGAACAGATAGCAACTTCCAGTTCTCATAGAATGCACCATCGATCCATAATAAAGGTAACCGCAGCACCTTCCTAGCTAATATTTTATTCAAAAGAACTTACAGACAGAACATCCCTGACAGCAGGATCAGTGGAAAAAGCGGTTTGTGACTGGAGAGATGATGGGGAAGGCAGAGCATTTCAGAAGACCTAGTCTCTCAAAGTTCACACAAGCTGTTTTAACGTACAGTTTTCTTATTACTTGGATTTATTTAAGTTGGACCTGTGTTTATTGGGTAACACCTGGACTGTCTCAGACTCCTCCCTCCCCTTCCTAGACCTTTCCATTTCTATCTCAGGCGACCGACTCAACACAGACATCTACTACAAACCGACTGACTCCCACAGCTATCTGGACTACACCTCCTCCCACCCTACCCCCTGTAAAAACTCCATCCCATATTCCCAATTCCTTCGTCTCCGCCGCATCTGCTTCCCAGGAGGACTAGTTCCAACACCGCACAGCCCAGATGGCCTCCTTCTTCAAGGACCGCAGATTCCCCCCAAACGTGATCGTTGATGCCCTCCACCGCATCTCCTCCACTTCCTGCTCCTCCGCCCTTGAGCCCCGCTCCTCCAACCGCCACCAAGACAGAACCCCACTGGTTCTCACCTACCACCCCACCAACCTCCGTATACAACGTATCATCCACCGTCATTTCCGCCACCTCCAAACGGACCCCACCACCAGGGATATATTTCCCTCCCCTCCCCTATCAGCGTTCCACAAAGACCACTCCCTTCGTGACTCCCTCGTCAGGTCCACACCCCCCACCAACCCAACCTCCACTCCCGGCACCTTCCCCTGCAACCGCAGGAAATGTAAAACTTGCGCCCACACCTCCTCCCTCACTTCCCTCCAAGGCCCCAAGGGATCCTTCCGTATCCGCCACAAGTTCACCTGTACCTCCACACACATCATCTATTGCATCCGCTGCACCCGATGTGGCCTCCTCTATATTGGGGAGACGGGCTGCTTACTTGCGGAACGCTTCAGAGAACACCTCAGGGACGCCCGGACCAACCAACCCAACCACCCCGTGGCTCAACACTTTAACTCTCCCTCCCACTCCACTGAAGACATGCAGGTCCTTGGACTCCTCCACCGGCAGAACATAACAACACGACGGCTGGAGGAGGAGCGCCTCATCTTCCGCCTGGGAACCCTCCAACCACAAGGGATGAACTCAGATTTCTCCAGTTTCCTCATTTCCCCTCCCCCCACCTTGTCTCAGTCGGTTCCCTCAACTCAGCACCGCCCTCCTAACCTGCAATCTTCTTCCTGACCTCTCCGCCCCCACCCCACTCCAGCCTATCACCCTCACCTTGACCTCCTTCCACCTATCACATCTCCATCGCCCCTCCCCCAAGTCCCTCCTCCCTACCTTTTATCTTAGCCTGCCTGGCACCCTCTCCTCATTCCTGATGAAGGGCTTATGCCCGAAACGTCGAATTTCCTATTCCTTGGCTGCTGCCTAACCTGGTGTGCTTTAACCAGCAACACATTTTCACCTGTATTCATTGGAACAGTATACCAATAGAATTTAGTTCATAGAATCCCTACAGTGTGAAACCAGGCCATTTGGCCCATTGAGTCCAAACTGACCGTCTATAGAACATACTACCCAGGCCCACCCCATTCCTAAAACCCTCAGTTAGGGAATAGTTAATAGTTGGGTGGGGGGAGAGGGGATTGTTTGACTTGTTAGTAATTCTGTTTATTTAACCCTAACTGTGAACAAATAGTGTTACTTGTTACTTACAAAGTACATTTGAGGGATTCCTTTAATTTAACCACACTTTACAGATTACAAGGGGGAAGGTGAGCTTCTCTGCGTATTTTTAATTATTAGAAGGAAACCTCTGTTCCCACTATAACAGATTGGGGCTGGTTTAATTGAGAGGGGTTTGACATTTTCCCCATTGTAACAGAAGTGACCTAGGCCTGACCATGTTCACCTCCATTACTGTCCACTTCCTCCTCCTCTTCTCTCCCCCCCCCCCCCCCCCCCCCCCCCCCAAATCATATGGTTTGAAGTGGGAATGTTCACAAATGCAGCAATGTTCCAAGTTTGGGTTATTGAGGGGCAGGTAACTTTTGTGCCAGACAAATGTTGTGTAATCAGAGGGAATCCAGCCAGATTCAAAGGCATTATCACTCTGTACCTCCAACCAACGGTCATGTTGACCAATTATTCTAATCGTTCAATTGAGTTTAAAAGAACAGGGCAGAAGCTTGGAATTCTGTAATGTGTAACACTCACCAACTACCCAAAGCCTGTCCACCTTTAAGTCATCATTGGACAAGCATATGGATGTACATGGAATAGTGTAGGTTAGATGGGCTTCAGATTGGTATGACAGGTCGGCGCTACATCGAGGGCCAAAGGGTCTGTACTGTGCTGTAATGTTCTATGTTCTACGTTCCGCAGATTAGGAGTGTGATAGAATATTCCCCAGTTGGCTGCAGCAGTGCAGCTCCAACAATGCTCATGGAAGTTGATACCATCCAGGACATAGCAGCCCATTTGGTTATAAAACTCTGGTCCCCAACAACATTCACCCCTCCCCACCCACCACAAAACATCTGGAATTTAGTGGGTCACATACCTCTGTTTCAGTTTCTGAGTACTCTTTAACTCTTTCCACTGCCACTATGTTAGATTCCAGGTCAGATGTCATCCTCACCATCCAGTTTAAAGACATGGTTACCTGCATGGTTAGATGGAATGTTCTGGTAATTTAATACAAGTGTTCTAATTTAGCAGTACCCAGATTCTGATTTCCTAATAGTACAAACCATTACGAAATGGAGGTGTCAGCTTTAATCTGTGCTCTAGACATTCAGTAGCAGCAATGTCTACAAGATGCATCAGGGTTCCTCAGACAGCAGCTTCCAAACCTATGACTACTTCCATCTAGAAGGACAAGGGCAGCAGATAGATGGGAATCCCACCATTGAGTTTCCAGCAAAGCTACTCACCATCCTGATCTGGAAATATATTGCCATTCCTTCATGTGCTGTCACTGAGTTAAATTCCTGGAATTCCCTCCTTAAGGGAATTGTGTGTTTATGTATAGCAAATGGACTGCAGCATTTCAAGAATATGGCCCACCTTCAAGGGCAACTAGGGATGGGCAATAAATGCTGGTCTAGCAAATGATGCCCATGTTCGGTGAGTGACTAAAAGAATTGACCTGTTTTCAGGGTATTGAAGGGACCAGGAGGAGTTGAAAGAGATAACTGATGCTGGAGCTCTGAAATAAAAACAAAGTGCTTGACGTAATCAACAGGCCTTACAGCATCTGTGGGGAGGCTTCTGGTGAAAGGTCATCGACCTGAAACAAGAATTGGTTTCTGTGGTTTGGGAATCCAGGATGATGTGACACAGTTTAAAATTTAGAATCAGCAATTGTCAGAATGAAATTAGGAAACCTTTTTACACAGACAGCATGGTTAGCATTCTTGATGTTGCTTAAAAAAAAGGCTATTGGTGCGAGTTCAATTAAATTTAAATTGAGAGATTATTAGACTTTTAATAACCAATGGTGCTGAGGGATATAGGCAAAGGTGGGGTTGGGTCACAGATCAGCCATGATCCCACTGAATGATGGAAAAGGCTGGAGGGGCTGAATGGCCTTATCCAGTTCCTCCAGTTACTCTGAAATGATGCCCTCGGGTCTTTTATTAACAACTGAGAGCAGAGAGGGCCTTGGATTATCATCTCAATAAAACATTTCCCCCCAAACCTCCCCGAGAAGAGCACACAGGTTCTCCCTGGTATCCTAGGGCCAGTACTTATCCCTCACTTTCTCTCATTGGAACAAATTATCTGATCCTTATCTCTTTTTAACTGTGGGGACCTTGCTGTGCATGAACTGGTTGCTGTGTTTCCTTTATGACATGTGGTAAGATACTGGGTGGGACATCCAGAGAGTATACAAGATAAAAAAGTGAAAGCTAAGCAGAGGCGATGCTTTAGATGGATGGTAAAGGAGTCCCTTACCTGCAGAGCGTAGGATACAGAGAGGCCGACAATCCCTGGGTTCAGGTGAGTTCGGCCAATCACAGCGAAGAGAGCAGCAAAAAGGACGATGCAGTTACCAATAAACTCAATCCGGATGCCCAGCCACCTGAGGAGCAAGGAGAAGACTCAGAGCTGGACAGAAGCACTACCCCACCCATCACCCAGACTCTTTCCCACAATTCTCAGCCTGGACCCTACTACCCAGAGCAACCCCCTCCCCTCTGCACAGACTCATCCCTCCCACTGAGGTTCATTTTGAGGAGGCTAGAATTGAAAGTTATGTTACTCCTGTATCCAATCTTGGTTAAACCTTCAGTTCCGAAAGATGATCCACACCAGACTTGAATGCCAACTCCTTTCACAATGCTGCCAGACCTGCTGAGTTTCACCAGCAATCTCAATTCATTTCAGATTTCTAACATCCATTAAAATTTGCCTGTATTTGGTTAAACTACACTTCACATAACACAAATTGTTTAGAATTTCCAAGGACAAAGAGGCACTAGTAAGGGTGCAAAATGGTTTTGTGTGATAATCCCTGAACTGAGCAGTTATAGATAACAGGAAAGACTGAAGAAGCTTTTCCCTTTAGAGACAAGACGACTGAGGGAAAAATCACTTTAAAATTATGAAAGGGATAGACACCGAAGATATTTCTGCAGTACTAGGAGCCAATGACAGTCACTAATAAAAACCAACTGGAAACTAGAAGAAACAAGCCAGAGAGTGGGGAGAATGTTCACAGTCACTGAGTCTGTTATTGGTATGGAGATATTTAAGGGGAAACTGGATAAACACATGACACAGGGAGGAATAACAGGATATGGTGATCGAGAGATATGGAGAGGATGAAGGAGATTGTGTGGAGCTGAAAGATCAGCCTTGAATAGATGGGTCAAATGGCCTGTTTCTGTGTCAGTGGAGGATATTCCCAAAGTTCTGGGATCCCTGCCTCACCTGTTTGATACAATGCCTGGGAAATAACTCTTCTGGTTTGCATCAACTTTGTTATCGTTCATGAGGATGAAGCTGTTCTGCCTGCCATACGCTCGGATCACACTGGAGCCGGTGATGGTCTCGGAGAAGTGAGAGTAGATCGGCGAGCGGCTGACAGACTCCAGACGTTTGAGCTGCCGGGACGTAGCCACATAGAAACGCTACAGGTGGAAATAAAAATTAAAAAATACACCAACTGTGGTTAGGATAAACACGGGAGAGTTCATCTATCACATTAAAATAACAAGCACGTTGGTGGCAGTGCACCATTATATAGCAGAGCAACAGGAGCGTTGTGACAGCAAGGGGACAGCATCAGGGTAAAGGATAAGGGACACAGCCAGAATTCCTTCAGCAGTTCATGCTGCATTAGAAATTCTCCTATAGCTATCAGATCAGCATTGACAGGGCCTGGGGAGGGTGTACAGAGCAGCACAATGACTGTGTGTGGGGGTAACATCTACAGACACATACACACCCATTCTATAGACATGTTCCCACAGCCATGTACACACAACTCTCACTCACTGGAAACTGATCCTCACCAATGCAAGTTGTGGGCCACCTGTGTTTAGCAAAACTGGTTGAAAGTGGGACTGGAGAAGCTAAACCTGACAGAGGACCTGTTGTGGTTCTGTTCGCCGAGCTGGGAGTTTTTGTTGCAAACGTTTCGTCCCCTGTCTAGGTGACATCCTCAGTGCTTGGGAGCCTCCTGTGAAGCGCTTCTGTGATGTTTCCTCCGGCATTTGTAGTGGTTTGTCTCTGCCGCTTCCGTTTGTCAGTTGCTGTCCGCTGCAGTGGCCGGTATATTGGGTCCAGGTCGATGTGTTTGTTGATAGAGGCATGGCACTCATCCACAGATTCAATCAACAAACACATCGACCTGAAATCAGCACAGAAGCGCTTCACAGGAGGCTCCCAAGCACTGAGGATGTCACCTAGAAAGGGGACGAAACGTTTGCAACAAAAACTCCCAGCTCGGCGAACAGAACCACAACAACGAGCACCCGAGCTACAAATCTCCCAAACTTTGAACTGACAGAGAACCATTCCTACCAGAATCAGGAAGGACAAGGAAATCTGGCAATGGACAGATCCAACCCCATTAAACTGGGAGAACTTCACAAACACCCATCCAAAGTGCACCAGTGAGAAATGTGCTGATTTCTGAACACTGCTGTGTGATGTCTGACATCAGGAAGTGGTGTGAACATTTGAAAAATCCATATTGTCGTCAATGGAGAGATAGCTTTCCCCTTCCTAAACAAACCAAGAGTTCCTGGCAGCCTGCTCAGGTACTGCGAGATTTCCCCACCAGGCCAGAATGGCCAGCCCTCCCAAAGTCACAATTCACAACTGGACAGAGCAGGGAGTCAAATCTACAACAACATGAATTTATACAGCAACTTTAATGTAGCATTATATCCCAAACCTCATCAGACTAACCAGACAAAGATTAGGTTAGCAATAAATTGATTTAAAAGAGTTTGTTAAAAGGAATAGTAGGATCACGATAAAGAGAAACAGATGTGTAGAGAGGCAGTTTCAAAGATTGGGCTGTTGCCCATCAATGGTGGAGGGACAACAAATAGAACGGCCCAAGAGGTCAGAATGAGAGGAGGGCAGAGTGTTAGAGCTGCGGGAAATTGTAGATACACGGCAGGGTGACAGAGCCAGTCAACAAAGTTGCACAATATTAAAATCAAAACTATGCTGCACCCAAAGCCAGTGTGGGTCAACAAACACAGGGGGACAGGCAATCTGGTGTGGCAAGAGGTCGACATGCTGTCAGGTTTAGAGAGGGTACAGTGTGGAGTGTGTGGGAATAGTCAGGTGTAAGGCACGGCTGCAGATAAACTGACGTTGAAGTGGACTCAAGCGATGTAACAGCTGGGAAGACTTTGTCATTCATCCATCTTTGTGATGGGGAGAGTGTAACACGATGGGCTGAATAGCCTCCTGAACAAGAACCAGTCCATCATTCTACGAAATCTGGCTGCTGCCAGGAACAGGACACCAGTCAGTCCCAAAGAAATGAAGATTGTGGAGGGGGTGACAGGCCCAACATTAAACTGGGAGCAACTGCAGCTCGTTCCAGACACATAGGGACAGAGAGGGGAGAGGGAGAGGGACAGAGACAACTTTGAGGAGGGTAGTCATGTTGTACTTACAGTAAACAAGGTAGCGCAGAGTGAATTTGGCAGGAACAACATTGTGGGTATCACAGGAATGTGGCTGGGAACTAAAACCCATGGATACACAGCCAATCAAAAGGATGGGCAGGTGGGCAGAGCAGGTGGAGTGGTCTTGGTAAGAAATGAAGACAACAGCCAGGAGTGATAGTCAATGTGTGGAATCTGTCTGGGTTGAACTGAGGCTCTGCAAAGGAAACGATGCTGATGGGAGTTATCTCCAGGCCTCCTAGCAGTAGTCAGGATGTGGGGAGAAAAATAATCCAGGAGATGCTAAAGGCATGTAAGAGACTGTTACAAAAATCATGGGACGAAGAAGGATCCAAGATGGGGGTAGGGAAGGAGAACGGAGTCTGGGGCTTTGTCTGTCTTTTTCCCTTTTGCATTTTTTCTCTTTGTTTACTTTTCCTTAAAGCCTGGAGAGCGCCGAGTGAAGGAGAAGGCCTCCAGAGGCAGTAACACCAGGATGAGCCAGACACTGCTCCAGCCCAGCCTGGGGTCTCCCAGTGAGTGACTCTCCAGGCCCGGATTCTAGGCCAAGGCTCCAGGTGTGTAGCTAGGCCCGGGCACCTCAAGGAGCAGAAGCATCAGCAAAGTTGACAGAGAGTGGATCAGCGGGAACACCCTGGAGGAGCAGACAGGGAACAGGAGACTCCTCCCGGCACAGTGACACGGTGGCTCCAGCATCCTAGCCTAACTGTGACCGCCCTGTCCAGCTGCCTGTTTAGGGTTTCCCATTGTTCCTAAATCAGCTTTCCCTAAAAGCCCAGGAGCTGTTGACTGAACTGTGATGGATGTTTTATTAATTTTACTTTTCTTATTACTATGTGAGAGGTCTGTGATTGATGCTGACACCGTGGTGGGGCAATTTATAAAACATTTCACTGCATTTTTCATGTCAAAGTCCACATGAGAATAAATTTCTATTCTATTCGAGAAAATCAAGTTGGTAGCTGATCTGAGAAAAGGAAATTAATGGAATATCATTGAGCTTTAGGTTTCTCTTTGGAGCAGTTTGTGGTTGAGCCCCTTTTAAGCGACAGGCAATTCTGGATTTGGTGATGTGTAATGAGGCAGACTTGATTAGGGAGCATAAGGTGAAGGAAGCCCCCGGGGATAATGACTGTAATATGGTAGACTACACCCTGCAGTCTGAGAGTGAGAAGCTGGAATCAGATGGTGATGGTCTGACATTTGAGTAAAAATACACACGGTGGGAGCTGGAAGGGGAGCCTAATAGGAACACAGTGGAGCAACAATGGTGAGGGTTTCAGAGGGTAATTTAGGAGGCACAACAGGGATTCATCTCCGGAACAATAACCTGCTGCCATCAATACACACAAGTAATACCTCCACATCATCTTGAACAGTCCCAGGAAATCTGAAATCCACCTCAACAGGCAGATGAAGTCTAGCTTTCATGTCTCACCCAAAACACAGCCCTCCGACAGTGTGGCACTCCCTCAGCACTGACCCTCCGATAGTGTGGCACTCCCTCAGCACTGACCCTCCGACAGTGCGGCACTCCCTCAGCACTGACCCTCCGACAGTGCGGCACTCCCTCAGCACTGACCCTCCGACAGTGCGGCACTCCCTCAGCACTGACTCTCCGACAGTGCGGCACTCCCTCAGCACTGACCCTCCGACAGTATGGCACTCCCTCAGCACTGACTCTCCGACAGTGCGGCACTCCCTCAGCACTGACTCTCCGACAGTATGGCACTCCCTCAGCACAGTATTGCTGAGTTTGTCTGAAGTCCTGAACCTCACCCAGAATACTGTAACCCAATGGCAAGTACTACCCCAATGACTGGAGAAGAGTGCACTGGATAAGACAGAGGATTCAGCATTAAGCAGGAATGAGAGGAAAGTGAGGTGAATGTATAGAATGATATTCAGGATACCATTCAGAAGTTACACGGCGATGGGTACACAAGACATGTGGAAGCAGAGACAGAGACAGAGACACACACGTCCATGCATGGAGTACAGACATGTGCAACTCATCCCTGCCGTCCCTGACGGACACACAGACTGTACCCTCTAATGCCTGGGCACATGGAGACAGGCACACTCACAATAATAGGAACGATTTTCACACTGCAACCTCCAGATAAACAATGTCTATAACATCACAGCATGGTTCCGTTTAGAGGTAAATTCAGAGACTGCTCAGGATCTTGGAGATTATTCTGGGGAGGGTCAAAGCAGACTTTCCTTCCAAGTTGCTGTAATTATTGACTGGGATCCTCCTCCAATACACGGCCCACTGCCACTCCCAGACATTCAGCAAGAAAAGACAGACTTTCAATCCTCCCAATCAAGGTCTAGGATCATACAGACTGTGTTACATGCAGTCATTACTGCAGACTAGATTGAGAGAAGTAGAAGTAAATCAAAACATACAAACACAAAACAGGAACAGACCATTTAGTCCCTTCAGGGCTGTTGTGCTATCAGGAAAGGTCATGGCTGTTCTGATTGTAATCTCAAATGTACATGGCAACCTACCCTCAATAACCTCTCACTGCACTCCCTCCCCGCCCCACTTGCAAACAAAAATCTACCCAACACTGCCTTGAAATGTCTCCACATTTTCAGAAATATTTCCAAAGACTCAATCCTCAGAAAAGACTTTGGGTTATTTTGGAACAGTGACCCCGAGTTTGTGATGCTCTGATCTACTGCACATCTCTCTATGAAACTTCGGGTTCAATCAGGTCACCTGTTACTGTAAATGCCAGCAGATATAAACCCAGGCCATCCAATCAGATTCGAATTAGGCCAGTTTAAATTATACCTTGAAAAATACCAAACTCCAAACCAGTTTGAATTGACTATATTGAAAATCTTAAAAGCCAATGACACAATCCAATGCTTTGAGGGTATAAGACCAGGCAAAATTGAACAGTTGGGAGGAGAACTGCCAAGCCACCAGCATGTAAAAAGACTGCCTGATAAATAGCACTTTTGAAAAGGTCCCTTTATCGATCAGTAACCTGTGAAACAGAAATCCCTGAGAAGATGACCAGAATTCAGAAAAAATAAAAGCAGCTGGTTTTGAGGTAAGAAGTTTTGTTTTGTAAATCATAATTGGGAGTTTTATCGGATTAGTATTAAAGAAGGGAAGGTAACAGATAGGTAAGAGGAAGGAGTTATTAGTTGTTAGTTAATTATTCTCTGTTATACTTTAGGAAATAAAGTTGTTAAGTTTTAGTTTAATTACTTTTTCTTTGCCTATCTAATTTTCACAGACTACTGCATGGGATAAATCTTTTCTGTGTTGCTGGTTTTAAATTAAGCAAGAGAGTTTACCCAGTGTTGTAACAATATATTCTGTCCAATCCCCTGTAGAGCTGCCTGTCCTAGTATCAAACTTAAAAGGAAAAGGATGTATTTGTACCGTCTTTACTCTTTCTGGTTAACCACAGATGGTGGATTCATCCCATGGACATTCTTACTCCAGTGGAATGGAAAATTGAAATAGTTTTGTTTCTCACCTTCACCTGGCCAATTTCTGACTTGTCTTCCTTGATTACTCTGCCTCCATTTTTGGAGATAGGTTTTCTTTTTGGTAGTATTCATCACCAAACACATGTTGCTCTCTCCTCCCCCATCAGCAATCCAAAGAGACTATTCCCCTACCACCTTGACCCACTGCTCTACCACTCCCACACCACATCCCCCTCCGAAGACACCTTCCCTTACAACTGAGGGAACTATAACATTCGCCCTTTTACTTACTCACTGCCCAAGGCTCCAAACATTCCTTCCAGGTAAAACAGCAATTCACAGACTTCTTTTAAGCCATAATTTCCACTGATCTCAATCTAATCTCCCTGACTCTGGGAGACCAAATGCAGAACACCTCCACTCAGTCTGGAAGCGCATCCCTAACTTCCTGGTCACTTGCCATTCTGATATACCGTCTCCCTCTCGGATTCACACTCCTGCTCTCGGACTGGCGCAGTGTTCCAGTGAAGGCCAACACGGAGCTGGAGAAACCACACCCTTTCCCAATTTGGCATTTTCCACCTCCGGGACTCACTGCTGCGTTCAACAGTTTCACACTAGGAATTCTATCCTTCAATTTTGTCTGCTTTCCCTCCCAATGTCTGTTTACTTTTGTTTTGCTTTCAGTTGAGCTGACCTCTGCTCTGCCATTAACCTACCCTTGGTCTCTCTCTCTCTCCTTTCGGATGATTCCCACTCCATTCTTTATTCTGTTAAACCTGTCATCTGTAATCTTCACACATTCCCTTCTCTTCTTCTTGTTTCTCACTTTTTCTATAATATAAACCCCAAGACTTTTCCATCTTTCCAATTCCAAAGTCAGGAATTTGAAATGTTAATTTCTTCATTGATGCGGCCAAACCTGTTGCATTTCTCCAGCAGTTTCTGTTTAATCCCAGGTACAATTAACAGTTAAGGGTGAGATTTAGAAACTACTGGGGATTGAGCTTGAAACAGAGACTCCCCCCCCCCATCCTACAACATACAAGAACACTGATGTTGCAAGACCTCACTCAGATTCACAGTTCACTTCAAACACTGCCCAACTCTGCAAGATTTCCAAATCCTACCAGTCAAGAGCTCAGTCCTATTTACCTGCACAAGCCAATAGAAGAGTAGCAAAGGGACAGTCACTAGCAGGAAGGCTGGACTCAATGCACAGCAAATCAGCAGGACTGCGAGTGTGTACAAGAGGCAGCGAATCCATATGTCAATGTTCTCGGGAATGTTGACATCAATCGTATCCATATCTTTACCAAAGCGATTCAATATCCTCCCAGAGGGAGTTGACTCGAAGAAGGACAGAGAACAACAGAGGACATGTTCAAGTATGTGGAGGTGGATCAGCCTGGAAGCTTTGAGCATACAGTACGCCCGGCTCAGACCGCTGCCTGTGAGCGTGAAGAGCCCTGTGCAAGAAGAGGGAAAGCAGTCAAAGGACAGAGAACACTACAGAGCACACACCATAAATGTCAGGGAGACTGGAAGCAAGCAAGAAGATCCTCATTTATATAGCGTTTTTTTACAACCAATGGATGGTCTCAACAGTGGTTTACAGCTAACGTAGTACCTTCTGAAGTGGAAGCATTGTTGTAATGTTAGAAATGCATTTGTTAATTTGCACACAGAAAGATCTCAAAAACAGCAACATGAACCAGGTAATGTTTCTTTTTATGACGTTGATTGGTATTGATGGTCCCAAGTTAAGGGCTGAGTAGAGACTGTGTACAAACAAATAAATACAGGGCATGGAAACTGAAGCAGGCCCTAACACTCAATAACTCACAGCCCCAGCAGCACAGCCAAGACTAGCAAATGACAGGGGCCCAGCTGCTGGTCACCTTCTGACAACCAGACCCCAAGTTCTCTCTCAGCAAACCACAACCCCTCCCCCTCTCCCCACTGGAAAATCCATTCTCCTCCCAGGCACGGGTTAGGAAGAGGGAAATGTAGATTAATAGGATACAAGAATGAGGGCAGTGAAGAGAAATAATCAGGTGCAAACTGGGAAGGGAGTGCGGGAGAGTGAGATGGAGTGAAACAGTCAGAGTGGAAAGTGAGCGAGAGACAGGAAAAGCTTGAATAAGAGTTTCATGATCATCATGGAAATCTGACTGGATCAGCTACATTTAGCTGTGACTAATGGATGCATTTCTCTCTCCCTGTCTCTCTCACTCACTCACACACACACAGATCCAGCCTGACTCCTCATTAGGTAAGGTTTATTCATTCTGTGGGGAAAGGTGCTGGTGTTGGGGGTGGGGGAAGAGAGAGATGGGACAGCTCAACAGATCAGACACTGGCACCAGTCCAAAGGGCAACGATTGAAAAAAAAAAATAAATTTGACTTAAGACAGTGGAATTATGATGACAATAATGTTCAAAATAAACAGAAACTTGACTTTGAGCCTGGGACTTATTTTCTCCTCTCATCTGAAATCAACATCTTCTGTTGGGACCTAATGCCATCTCTCTCACCTCACCTCATCCAAATGTTAGAGAAATTAAACCTAATTCAGCAGAGGCTGCCAGTGGAGTCTGGGATTACCCTACATTCTGTTTACTGTAGTTTCTGGATTTACACTTCACAGAATGTGTTTCTAACAGGGAAATCCCTCAGCAGGGTTGGTTTCTCTTGATACACTCCTAATACCTGCAGAGAAAAGTACATGCAAGCGACTGGAAGAGAGGGCAGGAGACTCAGTGGAATGGAGTAAGCCAGCACCAACACAGTGGACAAGACATCGAAGAAGCACAGCAGCAGGTCCTCAACACACGCAGGGATCCGATCATCAATCGTTTCCATGTCTTGTGAAAAACGGTTCAGTATTCGTCCAACAGGTGTCAGCTCAAAGTAATGTGCAGGACAGCGAAGGGTTTGGTTAAGCAGGCGAGCATGCAGGAAACAGGAAGCACGGACACAGCAGAATGCAAACAGCAGCTGCGACTCCATGTAAGACAGGAAGCCTGTTGGACGAGAACAGGGGGTTAACGCACCCAACAAAACCGGTGTTTCTCCCCTCTCCCCAGGGGCAACCCTCATTTCAGTACATCAGATGGAGGAAGCTTTACTCTGTCTCTAACCCTGTGCTGTCCCTGTCCTGGGAGTGTTTGATAGGAACAGTTTAAGAGGAAATGTATTACTTTTTTAATTCATAGAATGCAGAAACTACAGCAAAGGTTATTTAACCTGTTGCCCTTGTTTTTATTCATTCATGGGAGGAGAATGTCACTGACCAGGCCAGTATTTATTGCCCACCCCTAATTGCCCAGAGGGCAGTTAAGATTCAGCCACATTGCTGTGGGTCTGGAGTCACATGTAGGCCAGACCAGGTCAGGATGGCAGTTTCCTTCCCTAAAGGCTATCAGTGACCCAGATGGGTCTTTCTGACAATTGACAGTGATTTCATGGTCATCGTTAGATCGTTAATTACAGAATTTTATTGAATTCAGATTCCACCATCTGCCAGGGCAGGAGTCGAGTTACTTGGGTCTCTGGATTAGAACAGTCCAGTGATAAGATCACTAGATCATCACCCTCCCCCTCTCGGCCCAGTGCTAGCTCTTTAACAGAGCTGGCTCCTCGAGTCCTGTTGCCCCAATTGTTTCCCTCATTTCCATCCCTCGCTGATCCTTGTAAAGTTCCCTCCTAAACAATTACCTGTACTCCGAATACAGGAACAGAAATAGGTCACTCTGCCCAAACTGGCCATGCCAGTGTTTAAACCCAACTTAAGCCTCCTCCACTCTCTTCTCTCCCAAATACCTATCTAGCTTCACACGGAATCATAGAATCCCTACAGTGTGAAACCAGGCCATTCAGCCCATTGAGTCCACACTGACCGTCTGAAGAACATCCTACCCAGACCCAGACCCAGCCCATCCCTGAAACCCTGCATTTCCCATGTCTAACCCACTCTATGCTACTCACCTTAAGTGTTTCTGTACTATTCACTTCCACCACTCCCTAACAAAATGAGTTCCACCTACTCCCACTCTGGAAGTGAAGAGGTTGCTCCTGAATCCCCAATAGGATTGCTCTTGTACTAACAGCTGGGAATTCTGCTCTTCCCCACATCAGGAAACACTGCCTGTCCCCACTCTGAAACCTGTCGTCATTTGGAATACCTCCATTCAGTCACCTTTGAGCCCTCTCTTCACCAAGGCAGGAGAGAGCCAGTTTGTCAACCCCAGCTATGCTTTTCTGTTCATCCCACTGTACCCTCTCCTGGCTCACTATGTCATAGAACATCGAGAACATAGAACAGTCCAGCACAGCACAGGCCCTTCAGCCCACGATGTTGTGCCAACCACTGATCCTCACTTATGCACCCTCAAATTTCTGTGACCATATGCATGTCCAGCAGTCTCTTAAATGTCCCCAATGACCTTGCTTCCACAACTGCTGCTGGCAACACGTTCCATACTCTCACAACTCTCTGTGTAAAGAACCCACCTCTGACATCCCCTCTATACTTTCCTCCAACCAGCTTAAAACTATGACCCCTCGTGTTAGTCATTTCTGCCCTGGGAAATAGAGTTGATAGCCAGAGACTATCTATACCTCTCATTATCTTGTATACCTCAATTAGGTCCCCTCTCCTCCTCCTTTTCTCCAATGAATAAAGTCTGAGCTCAGTCAACCTCTCCTCATAAGATAAGCCCTCCAGTCCAGGCAGCATCCTGGTAAACCTCGTCTGAACCCTCTCTAAAGCATCCACATCTTTCCTATAATAGGGCGACCAGAACTGGACGCAGTATTCCAATACATTCCAACCAACAAAATTTGGACCCAACCAGGACAACCTGTACCTACAACAAATCCGAAGCCTCCAGCAACAGACCTCCCTCCGGATCCTCCGCTCCACCCTTGCAGCCATGCGTCGCCACTTACACTCTCTGCAATCAGCCCTACCCCAGCTCAGGACAATCTCCTTCCTGACCTCTCCGCCCCCACCCCACTCCGGCCTATCACCCTCACCTTGACCTCCTTCCACCTATCCCACCTCCATCGCCCCTCCCCCAAGTCCCTCCTCCCTACCTTTTATCTTAGCCTGCTTGGCTACTCTCTCTCATTCCTGATGAAGGGCTTATGCTCGAAACGTCGAATTCCCTATTCCTGAGATGCTGCCTGGCCTGCTGTGCCTTGACCAGCAACACATTTTCAGCAAGTGTGGTCTAACCAAAGTTTTATAGAGCTGCAACAAGATCTCACGACTCTTCAACTCAATCCCCCTGTTAATGAAAGCCAAAACACCATATGCTTTCTTAACAACCCTATCCACTTGGATGGCCATTTTAAGAGATCTATGTACCTGCACACCAAGATCCCTCTGTTCCTCCACACTGCCAAGAATCTTATCCTTAATCCTGTACTCAGCTTTCAAATTCGACCTTCCAAAATGCATCACCTCGCATTTATCCAGGTTGAACTCCATCTGCCACCTCTCATCCCATCTCTGCATCCTGTCAATCTCCCGCTGCAGCCTACAACAGCCCTCTATACTGTCAACGACACCTCCAACCTTTGTGTCATCTGCAAACTTGCTGACCCAACCTTCAATCCCTTCACCCAAGTCATTATTAAAAATCACAAACATAGCCCTGTGGAACACCACTCACCACTGACTTCCAGGCAGAATATTTTCCTTCTACTACCACTCGCTGTCTTCTGTTGACCAGCCAATTCTGTATCCAGACAGCTATGTTCCCCTGAATCCCATTCCTCCTGACCTTCTGAATGAGCCTACCATGGGGAACCTTATCAAATGCCTTGCTGAAGTCCATATACACCACATCCACAGCTCGACCCTCATCAACTTTTCTAGTCACATCCTCAAAGAACTCGATAAGGTTTTTGAGGCATGACCTGCCCCTCACAAAGCCGTGGTGACTGCATTTAATCTAGCCATGCTCTTCCAGATGGTCGTAAATCCTATCCCTCAGAATCCTTTCTAACACCTTGCAGACAACAGACGTGAGACTTACTGGTCTGTGATTGCTGGGGATTTCCCTATTTCCTTACTTGAAGAGAGGAATTACATTTGCCTCTCTCCAGTCCTCAGGTACGACTCCACTGGAGAGCGAGGATGAAAAGATCTTCACAAGCTGCGAAGCAATTGCATTTCTCGTTTCCCAAAGCAGCCGAGGACAAATCTGGTCTGGGCCTGGCGACATGTCAATCTTAACGTTTGACAAAATTTTCAGCACATCAGCTTCCTCTATCTCTCTCCATTCCAGCATGCACACCTGCTCTTCAAAGGTTTCATTCACTACAAAGTTCGTTTCTTTCGTAAAGACAGAAGCAAAAAACTCATTTAGGGCTTCCCCTACCTCCTCAGACCCCACACACAAGTTCCCTATGCTATCCCTGATCGGCCCTACTCTTTCTTTGACCATTCTCCTATCCCTCACATAAGTGTAAAATGCCTGTGTGTTCTCCCTAATCTGTTCTGCCAAGCCTTTCTCGTGCTCCCTCCTGGCTCTCCTCAGACCATTTTTAATCTCCTTCCTCACCTGTCTGTAATCCTGTAGAGCTGAGCTTGACCCTAGCTTCCTCCACCTTATGTAAGCTACCCTTTTCCTTTTGATGAGAAGCTCCACCGCTCAAGGTTTGTGCGAAGATTTGTAGCTCGGGTGCTCGTTGTTGTGGTTCTGTTCGCCGAGCTGGAAGTTTTTGTTGCAAACGTTTCGTCCCCTGGCTAGGCAACATCATCAGTGCTCTGGAGCCTCCTGCGAAGCGCTTCTTTGATGTTTCTTCCAGTATTTATAGTGGTCTGTCCTTGCCGCTTCCGGGTGTCAGTTTCAGCTGTCCGCTGTAGTGGTTGGTATATTGGGTCCAGGTCGATGTGTTTGTTGATGGAGTTTGTGGATGAATGCCATGCCTCTAGGAATTCCCTGGCTGTTCTCTGTCTGGCTTGCCCTATGATAGTAGTGTTGTTCCAGTCGAATTCATGTTGCTTGTTGTCTGCGTGTGTGGCTACTAGGGATAGCTGGTCGTGTCGTTTCGTGGCTAGTTGATGTTCATGTATGTGGATTGTTAGCTATCTTCCTGTTTGTCCTATATAGTGTTTTGTGCAGTCCTTGCATGGTATTTTGTAAACTACATTAGTTTTGCTCATGTTGGGTATCGGGTCCTTTGTTCTAGTGAGTTGTTGTCTGAGTGTGGCTGTTGGTTTGTGTGCCGTTATGAGTCCTAAGGGTGGCAGTAGTCTGGCTGTCAGTTCTGAAACGCTCCTGATGTATGGTAGTGTGGCTAGTCCTTTTGGTTGTGGCATGTCCTCGTTCCGTGGTCTGTCTCTTAGGCATCTGTTGATAAAGTTGCGCGGGTATCCGTTTTTGGCGAATACCTTGTATACAAGGTATAGATGCCTAAGAGACAGACCACGGAACGAGGACATGCCACAACCAAAAGGACTAGCCACAACTACCATACGTCAGGAGCGTTTCAGAACTGACAGCCAGACTACTGCGACCCTTAGGACTCATAACGGCACACAAACCAACAGCCACGCTCAGACAACAACTCACTAGAACAAAGGACCCGATACCCAACATGAGCAAAACTAATGTAGTTTACAAAATACCATGCAAGGACTGCACAAAACACTATATAGGACAAACAGGAAGACAGCTAACAATCCGCATACATGAACATCAACTAGCCACGAAACGACACGACCAGCTATCCCTAGTAGCCACACACGCAGACAACAAGAAACATGAATTCGACTGGGAAAACACTACTATCATAGGGCAAGCCAGACAGAGAACAGCCAGGGAATTCCTAGAGGCATGGCATTCATCCACAAACTCCATCAACAAACACATCGACCTGGACCCAATATACCAACCACTACAGCGGACAGCTGAAACTGACACCCGGAAGCGGCAAGGACAGACCACTATAAATACCGGAAGAAACATCAAAGAAGCGCTTCGCAGGAGGCTCCAGAGCACTGATGATGTTGCCTAGCCAGGGGACGAAACGTTTGCAACAAAAACTTCCAGCTCGGCGAACAGAACCACAACAAGCTCCACCGCTCTCGCCATCCAAGGTTCCTTTATCTTACTCCTTCTTGCCTGTCTCAGAGGGACATATTTATTCATCACTTGCAACAACTGTTCCTTAAACAGTCTCCACATGTCTATAGTGCCTTTACCATGGAACAATTGCTCCCAGTCCATGCTTCCTAACTCATGTCTAATCGCATAATAGTTTCCTCTTCCCAATTAAATATCCTCCCATTGTGCCTAATCCTCTCATTCTCCATAGCTGTGTAGAATGTGAGGCAGTTGTGGTCACTATCACCAAAATGCTCTCCCACCACAAGATCTGATACCTGCCGTGGCTCGTTTCTGAGCACCAAGTCTAGAATGGCCTCTCCCCTCGTCGGCCTGTCAACGTACTGAGTTAGGAAACCCTCCTGAACACAGCTTACAAAAACAGCTCCATTCAAATCTTCTGCTCGAAAGAGGTTCCAATCAATATTGGGAAAGTTAAAGTCACCCATTACAACAACCCTACTACGTCCACACTTTTCCAAAATCTGCCGACCTATGCTTTCTTCCATCTCCCTGCTGCTATTGGGGGGCCTGTAGTAAACCCCTAACGAGGTGACTGCTCCCTTGCTGTTCCTAATTCCCACCCATACTGACTCGGTAGGCAGATCTTCCTCGACAATGGAAGCTTCTGTAGCTGTGATACCCTCTCTGATTAGTAGTTCTACACCCCCTCCTCTTTTTCCCCCCTCCCTATTCTTTTTAAATGCTCTAAATCCTGGAACATCCAGCAACCATTCCTGCCCCTTCTTTTTAAAGTAGCTTATTTGGCTGGACTACTGGTTTGCAGTTCAAAGTGATGCTAACAGTATGGGTTCAATTCGTCACTGGTTAAGGTGACCATGAAGGAGACACCCTGTCAACCTCTCCCCTCACCTGAGGGTGGTGACCCTCCCGTTAAGCCACCAGTCATCTAATGGAAGAGCCACTGTATGGTCCAGTAGGATTGTGGCGACTTTATATAATGTCCTTTCTGTAGCACAGTGACCAGGCCAGTGTGTGTGCAACAGAGGGAGCATCACTTCTCTACTTATTACTCCTTTGCTGCAGAACATCATAACTTACACACGAAAAGACTGAACTGTTTGTGAAGAAACTGATCTTCAAAAGATGTTTTACAACTCAACACCACCCAGAGGACTTTCTGATTACCTCATCAAATGAGAATTAACAGAGTTAACTAGCGTCACTCTTTAATATCCCGGTTTATTTGGTCCAATCAAACAGCTACTGGAGTGATTGGGCAGGAGAGAGCACGAGTGAGTGAGTGAGAGAGAGCGCGAGATCATGTGACGGAGCTTAAGACAGCAAACGCTTAGGCACAAGAGAGCGCGTGAAAGTGAGAGATTGGGTGTGATGGAGACAGTCAGCATGAGATAGAAAGAGGGTCAGTAAGGGACTGGGTGGGTTTGGATGCCGACATCAGCTTGCAAGTGAACCCTTCTCCAACAAACCTTCTGCAGAGATCTGAGGCAGAGGGTGCTGCCAATTTTCAATCCTCCAAATGGGGTCATTGGGAGAAATGTGTGGCAAGTATTGATCTGGATTCTCTGACCTGGGGTATAGCCAGTCACTGTCTTACTCTCTCACACACCATCTCTGATAAGTGACTGACCCTCAGTGTTTGCGACCTGTAGAAGTCACACGACAGCTCGCATGTGAAACGGGACTGAAACCCATCCCCCAACACACCAATCTACTCACCTTCAGAGAACAATGTGAGGGCCATAATATCTGAGCACCTGTCTTAGTGACAGGTTTGGATGTGGATAGAGGGTTAGGGGTTCCACTCTGATTTTTCACTTCTTCTACAGGGCACATGCTCCTCTTGATTTAAAAGCTCTCCGTGATGGCGTTACAACATTACAGACCCAACAGTTTCTAAACTGAGAGCATCACCTTCAGATCAAATCCTGTTTCAATATTTGTGTGCAAAGGAGGTTGGTACTCTTCCAGAATAAACGCCACAGCAAACCATTCAAATTCAGACAAACAATTTGAACACTTCCACATTCAGCAGTGTTAAATCTCTAGGATTCTCTGGAATCTTCCCCAAGTTCACTGAATGTCGAATGGCACAAATTGTGTTGTAAAGAGAGTGGGGGGAGAGAGAGAGAAATGAAGGGGAGGGAGGTGGGGGGGGGGGGGGGGGGGGAAGAGAGAAAGAGAGAAGGAGGGGGAGAGAGAAAGAAAGAGGGGGAGAGAGAAAGAGAAGGAAGGGGAAAGAGAGGGAGAGGGAGAAAAAGAGAAAAATGAAGAAGAGAGAGAGAGGGAGGGGGAGAGAGAGAGAGAGAGAGAGAGAGAGAGAGAGAGAGACAGAGAGAGAGACAGACAGCGAGAGAAAGAGGCAAAAAAAAAGGAGAGAAAGAAAGAAAAGGCGAACGGCAGAAAAGAGAGCGCGCGGGTGGAAAAGAGGGAGTGAGTTCGGGAAAGAGAGCTCGTGGGAAAAAGAGAGGGAGAGAGAAAAAGAGAGGGACATACAGAGAGGGAGAGAGAGAGAGAGAGAGAGAGAGAGAGAGAGAGAGAGAGAGAGAGAGAGAGAAAAAAAAAAACCAAAATGAGCCAGAGATAGATACAGAGACAGAGAGGGTAAGGAACAGACAGAGATATACTTAGACAGAAAGAATGATAGTTAATGGTTGAGCTAAAAGGATAAAACAGAAAATCAACAAGTTAAGCCTCACATGACTGGGTGTATGAGCAAACACCAATTTATATTTAGATAAAAAGATAAAGATCAGTTATTACTGTTTATTCCAGTAAATGGTCTTGGTGTCATTCAGCTGACATTGCCTGCTCAGAGACCCAGACTGTGTTCAACACATCGCAGAATACACACACCATACACTCTTTGCTCAAAGGCCAGATGTATAATACCCAGCAATCATCATCTAAGGGATCTGCGTCTTGCTCCCTCCAGGCCAAACACAGTCCCTTTCCACAGAGACCACAATGAGTGACCTTAACAGTACCCATAGACTTGGCCAGGTAGTGACTGTGCTAAGGGGCTGACAGTGATAGAGGACAGTGGTGTCTGTGGTTACAGAGAGTGTGGAGTGCAGACTGAGACATGTCATCTGCATACATCCTCATTTTGTTGTTCATGGAGTTATTGGTGGCACCAACTAAGTTCCCTCGCCCATACTGACAAAAACAGTCACTGTGCCACTGGGTAAATGAGTGGCTGCCTCCCCTGAGCCATGCTGTTTGATACCATTGTATTTTGGGAATGCTTCCAGGCTTTGGCAAGTTCCTATCCCTAGACCAGAGCCAGTATCTTTCAACCAGGATAAAACAATGCATTGACTATCATAAAGCAGTGCACAAAGTGTAACTTCTGGAGCTAATTTCGGCCGTGTGGCTATTAGTGACAGACTTTGGTGTCTGTTATGGTCTACATTTTAGAATTGGGGATTAGACCAGAGGTACATAGACCTGCCAAATAGGATTTGTGACAAAGGGAGTGTGGATATGGGACAGTGTCACAAAACTCACAAATTCTCCAATCCACAATCTCTGAGGGTGGAGCCATGCTAAAGATCACTCACATGGTGATTGCTGGTGAGCCTGAGTTCTGGAGCACTTCTGTCTGACAATAACTTGTGGGCAGAGAATATGGTGGTGATTACTGTCAAGCAGAAAGCCAGTCTGGAGTACACATGACCCTTGGACCAAGCTGCTTCTCAATGTGGCAAACCAACAGACAACACATGAAATGTCAGCCGCACTAATCCACAGCCTCACACTTTCAACAGCTGGAAAGTGATGACATTAACACCAGCATAAGTGCTGGCATGGACAGGTTGATTCATAAACACTAACTGCATCAAACCACACAAAATAATCCAACAAAGAACCACAAAGGGAAAAGCAAAGAGGCAAGGGGGAGCCCCAGCGTCAGCCTTAGTTTCGGAATTTTAGAACAGCAGTACATGATGGTATCTCTACTGATATTAATCTCTCTCCCCCTCATACTGTCACTCAGAAACCCCTCTCCCCCACAGTAACCTGTTTTAGTGACTGTATCTCTCCTGATATTAATCCTTCTCCCTCACACTGTCACTCAGCAAGCCCTATCCCCCACACTGCCCTGCGTTGGTGACTGTATCTCTACTGATGTTAATCCAGCTGAATCATTCCCTATGTTTAAGAATAGGGTGTGTTAAATCGAATTGGAATTTTCTTGACACTTTAAGGGTCTGACAGTGAGACTCCCCCCTTCCAGACAGAATACATCTGCACCATTCCATCGTCCTTTGCACCACAGTTTGTCCAGGAGAAAGTGGAGAGGTGTTTTGGGAGGTACCTGTACGAAGAAGTACACAAAAGCCAGTGGCACGATTAGCAGAGCAAACCACGGGGTACTGGCGACTACTACTATCATGGTGGACAGGGAGACGAAAAATGTTGCAAGGAACATCTGGAATGTCAGGGGAATGACTTCATCAATCACGTTAATGTCCTTGCCGAAGCGATTGATGATGCGTCCGATGGGTGTGGTGTCAAAGAATGCCTGTGGTGTGTGCAACTTGTTGTCCAGGAGCCGTGTGTGGAGCTGCCGAGCAGCAGCTAGGCCTCCGAGTGCCAGTGTGAAGGAGGAGATCAGAACTAGGATCCCTGTGATGGAAACATAATGCAGTTCCAGAGCAGAGGTTAGCACATAGATGAGACATTGTACAGTATCCCCAACCCCCTCCCCAACCAGCACCAGTCCAACCCCAACCATCCCAGTACTGTGCATGCAGTTAGTCCCTTCTCCCAAGTGCTGACAATGTCAATTAGATTGGTGAGCAGTGAAGGGATTAATCTGAGCTCAGCTTCATTATTATTCTGTGAAGGTGTACACTTAAACCATAAGCTTCACCAAGAAATTAGTAGAAATGTTTCAATAATTTATTTAGCTCTGAAATCTACAGATTTTTCCAAATTACCACAAGGACCTCTGGACCCCTTCAGTAATTGAGAGACAGAATTATTCCTTTTACAGATGCAAACTCCTGAGTGGTACAGACCATTCAAGCCCCATCTGCTTCATGGCAGAAATTGTTATTAGTTGCTGATGAACATGCTGCCTCCTGCTGGCTCAGTTTCTAAGTGTAGGATGGGCCTTACCTTGTGTGAAGCCGAGTGCCGCATACACTCCTACCCGCATATAGGTTTGGTGCTGGGTCCTGTTGAAGTTGGGGTCATTGGTCCAGTCACTTAGCCAGAAGTTGGCACCGATGGCTGCAGCATTTTGGCAGCAGTACAGAAAACAAATCACAACAGAGATGAAGGGACCGACTGCCTTCAGGTACTGCCAGAATACAATCAGTTTAACCTGCCGTCGAAAGACAGGATTCAGTGACTCATTAAATCAATTGCTGTTATTTAGACACATGCTTCACTTTCACCCCGACCCATTTCCTGGCAGCACGGCTGAGTTCAGCAACTCCCAGACTCCATTATCTCAATCCCGACGGCACTGTGCAACTCAGACTCTATGGTATTTTGTCGCCAATCTCCAGGAAGCATAGGAAATCACAGAGAAGCTGATGGGAAGTAATAAATACCAGCATGGGCCAAATGGGCTGAATGGCCTGTTTATGTGCTGCAACATCACCCAGGAGGAACCAGCCTCGTTACTGACACAGTCTCCTCTTTGAGCCTTCCACTTGGGTTATATTCACCATTCACTATTCCAAGTGTCAGAAACTTTGTGAATCTGTTGCTGCTATTGTAATTGTAAAGCACACCACTTTTTGTTTCTCTTTACTCTGAATTGTGGCCTAAAATGGGATAAGATACAGCCATTTTTTAAAATTCCATGGCACCAATGGAGGGTCTGAGACACCATGGCACTACAGATGGGCACAGAGTAGGCTTCACCCAGGAAAAAGTGCTGATTGGTTCATGCTGAAGACTTGTGGCCTCCACAATTGGTCCTCAGTGCATGAGCTAATTCTCCAGTTGGCTCCTGGGCAGGTGGTTAGAGAGTGTATATACAATACAGAGGCAGAAGCCTCCAGACTGCTCTCTCTTTGCAGTAAAGAGGAAAGTTAACTATTCTCTCCCACCAGTTCTTATAAGCTGTTGCGTCTAACCAGTGACTGAAAGACTGAACAATGAGCATTCCATTTGCCCTCTCTCTATAACAAACTGAAGGTACTTGGAAGAAGCAACTGAGAGCAGAAGGATTCAGAAAGCAAAAAAGGTATGCCTCTTTGAATCCTGTGGAGAGTGCTATTGAGCTGAAAATGTGTTGCTGGTCAAAGCACAGCAGGCCAGGCAGCATCTCAGGAATAGAGAATTCGATGTTTCGAGCATAAGCCCTTCATCAGGAATGGGCTTGAACTGTGTTTCCCCAATCTTTTTTCTCCACTCATAACATCTGTGTGTGTCTCTGTCTGCATGTAACTATTGGTGTTTAAGAAGGGATCAGAGTTTGGATAATAGAATTATATGCTGCTCATTTCACAATTTTTGTTTGCTTGTGGACAGAATTGAAGTACAGAAATCTGGCCAGAGTTTCTTGTTCACCTGAGTTCATCAGACATGAAAATTGGAACTTTGATTAAATCTTCAACTTCAGTGACACCCGCGAGCAGAGGGACTTGAGTGTAAATGCACTTTCCCCAAGTGGGTCACAGCATGAGAGACAACTAGGGCTAAAATGCCTTTGTTAAACTTTTAGAATTTGAATTCAGTTCTTTAAAAATCTGGAAGCAATAGAATACTAGTTCAAGGAAAACTTCTCATGAAGTTGGGAGATTGTCATAAAAACCCAAATGATTATCTGACGCCCTGTACAAGGAGGGAAATCTGCTGTTCTTACACTGTATGGCCTATGTGCAACTCTGGACCAACAGCAACGTCAAGGACTTTAACTGCTCTCGGAAATGACCCGATAAGTTTCAGTTGCTAAAACAGTGGGTGGTTCATCCCTACCTTCTTAACGATAATGAGAATCAAGAATAAATGCTGACTTTGCCAACGATCCCTACATCCTGCAGTGAATAAGTGAGTGTCTCAGAGTAAGATACAGGTAAACAGATAAAGGGAAACTTCAGGGAAAGTGCTGGGACCTCAGTGCCACTGCGAGAGGGTGGTATGTGAACACAGCTGGCAAGAGTGACAGAAGTGTGAACGTACCCTCCCAGTTTCTGCTGTCTCAGCCTGGATCAGGTCCTTTGGTTCATTCTTTGGCTGTGGAACAGTATCTACCACCTTCTTCTTCTCACTCAGTCGCCTCCTTGTGGATTTCCAAGTGGATGCCTCACCATCTGATGAGATGACACTGATTTGTCTGATGGAGGAAGAGCAAATAGCAGAAGGAAAATGTCACCAGGAACCATCATTCAATTCATCAGGGAGGGGGAATAATGCAGATCTCAGTTGGATAAGGTTACAGGGTTTCAGTCCCTAAAGATGACTAATGAACAAGGCAGAACTTTAGAAATATTGGTGAAAGTTGTAACAGCCAGCATTATTGAGATTAAACTGTAAACTTTAAACTGTAGATTATCAGCTGCTATGGTGGGATTTGAACCCGTCTCCAGAACATTAGTCTGGACCTTTGGATTACTAACCCAGTGACATGACAACTATATCACTGTCTTCCCAAACATGGAAATAAAATTCATAGTTTGGGAGACGATTTGTAGCTCGGGTGCTCGTTGTTGTGGTTCTGTTCGCCGAGCTGGGAATTTGTGTTGCAGACGTTTCGTCCCCTGTCTAGGTGACATCCTCAGTGCTTGGGAGCCTCCTGTGAAGCGCTTCTGTGATCTTTCCTCCGGCATTTGTAATGCTTTGTCTCTGCCGCTTCCGATTGTCAGTTCCAGCTGTCCGCTGCAGTGGCCAGTATATTGGGTCCAGGTCGATGTGCTTATTGATTGAATCTGTGGATGAGTGCATGCCTCTAGGAATTCTCTGGCTGTTCTCTGTTTGGTTTGTCTTATAATAGTAGTCTTGTCCCATTCGAATTCATGTTGCTTGTCATCTGAGTGTGTGGCTACTAAGGATAGCTGGTCGTGTCGACCTGGACCCAATATACCGGCCACTGCAGCGGACAGCTGGAACTGACAACCGGAAGCGGCAGATTCAAATCACTATAAATGCCGGAGGAAACATCACAGAAGCGCTTCACAGGAGGCTCCCAAGCACTGAGGATGTCACCTAGACAGGGGACGAAACGTCTGCAACACAAATTCCCAGCTCGGCGAACAGAACCACAACAACATGGAAATAAAATACTCCACTGCACTATTTTAAAAAGCGGGGGAGACATCCCATGTCCTGAATAAGTTTATTCCTCATCCAACATTGAAACATAAATTAGCTGGTCACTTTGACATCCCTACAGACATTTGATTGGCCATAAACGTAGAAAATGAGGAAACTGGTGAAGTTCACATTGATGCCCTGGGGTTGAAAAGTTCTGAGGAGGAAGATGAGGCGTTCTTCCTCCAGGTGTCGGGTTTGAGGGAGTGTCGATGGAGGAAGCCCAGGACCACCCACCTCGGCAGAGTGGGAGGGGGAGTTGCAGTGTTTGGCCACGGGGTGGTGGGGTTGGTTGGTGTGGGTGTCACGGAGATGTTCTCTGAAGCGCTCTGCGAGTGGGTGCCCTGTCTCCCCAATACAGAGGAGACCGCAAGGGGCTAAACAGTCTAGTCCTGCTCCTGATTCACTGGTTGTTTGTCCACTGTAATTTTAGGCTTCAACACCACCAGTTACAATGCTACCCATCTTGGTTATCAGTAAGTTTGGATTAGTAGCTTTCTGTTGTAAAGGCCACTCTTTTTAATTTTAGTTTGATTATGAACAGAATTAGGAAAAGGACTGTTTTACAACAAAAGACTGAGCCAGGATTTACAGTACCTTTAAAAGGCAAGTTACTGAAACCCACCATGGGCCATTGTTGACACTGTTTCTTTACTGGGCCCAGCACTGGGACCTATACACAGCGAGATTCAACCAGCAACAAGCAGCTGATTGGTTTGTGACATTATGACCAGGGATGCTGGAGGTCATCAGCCTAACAGCAACAACTGATTGGTTCTTGGGCAGCTGAACAGCTTGTGGGTGTGGATGATTGAGTGAGAAGCCTATGGACCTCTGGGAAGGGAGTTGGTGTCGCCCTCTTGCTGCCTCCAGTGAAATATTTGAAGCTAAAGAAAACCAGATATTTGCTTTCTCCTCCCAGCTGCTGGAAGCTGTTCTCTTTAACCAGTAAGTCAGAGACTTCATAATTTGTGAACCAGTCACTCTGTGCTTCCTAGGAGAAAACGAGGACAGCAGATGCTGGAGATCAGAGACCCAGAGTGTCGTGCTAGAAAAGCACAGCCGGTCAGGCAGCGACAGAGGAGCAGGAGAATCGACGTTTCGGGCATAAGCCCTTCATCAGGAGAATCCACCTCCGCCCCCCACAATGCTCCCAGCCTCATTCCTGATAAAGGGCTTTAGCCGAAACGTCAGTTTTCCTACTCCTCGGATGCTGCCTGACCTGCTGTACTTTTCCAGCAACACACTCTCTACTCTGCTTCCTGTAAAGAAGGGAAAGAATCTGATGAGAGATCAGATAACTGAAGGACTTGTGAAACAAAAGGGATGTCCCATCCAGTCCTGGGGACTGGTGAATTGAACAGTTTGCTAGTTCTCTCTCCACTGTAACATTAGTTTTTTTGTCTGTTCTGAAGGGTCACTGGATCCCACACGTTAACTCAGATTTCTCTCCGCAGATGCTACCAGACCTGTTGAGATTTTCTAGCAATTTCTGTTTTTGTTTTGGATTTCTAGCATCCACAGTTCTCAGTTTTTTGTTTTATGCCTGCCTGTACTTGTCTGTGTGCATAGGGCAAGTATGGAAGGGGATTAGAGTTTTAATTAGTGGTTAAATGCCAACAGTCCAAAGTTATTCACTTGTGGTTAGAATCTATTTAATTGTAATAAAGAGTAATTTTTTGTGAAGTACTACTCCCTGGTCTGTGCTTTCTGTCAAACTTGATTCTATCAGATGGGTAAATTAGGGACTGTGTAATTTGATACAATATTCTGAACTTTTTAAAATTCAATTCTGGGACTTGATTTCCAGTGTATGATCTCAGTGAGAAGTGGCACTGTTTCTCAAAATCATTTCCTGAATACAGTACACAGGTTAGGCCTCAACACACCTTTGTGAGCCAGCACTGCTAATTAACATACCTGCTCATTATCCCCACTCTGGATGACAAAGAGGAGACAGGCTCCAAACCAAGTCATTAACTCACTTTCAATTCCACAACCTTCAACTTTAGCTCAGTCTGCCTTGGGGAATTTTATAAAATATCTTCAGTAAGATCTCAGCTGTGAGAATAATGGGGCTGTTATGGTAGAGGATTTTAACTTTCCAAACATAGACTGGGACTGCCATTGTGTTGAGGGTTTAAATGGAGAGGAATTTGTTAAGTGTGTACAAGAAAATTTTCTGATTCAGTATATGGATGTACCAACTAGAGAAAGGTGCAAAACTTGACCTACTCTTGGGAAATAAAGCAGGGCAGGTGACTGAGGCGTCAATGGGGCACTTTGGGGCCAGTTACCATAGTGATGGAAAAGGATAGACCAGATCTAAAGTTGAAGTTTTAAATTGGAGAAGGCTAACTTTGAAGGTATTTGGCAAGAACTTTCAAAAGTCTAGATTAGAGTGGTGCTGGAAAAGCACAGCAGGTCAGGCAGCATCCGAGGAGCAGGAAAATTGACATTTCGGGCAAAAGCCCTTCATCAGGAATACAACTTTCAAAAGTTGATTGGGGGCAGATGTTCGCAGGTAAAGGGATGGCTGGAAAATGGGAAGTCTTCAGAAATGACATAATGAGAGTCCAAAGACAATATATTCTTTTTAGGGTGAAAGGAAAGGCTGGGAGGTGGAGGGAATGCTGGATGACTAGAGAAATTGAGAATTTAGTTAAGAAAAAGAAGGAAGCATACTCAGGTATAGAGAGGAGAGATCAAGTGAATCAGACTATAAAAGCAGGAGAAGTATACTTAAGAGGGAAATCGGGAGGGCAAAAAGGGGACATGAGATAGCTTTGGATTCTCCTTAACCCTATTTGCCAAAGGGTATTTAGAAATACATTGAGGGCAAAAGAGTGACTAGGGAGAGAATAGGGCTCCTCCCAGATCAGCAAGGCAGCCTTTGTGTAGAATAGCAGGAGATGGGGGAGATACTAAACGAGTATTTTGCATCAATGTTAACTGTGGAGAAGGACATGGAAGATATAGAATGTAGGAAAATAGATGGTGACATCTTGAAACATGTCCATATTACACAGGAGGAAGTGCTGGAGGTCTTAAAACACAAAGGTGGATAAATCCCCAGGACCTGATCAGGTGTACTGTAGAACTCTGTGGGAAACTAGAGAAGTGATTGCTGGGCCCCTTACTGAGATATTTGTATCATTGATAGTCACAGGTGAGCTGCCTGAAGACTGGAGGTTGGCTAACATGGTGCCACTGTTTAAGGGGGTAAGGAAAAGCCAGGAAACTATCGACTGATGAACCTGACATCAGCGGTGGGCAAGTTGGAGGGAATCCTGAGGGAAAGGATGTACATGTATTTGGAAAGGCAGGCGCTGATTAGTTGATAGTCAACATGGCGGCATGGTGGCACAGTGGTTAGCACAGCTGCCTCACAGCGCCTGAGACCTGGGTTCAATTCCCGCCTCAGGCGACTGTGTGTGTGGAGTTTGCACATTCTCCCAGTGTCTGCGTGGGTTTCCCCCGGGTGCTCCGGTTTCCTCCCACAATCCAAAAATGTGCTGGTTAGGTGAATTGGCCATGCTAAAGTGCCCATAGTGTTAGGTGAAGGGGTAAATATAGGGTAATAGGTCTGGGTGGGTTGCGCTTCGGCGGGTCGGTGCAGACTTGTTGGGCCGAAGGGCCTGTTTCCAAACATGGTTTTGTGCGTGGGAAATTATGTATCACAAACGTGATTGAGTTTTTTGGAGAAGTAACAAAGAGAATTGATAAGGGCAGAGCGGTAGACATGATCTATTTGGACTTCAGCAAAGCGTTTGACTAGGTTCCTCAAGTTTAGATCTCATGGAATACAGGGAGAACTAGCCATTTGGATACAGAACTATCTTGAAGATAGAAGACAGAGGGTGGTGGTGGTGGTGGAGGGTTGCCTTTCAGACTGGAGGCCTGTGACCAGAGGATTGCTTTTTGTCATTTATATAAATGATTTGGATGTGAACATTGGTGTCATTTGCAAACTTACTAACAAAATTGGAGATGAAGTGGACAGTGAAGGAGGTTACCTCAGAGCACAATGGGATCTGGATCAGATGGGCCAATGGGCTGAGGAGTGACAGATGGAGTTTAATATAGATAAATGTGAGGTGTTGCATTTTGGAAAGGCAAATTAGGACAGGACTTACACACTTAATGATAAAGTCCTAGGGAGTTTTTGGAACAAAGAGACCTTGGAATGCAGGTTCATAGTTCCTTGAAAGTGGAGTCACAGGCAGTTAGGATAGTGAAGGTGGTGTTTGCTATGCTTTCCTTTATTGGACAGAGCATCGAGTACAGGAGTTGGGAGGTCATGATGCAGTATATTGGTTAGACCACTTTTGGAATAGTGTGCACATTTCTGGTCTCTCTCTCCTATTGGAAGAATGTTATGAAACTTGAAAGGGTTCAGAAACTATTTACAAGGATGTTACCAGGATTCGAGGGTTTGAGCTACAGGGAGAGGTTGAATAGGCGGGGGCTGTTTTCCCTGGAGCGCGCATGCTGAGGGGTGACTTTATAGAGATTTATAAAATCATGAGGGGCATGGATAGGGTAAATAGATAAGGTATTTTTCCTGGAGTGTGGGAGTCCAGAACTAGAGGGCCTAGGTTTAGGGTAAGAAGAGAAAGATATAAAAAGGGGCAACTATTACACGTGGAGAGTAGTGGGTGTAATAAATGAGCTGCCAAAGGAAGTGGTGGAGGCTGGTACAATTACAGCATTTTAGAGGCATTTGGATTGGTGTATGAACAGGAAGGGTTAAAGAGGGATATAGGCCAAATGCTGGCAAATAGGACTAGATTAGCTTAGGATATCTGGTCAGCATGCATGAGTTGGACCGAAGGGTCTGTTTCCGTGCTGGACATCTCTATGACTCTAAGACCATATAAATAACATCCACAGAAACCCCTGTCCACCACTTAAGTCATCTCTTCAAAAAATTAAATTGCATTTGTCAAGCATGACATCGTTATTAGCTAAAAATAAAAGTGTACAGTCACCCTATCCTTGAATTCTAGATTTTAGTACTTTCCTAACAACAGATGTTTGGCTAACCAGCATACCACTCCTTAGTTTCCTTATTTCAACTTCCTTTAACAGCAGGTTGACGAGCAGAATTTGGCTGTAAATTACTTTGTAAGTTTTAGAGACTGAAGTACTTTCTTTTAACTCCAGATTCCCTCCAGCTGATCAGAGTTGGGAAACACCTATCGTTTCCTGGCTGTGGGGCCTCTTGTGGTGCAGTGGTAGTGTCCCAACATCTGACCCAGGAGGCCTGGGTTCAAGCCAGACTGCTCCAGAGGTGTGTAACAACATCTCTGAATAGGTTTATTAGAAAATATCTCCTTTTCTGGCTTTGACAGCTGTCTATCTCATGGACAAGGTTCCCTCCTAGTATTGGGCAGGGTGAAAAATCAATACAATCTCCAAAGCCCTGAGCCAGTCCGACTACAGCCCAATGTATTTCAGTCTTTAATATGTTCTCAATCAAGACAGATTCCTCCGTTCGTCTGAGAACATATCAGGTCTAAGATTGGAGGCCTTTGGTTACGTGCATGATGTACAGAGGCTACAAAACAGTCAACAAGTCCCAGAGAATAGAATTCAAATGTGTGGAAATTTTTAATTGACCTAAAACTAACTGCCTTAATTGTCCGTACCCAGTCTGGCTCTTTGTGATTCCAATTCCAAATCAAAATGATTGATTCTTAAACTGACTTGTATCGGGTGAAATTTGAATTTAAATTAAAAACAAATTGGTGATAGTAACCATCAAACTATATTCTGAAAAAGAGACATACCAGTCTCAGTCTCAATGTTAACTCTGTTCTCTCTCCACAGATGCTGCCAGACTTGCTGACTTTCTCCAGCATTCTGTGATTACAAAACAATCATCGAATGTGATAAAAACTCACTGGGTTCACGGACATCCTTTAAGGAAGGAAACTGACGTCCTTACTCAATCTGACCTACAAGTGACTCCAGACCCACAGCAATGTCGTAAACTCTGAACTGACCCCTGAATTGACTGAGTGTGACATTCAAGGAAAAAAGTTAAAAATCACAACGCCAGGTTATAGTCCAGCAGGTTTATTTAGATGCACTAGCTTTCAAAGTGCTGCTTCTTCATTGGGCAGTTGTCAAGGAAAGATGGGGATGGACAATAAATGCTGTCAGTGATGCTCCCATCCCATAAGGGAAGAAAATAAATAATACAGCTCACCACTATCTTTGTCGGGATAGACTGCAAATTCCTACCTTCTCAATGATCCCCACATCGTTTGCAGTGATTACAATTTATAAATAGTATTGTGTAAAACATATTTCCCAAGAGCATTACAAAACCAAGTATGTCCCCAAGCCACAGGAGGAGACATTTGGTCAGGTGACCAAAAGCTTGGTCAAAGAGGTAAATATTAATGAGTGTTTTAAATGAGGAAAGTGACCTGGAGAAGTGGAGAGACTACCATATAGTAAAATGACCAGACTCACTGAAACCAACTTCAAAGCTTACAATATATAGATCTGAACTTATAGCTGAGTTACTGATCCAACTCTGTCATTACACTATCATACACTGCTGATCAGAGTTAGTGAAGAGGTCAGGAATAGCAGACTTACTGCTGCACATCCCAATAACTGGACATTGCTTTTCTTGTTGGAGCTCCTGCTGGCTAAGGTTAACTCATTTAACACAGAACACATCAGACCTGGGATCACCCTGCCTGTGTGTGTCTGAGCACCATACCGACAGATCTTGCAGCAAGTAAGCCACCTGTGGGAGCTCTGGAACAAGCTTTAAGAACCTCCAGACATCACTGATCTGTGCGGCTCTGGGTTAATGGATAAAATGATAACAGAACTGTGCACGTACCTCATGAACTGTTTCCGTGCCTCTGCTGCTGGGGGCTCATTGTCACCCAAATCAATGTGGTTACTGAGGGTATCCTCCCCAAGAAATTCCTCCTCTTCATCGAGTACTGAGAAACAACAAGAAAGGACTTCATAACAATCCAGAGTTAGACCATGCTGGTCTGTGTGAGGGTTACACTCAAAACAGAACCCACCCAGAAGCCTGGAACAATGGCCATGGAAAGTCCTGCTGCAGAGCACTTTGCTGTTGGCTGGCCAGCCGATTCCAAACGAATGACAGAACTGATTTCATAAACAATTTTATTGGGAGCTAAACTTAGACTGTATGGGGCAGGATACAGTCCTGATTCCCAGGAAAAGGCCCAGATCATAGAACATTCCCTGCAGAACCAGCTGGCAACAACTGCTCCTTCACTGGCATTCACTCAGCTCAGATAGCAAGAAACAGAGAATAAGAGAGAGACAGATGGATAGAGCTAATTCCCTGATTCATGCCTTGGTGTTAAGAATGCTCAGCGTCATCAGCAGGCAGGCTTTCATGAATGGTTTCTCTTTAATCATAACTGGCTCTTTATCCTCTGGATTAACAGTTTACTTTTTAATTTTGCAATCCTGGTGGGAAATCTCAGACAAAGCAAGTATCAGGAATCTAACTCCAACTCCAGCACTTGCCAGGGTTCAAGACCGACCATTTGGTACAGTGACCTTGTTTACCAATGGGCACCAGAGCCCAAAAGCTCTCTCTGAACCAACGCAGAGGGAACGTTCATCAATGCAAAGATCAATCTAGCCTAGTGATCAGCACCAAGTTCACCCAGTCTGCACAGAAACCTCGGTCAGTTGCTTGCTTGAGCTAGAATGTGCTTATGTGACTGGTCTGTTATATTGTCTGGTTTCTGTAACATTGCATGCATGTGTCCACCTGTGTAATTGAGGGGGAATGCTGGTCTGGGCCCAATAACGTAAGTAGGAGATAGCAGTGGGAAGCTGTGCTTGGAGTCCCAGGAGATAGGAGAAGTGCTAAATGAGTATTTTTCATCAGTATTCACACTGGAAAAAGACAATGTTGTTGCGAAGGATACTGCAATACAGGCAACTAGACTACAAGGGGGTGTTAGCAATTCTGGGCAAGTGTGAAAATAGATAAGTCCCCTGGGCCGGATGGGATTTATCCCAGGATTCTCTGGGAAGCCAGGGAGGAGATTGCCAAGCCTTTGGATCGGATCTTCATGTTGTCATTGTCTACAGGAACAGTGCCAGAAGACTGGAGGATAGCAAATGTTGTTCCCTTGTTCAAGAAAGGGAGTAAGACAACTCTGGTAATTACAGACCATGAGCCTTACTTCGGTTGTGGGTAAAGCGTTGGAAAGGATTGTAAGAGACAGGACTTATAGTCATTTAGGAAGGATTAAGTTGATTAGGGATAGCCAACATGGTTTTATGAAGGGTAGGTCATACCTCACAAACCTGGAGTTCTGTGAGATGGTGGATGAGGGCAAAGTAGTTGATGTAGTGTATATGGATTTCAGTAAGGCATTTGACAAGGTTCCCCACAGGAGGCTATTGCACAAAATGTGGAGGCATGGGATTGAGGGTGATTTAGCATTTGGATCAGAGATTGGCTAGCTGGAAGAAGACAGAGGGTGGTGGTTGATGGGAAATGTTCATCCTGGAGTTCAGTTACTAGTGATGTACCGTAAGGATCTGTTTTGGGGCCGCTGTTTGTTATTTTTATAAATGACCTAGTGAGGGCATAGAAGTATAGGTTAGTAAATTTGCAGATGACACTAAGGTTGGTAGAATTGAGGCTAGTGACAAAGGATGTTGCAGGTTAGAGGGACATAGATAAGCTGCAGAGCTGGGCTGAGCTGAGAGGTAGCAAATGGAGTTTAATGCGAAAAAGTGTGAGGTGATTCACTTTGGAAGAGCAACAGAAATAAAAAGAGTTCTGGGCTAATGGTAAGATTCTTGGTACTGTAGATGAACAGAGAGATCTCTGTGTCCATGTACATAGATCGCTGAAAATTGTCACCCAGGTTGATAAGGTTATTAAGAAGGCATATGAAGTGTTAGCTTTTATTGGTAGAGGGATTGAGTTTTTGAATCCGTGAGGTCATATTGCAGCTGTACAAAACTCTGGTGCGGCCACGTTTGGAGTACTGCATATCCGATCACCGCATTATAGAAGGAATGTGGAAGCTTTGGAAAAAGAGTTCAGAGTAGATTTACCAGGATGTTGCCTGGTATGGAGGGAAAGTCTTATGAGGAAAGGCCGAGGGACTTGAGACTGTTTTCATTAGAGAGCAGGAGGTTGAGAGGTGACTTAATTGAGACATATAAGATAAATCAGAGGGTTAGATAGGGTGGACAGTGAGAGCCTTTTTCCTCAAATGGTGATGGCTAGCAGGAGGGGACATAGCTTTAAATTGAGGGGTGATAGATATAGGACAGATGTTAAAGGTAGTTTCTTTACTCAGAGTAGAAGGGGCGTGGATCACACTGCCTGCAATATAGAGACGCGCCAACTTTAAGAGCATTTAAATATTCATTGGATAGGCATAGGATGAGAATGGAATAGCGTAGGCTTCAGATTGGTTCCACAGGTAGGCGCAACATTGAGGGTTGAAGGGCCTGTCCTGTGCTGTAACGTTCTATGTTCTATGAGTTTCACAGTCACAAACTTACCATCTGGAAGATTGTCTGCAGCATGAGTTTTGGAGAGATTAGAGGGAAAAAAGAAAAAAGGTACAAAAGTGAACATGTTATAACCTGCAAGAGCTGGAATTCAGCATGCTTGCTGTCTGTCTGTCTGCTCTCAATAACACTGCATGGTAAGGTGGAACTGGCATACACCAGCCCCACCCTCTGTGCTTCACAAACTCTGGGTTATTCATCCTTTGGATCAATTGTGCTTCCCCCTCCTCTCCCCTTTCTTTCTCTTACCCTTTTAATGCTTGAATGTTACAGTGCAGGAGACTATTCAGTACAGAAATCTTCTCCTATGGCTTTGCAAGATCTGATTAGACCCAACTGAATTTTTCCCATAGCCTGACAGTATCTTCCCTTTTAAGCATTCATCCAAGTTCCCCTTTTGATAGTTCCTGCTGAATATGCACCATTGCCCTCTGAGGCACTGTCCTCAAGGTTCATGTGGAATAAATATTCTCAACTTTCCCCGAGATTTTCTCCGCGGTCTTGGTTACCAACATTTCAAATCACCGAGAACAGTTTAGTTTTACTTCCTTTATCAAAAGCACTATACAATTTCGAATATCTCTATCAAATCTCCTTTAATCTTCTCTACAGCAGAGAATAATCGCAGTTGTTCTGTTATTCCCTGCACCCTAAAAGCAGAATGAGATCTAACTAAATATTTTAAGAAGTTTCAGCACAATTTCCTTGTGTTGGGTAATCTATTCTTCTCTCGAAGAAACCGAGAATTCTGCATTTATTTTGATTGACAGCTTCCTGGACTCATTCCATCGCCTTCAAAAACAACACACCAGTTAATGCTTTGTTAAAATGCTGTAGGTGTTAGCGCCTAATAGTCATGTGACAGTTTTCCAATTACCTTGGGCCTCTGCCCTCAGCCCTAAAATCCTCCTACCTGTTGGCTCATCTTCCTCCAAGTCATCTCGCTGGGCGTAGTTTCGTAGGAATTCTGCAAAGGCTCCGTTCTGGTTCTGCAGCTCCTGATATGATCCCATCTCGGAGATTCTGCCATTCACCAACACCACAATCTGATCCACTTGAGGCAGGAAGCTGATCCCGTGTGTCACAAGTACTCGAGTCTGCAAAGGCAAAATAAAACCAACAAGAGGTCAAAGGCTGCAGCACAAATCACACTGTGAAGAGAGCAGATAAAACTATTCAGTACCCAGTCCTCACTCTCACGACAGCGGGAACGGAAGGGAGGGAATCATGATGGCCTAAGCAAACAAATATTCAACATGATCACCAGTTTCCGCCCTGGCCTTCAAATTCATTTATTCACTGGTTTCATCAAGAACCAGTTTCAGAAAACACAAATATTTTTTTTTTAAAGATATTTTTATTAGAAATTTAATATTTTGACAGATTTACAAAAATAAACAGAACTTTCAAGCACAAACATTAATATAAAAATAGATCTTAAATATATAATCATCGAAATTCAAAGGAATGATACTAAAGAAGAAAGAAAAACAATGAAACTCAGTTAACTACTAATCTAATCCACAATTATCCAGAGTGTATAGTTGAGTCACTTACATCCTTCAAACAAGAGAAAATGTTCTCTAATACACTCATAACAGTATAATAAAAAGGAAACTATTTCCAAACAATAAGAACAAAAAAAAACATGTTTGAATGGAGATCCTCCCCCTTGTTCTCAGGGGGCCTTACTTCCTTTCTAAAGGTCCACCATATCCTCTCCCAAACAGTGTCCCACCCTTGACCCGGGTGCTCCTTAATAGGATTTAGATATAATACCGAGCTAGAGTTAACAGTGAGCGCCCCACCCCCACCCCTCCCCACCCATACCTGAGTATATCTGATAGCATCAATGCCATGTACAAACACACATAACTATAAAATTACAACTCCAACAGATTACAGTTAAGTATAATAACATAAAATAGCAAGGGAAGACAACCCTGCTCCCAGAAGCAAAAGTAAAGTAGAGTAAAGTATCCACTTCTCCCCACGGAGTGTGGAAGAGGCAAGCCAACATAAATTGTCTCTTACGATTTATTTAAACGAGTCTAAAAGTTCCTTAGCCTCTTCTGGTGATCTAAAATTATACTCGGATCCTTCGTGGGTAAAGCGTAACGTCGCTGGGTAGCGTAAGGTGTATTGAATATTTAAGTTCCTTAGACATTTCTTCACCTCATCAAACGCCTTCCTCCTTCATGCCAAAGCCGGGGAGAAGTCCTGAAATAACATAATCTTGGATCCTTCATGGATCATGGCTTTAGGATCCTTTCCAAGATTTCTGGAGGTATCCAGGAGTATCTGCCTCTCCCTATAACTCTGCAGCCGGAACAGGACCGGGCGTGGGCGCTGGTTTGGGCCAGATCCGTGTACTGCGACCCGGTAGGCCCACTCCACCCTTACCTGGTCAGTTTCAGCCCCCAGGTTTAAAAGCTGGGGCAGCCATCGCTCCAGAAATGCTGCTAACTGTCCCTTCTCTTCTTGTTCAGGGAGGCCCAGAAGACGGATATTCTTTCTCCGATTTCTATTATCCAGGTCATCCATGTAGATTTCAAAGGCCCGGACTCTCTGCTCCAGAGCTCGTACCTGTTCTGCAGCTGTTTGTGCTGCAGCCTCGGAGGTCGTGGCCTTTAGCTCCGCCCCCTCCACTCGGCCCTGTAATTCCTCGAGAGCCTGGCTGTGTTTCTGCAGCTTTTCTTCGAATGCATTCCATCTCTGTCGGGATTCTGCAATGAAATTGACGAGTGTCGTTTCCAGCCTGGCAATCATCTCTACAAGGCCTGTTTTTACATCAGCTGCAGCCGGAGGAGGAGAGGAGGGTGGGGGAGGGGTCTTTGTTTTCTGAGAGCTGCGGGATCCCTTTCGTTTACTCATTATCCACTTAATATTAAACTGCTTAAATATAATAGTAAACAGCTAATTAAGGTTAGAAAATGTTTTTGGGTGGTTTGGTAAGTGTGGTGGGAGTGAGTAACTCACTTTACCCAGGTTTTGGGAAGAGCTCTGTAAACTCAGACTTGCTGAGTCGCTGCCATCTTGGATCTCCGAAAACACAAATATTAACTCAAATATGTCACCACAGAGATATTCTGCATTTCCATATCAAGTCATATAACCTAACAGAGTAATACATTCAGCTGCGTTGCTGACTGCACCATTCAGTTAGATTTGATCATTGTTTATTCAGGGTAAAGGTCACTCACGGTGTAAATTATAGAAACATGAAAGACAGGAGCAGGAGGCGGCCAATGGACTCTTTGAGCCTGCTCCACCATTCAATGTAATCATGGCTGATCATCCAACTCATCCTGCTGTTCCTGCTTTCTCAAAAGGAAACCATACCATTTGATTCCTTTAGCCCTAAAAACTACATCTTAGTTTCAAACATTCAATGCTTTAATCGCAGCCTCTTTTAGTGGGAGTGAATTCCCCTCTCTGGGTGCAGCCATTTCAGATCTTAGTCCAAAATGACCTAATCCGTATTCTCATATCTTAACAGCTAATTCTGGACTCTCTGGTCATTGGGAACATCCATCCTGTGTGTATCCTGTCTCCTCCTGTTCAAACTTTATAAGTTTATAAGAGATGCCTCTCATTCTTCCAAACTCCAGTGAAGTTTTTATTTATTTGAAGATGTGGTATTGCTGGTTCGGCCACCATTTTATTGCCCATCCATAACTACCCAGAATCAATCACATTGCTGTGGGTTTGGAGTCACATGTAGGTAGACCAGGTAAGGATGGGAGTTTCCCTTCTCTCGTCCCAACTGATCCAGACTGCCATCCCATGAAGTAGCTTGGGAAAGCTTTGTTCTTTTCCCTCCATAACTGGAATATCCTTCCTCAAATAAAGAGGCCAAAACTGCACGGACTACTCCCCGAGCAGTGTCAGCAGGGCCCTGTACAGCTGCATGAAGAAATCCCTCTCCTGTACGTGAATCCTCACTAGGGTGGTCCACATGCAGTTTACTGCCTTCACCACCTGCCGTACCTGCATTGCTTACCTCAGTGACCGGTATACGAGAACATCCAGGTTCTGTTAGCCTCCTCTTTTCCCAATTTATCACCATTCAGATCATAATCTGCCTTCCTGTTTTGGCTTCCAAAATGGATAACCTCAGATTTATCCACATCATGCATCATCTGCCCACTTAGTTTGTCCAAATCCCATTGCAATGTCTCTGGATCCTCCTCACAGCTCACCCTCCCACCCAGCTTTGTGTCATCTGCAAACTTGGAGATATTACATTTTGTTCCACCATCGAAATGATTAATTATTGTGAATAGCTGAGGTCCTGGCACTCATCCATGCGGTACCCCACAAGTCACTTACTACCCGTTACTCAGAAAAAGAGCCAGCTACCCTTGCTCTTTGCTTTGTCTGCCAACCAGTTTCTATCCATGTCACTACTCCACCCCAATGCCATGTGCTTACATTTTAAATAGCAATCTCTTCTGAGACCCTACTGAAAACCTTCTGAAAGTTCAACTAAACCACACCCACTGGCTCTCCCTTATCAAAGCCTACTAGTTTCACATCCTTGAAAAATTCCAATAGATTTCTCAAGTGTGATTTCCCTTTTGTATATCCATGCTGACTGTCTGATCTTGTCACTGTTTTCCAAGTGCTCGGTTATTAAATCTTTTATAATGGACTCTCGCATTTCCCCAACTTCTGATATCAGACTGACCAGTTAGAATTCCCTTTTTCTCTCTACCTCCCTGTGAAAGTACAGAGGTTACATTAGCTACCCTCCAATCCATAGGAACTGTAACAGAGGCTACAGAATCTTAGCAGATGACCACCAAAACGTAAACTCTTTCCAGGGCCACTTCCTCAAGTACTCTGGGATAGAAATGACCAGAAGCACATTACAGCAGAGGCTGGAATCTGTCCAGAAAACAGCAAATACTGGAAATCACAGTGGGTCAGGCAGCATCTACCGAGTAAGCAAGCTAAATATTTGAGTCTAGATGACTCTTTATCAGAGCTCAAACAATCAGGCCCTAGGGATTTATCTGCCTTCAATCCCACCAATCTCCTGAATGGTATTGATTTCCTTCAGTTCCTACCTTTCACGAGACCCTGTGCTCCCTAACATTTTTGGGATGTTATTTATGTCTTCCTTTGTGAAGGCAGAACCATAGTATGTATTTAATTGGTTTGCCATTACTTGTTCCATTTCTGACTGTGAAAGGACCTACATTTGTCTTCATTCATCTTTTGCTCTTCACAAATCTATACAGGTTTGTTTTTACGATCAGCTTGTATGTTCCCTGCACACGTTCACACTATTTTTCACTCTTTAATCCCTCCGTCTTCCTTTGCTGAAATCCAAACTGCTCCCTCTCCTCAGGTCTGCTGTTTGCTTTAGACAATTTGTATGCCCCTTCCTTCAATCTAATACTATTTCTAATGTTCCTTGTTAACCAGAGCCAGCCACCCTTTTCGGTATTACGTATGCACCAGACAGGAATGAACAATTGTTGCAGTTCATCCATGCTCTCTTTAAACGTTCGCTATTATCTTTCAACAGTTATCCATTTAAGCTACATCCCCAATCAGAATCAACTCACACCTCATACCACCAGTTCCTTTATTTCGATTCAGTCTCCGAATCAACAGTATCACTTTCCAGCTAACTGAAGAATTTTATCATATTATGGTCACTGTTCACAAGGAAACAGCCCTTCCTGATGAAGCGCTTATGCCCGAAACATTGATTCTCCTGCCCCTCGGATGCTGCTTGACCTGCTGTGCTTTTCCAGCACTACACTTTGACTGACTCTCCAGCATCTGCAATCCTCACTGTCTTCTAGTTGCTATTCCCAAGGGGCCTTGCACAGCTAGTTTGCCAAGTATTTCTCTCATTACACAGCACTAAGATGGCCTGTTCCAAAGTTGGTTTCTCATTGCTTTGATCCAGAAATCCATCCTATATACACTCCTGAAATCCTCTTCTACAGCTTTGTTACTAATTTGATTTGCCCAATCTACATGCAGATTAAAGTGACCCATAATATTATAGATATTCCTGTAGTGTTTGTATTCTAATTTCCTGTTTAATGCCTTCCTCAGCATTAGCACTAAAAGGTTGAGGCTCAGTATACAACTCCAATATTGTTTTCTGTCACTTGGGGTTTCTAAGCTTTACTCGTCCAGATTTCATTCACCAGAGTTCTTAAATTAGAGAAGTTACATTAGCTACGCTCCAATCCATAGGAACTGTTTCAGAGGCTACAGAATCATGGTAGATGACCACCAAAATGCACACTCTTCTAGGGCCACTTAAGTACTCTGGGATAGAAATGATCAGGAGCAAATGACTGCAGATGCTGGAATCTGTACTGAAAACGACATGGATGCTGGCTGACCTGCTGCGATTTCCAGCATTTGGACACTAAGCTAGCTAACATTTGGAGTCTAGATGACTCTTTCTCAGAGCTCAGAAATGATCAGGCCCTGGGGATTTCTCTGCTTTCAATCCCAGCAGTTTCCTGAATGAGTCTTCCTCACTACGTTAAATTCCTCTTTGACTAGCAAGATTCCCTATCTCCTTTTTTGTCTGTCCTTCCAAAAATCTGAATGAAACTGGATTTTCAGTTCCCTTTTCCTAGCCACATTCCCGTGATCCTAATTATATCGTATTTGTTTAAATCTGCATAATTAATTCATCCACTTCATGAATGCTCTGTGCATTGAGACACAAGGTCGTAATAAGTGTCTCTTTAACATTCGAGACCCATTCACATTATTTTGGACTGCAGTTCTGTTTGATAATTGCCCTTCAATTCTCTATCACTTTTCTTACATTTCAAACTGTCTTTTGCCCTTATTTCCTCTCTCCGCATCGGGTCCCATTCCCCCTGCTATTTTAGTTTAAAGGCTCCTAACCATTCCAGCAAATATTCCCCTGGGGTCATCAGTCCTGGTTTTGCCCTAAATATAAGAAGCTAGGGACCAAGTTTGAAAAGTAGGGCCTTAAAAGCAATCTCAGGATTACTACCAGTGCCACAGATGTATCAGTGGCTGGGGTGGCGTGTGTGTGTGTGTGTGTGTGTGTGTGTAGCGGTGCAAGGAGGGAGGATTTCAGAATGTTGGGCTTTTGGGACTGGTTCTGGTTCGGAGAGAGTTGGGACTCCAGAACGTCCTACATCTGCTCCAAGACATCCTTGGCCTTGGCACCCAGGAGGCAACAGATCATCCTGGAGTCTCCTTTGCAGCAATGGAAGTCCTTCCACTATTACTATTGCTTTCCTAACACGTATTCCTTCTCTCCTCTGTTGCAGAGGTGCAATGAATTTGGCTTTGCTGCTTTCCTGAGAGTCCATTTCCCCACACAGCAGCATCAAAAGCTGTTTGCAGGAGAATGGCCACAGGGGACTCCTGTAGTTCCTTCCTAACTGTATAGACTCTGTTGATTCGAGAGAAGAGTCATTTACCATGTGACTACGCAGGGTTGGTGAAAGATATTTTACCATGTGAGTACGCAGGGTTGGTGAAAGATATTTTACCATGTGAGTACGCAGGGTTGGTGAAAGATATTTTACCATGTGAGTACGCAGGGTTGGTGAAAGATATTTTACCATGTGAGTACGCAGGGTTGGTGAAAGATATTTTACCATGTGAGTACGCAGGGTTGGTGAAAGATATTTTACCATGTGAGTACGCAGGGTTGGTGAAAGATATTTTACCTTTCCCTTCAACACTCCTTCTGGGCCGATGACTTTATCGAAAATGTGTTTCGCCACATGGGCATCCACAGCCGAAAGGGGGTCATCCAGGAGGTACACATCCATGTCGCTGTACACAGCTCGTGCCAGACTCACCCGCTGTTTCTGCCCTCCGGACAGATTTATTCCCTGTAAAAGGAGCATTGGATAGTCAGTGTAAAGCCCTAGTTCAGAGACTGATGGAGAAGGTAGATGTGAGTGGAGACACTTACTTTTTCACCAATCTCAGTCTGGTCTCCTCCAGGAAGTACATTCAGGTCAGTGATGAGTGCACAGGCTTCCAGAACCTGTTGGTATTTCTGTTCACTAAGGAGCTCCCCAAAGATAATGTTGTCTTTCAAGGAGGCATTCCGAATCCAGGCCTGCTGAGGAACGTAGGCAACAGATCCCTGCCAGTTAAAAGGAAAATACTTATGTATGAATAACTGCAGTCTTCACAAACGAACCTTTCATTTTTAAAATTACACTCACATTATCACCCAAAACCATTATCTATTTGATGGTAGCCACTTACATCTGAAGTATTCAGAATTTAAGCAGAAACAGCTAGATGCATTCACTATTTCGTACCATCCTTATGTTGTAATAAATAAGAACATGCCAAAAAGCTCAGTGCATCAGCTCCAAACATATGTGACTCGCTGATTTTGGATCAGAATCGCTGCCCCCATTTTTGCTGCTGTTAACTCATCATTGTCACTGAAAGCTGCTCTAGACTCATCAATCAAGAATCGAGGAGCAGTAGGCCATTCAGTCCATCAAATCTGTTTCACCATGCAATCCAACCATGGCTGATCATTTACTTTAATGCATTTACTCCACACTTTCCAAATTCCTTTGACAGATTTCTGAATACCAATCTCTACCTTAAACAGACCCAAAGGCTCAGCTTTCACACTCTCTGGGACCTTCCAAATATTCATAATCCTCAAACTGAAAATATATTCTCCTCATTTTGATCCCAAGTGGCATCACTCTCACCTTGAAGTTGAGCCTCTGGTTTTAGACTTCTCAATCAGCTTCACTGGATCCACCCTGTCTCGGCAATTAACTACTTTATAAGTTTCATTGAGATCATCTCCCATTTCTTGAAAGTGTAGAGAATACAGTTTCCCCGGTCTCTCCTCATAAAACAGTTTTAGCAGCCCCAGGACAAATCTGATGAACTTTCTTCGCACTCACTGTACAGCAGAAATATCCTTCTTGAGGTTTAAACGTGTGTGGTCTAACCAACTGAAGCAAGACTTTGTTACTCCTGTCCTCAAATCCTCTTGTGGTAAAGACCAACATATCATTAGCCTTCCTCATTCCCTTTATTTGCCCCATTAGTAATTGCATTACCACTTCTTCAGATATTTAATCCATCACTTCTTACTGGAGTTGATCCATCAACATTACACAGAGCTGTGCCCATGAGTGCCTGACTGCGATTTTAACTATAGACGTCCACCTGCCCCGAGGAATGAGTCAGAGAGTGGGGGTACTCACATGGATTGCCACGCTGCCCTCCAGCTTCTCCATTTCTCCCAGAAGAGCAGAGATGAGTGAGGATTTACCACATCCAACATGACCAACCACTGCCACCAGGGAGCCCTGTGGCACCATCAGACTGATCCTGGATTAAACAAACAAGAAAAAAGGACAATTTGCAGGTTTCACTTTTAGAATCAGAAGTTCCAAGGCAGCACAGAGACCCAGGTAGCTGGATCACCGCAGCAAGAGAGACTTCAACCCCAGGGCATCAATGTGGACTTCAACAGTTTCCTCATTTCCCCTTCCCCCACCTCACCCTAGTTCCAAACTTCCAGCTCAGCACTGTCCCCATGACTTGTCCTACCGGTCTATCTTCTTTTCCATGTATCCACTCTACTCTACTCCCCCCCCCCCCCCCCCCCCCCCCCCCCCCACCAACCAATCACCTTCATCCCCTCCCCCACTCACGCATTGTACTCTATGCTACTCTCTCCCCACCCCCACCCTCCTCTAGCTTATCTCTCCACGCTTCAGACTCTCTGCCTTTATTCCTGATGAAGGGCTTTTGCCCGAAACGTCGATGTCGCTGCTCCTTGGATGCTGCCTAAACTGCTGTGCTCTTCCAGCACCACTGATCCAGAATCTGGTTTCCAGCATCTGCAGTCATTGTTTTTACCTAGATCTATTGGTCAGTCAGGAAGCAACACAACAGGATTTAAACTCAAGGTTTCAATTAAGGGACTGACAGAGGAAAGGAATCTCTCAGGGAACTCTGAGCAAGGGTGAGTTAGGTTAACTCTGTCTTTTACTTGCACCTCAGGGTCAGAGCTTCAAGTCTAATTGCAGAATTTGGAGCATGTTCCTATCAGACATTCCTACTGAAGTGTGCCAAAGTGTCAGTGTTTGTGGATCACTGCACTGCCACAGGCTAAAATGTGCTCAAATTCAGTTGTTCTTTCTTTGAAAACAAATATATAATTGCATTAGAAGCAGTCAGAGAAGGCTAACCTGGCTTGTTCCTGGACTGAAGCATTTGAGAAGAGACTGAACACACTTGGCCTGTATTCAGTGGAGCCCAGAAAACTGAGATGTGACTTTATTGAAACATACAAGATCTTGGGGCAATGACAAGGTGGATAGTCAAAGGATGTTTCCTCATCCTGAAGTAGAGCAGAACTGGGAACACTTAAATAAAATGTCTTCCTTTTCAAGATAGATATGGAGAATTTTTTCTTTCCTCACAGAGTAATTAGTTTGTGGAATTTGCTTCCTTGGTGCACTGTAGAAGCAGGATCATTGAATCTATCCAAGGCCGACTCAGACTGAGTTTAATAGGAATGGGAATTACAGTCATGGGCAGACAGGGAAGAGCAATTGAAACAACAAGCAGAAGGCCTGAATGGTTTGATCCTGCTCATGAGTTTTATGACTGTCTCTCGTTGCCCATTTACCCACAGCAACAACATTAACATTGCACACACTCAACAGAAGGAGGGAAATGAATTCAACAGATTTTTGCTTTTCATTGTTTGGCAATTTCTTGTTTAGTTCTTCACAATCAGGAAGGTTGTAATGAAGCTTAATGCAGGGAGGAGGGAAGGAGTACGAATGCTTGAATATTTGAAGCAGAGGAGTACACTCAAGAGGAGGGAGAAATTGGTGAGAATAAGTCCAGATGTGAGATGGACCTTCACCAATCAAACACAATCCATCCCTTGCCTCTTGTGTCTAACCTTAAGCCATTTTTGAATTACCTGGGAGCTTGGGGAACCTTTTGTTCCCTCACTGCTGCGTCCAAGGCAATGACTTGGCCAATAGAGTCAACTTGTCAATCAATCAGCCCTCTTTACCTTCGTAATATAAACTGACGTGATAGTTTGAAATTCAGCATCCTTGCATTTAGCCAGATGAGTGCAAGATGAGAAGTTTCAGCAAAATATCACTCTTCAGAAATATTGGATTGAAGTTGTCTTGGAGAGTACATGAAGCCATAACTGAGTGGGTGAAACTGTGGCCCAACAGGCCTGCAGCACTTGGAAACAGGGACCACAGGGAGGAAGCCTCACGCTCAGCATCAGCATCCCCATCCCAACTCTCAGTCAATGCCTGGAATGCCATACAGTACTCAGAGCCCTCGGCAAAGTGCTTGTCCCCAGTGTCTCCCTCACCAATCCATCCAGAATCTGGTTTCCACCTTATCCCAGTGGAAGTACTTTAAGGTTTTACTGTTAAACCTTTGAAGTGCAAGATCACAACTTGAAACATGCTTACCCATCGAGAACAACAGGATCAGTCTTTCCCCAGCTGAAGGTTCCGTTCAGCATGGTGATAGCATGTCCTACAAAACAGAAGAGAAAAGTTAGAGATAGACAGTGTCAGAAGGGAAGACACAGGAGGAAAGGATGTAATTGAGAGACACAAACGGCGCGGGAGAGACAGAGAGCGAGAGCGCATGATAGCAGGAGCGTGCAAGAGGGGGAGGGACAGAGAGCGAGAGCGTGCGGGGGGGGGTGGAACAGAGAGCCAGAGGTGGAAAGACAGAAAAAATGAGAAAGAAAGAAAGGGAGAGAGACAGGGAAAGAGAAATGGGTGATAAAAATAGAGGAAAAGGGTTTTGGAAGTAAATATATTAAAAGAGAGTAATGAAGGAAGAAAATGACTAAAAGAGGAGAGAAATCACAAGAGAAAAGGGGTGTGATTACGCAAAACACTGCAATATTTCAAAATATTGAGATTAATGCAAAACAGGTTCAGACAGAGGACAATTACCTGTTGCAATTTTTTGTCTCTCAACATTTGTGGGATCCAATTCATCATGACTCAGGAAGTTCTGCAATCGCTTCAGTGAAACAGTGGCCTGAGAAAGAAAGAGAGTACAATGGATGCAAACCCCAGCAAGGGCTAAATGCAGAGACAGAAAAAGAGGAAATTCACAATTAGATAATTTAAATAAAAGGACATCTTCTATATTTCTGGAGAAACATCAGCCTTTGAACAAAACACCAAATCAGCAGTCACCCACAGTCCTTTGAGGGGATTTGATGTTCGTGTCAACTGCTTTCAGAAAACAAAGCTCCCCCCGCCCCGCCAGTTCTCTCTTACCTTGGAGAATTCAGTCCGAGGACAGAGGATGTGACTGAATGTACTGGATGGACTGGCCAGATAGTTATTTTTTTTGCTTTATCACTTTATGTCAAATTTATATTAAAATTCTTATAAAATAAAACTCAGCATCTGAAATGGACCGAATTTGGCAGGTTGCTTAGCAGATGATAGAAGTAGGATGTCTATGTCCCATCAACCCTGCCTCTTGCCAGGACTGATCACTTATTGTTTGTCACAATTCCCCCTCAAGATATCAAACTTGACTATACCATTGCCAGTTTGTGCCTGTGCCATTCTAAATTGATGCTAGCTCAGTTCAGCTCAATTAGGCGGAGACCAGAAAAAAAAAGTTGCTGCATCCAAACCTTATGAGCCTTGGCTTCTAGAAGAGTCCCTGGGAAGAGGCCAGATAAAATGAAACAAATAACTTTCTGCAAAACATCATTTTTCAACTGCTATAAAACAAGTTGAGATCACTCAGCTGGTACCTCTGCCACCTGGTCTGAGCAAACACTGCAGTGTCTAAGGGTCAGTGCTGAGCAAGCGCCATACAAGATAATCCATACTGAGGAAGCTCTGTACTGGTCGAGTGATCATCATTTGGGTGTGATATTAAAACAGAGTTCCTGTCTGATTTCGGAGGTGAAAAAGACCCCATGGCATGTTGAAGAGCAGCAGGCATATTCTCCCAAGTGCCCTGACCATTTTTTCTCTCTCAAATAAGTTCACTAAATAGGGTTCTGAAGAAGAGTCACTTGACTTGAAACGTTAGCTCTGCTTTCTTCGCACAGATGCTGCCAGACCTACTGAGTTTCGCCAGCCATTTCTGCTTTTGTTTCACTATATATAGAGCTCTGAAGAAATGTAACATTAGATTTGAAATGTTAACAGTTTCTCTCTGCAGCTGCTGTCAGAGCTGAGTTTCGCCAGCACTTTGTCTTTTTATTAAAATACTTGACTGGCCATTTTCTCATTGCTGTTTTGAGGAAAGTAGCCGTGTGCCTCAAGACTGCTGTATTTGACACATTGTAATACTGAACACTGTTTAAAAATTGGCTTGAAGGCATTTTCAGATGTTCTAAGGAGATAAATTTGCATTACAGAAATGCAAATACTCTCATATGATTCTCTTCAGCCTGACCCAAAGCCGCACCTTCCTGGAAGAAAAGCAAGACACGCTGGTCACCTCTCGGCCCTGATTTGACTCTACAGGCTAAAAGGGATTTGTTCCCCTCACTTGCCATCTTCAATGGACTCTCTCTCTCTCAACGGTACAAGAGGACGTGGTCCCAGGAAGTTCTCACCTGAACCACACCACTGATGACTTGAGGCAGCATGTTGAGTGGAAACCGGAGGATGTTGAACAAAGACAAGGAGACAAAAGCTTTCTGTGCATCCAATACATTATTCTCGTCAACAGTCACATACACCGCAAAGGTTGTCAAGGCAACCTAAATTAGAACAGGAGAGAAATGACAACCATTATGTTGAAGGCTTAGTGGAAGTCACCCTAGGAGAAAGTGAGGACTGCTGGAAATCAGAGTCAAGTGCGCGGTGCTGGAAAGGCACAGCAGGCCAGGCAGGGTCTGAAGTGCAGGAGAATAGATGTTTCGGGCATACGCCTGATGAATGGCTTATGCCCAAAACATTGATTCTCCTGCTCACTGGATGCTACCTGATCTGCTGTGCTTTTCCAGCACCACACTCTCAGCTTAGTGGAAGTGAATACTTTCCCACATGTGACTACCATTAACACTCCCAATGCAGGTACAGCATGGGATTAGATATACAGCAAAGTTCCTTCTAACTCTTAAACTGAAACTGAGCTCCTCTACACTGTCCCCACCAAACATTCCCACAGTAAGATTGTGTACACTTAATCATTCTGTTTAAAGAGATGAACTAACTCAGATACTGGCATCAGCTAAGGCCTTTTCTAGCTGTACTAGGGAGGTCCCTGGACTAGTCTAACCTGATCCAATCTTTTTCTCTCTTTATTCATATATCACCTATTCCTAGTTACTCTTGATAAAGTGGCAGAGAGCTGCCTTACAGAGGGCTGCAGTCCATGTGCTGTAGGTATACCCACAATGCTGTGAGGAAAGGAGCCCCAGGACTTTCACCTAGCAACACTGAACAACGGCGAAATATTTGCAAATCACGAGGTGAATGGCTTGAAGGGGAACTTGTAGGGGGTGGTATTCCCAGGTATCTGCTGCCCTTGTCCTTCTAGATGGAAGTGGTCATGAGTTTGGAAGGGGCTGTCTAAGGAGTCGTCATGGATTTCTGCAGTGCACCTTGTAGATAGTACACCCTGCTGCTACTGAGCATTGGTGGTGGAGGGAGCAGATGCTTTGGATGAGGTGCCAATCAAGTGGGCTCTTTTGTCCTGGATGCTATCAAGTTGAGTGTGTTGTTACAGCTGCATCCATCCAGGCAAGTGGGGAGCATTCCAGCACACACCTAACCTGTGCCTTATACATGACAGACAGGCTTTGAGTGGTCAGAGTCCCAGCACGGAAACAGGCCTATCAGCTTAACCCATCCAAGTCAACCAGGTTTCCTAAACTGGACAAGTCCCATTTGCTTGCATTTGGCCTATATTCCTCAAATCCCTTCCTATCCATGTATCTACCAAAATGCCTCGGAAATGTTGTAATTGTACCCACCTCTACCACTTCCTCTGGCAACTCATTCTATTTATTCACCACCTTCTCTGTGAAAACTTTACCTCTCGGGTCCCTTTTAAATCTTCCCGTCTCACCGTAAATCTCTCCCCTCTAGTTTTGGTCTCCTCTACCCTGGGGAAAAGACCTTGGCTATTCACTTTATCGGAGCTCTTTATGATTTTATAAACTTGTACAAGGTCACCCCTCAGCCTCCTATGATCCAGGGAAAGATGTCCCAGCTTATCCAACCTCTCCTATAACTGAAATCTTCCAGTCTCATCGAGATCCTTGTAAAGTGTTTCTGCATTCTTTCCAGTTTCATAACATCTTTCCTATAGTACGGCAACCAGAATTGTACACAGTGCTCCAAAAACGGCTTTACCAATGTCTTGTACAACCGCACTCAATACTCTGACCACTGAAGACAATCACGCCAAACACCTTCTTCATCACCCTGAGTACCTTTGATGCAACTTTCAAAGGAACAATATACCTGCACTCCTAAGTCTCTGTCTGACAATACAGCCCAGGCCATGAGGTTGCAGATTATGTGCGAAATACAATTCTGCAGCTGTCGTTGGCCCACAGCACCTCGTGGATGCCCACTCTTGAGTTGCTAGATCAGTTCGAAGTCAATCCTATTTCCCATGATGGTAATGTAACGCAACACACTGAAGGGTAAGGTCAACATGAAGGGGAGACTTCATCTCCAAAAGGACTGTGCAGTGAACACTCTTACTGATTCTTTAATAGACAGATACATCTACAGGAGGCAGATTGGGGAGGTTAAGGTCACGTATGTTGTCCCTCTTGTGGATTGCCTCACCACCTGCCCAGTCTAGCAGATACATCCTTGGTGCTTCTGAGCCATTCTTGGTGACTGAAGTCTCCCACCCAGAACATATTCTCACCCTCTGTTTCCTCCAAGTGATGGCCTAATGATTTTGTCATTGGACTGTTAATCCAGACAATCAGGTAATGATCTGGGCAGCTGGGTTCAAATCCTGCTGAGGCAGTTGAAGGAATTTGAATTCAATAAAAATTTGGAATTAAGAGTCTAATTATGATCACAAATCCATTGTCAATTGTTAGAAAAACCCATCTGATTCACTAATGTCCTTGAGGGAAGGAAACGGCCATCCTTACTTGGTCAGGCCAACATTTGTCTCCAAACTCAGCAACATGGTTGACTCTTAACTACCCTCTGGGCAATAACTGCTGACCTAGCCAGTGACACCCTCACCTTGGGAATCAATGTAAAAAACACTGTTGTCCAACATGGAAGGGTACAGATTCTTCAGCCAAGGGGCTGGTAATCAGCAGGAGGTTCCCTGCGCTGGTTAGACAGGACATAACCAGTGATGAGGAGGGTGGTGGTGTGTGCAGTATTGTCTCTAAGGTATTTTTCTGTGAGTAGGACTATAGCGGGCTGTCGCTTGATTTGTTTGAGACAGAACGCCTCCAGTTTTGTTCACTATCCCCGGGTATTAATGAGGAGGACTTTGCAGAGTCAACAGGGTGTGCTTCTCTTTGAGACTTTGTAGTAGTTGGCACAACTAAAGAGCTTGCTTGGCCATTTCAGAGGACATTTAAAGAGTCAAACATTGCTGAGAGTCTGGAATCACATGTCAGCCAGAACAGATCACGGTAGCAATTTCTCTTCATTAAAAGGCAATAATGAATCTGATCAGTTTTTGTGGTCTTCACTGGACATTCAATTCTAGATATTCTCTAGAATTTAGAAGGTTGAGGGACCTACTCAAGGTCTTCAAGATATTAACAGGACAAGATAAGGTAGATAAAGACAAAATATTTCCATTGATTAAAGATTCTAGAACTAGGGAGCTTGGATTAAGGATCAGGGTCAGGTCATTCAGGAGAGATATTAAAAAGCACTTCCTGTAACAAAGAATATTGGAGGTTTGGAACTCTCTTCCTCCAATGGCAGTCAATGCTATTACATTTGTTATATTTAAATCTGAGATAGACAAAGGTATCAATGGATATGGGCCCAAAGCAGCATATAGAGTTAGACTACAGATCAGCCATGACCTTACTGCATGAGGCTCAAGGGGCTGAATGGCCTACAGCTGTTCTTGTATTTAATGAATTCAAAAGCCTTGGTGATTTTTGAACCCAGGTGCTCGGGTGTTCTTGGATGAGCACTTGAAGCATCGTAACAATCAAGGCTCATGCAGGAAAATGGAACTTCTGGATGAAGGTGTATATATTTGGGTAGACTCAATCGACCAAAGGACCTCTTCTGTACTGTATCAGCCTGTGATTCTATGAACTTGGATTGCTAGCCCAGTGACAATACAACTACACAATTCTCTCCCCATTGGACTGATCAATGTTATATTTAGCAAAGTATTGCCGTTCTGAGGAAGAGCCACTTGATCTGAAACATTAACTCTATTTTCTCTCCAAAGTTGCTGCCAGACCTATTGAGCTTTTTCAGCAATTTCAGTTTTTGTGGCAGTGTTTTGCCGTTGCTTTCTGAGGGAGAGTAGACCAGGAAACTCTTCCATTCTTCCTGCCTGCCATCAGGAGCATATGCAAAGGATTTACAAGTTGCTCAATTTGTTTGGATACACTACAAACACATGGCCTAAAATTCCTGACCAATGACTCGAACCAGGACGATCTGGCCCAGAGGTAGGTGTGTTACCACTGTGTACAGTCCTAACCTGCTCACATTTCACACAAACCTCCTTCCATCCTTCAACTGTCAGTGTCACCACGATTCTCTTCTCTGCAAAATGCTTTTCTAGCCTTCACAAATAACCTACATGCCAACTTGTCCCAGTGAATTCCTCACTCAGGAAGATGTGGGTCCTCCTACTGACCTGCACCTGGGACTGAGTGTGCTACAGGCGTCACTGTGTACACCATATGGACTCAGTGCCATGGGTGATTTTATACACACAGGAGGGATGTCAGGGGAAATGAGCTCAGGATCATGTTCATCAGGTAACCTTCAGTGAAAAAGGAAGTCATCAGACAGTGTTGATAGGAATGGAATTGTCTACCATATAACCACGTTTGAATAATCACTGACATTAGAAGAATGAGACATATCAATGAAACCAGTTTTCCATTGATAGCTCGTCCTTCATAAAGGGACAATGCCTCCATTTAAATGGATCACATGGTTTTCAAAACTCTCTCTTATCTTGGTAACCTCATTCCGCCATACTCCAATCTCAGATCGCTTCTTATGCTGGCCTTTCAGGCATTCTTGATTTCCATCACACTGACACCGATGGCCATACTTCAGCTACCCAAGTCCTGAGCTCTGTAATGCTCTCCCTAAATCTCTTCGCCCTTGCCCATCTCTCTCTTCTTCAAAAGACTCCTTAAAAATTACCTCTTTGGACAAGCCTGTGGTCACCTGCCCTAATATCACTCTGTGTGGCTCAGTGACAGAGTCCATAAGACATAGGAGTGGAAGTAAGGCCATTCAGCTCATCAAGTCCATTCCGCCATTCAATCATGGCTGATGGGCATTTCAACTCCACTTACCAGCATTCTCCCCGTAGCCCTTACTTCCTTGTGACATCAAGAATTTATCAATCTCTGCCTTGAAGACATTTAGCGTCCCGGCCTCCACTGCACTCTGCGGCAATGAATTCCACAGGCCCACCACTTTCTGGCTGAAGAAATGTCTCCGCATTTCTGTTCTGAATTGACCCCCTAGTCAGTTTAGTAACACTCCCAAGAAGCAGAACAGGATGTTTTATAATATCAAGGCATTACAGAAATACAACTTACTGCCAGGGAGAAACCTAAAGATTACAAAGTTGTTAAAGGAGCAGGTACTCACAATAAAGGGGGCAGTTGTCCAAGTGAAAGTGGATAGGGCATTGAGGTAGGCAGCTTTTTTCAGAATACTGAGCTCCTTCTGCCGAATAGCCAGGACCTTCTGCTCGAAAGACGCTTCCCAGGCATACAACTTCAGCACCTTAATACCATTCAGGATCTCATTCATCAGCTTAATCCGAGCGTCTTTGTGTTGCATCTGTTGCACCTACAGGGTGAAAGAGATCACAATCACATCATGTGGTTTGCAAAAGATGGCAACTGTATCACAGGCTGGACACGTCGCAAAACAGGGCTGGGGAGGTGAGAAGAAAAGATAGGTCACACATGGCAAAGGAGGGTCAGTTCTTTCATGTAATCATGGCTAATTACCCAACTCAAACAGCCTGTTCCTGCTTTCCCCCTATATCCTTTGATTCTTTTAACCTCAAGTGCCATATCCAAAGCTTTCTTGAAATCATACACCATTTTGGCCTTGACTATGTCATGTGGTAGTGAATTCCATTGGCTCACCACTCTGGATGACAAAATATCTTATCTCAGTCCTAAATGGTTTACCTGGTATCCTTAAACTGTGATTCCTGGGTCTGGACATCCCTGTAAACAGGAAAATCCTTCTTACATAGACTGTCTAGTTCCATTAGAATTCTATAGATGTTTATGAAATCTCTCCTTCATTCTTCTGAACCCAAGGGAATATAATCCTAATTGATTCAATCTCTCCTCATACCACATGGTCACACAATCCCAGGAATCAGACTGGTAAGCCTTCAGTGCACTCCCTCTATAGCAAGAGCATCCCTCCTCAGCTAAGAAGACCAAACTGCAGACAATATTTCAGGTTTGGTTTCACCGAGACCTTCTACAATTGCAGCAAGATGTCCCCGCTTCTGTACTCTAATCCTCTCACTACGAGGGTCAACATTTTCTTCACTGCCTGCTGACCTTCGGTGACTAGTGTACGAGGACACCCATGTCTTGTTGCACATTTCCCTCTCTTAGTTTATTGCCAGTTAATAACCGGCCTTTGTGTTGTTGCTACCAAAGTAGATATGCTCACATTTATCCACATTATGCTGCGTCTGCCATGCAGATGTACATTCACTAAGCCTGTCCAAATCACACCGAAGCATCTGTGCATCATCCTCCCAGCCCATCCTCCCAGCCAACTTTGTGTCGGCTGTAAATTTGGAGATCCTACACTGAATTCCCTTAACACTAATCTATAGTGTGAATAGCTGGGGTCCAGCACGGCCCCCTGTAGTACCCCACTAGTCTCTGCGTGCCAATCATCAAACAACTTGTTTACTCCTTCCATTTCCAGTCTGCCAGCCAGTTTCCGATCCATCTGAGGCTGACAGAGTAAAGAAAGCTGAAGGGAGAATGAGAAGGATTGAAGCTGAAACTAAAGTACTGAGTGACACTGTGAGAGAGTGCGTGTGTGAATGAAAGGTTATTAAACAACGGATGGGAGAAGTATCCTGAGTAAAGGGATGGAAAAGAGGAAGATACTGTGGAAAAGAATTAAGGAGTAAAGAGAGTTTTTGTGACATACCTGAAAGCTTCGACTTTTCATGGCAATCACTGCATTGAATGGGATCAGAAGAATCATCACAGCAACACCAGCCAGAACTGAAGGACCCAGGTACTGGGAAAGGAGACAGAGGCCACATTAGTCTTGGTGTCTCTTCGATGGTCAAACCCAAAACTTCAAGTCTTCGCTGTGGTCCTGTGCACCTCAAAACCACAACTTTTCACAATTTCAGAAGGAGATCAGGGAAAGGGGGTACCTGCCACAGGAAGTAAAGAGCCAGGCAGATCTGGAGTGGAGCTGACCAGAGCATGTTGAGGAAGCCGGTGAGATCCATGAATCTCTGAGCATCCACTGACATCAAGTTCACAATCTCCCCAATGGTGGATGAACGTTTAGCTGAGTTAGTGATGACCAGAGACTGAAAAAAAAGTCAAATAAGCTTAGACTTAATCATCATTTCCAATACAAGAGATGGCCTTGGGTACATCATGTCAGCAGCAGTTAACAAAGATCTGACGACATCTCATTTTTCTGCTCCTGGAGGCTATGGCAACAAAGTGAATATTCAAATTCTGCTTAAATGTCACAAGAATTTCTGACTGAATCACCCTTTCAGGCAGAGTTTCAGACTCCCACCAACCTCAGTGAAAAATCTCTCTCCATTCCCCACTTAGCTTTTTACCTTTAACTTACACTCCTTAGCTATTGATACCTCTACTAACGGAAAAGTGCCACCCTCTCCTCCATATTTATGATCCTCAAAATCGTAAACACATCTGTCAGATCCCCCCTTAACCCTCACTGTTCCAAGGAAAGCAGTCCTACCCAACCACTCCTATCCCAGGCTCTGCTGCCCAGCAAAATCCTGGTAAATCTTCTCTGCACCCTCAGGCAGTCACATCCTTCCTATATAGAAATGGAAGTTGCTGGAAAAGCTCAGCAGGTCTGACAGCATCTGTGAAGAGAAAACGAAGTTAACGTTTCAGGTCCCATGACTTCCTGAGACCCTTCCTATGATGTGATGACCGGAACTGTACACAGTTCCCAAGTTGCGGCCTAACCAATGGTTTATACAGTTCAGCATAACCTCCTTGTTCTTATCTTCAATGCCTTGGCTCATCAAGGCACTTTAATCTCACACTTCAGAAGAATTCTTCATATAGTATACCCTATTCACAGCATGCCTCTCCTGAAGTTTCTGCTGGTACTGATTCCAAAGACTGAAGCATTTGCAAAAAGAAAAAGAACTCACATTTATGTAGCACCTGTCAACTACAGAATGTTACGTATTTTGTAGTGTAGCTATTGCTGGGGTGGAAGAAATATAGCAACAAATTGTGCACTGCTAGCTCCCGTGAACAGCAGTACAATAACAACTGAATACAATAATACCAACAGGATATCAAGAATGGGAGCTTATCCCAGTCCTGTCCACAACTAATGTACGGTGGCATGGTGGCTGAGTGATTAGCACTCCTGTATCACAGTACCAGGATCCCAGGTTTGATTCCAGCCCCAGGCGACTGTGTGGAGTTTGCACATTCTCGGTTTGTCTGGATAAATTGGCTCTGGATGCTCTGGTTTACTCCCACAGTCCAAAGACGTGCAGGTCAGGCGAATTGGCCATGCTAAATTGCCCATAATGATAGGTGTATTAGGTTGAGGGGGATGGGTCTGAGTGGGTTACTCTTCAGAAGGATGGCGTGAAAAAAAGATGTGGGTGGCACAGTGGTTAGCACTGCTGCCTCACAAGCGCCAGAGACCCGGGTTCAATTCCCGACTCAAGCGACTGTGTGGAGTTCGCACATTCTCCCCGTGTCTGCGTGGGTTTCCTCCGGGTGCTCCGGTTTCCTCCCACAGTCCAAAAGATGTGCAGGTCAGGTGAATTGACCATGCTAAATTACCCGTAGTGTTAGGTAAAGGGGTAAATGTAGGGGTCTGGGTGGGTTGCGCTTCGGCGGGTCAGTGTGGACTTGTTGGGCCGAAGGGCCTGTTTCCACACTGTAAGTAATCTAATCTAATCTACTGCGCTGAACTGAATTAATTAAAAGTAGGATATTTCTGATGGTTCCACTGTTTTCTGGTCATAGAACATAAAACATTACAGCGCAGTACAGGCCCTTCGGAACTCGATGTCGCTCCAACCTGTGAAATTAATCTGAAGCCCATCTATCCTACACTATCCAATGACCATTTAAATGCCCTTCAAGTTGGCAAGATTACTATTGTTGCAGGCAGTGCATTCCATGTCCCTGCTACTGAGTAAAGAAACTACTGCTGACATCTGTCCTATATCTATCACCCCTCAATTTAAAGCTATGTCCCCTCATGCTAGCCATCACCATCTGAGTAAAGAGGCTCTCTCTGTCTACCTTACCTAATCCTCTGATTATCTTATATGTCTCAATTAAGTCACCTCTGAACCTTCTTTTCTCAAACGAAAACAGCCTCAAGTCCCTCAGCCTTTCCTCGTTAGACCTTCCCTCCATACCAGGCAACGTCTTCGTACATCTCCTCTGCACCCTTTCCAAAGCTTCCACATCCTTCCTATAATGCAGTGACTAGAACTGTACACAATACTCCAAATGTGGCTGCACCAGAGTTTTGTACAGCTGCAATATGACCTCCTGGCTCCAAAACTCATTCCCTCTACCAATAAAAGCCAACACACTGTATACCTTCTTAACAACCCTATCAAGCTGGTGGCAACTTTCAGGGATCTATGTACATGGACACAGACATCTCTGTTCATCTCCAGTACCAAGAATCTTACCATTAGCCCAGTACTCTGCATTCCTGTTGCTCCTTCCAAACCACCTCTCAGCCCAGCTCTGTAGCATATCTATGTCCCTCTGTAAGCTGCAACATCCTTCAGCACGGTCTCACCTGCACCGACCTTAATGTCATACGCAAATTTACTAACCCATCGTTCTACGCCCTTATCCAGGTCATTTATAAAAATGACAAACAGCAGCGGCCCCAAAACAGATCCTTGCGGTACCCCACTAGTAACTGAACAAAGAACAAATAAAATTACAGCACAGGAACAGGCCCTTTGGCCCTCCAAGCCTGTGCCGATCCAGATCCTCGATCTAAACCTGTTGCCTATTTCCTAAGTAAAAAATGAGGTCTGCAGATGCTGGAGATCACAGCTGCAAATGTGTTGCTGGTCAAAGCACAGCAGGTTAGGCAGCATCTCAGGAATAGAGAATTCGACGTTTCGAGCATAAGCCCTTCATCAGGAATAAGAGAGAGAGAGCCAAGCAGGCTGAGATAAAAGGTAGGGAGGAGGGACTAGGGGGAGGGGCGATGGAGGTGGGATAGGTGGAAGGAGGTCAAGGTGAGGGTGATAGGCCGGAGTGGGGTGGGGGCGGAGAGGTCAGGAAGAGGATTGCAGGTTAGGAGGGCGGTGCTGAGTTGAGGGAACCGACTGAGACAAGGTGGGGGGAGGGGAAATGAGGAAGCTGGAGAAATCTGAATTCATACCTTGTGGTTGGAGGGTTCCCAGGCGGAAGATGAGGCGCTCCTCCTCCAGCCGTCGTGTAGTTGTGTTCTGCCGGTGGAGGAGTCCAAGGACCTGCATGTCCTCGGTGGAGTGGGAGGGGGAGTTAAAGTGTTGAGCCACGGGGTGATTGGGTTGATTGGTTCGGGCGGCCCAGAGGTGTTCTCTGAAGCGTTCCGCAAGTAAGCGGCCTGTCTCACCAATATAGAGGAGGCCACATCGGGTGCAGCGGATGCAATAGAAGATGTGTGTGGAGGTACAGGTGAACTTGTGGCGGATATGGAAGGATCCCTTGGGGCCTTGGAGGGAAGTGAGTGTGGAGGTGTGGGCGCAAGTTTTACATTTCCTGCGGTTGCAGGGGAAGGTGCCGGGGGTGGAGGTTGGGTTGGTGGGGGGTGTGGATCTGACAAGGGAGTCACGAAGGGAGTGGTCCTTGCGGAACGCTGATAGGGGAGGGGAGGGAAATATATCCTTGGTGGTGGGGTCCGTTTGGAGGTGGCGGAAATGGCGGCGGATAATACGTTGTATGCGCAGGTTGGTGGGGTGGTAGGTGAGAATGCACAGGTTGGTGGGGTACCCCACCAACCTGCGCATACAACGTATTATCCGCCGCCATTTCCGCCACCTCCAAACGGACCCCACCACCAAGGATATATTTCCCTCCCCTCCCCTATCAGCGTTCCGCAAGGACCACTCCCTTCGTGACTCCCTTGTCAGATCCACACCCCCCACCAACCCAACCTCCACCCCCGGCACCTTCCCCTGCAACCGCAGGAAATGTAAAACTTGCGCCCACACCTCCACACTCACTTCCCTCCAAGGCCCCAAGGGATCCTTCCATATCCGCCACAAGTTCACCTGTACCTCCACACACATCATCTATTGCATCCGCTGCACCCGATGTGGCCTCCTCTATATTGGTGAGACAGGCCGCTTACTTGCGGAACGCTTCAGAGAACACCTCTGGGCCGCCCGAACCAATCAACCCAATCACCCCGTGGCTCAACACTTTAACTCCCCCTCCCACTCCACCGAGGACATGCAGGTCCTTGGACTCCTCCACCGGCAGAACACAACTACACGACGGCTGGAGGAGGAGCGCCTCATCTTCCGCCTGGGAACCCTCCAACCACAAGGTATGAATTCAGATTTCTCCAGCTTCCTCATTTCCCCTCCCCCCACCTTGTCTCAGTCGGTTCCCTCAACTCAGCACCGCCCTCCTAACCTGCAATCTTCTTCCTGACCTCTCCGCCCCCACCCCACTCCGGCCTATCACCCTCACCTTGACCTCCTTCCACCTATCCCACCTCCATCGCCCCTCCCCCTAGTCCCTCCTCCCTACCTTTTATCTCAGCCTGCTTGGCTCTCTCTCTCTTATTCCTGATGAAGGGCTTATGCTCGAAACGTCGAATTCTCTATTCCTGAGATGCTGCCTAACCTGCTGTGCTTTGACCAGCAACACATTTGCAGCCTATTTCCTAAGGATCTGTATCCCTTTGCTCCCTGCCCACGCATGTATCTTAAATGACACTATTATGCCCAACTCTACCACCTTTGTTGGCAACACGTTCCAGGCACCCACCACCCTCTGCGTAAAGAACTTTCCATCCATATCTCCTCCAAACTTTATCCCCCTCACTTTGATCTTGTGACTCCTAGTAATTGAGTCCCCCATTCTGGGAAAAAGCTTCTTGCAATCCATCCTGTCTACACACCTCTGATTTTCTAGATCTCAATCAGGTCCTCCCTCAACCTCCATCTTTCTAATGAAAATAATCCTAATCTACTCAACCTCTCCTCGTAGCTCGCGCCCTCCATACCAGGCAACATCCTGGTGGACCTCCCCTGCACCCTCTCCAAAACATCTATATCCTTTTGGTAATGTGGTGACCAGAACTGTACGCACCATCCCAAAAGTGGCCGAACCAAAATCTTATACAATTGTAAAATAACCAGTCAACTCTTGTACTCAATACCCCGTCCAATGAAGGAAAGCATGCCGTATGCCTTCTTGACCACTCTACTGACCTGTGTTACCACCATCAGGGAACAATGGACCTGAACACCCAGATCTCTCTGTACATCAGCTTTTCTCAGGCATTTCCATTTACTGTATAGTTCGCTCTGTAATTGGATCTTCCAAAATACATTACTTCGCATTTGTCCAGATTGAACTCCATCTGCCATTTCTCTGCACATCTCTCCAATCTATCTATATTCTCCTGTATTCTCCGACAGCCCCCTTCACTATCTGCTACTCCACCAATCTTAGTGTCATCTGTATACTAATCAGGCAATAGATACCTTCCTCTAAATCATTTATATAGATTACAAACAACAGTGGCCCCAGCATGAATCCCTGTGGGATATCACTGGTCATAGGTCTCCATTTTGAGAAGCTCCCTTCCACGACTACTGTCTCCAGTCGCCCAGCCAGTTCTCTACCCATCAAGCTAGAACACCCTTTATCCCATGCAACTTCACTCTCTCCATCAGCTTACTTTATCAAACGTCTTACTAAAGTCCATCTACATCCCTTCCCTCAACCAACTTTGTCATCTTCTCAAAGAGGTCTCTTAGGTTTATAAGACATGATCTTCCCTGCACAAAACCATGCTGCCCATTACTGACAATCCCATTTTCTTCCATATGGGAATAGATTCTATTCCTCAGTACATTCTCCAGCACTTTCTCTACCACGGAGGTCAGGCTCACCGGTCTATAGTTACATGCATGATCTCTGCTACCTTTTTTAAACAAGGGGACAACATTAGCAATTCTCCAGTCCTTCAGGTCCTCATCATGTTCAAGGATGCTGCAAAGATATCTGTTAAAGCTCCAACTATTTCCTCTCTTGCTTCCCTCAGTAACTTGGGATAGATCCCAGCTGGACCTGGGGACTTATCCACTTTAATGCCCTTTAGAATACCCCATCCAGTCTAGCAGCCTGTATCTCTGTATTCTCCTTGCCAACATTGTCTTTTTCTAGTGTAAATATTGACAAAAAATACTTATTTAGTGCTTCTCCTATCTCCTCGGAGTCCATGCACAACTTCCCACTACTGCCCTTGATTGGCCCTAATCTTACTCTAGTCATTCTTTTATTCCTGACATACCTATAGAAAGCTTTAGGGTTTTTCTTGATCCTATCTGCCAGCGACTTCTCATGACCCCTCCTGGCTCCTCTTACTGCTTTCTTTAGTTCTTTCCTGGCTAACCTGTAACTCCTAAGTGCCCTAACTGAACCTTCATGTCTCACCCTGACATCAACCTCCTTCTCCCTTTTGACAATGGATTCAACTTCCTTAGTAAACCATGGCTCCTGCACTCGACAACTTCTGCCCTGCCCGACAGGTACATACTTGCCAAGGATCTGCAATAGCTGGTCCTTGAATAAGCTCATTTCAATTGTGCCCGTCCGCTGCAGTTTCCTTCCCCCATCGTATGCATCCTAACATTTGCCTAATCGCACTATAATTGCCTTTCCCCCAGCTATAACTCTTGCCCCGCAATATATACCTATCCCTTTCCATCACTAAAGTAAACATAACCGAATTGTGGTCACTATCAGCAAAGTGCTCACCTACCTTCAAATCTAACACCTGGCCAGGTTCATTACCCAGCAACGAATCTAACGTGATTTTGCCCCTTGTTGACCTGTCTATTTACTGTATCAGGAAACCCTCCTGCACACATTGGAGAAAAACTGACCCATTTAAAAATACTTGAACGATAATATTCCTAGTTAATATTTGGAAAGTTGAAATCCCCCATAACAACTACCCTGTTACTCTCTCTCCAATCCAGAATCAGTTTTGCTATCCTTTCCTGTACATCTCTGGAACTATTTGGAGGCCTGTAGAAAACTCACAACAGGGTGACCTCTCCTTTCCGGTTTCTAACATCAGGCCATACTACCTCAGTGGACAAGTCTTCAAATGTCCTTTCTGCCACCGTAATACTGTCCTTGACTAACAAAGCTACACACCCCTCCTTTTCCAATCTTCTTTATTCTAACTGAAACATCTAAATCCTAAACCTGCAACAACCATTCCTGTGCCTGCTCTATCCATGTCTCAGAAATGGCCACAATGTCGAAATCCCAGGTACTGACCCATGCTGCAAGTTCACCCATCTTATTCCGGATGCTCCTGGTGTTGAAATAGGCACATTTCAAACCAACTTCTTGTCTGTTGCCCTCATGTGATGTTGAAACCCTACTTTGTATCTCAACCTCCTGTACACTCTAACTATAACTCAGGTTCCCATCCCCCTGCTGGATTAGTTTAAACCCTCCCAAAGAGCATGTTCCACACCCCCACCCACCCAACTCCCGGATATTGGTACCCCTCTGGCTCAGGTATAGACAATCCTGTTTGTAGAGGTCCCAAATACTCCAGAAAGAGCCCCAATTATCCAGGAACCCAAAACCCTCCCTCCTGCACCATGCCTGAACCCACGGGTTCAACTCCTCTCCACTTTCCTCACCTCGCTAGCATTTGGCACAGGCAAAAAAACAGAAACAACAATAGTTTGTTCTAGGTCTAAGCTTCCACCATTGTTCCCTGAATTTCTGTCTTATTTCCCCTTCGCTCTTCCGATATCATTTGTGGTTTACGTAGACCACAACTTGGAGCTGCTACCCCTCCCTTCAAGGATCCCAAAAACACAGACATCATGAACCTTGCCACCTGGGAGGCATCACACCAACCATGAGTCTCTCATTCCCACAGAAAGTGGTCATTTTTCTATGCTGTTTTTATAAGCTTATTTAGTTGTCTCCAGTATGGAGATTGAATGACGTACGCTGGATTATCAGCCCCACAATGTGGAAGATCAGCAGCTGTCTCACCTTGCGGTATATCGCTCCGACAATGGCGGTCCGTAGCCGCATGCCTGTTACAAAACAATACTGGAAGTGCTGGTGGAGAATGATGGTTTGCAGGGCAGCGGAGAAGAACATCAAGAATGAGATGCTGTATCCCCACCAGGTCCTGGACTCCCGGTTTTTGATGAAGGAAATCAACATGCTGGATGCAAACAAAAAAAAATCAAAGTGTGTCAGAAACTGAAGGAGAACCAGTAACTGCAGAACGAGAGGAATTAACTTCTCTCTATCCAAGACTTCCTTTAATCACAAAGTGGCTGAATTCCACAGTGCCTCTCGTTCCCCTGTACCTAGGAGCTTCCCAGTGCGATCAAACACTGAGTGCAGTCCTCAGATGAGAATTCCTGCTCATCACTTTCACAAACAATTAAGACAGCACAGAGTCTGGAAACGTTTCACCTGGAGAGGGATAACTAGGTTACTGCAACAAGTGAAAAACTGAGGGGGTGGGTTGAGGCACCCATTTTAAGAACATAACACAGTATAACCCGTTTGGCCCTTGATGTTGTGCCAACCTTTTATCCTACTCTAAGATCAGACTAACCTACAGACTCTTCATTTTATTACCATCCATGTGCCTATCCAGGAGTTGCTTAAATGTCCCCGATGTCTCTGAGTCTACCACCGCTGACAGTGCATTCCATGCACCCACCACTTTGTGTAAAGAACCTACCTCTGACATCTCCCCTAAAACTTTCTCCAGTCAACTTTACATTATGCCCCCTTGTGATAGCCATTTCTGCCCTGAGATAAAGTCTCTGGATATCCACTCTGTGTCTCATCCTGTATACCTCTATCAAGTCATCTCTCATCCTTCTTTACTCCAATGAGAAACCCCTAGCTCCCTTTCTTCACAAGACACACCCTCCAGTCCAGGCAGCATCCTGGTAAATATCCTCTGCACCCTCTCTAAAGCTTCCACATCCTTCCTATAATGAAGTGACCAGAACTGAACACAATATTCGAAGTGTGGCCTAACCAGGGTTCTGGAGAACTGCAGCATAACCTCACGTTCTTTAACTCAATCCCCCTACCAACGAAAGTCAACATCATATGCCTTCTTAACAAACCTACCAACTTGGGTGGCAACTTTGAGGGAATCAATGGACCTGGACCCCAAGATCCCTCTGTCCTCCACATTGCCAAGAACAGCACTATAATTCCCCCTTCCCCAAATAAATACTTTCCCATAACATCTGCTCCTATCCCTCTCCATGACTACAACAGAAGTCAGGGAGTTGTGATCACTATCACCAACATGCAGTCCCACCAAGAGATCTGATACCTAATCTGGTTTGTTGCCAGGCACCAAATCCAATATGGCCTCCCTCTAGTCAGTCAATCTATATATTGAGTCAGGAATCCTTCCTTGGCACACCTGACAAAAACTGCTCCATCCAAACTAATTGAATTAGGAAGTTCCAATTAATATTAGGGAAGTTAAAGTCACCCATGACAATAACCCTATTACCTCTGCAGCCTTTAAAAATCTGCCTCCCAATCTGCTTCTCTGTGTCTCTGTTGCTATTGGGCGGGCCTGTAGAAAACTCCCAATAAAGTAACTGCTCCTTTCCAGTTTCTGATTTCTACACATACTGACTCTGCAGACAAACCCTCCTCTTCGACCTCACTTTCTGCAGCTGTAATGCTATTCCTGATTTGCAATGCCACTCCCCCACCTCTTTTACCTCCCTCCCTATTCCTTTTGAAACATCTAAACCCTGGAACTTCCAACAGCCATTCCTGCCCCTGTGATATCCATGCCTCCAAAAAGGCCACAACATCATAGTTCCTCGTACTGATCTATGTTCAGTAGACAATAGGTGCAGGAGTAGGCTGTTCTACCCTTTGAGCCTGCACCACCATTCATTATGATCATGGTTGATCATCCTCAATCAGTATCCTGTTCCTGCCTTATCTCCATAACCCTTGATTCCACAATCCTTGAGAGCTCTATCCAACTCTTTCTTAAACGAATCCAGAGACTGGGCCTCCACTGTCCTCTGGGGCAGAGCATTCCACACAGCCACCACTCTCTGGGTGAAGAAGTTTCTCCTCATCTCTGTTCTAAATGGCCTACCCCTTATTTTTAAGCTGTGTCCTCTGGTTCAGGACTCACCCATCAGCGGAAACATGTTTCCTGCCTCCACTGTGTCCAATCCTTTAATAATCTTATACATCTCAATCAGATCCCCTCTCAGTCTTCTAAACTCAAGGGTATACAAGCCCAGTTGCTCCAATCTTTCAACGTAAGATAGTCCCACTATTCCAGAAATTGACCTCGTGAACCTACGCTGCACTCCCTCAATAGCCAGAATGTCTTTCCTCAAATTTGGAGACCAGAACTGCACACAATATTCCAGGTGCGGTCTCACCAGGGCCCAGTACAGCTGCAGAAGAACCTCTTTGCTTCTATACTCAATCCCTCTTGTTATGAACGCCAGCATGCTATTAGCTTTCTTCACTACCTGCTGTACCTGCATGCTGGCCTTCATTGACTGGTGTACAAGAACACCCAGATCTCTCTGTACTGCCCCTTTACCTAAATTGATTCCATTTAGATAGTAATCTGCCTTCCTGTTCTTGCCACCAAAGTGGATAACCATACATTTATCCACATTAAATTGCATCTGCCATGCATCTGTCCACTCACCTAACCTGTCCAGGTCACCCTGTAATCTCCTAACACCCTCCTCACATTTCACCCTGCCACCCAGCTTTGTATCCTCAGCAAATTTGCTAATGTTACTATTAATACCATCTCCTATATCATTAATATATATTGTAAAAAGCTGCGGTCCCAGCACTGATCCCTGCGGTACCCCACTGGTCACTGCCTGCCATTCCGAAAGGGAGCCGTTTATCACTACTCTTTGTTTTCTGTCAGCCAACCAACTTTCAATCCAAGTCAGTACTTTGCCCCCAATACCATGCGCCCTAATTTTGCTCACTAACCTCCTATGTGGGACTTTATCAAAGGCTTCCTGAAAGTCCAGGTACACTACATCCACTGGATCGCCCTTGTCCATCTTCAGAGTTACATCTTCAAAAAATTCCAGATTAGTCGAGCATGATTTCCCCTTCATAAATCCATGCTGACTCCGACCTATCCTGTTCGGAGTTAGTCATCTTTATTCCTAATAATTTTTTGCATTGAAATAGACACATTTCAACCCATCACACTGACTGCACCTTTGCTCTATCAACTGTCTATCCCTCCTCACAGACTCTCTGCAATGTGTATCTGGTTGTTCCTGATGAAGAGCTTTTGCCCGAAACGTCGATTTTCTTGCTCTTTGGAAGCTGCCTGACTTGCTGTGCTTTTCCAGCACCACTCTCACCTAGACTCTAATCTCCAGCATCTGCAGTATTCACTTCTGTCTGGCTGTTCACTCCCTCCTCCATCATCAGATGGCTCTGGTTCCCATCCCCGCCAAACTAATTTAAACCGTCCCAAAGGCAAACTTCCCACCCAGGATATTGGTGCCCTTCCACTTCAGGTGCAACCCATAAAAGGGAGACAAATCTCCTTCGGGAGAGAAATATTAGACTGGGGTGTAAATGGACTTGTTCTGAACCCATAGTTAACGACTAGGTGGAGCAGATTAAAACTGAACCCTGTATTTCAGACAGGATCTAGAGGGAATTTACAGTCCAAAGAACATTTCATAAATTCCCTTCGGTATACAAACATCATACTTGAGAAGTTGAGGATTGACGAAAGCCAACAGATCCTGGCACAGCTTCAGTGCCGACCCCAAAAGGAAGTAAGGAGCAAAGGTTCTGCACAGGGCTATGAGGAACGAAGGTTTCTTCTGGTCCCCCTTGTCGGGAAAAAGGACCTCAGCTTCATGAGGCTCCTGGTCTGTAACGTTATATGCAGGTGGGCATTTGGTGTAGACAGCCTCCTGATTCCTGGCAAAGAAAGGACATAAAACAGGCGATTACTCTCTGCTGACCAGCAACTATTCACAAAGCATCAACAATACTCAACCCTTTGATTCAATTCCAGTCTGTAATGCACTCCCATGTAACTGTTACTGTATACATAAACAGCTAGAACCCCTCGATTAGATTCCAGGTATCGGAGGGAAGATAATTACCTTTTCACTTTCAGCTTCTGCTTCTCCCACTCATTCAGTAGTTTTGGCACAACAACATCCGACCTATCCTCTTTGTTCAGTGACCAGAGATCTTTGTCCTCCAGGGGGTGCCTGTAACCCTGTATGGCCATTCTGTGGATATTAAGAGCATGTGAGGGAGGAAGAGAACAAAAAGAGACAGTGCAAAGGCGCGAGTGACAAGACAGTGCATAAGTAAGCAACAGGCAGAACTCGAGCATGGGTGAGAGAGAGCATAAGCAAGTGAGCAATCACAAGTGAGTGTCAGAGCCAGAGCGTGCACAAACGAGAGAGAAAAAGACAGACAAAAACAAAAAGGGGCACTCTGCTGAAATATAAAGACTCAGACCAGCACCAAACCAGACTGATTTGAATCAGATAAACACTAACCTTTACATTTCCCCCTAATGCTGATTAGTGGAATTTATCCACAGATACCACTCGGATTGGCCTGACAGGAAATTGCTCGCAATGGCCATTGTGGTCTGCAGATTAATAAAACAGGTGCCGGCTTGTATTGACAACTTATACTTGTAAAGAATCTTTCCCAACATTGATTGTCCCAAGATATTGCACAATAATATCGAATAAATGTGAACCAAGTATCACAAAGAGATAAAAGGTCAGATGACCAAAAGTTGAATGAAAGGTAGGGTTTTAGGGTACCTCTTAAAGGAGGAATGTAAATAAGAGAAATGGAGGTTCCGATTGGAAATTCCAGAGCTTGCAGCTTCCATAACTAAAGCTGAACCCCCAGCGGTGCAGCATTTAAAACTAGCAATATGCAAGGAGTCAGACTGCTGGAGATTGAGGTAGGTCACAAAATGGTGAGAGAGGTGTGGAAGTTGGCAGAAATTGGAATGGCAAGGACCTGGAAGGATTTGAAAATAAACAAGAGAATTTTATAATCAAGGAATTAATCAACTGGGAGGAGGGATAATGGGCGAACAGGAATTTGGTGTGAGGTAGAATATGGGGAGCAAAACTTTGCAGAAGCTTAGACTTTGTAGAGGATAGGATGTAAGCGGATGGAGAAATGCATTGGAATAATCAAGTCTGGTGAGAACAAAAGGGTTTCACCAGCAGATGAGTTAAAGTGAGGAATGGAGTCATATGTTAGGAGGTGGAAACAGGATATGTGGTTGGACATTCTACCTGGGGTCAAATGGAACAAGGAAGGTTTTGAACACAGGAGATTCTCGGTAGTCCAAGATGGATGACAGGAAAAAATTCTGGCTGTAACTGGCCACTCCTTTTTGAGGGATTTTAGGTGTTGGAGATCATTTCCTCGAATTCCAGGAGCAGCAATTACTGTTTTCTATGCTATTGCATTGTTTTAGAACTTTGGAGTAAAAAAAAAGTCAAAACAACAGCACTTTTAAAAGGGGGAGGCACTGACAAAGGCAGCACATAGTCAGAGAAGGAGGGAGAGAGGGAGAGACCCACACTACTAACTGACACAGCAGTGAACCTACACAGTCACTGCCTTTGCTGTTGAATTCATGTATCGCTGGACATCGGAGTGCATCTGGGAAAATTAACAAACAGCGAAATTCACAACTGATCTTGGAGTGACAGTTAGAGGCAACAGCAAGGGGGTGTGATGGAAGGCAGTCATAGGAAGGGAGAAAAGCCACAGATACAGTCAAATAGATGGGTTAACTCCAGGAAAGGCAGGAGGGGTAGGCAGGTAGGATTCTTAGGGGAATGTAACATGAACAGTTTCTGGTACCGAGACGGGCTCTAATATAATGAGGGGTACGTCGGGTTCCAAGCAATCGATTGTGTTAGGGGACTCTTTAGTCAGAGGTACAGACAGACATTTCTGTGGCCAGCAGTGAAATATCAGAATGGTGTGTTGCCTCCCTGGGGCCAGGATCAAGGATGTTTCAGACAGGGTGTAGGTAGTTCTCAAAGGGGAGAGGGACCAGCAGGAGGAGGTCATTGTACATATTGGAACAGACATAGGAAGGGAAAAGGATGACATTCTGAAGGAAGAATATAGAAAGTTAGGCACAAACTCAAAAAGGAGGTCCTTGAGCTGCTCGGGAGGATTTAGACTAGTGAATGTGTGCATGTGCGTGTGCGTGATGGTAGGGATAGTGAGGAAGGAGATCACTCAAATAACTACTCTTGAAGTAGCTTAAGTTTGGAGCAAGTCAGTGAACTGGTAAATTGCATACAACATCAAAGCAAACCTATTTACTTTTCATCCAACATTTGCATATATACACTTTGCAGAAATATACTTCTAACTGAAGGAGTCTTATCCAGCCATTCCCTCCCTCCCCCCATGAACGTCATTGATTCTAGGTGTAGCAGCCCAAAAACTCCCTTGCTTTTATTTGGGTATATGGAGATATAATGAGGTGAATTTCAAAATCACCATCGTATTTCTATTTTTCTCTGCAACTGTAATATACTTTCAAAGTACAGTGTGAAAATGAGATAGGTATATAAATGTGTGTGGTTATGTAGTGCCTTTTAAATGGAAAAACATCTCACTGTGATAGATGGAAGCTAATTTAATGCTGAAATTTTGGAAGAATCAAAGTCTTGGTTAAAGAGTTAGCTGCTTGTATGAAAAAAGTGATGGAGAGGCTTAGCCAGGATGTCTGAAGGAAAAGCCTTCAACAGGCATGACATGGAATTGTTAAAGTCAGCCACGTGCTTGTGATTAGAATGGGAAAAGAGAAGGTTATAGTTTGTAGGTTGGAGTGGTAATTAGAGATGGGAAAGACTAGACAGGACCAGATGAGAAAATATAAAAATATCACAAGTTGAATTTTAAGTGGAGATGTTGTGGAACCAGGAATCAATGTTGGTCAACAGCACAGATGTGAACAGAATGTGAAGCACGTTAGTATACAGTCTGTAGAAGCTTTGCACAAGTTTAAATTTATAGAAAGTGCAGGAGTATAAGCTGATGAGGAGAGGATTGGGAAAGTCAATTTTAGAGGTAACAAGGGCTCAAGATCAAATGTCAGAAATTTGAGACTGAAACAGAACAACATTTTCTGAGTAGAGGATATAGAATTCACTGCCAGGACTGGTGACGGAAGCAGAAAACATGTTACAATATGCTCCAGGAGACAGGTTCAGTTACTGCCAAGATAGCTGAAGATGTTTTGATCCAGTTAATAAACCTGAAATTAAAAGTTAATCCAATGGGGATGATGAACCCTCGTCAATTGTTATAAAAGGTCATTTGGTTCACTGATGACCTTCAATAAAGATCAGCTTCCCTCCTTACCCAATCTAACAATTATACCACCTTTCTGATAAAGGGCTTATGCCCAAAATGTCAATTCTCCTGCTCCTTGACCATACACTCAGCGCTGATCTCCAGTATCTGCAATCCTCACTTTTTCCCCCTTAATACCATTCCAGATTTACAAATCATTCACTTGACTCTTAAATGCCCTCTGATTGGGCCTAGCAACCCACTAAATTGCAGAAGAGTCACTACAAGATCATAAAGGAGTGAAACTGTCCAGACTCGCTGGTATTGACCTAGGCACTGGAATCATTCGCAGTATATTTAGCCTGTTGACCCTCCCAAAAACAAAGCCCTTAATTACAAGTGGAGACTTAAGCCAAAATTGGGAGAGATGTCCCATTGACATTGTCATGCTAACTTAATTATAACTTCCAAAAAAAATGTTCCAGACAGTACCACTGAATATTTCCTGCCCCACAGCAGGACACACCTACATGGCTGTAAATGAATTACCCTCAATGGTAACTTGGACTTCAAAAATCTCATGTCGTCAAGTCAGAAATGGGCAAGGAAAACCGCTGGTTACCACCAACAGGCCTTTGGCTGATGAATTGGTATTCTTCTTGTGAGTACCACTTGGCCGAGGACACAATGTACCTGGTGGGGGTGGGGTGGGATTACTTCAATGTCCATTACCAAGAATGGCCATAAAGGAGATGGCTGCTAGGTGGGGTCCAGCAGATGGTGAAACAACCAACCAACAAAGACTTATTTGATCACCTTCTTACCAATTTATCTGTCAGTTATGCATTTGTCATTGATACTGTTGTTAAGAGTGACCACCATAGTCATTGTAGAAAGAGTTTCCCTCTTTACTTTGTGGGCTACCCATCAAGGTGTTTACTGTTGGTGGGATTCCTATCGAGCACAAAAGAAGATAGTTGTGGTTGCTTGAGGTTAATCATATGATCCTCAGTTTAGGTATTTTCTCTGTGTAGATGTGTCAGTGTTGGACTGGGATGGACAAAGTCAGAAGTCACACAACACCAGGTGATAGTCTAAAAAGCTTATTTGAAATCTCAAGCTTCCATCTGCACGACCTAGTGATTTCAAAAACCTGACGTTGTATAACTTCTGACAAGATATTTTCTCTTCAGAGATGTTATTACACATTTCCAGAGCAGGTTGAACTTGAACCCATATCCTCTGAACCAGAGACAACCACTCTACCAGTGCACCCTAAGTACTCCTTAAGCTGTTCAGCTTAGTTGTTTTCTACTCAACCTGCTCAAAGATGTTATGACACACCTCTGGAACAGCATATTGCATTAAGATCAGCCACTTCCCAACAGTGAATTGCACCATGGTCTCTACAAGAGAGACAGTGATACTAACCACTATACAATGTGGAGCTTCCAGTCATACCTTTAGAGCAGGGACTAGATCTAGTCATCTTCAGTTATTTCATCAATGGCCTCCCCTCAGTCATGCTGTCACAAGTGGAGATGGTCACTCACTGATGACTGCATCATGGAGGAGAAAGTGAGGTCTGCAGATGCTGGAGATCAGAGCTGAAAATGTGTTGCTGGAAAAGCGCAGCAGGTCAGGCAGCATCCAAGGAACAGGAGATTCGACGTTTCGGGCATAAGCCCTTCTTCAGGAAAGGGCTGAAGAAGGGCTTATGCCAGAAACGTCGAATCTCCTGTTCTTTGGATGCTGCCTGATCCGATGACTGCATCATGGTCAGCACCATTCACCCAGGCAGTGAAGCAGCAATATCAAGGCTTGGGCTGATGAATGGCAAGTTATATTCATGCCACACCAGTGTCAGGCAATGATCTTCAAATAATACATCTAACCAGTACCCTTAACCTTTAGTAGTATTGCCATTGCTGAACCACCATAATGAACATTCAGTGGGGATTGTCATGGACAAGAAACAGAAGAGGATCAGTCATATATACAGTGGCTGCAAGAACAATTCAGATGCTAAACATTCTGCACCAAATAACTTGTCTTTCATCTCCCAGAATGCTCCCAAGTCCAGGCCAGGAGCGTGATGGAATGCTCCTCAGTTGCTTGGATGCTTCAGCAACAGTTGAGAAACTCTAATCTAGGGTAAAACAGTCCACTTGATTGACACCTTGTCCAACATATTTCTTTCATCATTAACCCTCAGCAGCAGCAGCAGCGTGTATCATCCTACAACAAGCTCTGCAGTAACTCAAGATTTCTTCAACATCACCTTCCAAACCCATGACCACAGCCACTTAGAAAGATGAAGGCAACAGATCATGGCAACACTGCCATCTGGAAGCTCAGCTCCAAGCTACAAATCATTTTCACTTGGAACTGTCTTGCTGGTGCTTTACAATTACTGAATCAAAATCCTGAAATTCCCTTTCTAGCAGCACTAAGGGTGTCCCTACACTCCAGTGGCAGCCAAGTCTTGGGCGCCATGGCTGGCTCTGCTGTTAAGTGGGTATGTCAAGATCCAAGTGAGTTAAATAGATAAAGAAGACAGAGCATGGCAGAGAACGAGGTAAGGCCGATGAATTAAATTGTATTTATTTCAATGCAAGTGGCCTGACAAGGAAGGTAGATGAACTCGGCACGGATGGGAACATGGAACTGGAAAATTCTAGCTATTACAGAAACTGAGGGAGGGACAGGACCAGCAGCTCAGTGTGCTGGCATATAGATGTTGTAAGAAAGATAAGGAGATGAGATGAGGGGGAGTGGAGTTTTTAAATTTGGGAAAATATCACAGCAGGACTGAGGATATTCCTGTGTGATTGTAGGGCCAGTGAAGCTACATGGGTGGAACTGAGAAATAAGAAGGGGATGATCACTTTGATAGGATTGTACTTGAGGCTCCCTAATAGACAGTAGGAAATTGAGGAGCAAATTGTAAGGGGGTTACAGATATCTCTAAGATTAATACGGTTGAAATTGTAGGGAATTTTAATTTTCCAAACATGGACTCGGACTACCATAGTATTCAGAGCTTGGATGCAGAAGCATTTGTTAAGTGTCCTTAATAAAATTTTCTTTATCACTCTGTAGATGTATGTACCAGAAAAGGAGCAAAACTCAACCTTCTCTTGGGAAATAAGGCAGGGCAAGTAACTGAGGTGTTAGTGGGGGAGTGTTTTGGGACCAGTGACCAGAATTCTATTAGTTATGGAAAAGGATAGGCCTTGTGTAAAAGTTAAAAGTTCTAAATTAGAGCAAGATGAATTTTGACCATATTAGACAGGAACTTTCACAAGTTGATTTGTTTGCACTTAAAGGGATGACTGGAAAGTGGGAAGCTTTCAAAAGGGAGAGTTCAGTACAGTAGGCTCTGTAAGAGTGAAAGGCAAGGTTGGGAGGAATAATGAACACTGGATGACTGGAAATATTGAAGCTCTGGTCAAGAAAAAAAAAGGAGGCATATGTTAAGTATAGGCAGCTGGGGTCAAGTGAATCCCTTGAGTATGATGGGGAAAGGAATACACTTCAGATGGAAATCAGGAGGGCAAAAATGGGACATGAGGTAGCTCTGGTAGATAAGATTAAGGAGAAACCCAAGAGATTCTACTGGCACATTAAGGAAAAAGAGTAACTAGGGAAGGAATTGAGCCCCTTAAAGATTAACAGGGCTAATTATTTTGTGTCTGTGTTTACTGTGGGGATGTGAAAGTGGATAGGTAGGGAAAGAGTTATGCTTTAAGAAACAAAGGTTGAGCTAAGCATGACTCAGTAAACAATGAGGTACTGGATGCAAGGGTAGTGGGTTAACAAGGTGGAAAAGCATTTATTGTGTAAAGCCATGTAACAAGATGAAGAAGCGTTCAGTATGTAAAGTCAGTTAACAAGGTGGAAAGTATTCATTATGTGAAGCCAGTTAACAAGGTTAAGAACATTCATTGTGTAATAGCAGAGGCTTGAGTCTCTACTATTGACACTCTCTGATTGTAACAGTCACTCAATCGATATGGTATGTTGCCTTATCTGGATGCTCCTCCCTGTAAATGCCTATATACTTCATTAAGAATCTGCTGTTCCAGAGAAGACCAGGAACCCATGCCTCTGTGCATATAGGCGAGTGTTCTCTCTCCCTCCAGTGCCTGGAATAAAGATGAAGGAAGTAAAACTATACCGTGTCTCTGAACGTTTTGCTTCAACTGATATGGGGATAGGGAAACAGGACAACAGAGAAAGACATGGAAGCTAGAGAACTAAAAAGGAAACAGAGTCGCAGGTAGCTAGGATAGTGAAGAAGGCGTTTGGTGTGCTTTCCTTTATTAGTCAGAGTATTGAGTACAGGAGTTGGGAGGTCATGTTGCGGCTGTACAGGACATTGGTTAGGCCACTGTTGGAATATTGTGTGCAATTCTGGTCTCTTTCTGATCGGAAAAATGTTGTGAAATTTGAAAGAGTCCAGAAAAGATTTACAAGGATGTAGCCAGGGTTGGAGGATTTGAGCTATAGGGAGAGGCTGAACAGGCTGGGGCTGTTTTTCCTGGTGTGTCGGAGGTTGAGTGTGACCTTATAGAGGTTTACAAAATTATGAGGGGCATGGGTAGGATAAATAGGCAAAGTCTTTTCCCTGGGGTGGGGGAGCCTAGAACTAGACGGCATAAGTTTAGGGCGAGAGGGGAAAGATATAAAAGACACCTAAAGGGGCAACTTTTCCATGCAGAGTGGTGCGTGTATGGAATGAGCTGCCAGAGGAAGTGGTGGAGGCTGGTACAATTACAACATTTAAAAGGCATCTGGATGGGTATATGAATAGGAAGGGTTTGGAGGGATATGGGCTGGGTGCTGGCAGGTGGGACTAGATTGGGTTGGGATAACTGGTTGACATGGATGGGTTGGACTGAAGCGTCCATTTCTGTGGCTGTACATCTCTGTGACAAGTTTAATCTCAGACTGTTGCCAACAAGAGGGATTGAAAATGTCGATAGAGAAGAGTGATAGAAAACAATGGCTTTTGTCTTTCTAACATTTACTTGGAGGAAATTTCTACCCATCGACTAGATATGGGATATACAATCTGATCATTTAGAGATAGTGGAGTTGTTGAGAAAGGCAGTGCTGAGGTATAGCTAGGACTTTTCTCAAACATGAGAACAAACACTGCGGTTTCAGATGATGTCACCAAGTGACATTGATGAGAGGGACAGAAGGATAGAACCTTGCAGGACACCAGAGGCATTAGTATGGAAACATGAAGATAAGCCTTTGCAAGTGATACTTTGGCCATGACTAGATCAAGAAAATGGAAGCATAGACATTGCCACATGACAGGATGATCAGCATAAATGGAATATCTCTGCATTTATTAAGAGTTTTCTCTGATGCAGTTGTTTATCATCAGGCACTGTACAGGGGATATTACCCATACTCTATGAGGATTGTTTGACTGCTAATGCAATGAGGAGGAAACTACTCACTTCGTAAACCACCAGAAGGTCAGCCGAGAGAGGAATCCAGCACTCTCTTCAGGGCAGCGATTCTGCAGGAAATGAGAACAGGATCAGTCAATCCTTCAGTCAGTTTAATCTCTTCTGAGTTAGAATTCATAGTGTGGGACAGCATGGATCACATCCCTTCATGTTTGTGCCAACTCTGAAAGCATTAGTCAATTAGAATGTGATTTGATTTATTAGTGTCACATGAATTGAGGTACAGTGAAAGTGTTGTCTTACATGCTCTACAGGCAAAAGGGAGGACTGCAGATGCTGGAGACTAGAGTCAAGAGTAAGAACTTCATTCCTGATGAAGGTATTTTGCCTGAAACGGTGATTCTCCTGTTCCTCGGATGCTGCCTGACCTGCTGTGCTTGTCCAGCACCACATTTACTTACATGTTCTATAGGCAGATCCTTACAGGCCAACACTCTTTTCGTATATTCCTTATTTTCCTATATTTCCCTCAATTTCTTCATTCAGATGCTGGTCAATCTTGGAAATTTTCAATCTTAGAGGACCGTGGAAGACAGAAATCAGTTTATTGATGTCAAGGAGTTATGGCAACAATGAGGAGAAGTGGCATTGAAGCAGTTGATCAGTTATCATTTGATTGAATAGTGAAGCAATCTTGATGGGCTGTATGGTCTACTTTTGTGCCAAAAGACCCACAATCCCAGCTTCAATTTATCCACGTTATTATCTCAGTAAATCTAGGTGGCGGCACGGTGGCACAGCAGTTAGCACTGCTGCCTCACAGCGCCAGAGTCCCAGTTCAATTCCAGCCTCAGGCAACCATCTGTGTGGAGTTTGCACATTCTCCCAGTGTCTGCGTGGGTTTCCTCTGGGTGCTCCAGTTTCCTTCCAAAAATGTGCTGGAATTGGCCATGCTAAATTGTCCGTAGTCTTAGGTGAAGGGGTAAATATCGGGGAGTGAGTCCGGATGGGTTGCTCTTTGGAGGGTCAGTGTGGACTTGTGGGGCCAAAGGGCCTGTTTCAACACTAAGTAATCTAATGTTAATTTGGAATCTTCCAGTTTATATTCTAAAATTGGGCTGGGACTGATAGAAATCTATTCACTGAAACACTTTTTCCATTGCAGCAAGTTGTTAATGTTGGTAACACTGGGTGACTAGAATATGGAGCTGAGCTTCACTGTTACCATTCTTATTGGACTGCTCTTCAGCCAAAAGACGGCAACCTAAGTCAGATGGCAAGTTAGGTACTCCGATCTAAGCATTAAAATCTCATCAACTTGAGCTTTTATTTGATTGGAGATGAGATTCTGGGATGGTTCAAATGTTTTCACCGTTAAGATACAGATCAGCCTCGATAAAACTGAAATGCAGAAAAACTGGAGAGTTACTTTTACTCCTCCTGTACATGAATTCCTTCTAAACAAGGCCAGATGGGAACCATGGTCTTTACTGCCTGGATCAACACACTACAGCTCCATCTTTACTGTGAGACAGTGAGGCAAAAGTGAGGACTGCAGATGCTGGAAATCAGAGTTTAGATTAGAGTGGTGCTGGAAAAGCAGGCAGCATCCGAGCAGCAGGAAAATTGACATTTCTGGCAAAAGCCCTTCAGTAGCTCGTTGTCTCCAAGTATTTTTAATTCCATTGAGGTTTCACATCTTTGCACAACCCAGATCAAATCCCGTTGCTACATATTCTTCACACAAGAAAATTGCTGTGTTGATGCAAAATCAAACAACTTCATAATATCCCAAACCTCTCAAAAACCTAATGACAAGTGGCAATTGAACAGCTTTAGTGATATTGGTTGAGGGATATATTTGCAAGGTCACCACAAAGAACTTTTCTGTTCTTAAAAAAAATTCTATGGCACAATTTCCATGTTCAACTGAGTGGGCAGACAGACCCCAGTTGAACAAGTTATCTGAAAGGTGGCATCTCTAACCTTGCAGCACTGTCTTAGCAATGACCATCCTCATTTCTGTCTTAATGGGTGACACCATTCAATTGTCAATTTGACTTTCCTATTACCACTGAATGTGGATGCTAGTTTTCCTTGTATTTGCACTACAACAGTACTATCTTTCTCAACAACTCCGCTATCTCTAAATTATCAGATTGTATATCCAACACCTAGTCAATGGGTAGAAATTTCTTCCAAGTAAATATTAGAAAGACCAAAAGCCATTGTTTTCTATTCACATTCTCAATCCCTCTTGTTGGCAACAGACTGAGATTAAGCTGGTGTTCAAAACATTTCTTGTTACATTTGACCCCAGGCAGAATGCCCAACCACATTTCCTGTTTCCACCTTCAAACATCACATGACTCAATGTCTCAACTCCATTTATCTGCTGGTGAAACCCTTACCTATTTTTAAAGATTAGATTACTTACAGTGTGGAAACAAGCTCTTCGGCCCAACCAGTCCACACCGACCCTCCGAACAGCAACCCACCCAGACCCATTCCCCTACATTTACCCCTTCACCTAACACTACGGGCAATTTAGCATGGCCAATTCACCTAAGCTGCACATCTTTTGACTGTGGGAGGAAACCGGAGCACCCAGAGGAAACCCACGCAGACACGGGGAGAATGTCTGTGTGGAGTTTGCACAGTCACCCGAGGTGGGAATTGAACCCAGGTCTCTGGCGCTGTGAGGCAACAGTGCTAACCTGTTTTTGTTCTCACCAGACTGACCCCCTCAAACTTATTTGAAGGTAGCCTATACCTTAACTTTTTCTTATTTTAAAGGTAAATGTAAAGTGTCTCTGAAGCAGTGCAACTGGGCAAACTCTTCAATGTTAAGCAAAACATAATTTATTTAAACACCATAGTTGAAATACAACCAAAGCAAGAGGAATTTAGAATAACAACTCTCTTGAAAAGCTTAATAGAATAATGGATAAATTCCTATTACTGATTCACTGTTCCAATATAGTAATATCATTTAAACACACCCCTTGCCAATACATTTCTCCATCCTCTAACATCCTATTCTCTACAAAGCCTAAGCTCATCCAAAGTTCAACTCCCCATATTCTACCTCACACCAAATTCCTGTTCACCCGTTACCCTTCCTCCTAGATGAGTAATTCCTTGATTACAACATTTGCACAAGGATCCCAGAATCCCTTGTGCTGCAGCTGTCTGCTTTCTTTCTTCATTTTAAGAAATATTCAGCTCCTCTTCTCTACCTTCCAAATTCATAATCTCCTATTTCCCCACAAAACATTCCATGTGCCAAGTGTTTTTTGCCTACTCGTTTAATCCTTTGTAAACTTATGTATCCCCCTCTCCCGAACCCAAGTGATGACGTGGCTTTCAAGAGGTTACTTTGTCCTGTTTGTTTTTAAGTTTTTAGTTTACCCTTAAGTAGAAGCTATTAGGGTCTCTGAGTTGGAAGCTTCAGTGAATGTCTCCTGGTTGCTTCTCAGTTTTTTCCTCCTGGATTGGAGAACCGCATGTTAAAATTTTGTGGCAGAATTTTCTTTTTTGGCAAGGGGTGTGTTTAAATGATATTACTATATTGGAACAGTGAATCAGTAATAGGAATTTATCCATTATTCTATTAAGCTTTTCAAGAGAGTTGTTATTCTAAATTCCTCTTGCTTTGGTTGTATTTCAACTATGGTGTTTAAATAAATTATGTTTTGCTTAACATTGAAGAGTTTGCCCAGTTGCACTGCTTCAGAGACACTTTACATTTACCTTTAAAGTAAGAAAAAGTTAAGATGTAGGCTACCTTCAAATAATTTTGAGGGGGTCAGTCTGGTCCATAACAGCCACCCCTCCAAATTAGTTTAAAGACTTTCAACAGCTCTAGTTATTTCATTCACCAAGGCACTGATCCTAGCATGATTGGAGTGAAACCTGTCCCACTGGAACAGTTTCCTTCTATCTCAGTCCTGCTACCAGTGTCCCATGAAATGAAACCCATTTTTCCCCACAGTAATCTTAACCCATGCATTTAACTCCTTGACTTTATGACTGAGTTGCTCTCCCACCGTTATAAGCCTCTGTCCAAGCAGCTTCCCTTCTGTACTGCACAGAGTTTTAACCTGCACTATCTGCTCAACGTGCTGGAGTCTGTAGCATTCCATCTCAGCAGTGAAAATGTTACCCCACTGAAGGGCAACTGACAACTTGAGACATTGTTTGTGAATTTCCTGGCATCCACAATTAACTGGAGCCTTCGAGACCATGAGGGTCAGAGATGGGAGACACTATAAACTTTAGCAGCTGGACTCACCTCATTCGAAGATGCTGCTGAGAAATATGGAGGAGGTTCACTGAAGCAGCAGAGAAAGAACTGGATCAGAACTAAGGCAAAGTAGATATAGAAGGTGGTGAATCGGAAGACATCAATTACTGTACCCTGGGAAGAAAGAACAATGCAGAGAGAAAACGGTCAGTGATTCATTCACACTTCAGGACAGAGCAGTATGGCTGCCTCTATGAAACTCACAAATATTACCCAAAATCTTTCAACCTGAGAAACAATGAGTTCCATTCAGGTCAAGTTCCTGTCTGCCCATTCTCTTCCTTCTTCAGCATGCCCCACTCAGTGATCTTAGCAGTAAGCTAGAAGTAATCATGTCTTCCCCACAAGTCTGCACACTGAAAGTCTGTCTTCACATAGAGGATACCATCCATCATGGTGTGGCACAACCATCATATTAAATGGGATATTTTGAACAGATGCAGCAGCTCAAAATTGGGCATTCTAGCTGCTGTCAACAACCACAGCAACAGCCGAATTGTAATTCAATCATAGAATCCCTACAGTGTGGAAGCAGGCCATTCAAATCCGCACTAACTTTTAAAAGAGTATCCCACCCAGACCCATCCCCTACCTTATCCCTTAAACCCATGGCATTTTCCTTGGCTAATCCACCTAGCCTGCACGTCCCTGGACACTATGGCCACACTAAATTCTCCAATCTCCCACATCTGCACATCTTTGGACTCTGGGAGGAAACCAGAGTAACCGAAGGAAACCCAGGTGGAGGTGGGTGGAAAATTGTGCAAACTCTACACAGACAGACAGTTACCCAAACATGGGTCCCTGGCGCTGTGAGGCAGGCAGAACTAACCACTGTGCCAACATGCCATCCCAAAAGCTGTAACATCATGGCCAGCTGTAACATCTCTCACTCTGCCACTTCCATCAAACTGGAGAATAACCCTAATTCGATGATTAGTGTTGGAGGACATGCCAGGAGTAGCACTAAACAGGTCTAAAAATGAGGTGTCAACCTGCTGGAGCTATTACACAGATTATATGCATCAAACCGAACAAGCAAGTGATAGAGCGGGTGAGGAAATTCCACAATTAACTTTAGCTCTGCAATTCTGTCACATCAGGTCATGAGTGATGGGGAGCTATCTAGCAGGAGCCACCTATCTCCACCCTCAATGCTGTGGGAAGCCCAGCACGTTAGTGCAAGAAATTTCACAGATACATCCACAATAATCTTCTGTCAGACGTGCCAAGTGGATGACCCTGTGGTTCCGAGCATTGTGGATTCCAGTCTTCAGCCAATTTGATTCATTCCAAGCATTATTAAGAAATACCTAAAGATTCTGCGTGCAAAAACATATGGGCACCGACAACATTCTGGCGATAGTATTAACAACTTGCTGCTCCCCTAGCCAAACCGACGCAGAACAGTTGCAAAAGTAGCATCTACCTGACAATTTGGAAAATGGTTCAAGAATGTTCTGTTCACAAAATGCATGAAAATTCCAACCAAGCCATTTGCAGTCTAATCAATCTACTCTCCATCACCAGTAAAGTGATGGAAGGTGTCATCTACAGGGCTATCAGGCAGCACCTGCTCAGCACTAACCTGCTCAGTAACACCCAGTTTGGGTTTCTCCAGGGCCACTCAGCTCCTGACCTCTTTACAACCTTGGGTCAAAAGAGCTAAATCCCAGACATCAGGGGAGAGTAACTACCCATGGCATCAAGGCCACATCTGACTGAATGCGGCATCAGGAGCTCTAGCAATGCTGGGATTGATAAGAATTAGGGGAAAACTCTCCACTGCTTGGAGTAATGCCTGGTACAAAGGAAGTGGCTGTTGGAGGTCAATCAACTCAGTCCAAAAACATCTTCACAGTAGCCTTCTTGGCCCAGCCATCTTCAGCTGCTTCAACGACCTTCCCTCCATCCTAGGCAGGACTCCCTCTAACTTTAATCACAGTGGTGCAGGCCTTGAAGTTCCCACACCTGGCAAGGACTTCCAAAACCAGAAGCCAATGCCAAAAATCAGCATATTCATGATCGCTGTGTGTGGAACATTAGAGCGACTGCGGACACCTGTAGTCTTGTAGCTTCCAGTAAATGCTGATGATATAGTTAGGAGAGCAAGTGTTCGCTGATGATTGCACATGTGACTTGTCAGATACTGATGCAGTTTATGTCCAAATGCAGAAACACTTGGACAATATCCAGACTGAGCTGTTAAGTGGCATGTAATATCCACATCACACGTCAGGCAGTGATCACCTCCAACAAGAATGAACGTAACCAACTCCCCTCGACATCCAAAGACATTACCATCACTGAAGCTACAACTAGCGACATCCTGGTGTGGGGGGGTTGCATTTAACCAGAAGCTGAACTGGAGTTACCGGTGGTAACTGTAGTTACAACAGGTCAGAGGTTGTGAATCCTGCAGCAAGTCACTCATCGCCTGACTCTCCAGAGCCTGTCCATCATCCAGAAGATGAAGTTGGGAGTGTGATGGGATACTTCCCACTTGCCTGGATAGATGCTACTCCAACACTCAGACACACAGTCCTGGACAAAAATAGCTGTTGAACTGGTGCTCCAACCATCATCTTCAACATTCACCAGAGACACAAAGTAGCAGCAGTATGTGCCATCTACAAGTTGCACTGCAGTAAATCCTTTGAAAAAAACCTGTGACCTCCATCACCTATAAGGACAAGGGCAACAGATATATACCACCCTGACTTAGAACTATTTCACCAGTCCTTCATGGACACTGGAATCCCCTAACAGTACAGTGTTGTTCCTCAACCCCAAGGTCGACAGAGGCAAAAGGCAGTTCCAGGCCAATTAGGGATGGGCAATAAATACTGCCCTAGCTAGCAATGCCCATATCCTATGAACAAAAGGACAAAAAAAAATCTTGCTTGTTCTGCTAAGGCAGCACCATCCCACTTATTGCCTCATTGTGGCTTGTGGACTTGGGAAGTGGGAGAGTCTCATCCCCAGCAGCAAGCCGATTAGAAGGCCCTATTGCTCAAGTGCAGACTGCCCACTGGGGCTACAGCACAACAGATTATGAAATACCATAGCAGATTCAGTCCATCAACCCCTTCATCCCACAGCACAGCATGCTCAACCCACCATTTTAAATCGAATCTGAAAGTTTTGCATAACCACTTATTCATTATCAAGGAAAAGGGAGGAAAGTTCCAGAATATCTATTTCCTCCTATCCATATGATTTGTCCATCCCAGGTCAGTGGCTCCAAGATCCTCAGTGTGATATGGAACATACTAATGCTATATTTACAGGATGAAGAGATTATACCATTTAACGTTTGAGGGCATGTTCCAATTAATACTTTGGCTGCCCTTCAGCCCTCCTGTGCTTACCTCATTGAATGTCACCAGGATCTTTGATCTGAAAGGTATCACAGCACAAATCAAGGTGATCAGCCAGAAGAGGAAAAGCACCCCAGATGACTGTATCCCCCGTAATCTCTCATACTGAATCAGAAACGTTGCGAGTAACTGAAACCACAAAATAAAAGACGAGGGTTACAATAACCAAGCTTTACCTATCCTTCCACGTCATTCTGATATCACTCACAATTGCACATTGTTGTTTGTGCAAGCTCACTTTTACAGCCTGCTCCTCCACTTCTTAGCACCAGCTCGCTCAGCTCTGGACCTCACACATCTTAGCTCAAATTCTGCCTCATCAGAACGCTGACTATGGGAGTTGGGACATCATCTTGCAGCTGTACTAGACACTGGTGAGGCCACTTCTGGAACAGTGTATACTATTCTGGTTGACCTTCCTATTAGAAAGATGTTGTTATACTTGGGAAGATGCAGAAACGATTTCCAAGGATCTTACCAGGACTGGAGGATTTGAGCTAGAGGGAGAGGCTGAATAAGGTGATTGTCAGAGGCTTATAGAGGGGTATAAAATCGGAGGAGCTTGGATAGGGTGAATAGACAAAATCTTTTCCCTCGTGTTGGGGAGTCCAAAGCTAGAAGGCAGGGATTTAGGGTGAGAGGAGAATGATTTAAAAAGAGACCCAAGAGGTGACTTTTTCCACACAGAGGGTTGTGTGTGTACGGAACGAGCTGTCAGAGGAAGGAGGGGGAGGCTGGTACAATTACAACATTTAAAAGACATTTGGATGAGGATATGAATAGGAAGGGTTTGGAGGGATAAGGGCTAAATGCTGGCAAATGGGACTAGGTCAGATTGGGATGTCTGGTTGGCGTGGACGAGTTGGACTGAAGTGTCTGTTTCTGTGCTGTCTGACTCTATGAATCCAATCTATACTTACTGAGAAGAAGACGTGAACTCTTTCCTCTGGTGAGGTGGTGATGGAAGAAAAAGGGCTCCGAATAGAGCCAGGCCATATCAGGAATACTTTATCACACTGGGTTAGAGGAAATCAAACTCTCTCTCCCAAAATTCTGTGTAATTGCAACTTCCAAACTGAAATAGAGGCAATTTTTATTGGACAAATGTACTCAAAAGGTATTGAATAAAGGGGGACTGGCTGATTAGCTGTAATCATCGTCAGCGCAAAGCAGACTCAAGGTGCTGAATGGTCACCTGCTGTTCCAGTTTAATAAAGTCAAATGGATAAATGACCTCCTCCTGTTCCAATGGAATCGGCTTGTCAAGTGAATGGTCACCTGTCTAGTGTTAGCGAAGATATCAGCTGTAGAGCCTGATCATGCCTGCACTCGAAAACTGAAATTTACCCTAACTACCTCAGTGTGCCACTCAGTCTCAAAAGGATCAAACTCTACCTCATCTCAACCAAGATTTTAGTGCTCATTGTCAAAATATGGGCATTACATTCAAAGCACTGATTCCCCATTTTTAATTAGGTGGCGAAAGTTGTGGTTGGCTTTTTATTTTGCACTGTTACAGTGGTTTGACACAACAAACATAAGAACAAGGGCTGACTGTGCCATTCAATAAAATCTGACTGCAGCCTGACCTCCACTGACAGACCCTTTATAACCTCAGACTCCTTTGTACATCTAAAAGGTTTGGTTTACTCAGTCATGAATTTGGTCAGTCACCCGGCCTCCATTCTTGGATAGAGAGTTCAAAGACTAACAACCCTTTGAGAGAAGAAAATTGTTCTAATTCCCATCATAAATGGGAGACCACCGCTTCTGAAACTGTGCCTCTTGTTCAAGATTCCAGCCCCAAAGGAAACAGACTCAAACCCCCAGAGTGTGTTTCACACTTTAATAAAGAGTATCTTTCTTCTAAACTCCACAGATTCAGACTCAATCTGTACTTATCCCAGGAATCAGCTCAGTGAATCCTCTCAGGAGCTTGCTAGTCCACTGCAGGTGGTAGTCAAGAATCAAGCACATTTGAGTAGGAGCGGACTCATGAAGACAATATGTACAAGTGAGGAAATATGTAAATCAGTACCAGGATTTCAGGAGCCATACACAGTTGGCAGGAATGATTATAGGGAGGGAACAAAAATTGGAGGCAGGGGGAAGCTCATTGAGAGCAAGTGATCACTTCTTCAGGATTGTCTCCATTATTGTCGTCACTTTACAGCTCATCTAGTCACAATGAATCAGGATACTCAATCCCCAAACGAGAGCCTGCTGTTGCTGGCTTGAGGTGTTCTCCTCACAGTTTAGGCAGAGTACAAGTTCAGAAGGACATAGCTGCAGATCCAGTTCTGAATAATATGACTACCTGGTGCAGTAAACTTCACTCAATCTCTACAATATCACCCATGAGCAGGGCAAGAGGTGGGAGGGAATCCACAGTTAGGAGAAAGTTGGTGAACCATCCAAACATCTCAAAATATAGACTTGGACTGTCAGTCAGTGCTCCAAATTCCTAATGACATATCACATGGCATTCTACACTACATCAGCGATATTATTGTGCAATGGTCTGCTCACCATTGTGACTCCCAGCAGCAAGGGGCTGATGAAATATGCTGCAGCTCTTCGTTGATTATTCACCACTTCAGCCAATGAACGGAAGAGGTCCAACCAGCAGACAATCCACAGTAGCAATCCCAGGCCCTGCAGAATACAAAGAACCAGTAATCAGGCAACAAAGAACACACTGAGAATAGGAGAATGTGTTTCTATGTGACTGCATGCCTCACACCCAAACACACTGGGCAGGTTTGAAAGGTTCCAAAAGTTGTTATTGAGAAATCCACACTGACACTTTGAGAGCCTAATGCTGTCCCCCCGACAGCCACATTACACTGAGTGAAAGCATAGGCTGGAATTGGGAACATCTGAAAGACGTCTCTGAATAACTGCTGGTTTTCAACTGGCAAAGGTCAGGTATCAGCCCTGGGAAAGTCAATGTGCTTACTCACTGTGCTGGTTAGACACTGGCTGGAAGTGAAATGGGCAGATTCCAGCTCCCAGTGATGTTCCATTCAGGAGACAGACTACCTGGTTAATCATTCATATAATGTTAAGGTATTTGCCAGACTATGATAATTGCATAACCAATTCACATATAAGATTCTCTTTACTCATACTTCAAACCAGATATCCTACATTGGAGCCAGACTTATCCTAATGAGATGCACATCTCTTTCCTCAAAGTCACCAGTTGTTCTGGAGACCACCAGCCTGCTGTTGGATCGGTAACAGCTCCACATTCACAAGTACTTCTTCCTTTACAATGTCATTCAACTTCTCTCTCTCTCACCTGCTTCTGAAACTCTCACACATACCTTTGTTATCTTCAGACTTAACAATTCCTGTCCACTCTTGATAGTTGCCCAGATTGTATACTACATAAACATGATGTCATCTTAAAATCTGTTGGTCATGTTCCAAATTGCATCAACTCCTCCCTTGTTGTGTACTAGCTCCTGACTTAATACCACCGCTAGAAGAATTCCAACCCTTGTTTCCAATTCCGCCATGACTTGGACCCTTCATATCTCCTGCTGCCACACAACCATCCTAGATAGCTCTGTCTTTTCAGCATCCTTGACTTTAACCCTCCTCATCCTCTGTTCAGCCTCTGATACAGTCAACTCTGCTATCCTTCTCCAGCAGCTCTCCATTGTCCATTAGCTGGGTGAGACTGCTCCAGTTCTCATTGATCTAACAATGGACAGAGAATCACGTGCAACAGATTTGCTTCCAGTTCCTGCACCATCATCTCCCAAGGAACTTTCCTTGGCCCTTCCTATTTCTCAACCGCTCCTTGGAAACATCATCTGAAAACATAGCATTAGACCAAGTATTGTCTTTGATCCCCAATACAAATTCCATCCCGCTCCTCGGCAGAGAATGAACCGGGGGCATATAAACCTAGTGATTTATTTGACTCGGAGATGAGCCCCTGAACCCATCTGCACACCAACACTGCATACTAACATCTCTGTATATCATCCCCGTACCTCAGCCTTCTGCTGTTAAACACCAATGATACATTTCTGCAGCATTTGCAGTTATACCTTTGGCTGCCTAGGACCAAAGCTCTCAAACTCTTTTGCTAAACTTCTCACCATTCACTCTCACTTTCCTCAGAAGTTTTTTTTAATACTCCACTTCTTTGAACAATGACTCAATATTTCACATGACTCTGTATCAATTTTATTCAATAGTACTCCTGTGAAGCTTCTTAGGTCAACTTATATTCAAGTTCTATGTAATATAAGGTTTTGATCATAGTTGGCCAAGTGGGTGTACATCAGAGTGACCATGAAAGCAACCCACATGGGGGGTGGGGGTGGGGGTGGGGGAGGTGTAGGCAACATGAATAAGACAAATTAACCACAAGACAGCGACAGTCTGAAACTCCCAGATACAAGGGAGTCAGCCTGCTTAACTCGACAGCTTCCGGAGTCTGCTCAGAATCCAGAATTTCTGTACTTCCTTTCTTTCTGATTTACTGGAAATTATGTTGGCAATGCATTCATTTTTATTTCCCTGTCCACTGCCCTGATACCAACAGCACAGTCAAAAAGAGGATAGCTTGCCAAAGGGAAATTAGTTCAGGAATAGGGACTGAATAAAATTGGTCAGTAAAACATCTGCATATAGGAAATTCATTGAATTAAGAGTGACAAATCCCCAGGGCTTGATGGCTTTTCCACTCAAGGGTTCTAAAAGTAAGGGAGCACGTTGGAGATACCCCAAGTACAATCTTTCGGAGTTTCCTTGATACAGGAGTCATCCCTCGGAGTTGAAAAACTGCACACGCCACTTCGTTTTTAACAGGAAAATAGGAAAATCAGGGAATTATAAATCACTCAACCTAACATCTGTACTGAGGAAATTGTTGGAATCTATAATCAAGAATGGGATAACAGAATATTTTGAAAACTTTCTGTCAGTCAATCATTCAAGGAGACCCAGCATGGGTTCATAACGGTCGGTCATATCTGACATACCTCAGGGAATGTTTTGAAAAAAAGTGACAGATAGTGGACAGGGGAATATCTATTGACATTTTTTTTAAAAATGTGGACTTCTAGTTTTGATCAAGTCCCATCTAACAGCCTGTTAACTAAGGTGGAAGTCCATAAAAGGTTGACAAGTTACTGACAATGACTGGGAAATCAGTTCATTGACAAGTGACAGAACATAGAATCCTTACAGTGGCGAAGGAGACCATTCGGCCCATTGAGTCTTCAAACAGCATCCAAACCACACTCGACCCGAATCTCTAGCCCTGCATTTCCCAAAGCTAACCCACCTAGCTTATACACCCCTGGATACACTCAATCAATCTACCTAACCCGCACATCTTGGAACTGTGAGAGGAAATCAGAGTTTCCAGAAGAAATCCTTGCAGACGTAAGGAGAATGTGCAAACTCCACACAGACACAGTTGCTCAAGCCTGGAATCGAACACAGGGCCCTGGTGCAGTAAGGCAGCTGTGCAGTGCGGAGAACAGATTTGGTCACCATGCCTTCAGAAGTGTCTATCGCCCTTGAAGGGAGTACAATGTAGGACTACAATAATAATACCTGGGCTTCAGCAGTCAAGTTAAGAGGAGAGATTACACAAATTAGGCCTTATTTTCCTAGAATTTACAGGGTTACAGAGGGTGATCTGATTGATATTAACAGAGAAAAAAAAACAAGACGTGGTAGATTAATTTCTATTGGCTGGAGATTCTAGAATTAGGGGCCATAGTCTGTGAAGTAGGGCCAGACCATTCAGGATAAATGTTACGAAGCACTTCTATACACAAAGGATGTTAGATGTTTGGAACTCTGTTCCATACATGGCAAGGGATGCAGTATTAGATGTTAGTTTTAAATTAGAGATGGTAACTTTTTTTGTCAAGCAAAAGGTATTAAGAGATATGGCAGGTATCTAGAGTTCAGCCATAAATCAACTTTGGTATTAGAGTCAGATGTACAGCGTGGAAACTGACCCTCGAGTCCAACTCGTCCATGCCAACCAGATATCCCGGCCTAATCTAGTCCCACCTACCAGCACCCAGCCCATATCCCTCCAAACCCTTCCTATTCATATATCCATCCAGATGCCTTTTAAATGTTGCAATTGTACCAGCCTCCACCACTTCCTCTGGTAGCTCATTCCATATGCATACCACCCTCTGTGTGAAAAACTTGCCCCGTAGGTCTCTTTTATATCTTTCCCCTCTCACCCTACACCTATGCCCTCTCATTCTGGAATCCCCGACCCCAGGGAAAAGACTTTGTCTATTTACCCTATCCATGTCCCTCATAATTTTGTAAGCCTATATAAGGTCACCCCTCAGCCTCAGGTAATTTTCCCAGAAGCACGCCAATGTCCAGCAATACAAGAATTCAACAGCAAAGGCAGTAACTGCTAACTCTGTCAGTTGGCAATGTGGGTTTCTTTCTCTCTCTCTCTCTCTCCCCCTTGCACCAATCTCACCACGTGCTTCCTTTGTCTGTTTTTCTCCCTTTTAAAAGTGCTGTTGTTTTGACTTTTTTTTCCTCCAAAGTTCCAAAACAATGCATATAAAACAGTAATTGCTGCTCCTGGAATTGAGGAAATGACCTCCAATACCTAAAATACTTTAAAAAAAAAGCAGCTGTTACAGCCAGAAGTTTTCCCATCCTCCATCTTGGATTACCCAGAGTCCTTGCTCTTGAATGATGAAATAGGGTCAAGGGGCTGAATGGCCTCCTCCAATTCCTATGTTCCACCCCAAGTTTCCCTAGATTTACTTTCCTCCACAAAACCTATTCTGTATTAAATGACTTTTGTTTAAGAAAGAAAGTTACAGGACACCTCAATACATTTCAGATGCAATTCCCAAGAAAGTGAAGACATCCCCACCTGCAACTTCTTTAGCAGCAAAATCTTGCAGATGCCAGACATTTGAAATGGGAATTTGACTTTGTCAGATTGAATGTTTCATACACCTACTCCTATTCCAGTAGGTCTAAACCCCAGTTCCTGTATGCCCAAGGTTTAAACTCCTGGTTTGTCAATAAACTGTTAAGTATTCTTAGTTATCTTTCTAGTTTTAAATATGATCTAAGAAAGTAGCTTCAAGATAATTATCAAAACATGGGTAGATAGGTAAATAGATTTTACTTAGTTATATTGACAAATTGTAAATGAGAAATGCTAATGGAATGAAAAAATAGTTCTGGAGCTGATAAAAGCTGAAGAGTCTCGGTGTGTTCCGGTACCTAACTGATCTGGTTCTAAGTAAAAGGAGGGCAGTCAGTCACTCAAACCAATAGCTCAGAACAATGGCCACAGCATTATTACAACCAGTGTAAGGATACTGTGTGCAGCACAAGGGTTACTTACTGGTCAAGGTAAAGAAAGGAAATTACACAAGAATCTTGCCCAGAATTTAGTTATTTATTCATTGTTTGATGTGACAGCTCTGGCCCGGCCAGCATCTTATTGTTCACTGCCAGTGGTCTTTGGGAAGGCGGTAAGTCATCACATTGAAGCGTTGCAGTCCATGTGACGTCGGTACACTCACTGGGGATGTTAGCAAGAGGGTTTTCAAATTTTGACCAGCAATAGTGAAGGTACTGGAGACGTGTTTTCAAGTGAGCTTTGAAAAGATATGTAGCTCAGGTTGAGGTTTTGGATATAGGTTTGCTCACCGAGCTGAAAGGTTCATTTCCAGGTGTTTTGTTACCTTACTAGGTAACATCAGCAGTGGGCTCATGCGAAGCAATACTGAAAATTCCTGCTTTCTATTTATATGTTTGGGTTGGTGATGTCATTTCCTGTGGTGAAGTCACTTCCTGTTCCTTTTCTCAGGGGGTGGTAGATGGGATCTATCTTGACGTGTTTGTTGATAGTATTCCAACTGGAACTCTATGCTTCTAGGAATTCTTGTGCATGTCTTTGTTTGGCTTGTCCTTGGATGGATGTGTCCCCCAGTTGAAGTGGTGTCCTTCCTCATCCATAGGTGAGGATACTAGTGACAGGGTCATGTCTTTTTGTAGCTAGAAGTATGGCATTCCAACTGGAAATCTAACAGAGTTAAGACTTCATCTACCACCCCCTGAGAAAAGGTACAGGAAGTGACTTCACCACAGGAGATGACATCACCAACCCAAAGAAACCCAAACATATGAATATAAAGCAAGAATTTTCAGCATTGCTTTGCATGAGGTCCACTGAAGATGTTACCTAGTAAGGTAACAAAATGTCTGGAAATGAATCTTTCAGCTCAGTGGGCAAACCTACATCCAAAATGTGTTTCCATGTTCGGAAAGTATGTGGCTTGGCGGAGGATTGTGTAGGTTGTGCTCCCATGGCAGCTGGCTTCTGTTCCAAAAATTAACAAACTCCTCCTACTGGATTCGAAATGTTAACTTTGTTTCTCTCTCCACAGATGCTGCCAGACCTGCTGGGTTTGCCAGCAATTTCTGGTTTTATTTCATTATGTAGAATGATGAAAGGAGAGGAATTGGGGAGAGTTACTATAGACTTTATCATCTCTGTGCAATTATGCAGTTTGTTTAAAGCCAAAGTTAATCAGAGACCAAATGACACAAAAATCCTACCAAGTTTAAAAGGAGGAGTTTATATCAGATTAACCCAAAGAGTGTAAGAACAGATCCTCAGATTAGAGTTTTCTACGATTCCATGGAACTAAGATTAGTGTCTCCCCTCTAAGTAGTACAAGAGGACAGCTAACGACAAGGAGATGATGAACCAGTTAACCTCACAACAATAGCCAGCAAATAAGGTTCAAAATTTCTGGAAGTGACCAGAGAGAAATTTTTTTAGATTAGATTACTTAGAGTGGAAACAGGCCCTTCAGCCCAACAAGTCCACACCGACCCTCTGAAGAGGATTATGTAATAAAGATCCACCTGGAAGCAAAAACAAAATAAGCAGAAAGCTTTTTAAATTGTAAGTGGCTGAGTTGGTGTTGAGGAGAATAGACATAGAAAAGTACAGGCCCTTTGGCCCACAACGTTGTGCAGAGGATTATTCCTAATGCAACATAAAATAACCTACACACCCCGCGATTCACTGCTCTCCATGTGCATGTTCAGCAGTCACTTAAATGTCCCCAACGACTCTGCTTCCACCACCACTGCTGGCAACGCATTCCATGCATTTACTACTCTGTGTAATGAACCTACCTCTGATGTCTCCTTTATACCTTCCTCCTAATATCTGGTGTCTTGCCCATAAGTTATTAAAATTTATGGGCGACACAGTGGCTCAGCGGTTAGCACTGCTGCCTCACAGCACCAGGGACCCAGGTTCAATTCCCGCCTCGGGCAACTGTCTGTGTGGAGTTTGCACATTCTCTGTGTCTGAGTGGGTTTCCTCCCACGATCCAAAGATGTGCAGGTCAGGTGAATGGCCATGCTAAATTGCCTGTAGTGTTAGGGGCATTAGTCAGTGGTAAATGTAGGGGAATGTTCTGGGTAGTTTGCTCTTCAGAGGTCAATGTGGACTTGTTGGGCTAAAAGGGCCTGTTTCCACACTGTATGGAATCTAATCATAAAAAACAAGTAGTGTACAAGAAGCAAATCACAGAAGTGATAAATAAAAGCCTCAAATTATAAAAAGAAGAACTGAAGCAGGATAAGAGAGGTCTTGCTGCATTTGTACAGGGCTTTTATGGAAAAACACCCAAGACTTTGGTCTCCTTAACTATATATAAAAAAAATACATTTTGTTTTCTAAAAAAAAAACAAACACTTGCTTAAAAAGGAATAAATGAAGGTTCACCAAGCTAATTCGGAGGAGGAGGGTATTGTGGTAAAAGGAGATAAAGTAGGATGGGTGAACTAAATTCAATTAAAACATTTAAATACCTAGACTGGATGGGGTGGTGACAAGGAAGATATTTTCCAAGCTGGGAAATCTAAACCGATCAGGTTGGCAAATTTAGGATGAATGATGAGAAAAAAAAACTTCAGTCAGCAGGTTGTGAAGCTCCGCAGTGTAATACCATGACAGTGTGGGGGTGGGGGTGGGGGATAGACATATTCATTCAATCAGTGGCTAAAGTGCACAAGGCCAGTCAGCTCATTGCATTGGTGTCTTACTTCTGAATGGCACTAAATGAAGTACACACTCTCCTACTTCCTTCCTTTCCCCCTCCCCCCAGCCTTGAAAATTGTTTCTTCACATGGGATACTTGTTTTTATTAGTTATGGCATGAAGTACAACTGCAAGGAGGTAACGTTGGAGTTGTACAGAAGCGTTGGTTAGGTCACAGTTGGAGTAGCATGTTCAGTTCTGGTTACCTCACTATATAGTCATACAGCATGGAAACGGACCCTGTGGTCCAATTAGTCCACGCCAATTATGTTCCCAAACTAAATTAGGCCCATGTGCTAGGTTTGGCCCATATCCTTCCAAACCTTTCCCATTGCTGTTCTTATTCTAATGTCTTTTAAACATTGCAACAGTACCTACATCCACCACTTCCTCTGGCAATTCATACCACACATTAACCACTCCCTGTATAAATAAAAGTTGCCCCTCACTCCCTTTTTAAATCTTTTCTTCTCTCAACTTAAAACATACCTTAGGAAAGGGACCTTTGCTATTCCCCTTATCTATGCCCTTCATGATTTTATGAACTCCTATAAAGGTCACTCCTCAACTTCCTTTGCTCCAGTGTAAAAAAAAGTCCCAGCCTATCTTGACATTCAGTGCTGCCTTCTCAGCAGGTAATAACCTGCCAGGGTTAGCAGTACGAGGTACGAGGGTAGTTACAGTATAGCTTACATGGTCCCAGACCAGTCCAATACCCGGAGATCTTTAGAGGGAAATTAGAGGAGGGAGAGACAAGCGAGTGTAGTGATGATGCCCTACACACAGTTCATTTTTCCTCCAGCTTTGTGTTGCAATGACAACCCAAGTTCTCCAATCCAGGCCATCTAGGTACAGTATTAAGTGCCATAAGTGGGCGGCACGGTGGTTAGCACTGCTGCCTCACAGCGCCAGAGACCCGGGTTCAGTCCCCACCTCAGGCGACTTACTGTGTGGAGTTTGCACATTCTCCCTGTGTCTGCGTGGTCTGCAGTCCAAAAAAATGTGCAGGCTAGGTGAATTGGCCATGCTAAATTGTTCGTAGTGTTAGGTGAAGGGGTAAATGTAGGGGAATGGGTCTGGGTGGGTTGTGCTTCGGCGGTCGGTGTGAACTTGTTGGGCCGAAGGGCCTGTTTCCACACTAAGTAATCTAATCTAAATGAGAAAATATTAATCTAAGTGACTGACTGAGTTTGGCAGCGCAGTCAGTCAGTCATTTGTCTGGATTCAGTAAAACTGAATAAAGAAAACTGAAGCATTTTCACAAAACGTCTCAGTTTAAGTTTCCTCAGGACAGATTGAAAAGGCAATGATCACCATTGGCATGCCACAGCACGCCACAGGCAGTTATGAAAATATTTTTCTGAGTACAGTGAACATAATCAGTGAAAGTGAGTGGAATATTAACAGTGGGTATGGATAGCTCCTCTCTGAGCCAGTGGTCACTGTGAAATATTCACAAGGCTCTGTCTAATACATTACTTTACAATGACAATGGTTGCAGGTCAAGCCGAATTAAGGGAGAATCCCCATCACAGAGTGTGGAGCTCAGCAAACATGCAGGATTTAGGACCGACAGCAGAGATCTTCCCCCACCATCACACCCACACACACACAAACACCTTCCCGCATTCAATGTGTCTTTAATCCATCTCACTTAAAGTTCCTGATCGTCCAGGCTACAGTGCAGGAGAAGGCCATTCAGCCGCTCCTATTTGTGCTAGCTCTCTCAATGAACTTTTCACAATGCCATTCTCTGGCCTCCTCCCCACACCCTGCACTTAGTTTAAAAAATTATCTAAAAAGCAACATTTCAAAAGTCTTGACTGGACCTGCCCTTCCCACATTCTCCAACTTTGTATTCCAGATTGTGACCACCCATTGGTGGAACAAGGTTTTTCTCAGATCACTTTTGTTTCTTTTGTCAATTCTCTTGTGCCCTCACCTTCAATCCTTTTACAGTTTGGAGCAGTTGCTCCTTATCTGAACAGATCCATCAGAATTTTGAATACCTCTCAGTCCAAACCTTCCCAATCTATTTCCATAACTGAAGCTTCTCATCATCAGAATCATTCTCACCAAATGGTCAATGTCTTGCTAAAGTACGACACTGTCCACTTACAGCTTACATTGTTGCTAAGCTTTGTATCTGCCACAAGTTATGGTGTGTACACCAAGGTTAATGGGCATCAGGAGAAGCAAGGATCCCTTTAATGGCCTATGGGGAATTTCAGTATTAACTCCAGAACAAAAACCACTCCTTAACCATTATTCACTGCTTCCTGCCCCTCAACCAATTAATGTTGATTCCAGAAGCATTAACTTTGCTCATTCGTCTGTTGTGTGAAACATCTTTTGAAAGTCTACGTACATCACAACAGCACTGCCCAAAACAATTCTCTCAAGTCTTTGAAATATTCTATCAATTTATTTCAATACAGGTTTGCTGTATGAAATCCATGTTGGTTTTTCTTATTTTGAAATATTGCCCTATTATTTCTAGATGTTTACATGCCCTGATCAAGGGACCTAGTTTTCAGGTAAGGGGAAGAGATGGTGATCAGACTTCCAAATGGGCCACTCAACTGTTAATTCTAATCTTCCTTTTTGTACCATCTCTGCATCTGTAACACTATAGTCTACACTGTCTGTTACCCTGATGCACTTTGTACAATACAGGCAGATTGTATAGCATACAAAACACTTCATTGTACCCCAGTACCTGTGACAACTTTAAAAATCAATCTCAAATCACTTCTGAATTGACATCTTTTTCACTCAGTGCTTAGTAGGAATCTGGAAACACACTGCCTGAGAAGGTAGGAGGCTGGGAACCATACAAATACTTATGAGCTGAAAATGTGTTGCTGGAAAAGCACAGCAGGTCAGGCAGCATCCAAGGAACAGGAAATTCGATGTTTCAGGCATAAGCCCTTCTTGAGGAATGAGGAAAGTGTGTCCAGCAGGCTAAGATAAAAGGTAGGGAGGAGGGGCGATGGAGATGTGATAGGTGGAAGGAGGTCAAGGTGAGGGTGATAGGCCGGAGTGGGGTGGGGGCGGAGAGGCCAGGAAGAAGATTGCAGGTTAGGAAGACGGTGCCAAGTTCGAGGGATTCGACTGAGACAAGGTGGGGGGAGGGGAAAATGAGGAAACTGGAGAAATCTGAGTTCATCCCTTGTGGTTCCCTCGAACTCAGCACTGCCTTCCTAACCTGCAATCTTCTTCCTGACCTCTCTGCCCTCACCCCCACTCCAGCCTATCACCCTCACCTTGACCTCCTTCCACCTATCACATCTTCATCGCCCCTCCTCCAAGTCCCTCCTCCCCACCTTTTATCTTAGCCTGCCTGGACACACTTTCCTCATTCCTCAAGAAGGGCTTATGCCCAAAACGTCGATTCTCCTGTTCCTTGGATGCTGCCTGACCTGCTGCGCTTTTCCAGCAACACATTTTCAGCTCTGATACTCCAGCATCTGCTCAAATATTTATGAGCACTTGAAATAAAAAGGATATAGGACAAGTCTAGGAAATGGCATTAGCACACCTTTAGTGTGCGTCAGTCATTGTCAGTGCAGACTTGATTGGGCAAAGGGCCTTTTCTGCACAATATGACTACTATTTCATGACAAATGATCCAATTTCCTTCTGAAAGACATGGCTGAAGCTGCCTCCCGGGAGGAAGTGAGGACAGCAGATACTGGAGATATGAGTCAAGGGTGTGGTGCTGGAAAAGCACAGCAGGTCAGGCAACATCAGAGCAGCAGGAAAATCAACATATTGGCCATAAGCTCAGTCCTGATGAGAGGCTTATGCCAGCAACAGATTTCCCCTGCTCCTCAGCTGCTGCCTGACCTGCGGTTTTCCAGCAGCACACATTTGAATCTGCCTCCCCCCAGAGTCAGGCAATGCAGTCTCAATCCTGCATAAAGAGTTCGCTCAGGTCTTCATCACTTCTTTAAACTTTCACCTTAAGTTAGCATCCTCTTATTTTTGGTTCATTTTTGCCAGATCTCCTCTTTTTTCAACAATGCATCAAGTACCCTCAACTCTCACTAAGAAGAGTCTCAGCATTTTCAATTTGCTTATGCTTGAAATGCAGACTCTCCTGCTCCCTCAGATGCTGCCTGACTGGCTGTGCTTTTCCAGCACCACACTTTTACCTGGACCTCAGCATCTGCAGTTCACTCTCTGTCCACTTTCCTCAAACTCCAAGATCAATAGGTTTTTGGATACTGTGGAAATTCAAGGATAGGGAGAAAGGGCATGGAGATGTATTGGAGGTGGACATTATGGAGTTGGAGGTCGGTTTGAGGGGGCAAATGGCTCCTATTTCACCTGGACACAGTCAGATGACCTAGTCTAACATCACATCTGAAAGACAGCACGTCCTTTTGTGCTGCATTCCTTCAGTACTAAAGATCAGGAATGTAAGCATGGATTATGTACTTAAATGCAGACTGGGATTTGAACCCATGATCTTCTGACCCTGAAGTGCTACCCACTGAGCCAGCTGTCACACAGAGAGGGACCTTATTGGGAAAATACAGTCCAGAGACATGAACAACAAACGAAGTAGATTCAGTCAAAGGCAGCAGGTTGTTTTGCTGGCTTTGCAAATGCGATCCAACATCTGGCTCCTATAGGTTGATTTAGACAGAAGAACTGAATGGTAGTCTCAGAGGGTAACTGATGTCAGAAAGTTCTACGAAAGGCTACGCTTACATGTAAGTTTTTTTATGTTCTCATATGTTAATGATTCATTCATTCACTCAATAAAAAGGTGTAGAAATAAGAGGCAATTACCAATTATTATCAGAGCTGCTTCCTTCTGGCACACTGAACAGATTGGCAGTTATCGGCATATTATGCAAGGCTGATAGTACTAACAGTCACGCGATTACTTTATTTTCCATTTGTTTTCTTTTCTAATCTTCCCTTGCATCCTCTCCTCAGTGCTAACAAACCCACACCAACTACTACCACTCCCTGGCAGTCTCAATTAGATGAATACAGGTTTTAACTGAATGCAGGCAATTTATTCACACTGGGGGGTGGGGGGCAGTAGCTTACACGGTGGGAAAGCAAAATGGACAAAAAGCAGGTGAGAACAATTATGGCAGAAGCTGAAGTACCTGGAAAGTTAGTCATGGAGAATGAATCATCCATTCACTTACTCAATTGTGCAAATATTACAAGAGGGATTTACAGGCCAGATTGAACATTAATTTACATCACCACACAGTTATTGTGCATTCCTTCTTGTGCTCTTTAGGGAGGGACCTCAAATCCAGTGCTTGCAAGAAATGATGATATTTGAACATTGCAAGTGATTCAGTGCAGAGCAAAGTTCCCTTTACATTGTGTTGAAACACTTGCCCTGCAATTAACATTCTGAACAGGAGTCTTTAAATATACCAAATAGGACAAACTATCAATTCAGTTGTTCTCCAGTTCAGTTCCTCCAAGAGGCCACTAAGCAGAGACAATGGTCACTTGGAATGAAGTAGCACAGGGTTCTCTTTATCCATGGAGCTTGTACACTTCTGCCAGGTGGTGAGAAGAGGAAAAAAGAATTAGCAGCAATGAAATCTTGAGCTCCAAGTGATATACCTACCGTTTTGATCCTGTTGAGCAAGGTGACCCTTATGTAACCTCGATTGCTCTGTCGGAGATACAGGAAGTAAAGAGGAAAGATCACCCACAAGTACACACATGGAACCCAAACCAGGATCGTCTTCTGAAAACATATCGTCAGGTCTGGATTGTCTGTGTTTATCGTAACATTGTGATCCTGTAACAGAGAATGGAGCAACAGAACAGAAAGTCAGCTTGCACATCCTAGATTTAAACTGTCTAACTGGTAGACCAGTTGTCTGGGCCCCAAAATTCCTTGTGTACCTCTCTGCATCTCTTGTTAGAAATACACAAAATTAGCAAAAATAGGGACAGCAAATAGACCACAGACTACGGAGACTGTTTCACCAATCAATACCATCTTGGCCCTTAACGCCACTTTCTCTCCCACTCCCCATATCTCTCGATTCCCTGGAATAACTTATTTCTCCGAGCATTAAATATATTTAATGATGGAGCATCCACACATCTCTTAAAACGGGGGAAGAGTTTCAAAGCTTTGCAACCCTCCATGTGAAGGAATTTCTTTTCATCTCGTTCCTGAAAGATCAGCCCTTTAACCTAAGGCTTTGCCCTGGTTTTGTTTCCACTGACCAGGGAGTCTAATGTCTTAGCATCTACCCAATCAAGTACCTTCAAAATCTTGTATGTTTGTTTATTAACTCTTGTAAATCTATTCTCTCTGGAATTTAATTTCCTCAATTCTCATCACAGAAGAGCCCCCGTACCCAAAGGCCTAACTGAGTGAATCACCACAGCGAGAATGTCCTTTTGAACGAAGGCCAAAACTCCAGATATGGTCTCACTAAAACTCTGTACAACTACAGCAATATTTCTTCATTCCTCTTACTTTGAAATAAAAGCAAACAAGTAATTTGAATATCCTCACACTTGCTCACACTTAAATTTGTCTGCGTACTCATTCACACAAACTGGCTGTATTTACGTGCAGCTTCTTGGGGTCCTCCCCACAGCATCTTTCAATACGGCCTTCCAATCATTACAGCTCCTTAAAATCCATTCCCTTCACTAAACCAATCAGCAATCTGCCTAAATATTTCACATGGTTGGCTTCAAAATCTTGGATTATTTTAAAATTTATTCACGGGACATGGCTAGGCCAGCATTTAATTGCTCATCCGTAATTTGCACAGACAGCAAGTGGGACTCAAACATGGCTGTAGCAGTCACATAGCCATACCAGGGGTAAAAAAAAAGGATTTCCTTCCCTGAAGTATATTGATGAACCAAATGAGTTTTCCCCTGAAAATTGACAGCTTCGTGGTCACTATTTGTTTCTTAATTCCAGCTTTTCACCATCTGCTATGGTGTGATTTGAACCCAGATCCAAATTACCTGGATCTATAGAATAACAGTTTAGTGAAAATATCACTAGGCTATCACCTCCCAAATGCTCTAGTGTAGAGTGTTTTTTTTACAGCACCAGAAAAAGACAATGTGCTTCCTAAATAAATTGAATTTACCATAAAGAGTAGAAGACACTAGCTGGAGTCTAAGAAATTGGCTGCATCAGGGAGCCTGGTAGGACAAGTGGTAGAGACTAACTGTGGATTCACTCGACCTTCCCCGCCTGCTCTCTCCTCTCCCCCTTCTCCCCTCCTCCCCCTCTAATTATAGGATCATGCTGAAACAGTGTTAATTGAAAATGATGGCTCCTGCTTGTTCACTGCTTTCTTCTGTTCATTTCTCTTTCTACGTTTCTCCAGTTCCTACCTTGGGGAGCTCGGATGTAGAGGAACCGGCAGCACCAGCAATGGCAGTGAGTTTGGATTCAGTGGCAAGAGATGGCGCTAGAGTGTGGCAACCCAGACATTGGTGCATCTAGCACAGACAGCAGCAAGGCACAGGACTTGAGGCAGTCACATCAGCAGCACCACTGGTGGTGGGTCCAGTGCAGGTGACACTGGGGAGTCTGGCTCAAAGCTCATAGCAGCAAGGGGAATCTGACATTTCATCCTTTTGTTGTTGTTTTCAATTCCGGACTCATTTTTAATTCTAACAACTGAATTCCAAGATAGCACCAGTAAGTAGTAGCAGGTCAGGCAGCATCCAAGGAGCAGGAGAATCAATGTTTCGGGCATAACCCCTTCTTCAGGAATGAGGAAAGTGTGTCCAGCAGGCTAAGATAAAAGGTAGGGAGGAGGGAGGGGCGTTGGAGATGCGATAGGTGGAAGGAGGTCAAGGTGAGGGTGAGGGTGGAGAGGTCAGGAAGAAGATTGCAGGTTAGGAAGGCGGTGCTGAGTTCAAGGGATTTGACTGAGACCTGGGGGGGGGGGGGAAAGCGAGGGAACTGGAGAAATCTGCATTCATCCCTTGGTGTTTGGAGGGTTCCCAGGCGGAAGATGAGGCGCTCTTCCTCCAACCGTCGTGTTGTTATGGTCTGGTGATGGACTCCAACAAGGACATGCAGGTCCTTGGAGTGGGAGGGAGAGTTAAAGTGTTGAGCCACGGGGTGGTTGGGTTGGTTGGTCCGGGTGTCCCGGAGGTGTTCTCTGAAGCGTTCTGCAAGTAGGTGGCCCGTCTCCCCAATATAAAGGAGGCCACATCGTGTGCAGCGGATGCAATAAATGGTGTGTGTGTAGGTGCAGGCGAATTTGTGGTGGATATGGAAGGATCCCTTGGGGCCTTGGAGAGAGAGGTAAGGGGGGAGGTGTGGGCGCAAGTTTTGCATTTCTTGCGGTTGCAGGGGACGGTGCAGGGAGTGGAGGTTGGGTTGGTGGGGCGTGTGGACCTGATGAGGGAGTCACGGAGGGAGTGGTCTTTTCGGAACGCTGATAGAGGAGGCGAGGGAAATATATCCCTAGTGGTAGGGTCCGTTTGGAGGTGGCAGAAATGATGGCAGATGATATGCTGTATACAGAGGTTGGTGGGGTGGTAGGTGAGAACCAGTGGGGTTCTGTCCTGGTGGCATTTGGAGGGGCAGGGCTCAAGGGCAGAGGAGCGGGAAGTGGAGGAGATGCTGTGAAGGGCATCGACGATCACGTCTGGGGGGAAATTGCGATCTTTGAAGGAGGCCATCTGGGTTGTACAGTATTGGAACTGGTCCTCCTGGGAGCAGATGCGGCGGAGACGAAGGAATTGGGAGTATGGGATGGCAATTTTACAGGGGGCAAGGTGGGAGGAGGTGTAGTCTAGGTAGCTGTGGGAGTCAGTCGGTTTATAGTAAATGCCTGTATTAATTCGGTCGCCCGAGATAGAAATGGAGGTGTCTAGGAAGGGAAGGGAGGAGTCTGAGACGGTCCAGGTGAATTTGAGGTCGGGGTGGAAGATGTTGGTAAAGTGGATGAACTGTTCAACCTCCTCATGGGAGCGTGAGGCAGTGCCGATACAGTCATTGATGTAGCGGAGGAAAAGGTGGGGGGGGTGTGCCAGTGTAGCTGCAGAAGATGGACTGTTCCACATATCCTACGAAGACATGTGGAACAGTCCATCTTCCGCAGCTGCACAGATTCCTGAAGAAGGGCTTATGCCCAATACGTCGATTCTCCTGCTCCTTGGATGCTGCCCGACCTGCTGCGCTTTTCCAGCAACACATTTTCAGCTCTGATCTCCAGCATCTGCAGTCCTCACTTTCTCCACCAGTAAGCAGTACTCTATACATGTTCCACTGTACTCACTTATATGTGACAATAAAGTCTAATCTGTGATTGCTGGCTTTATAGTGTATGTTAATATCTGTATTTATTTAGAGGCTCAATAAGGTGGTGGTACAGTTGTTAGCACTGCTGCCTCACAGCGCCAGAGACCCGGGTTCAATTCCCACCTCAGGCAACTGACTGTGTGGAGTTTGCACGTTCTCCCAGTGTCTGCATGGGTTTCCTCCCACAGTCCAGAGATGTGCGGGTAAGGTGAAATGGCCATGCTAAATTGCCCGTAGTGTTAGGCAAGGGGTAAACGTGGCGGGTCAGTGTGGACTTGTTGGGCCGAAGGGCCTGTTTCCACACTAAGTCATCTAAAAACTTGCATTCTGGAGTCAAACAGTAAAATCCTCGCAGCCAAGAGAAAGCTCCACTTTCTCTTCCAGTTTTACAACAAGCTCATAAAATGGCTGTCTAATATTTATTGCTTGTAACTGCTTCTCATTCATATCTAGATTCCTACTGAACCAAGTCCATCCCTGCCCAGTCCATCATACAAACCAGCTTTCCATCCACTGACACCATCTATGCTTTCCACTGTCTTGCAACATAATCAAAGACCCCTCCCTCCCCACGTATACTCACTTCTTCCCACTTCCACATAAAAAAGTTTGTATACAGGTACAAATAAATTCAAGAACAGTTATGAGGCTGATGAATGGACCTCAAAATTGAAATTGAATGCGGATCTCACTGTGTACATTCTCTGCAACCATAACTTTGTATTCTTCACTTTGTTCTATTACCCTAATGGAGTCTTTGGTCTGATCCATCTGTACAGCACACAAAGCAAACCTTTTAGCTGTAACTAGGCACAAGTGAATAATTAATCAAAATACCATGTGGATGGTGCATTGGACAACAGGCTGGAGCTAGGATAGGATTCCTGGTTAATGCTTTCGACTGATTCATCGAAAGATTGATTTCGTTTGCTACAGAATCTGACACCCCCATTTCCAGCAGCTTCTGCTTTTCATTACATTTGAATTCACAATGCTCGAACCTCGTATCCTTGGCAATTCTGCACAATCCAGTAAAGCCCCAAGCCTCACCAGCAGTCATCTGCATTCATCAGCTTACTAACATCTGGGCATCATATCACTCAGGTTTCAGAAAGTCAAACTGGTTTTAGGCACTGAAACTTGGCCAAGAGGAGCTGATGAAATACCTTGCACACATCGATCTCCCAAAACCATCTGGGCCCCTCCCTTGCAGTTTTCTCTGCTTCTTGAAAAGATGTCAGCAACGACTGGGGTCCAGTTCCAATCCACGATCTCAATGAAGTGAGCGACCAAATCCAAAACAGCAGGGGAGGCAACCATATAGCACATTAGCATAAGTTATTTAGACCGACTGGCTGGTTTCTGTGTGATATCTTCTCCAGATCAGACCAGAGCCTGATCCCAGCCCCAAGGACTCACACCCAGTGCGTTGGGATAACAATCGCTGTACGAAAAAGAGCAGAGTTCGAGCCCTGGCCAATATTTATGCCTCAGCCAACATCACCGAAACAAAGAAGATAGCGCAGAGGGTCAGTTACTGAGCTGACAAGAAATCACAAACTTAACACACCTGAGCAACTTGAAATATCAAATTTAGCTCAAAAGCCATATTTTTTTAAAAAACGGATGTCAATTTTTCTGACCACAATGCTGTGGACTGAGAATAAAAACCCAGCTCGTTTGGCAATGCCCTCCAGTAAAGAGATCCTTCATCGTTATCCTCCCTGGGACTGGGTGCCTTCAGCCCCCAGTAAAGTGGGCTCGGATTTACCCTCTAAAGTGGCCCAGTACACACCTCCATGAAATCAACTATCACCACATTTGTCAGGGCAACTAGAGACAGGTCATACATGCTGGTCTTTTGAAGAGTGGAAAAAAAATAAACTTACAGGACTATAGGCAAAGATGGGAAATGGGGATTGACTGTTTTCCTACAAACAGAATGACCTAGATGGGTTGAATGGCCACACATCTGTGCTGTTATGACATTTATATATACACACTTCTGAAATCCCAAGATTGAATTTTATGAACAGTGATACTTCATGTGATCCACTGTTTGTGGATGTGACAAGGTTCAAAGGATAAAAGATTAACCCTTTACCTGATGGGCACACACTAAGAGCAATGACTCTTCCAATTGTTTTAAAAAGAGACACTGAAGTCAGTTTATTAGCACTTTGACTGACAGGTATCCTGGACAAAAAAAAGTAGGAAAGTATCCAATGTTTCTCTAAAGGCAGGCCTTCCCAAATGAAGCCCTGAAACACAACATAAGCTCAGTGTCACAAGCACACTCAGCAACCTAATCATCTCATATTTCTGATAATACAGCCAATGAACAAATTATATAAAGACAATGCCTCTATTCACCTGGGATAGGCAAATTCCAGGCTTATAGCTATTAACTAGGCTCTGTATCGAACACAATCCAAACAGTGAAAACAAAAAAAAGTCAAAAGAACATTTGTGAGCAGTTAGTGTTCATAGGCACAGCTACTTTGAATATTTGTCAATGAATTCACAGAAAAGAGGTTCATATGGAAGCTGATCCATGTACATGGAAATACTAGAACTGCAGTACAATAGATTGCACTGACAGATAACCAACTTGTTCTTCAGATCTGGCTCACGTTAGTAACGATAGAAACATAAGAGGTTCCGGCACAGTCTGGAAGCTGTTTGCAATCCCTTGGTGATTAGCCACAGCCCAGCTTGTAAAGATGGTGGTGACTCACCTTCACAAAATGAGCAGCTGGCTGGACCATTTCAGAGGCCACACTAGCCAGGTTGGGGTTGGTTGGCAAATTTTTCTCTGAACAACATCAAACCAGATTATGTTTTGTTCAAAAAGACAATCTGCTACTATCAATATTGAAAACAAGCTTTTCTTTAAAAAAAATTATAGAATAAAAATCAAAAGAACTGCAGTGTTGTAAATCAAAAACAAAAACACGTAGCCGGAAAAGCTCAGCAGGTCCGGCAGCATCTGTGAAAAGAAATCAATTAATATTTCGGGTCCGGTGTCCCTTCCCCAGAACTGAGCATGAAACATTAACTCAGATTTCTCCACACAGGTGCTGCCAGAGCTTTTCCAGCAGTGTGTGTTTCTTTATTCCAGGTCTATTTAATTTTTGATATTTAAATTCCTCAGCTATCAGTGTAATTTGAAATCATGTCTCAGGATCACTGATCTCAGTCTGTGGATACTAGTCTAGTAACAGAACAAAAAAAACCAACAAAAGACAGCACAGCAACAGGCCCTTCAGCCCTCCAAGCCTGTACCAATCTTGCTCCAACGTGCAAAAACAAACCGACCTGCTGCCCTTATTCATTGTGACACACACACACACACACACACACACACACACACACACACCTTTCCACTGAAAACAATCCTAGTCTTTTTAACCTTTCCTCATAACCAATACCCTTGAGACCAGGCAACATCCTGGTGAGGTGGAGTTGGGTACTGCAGATGCTGAAGATTAGAGATTAGAGTGATGCTGGAAAGGCACAGCAGGTCAGGCAGCATCCAAGCAGCAGGAAAATTGATGTTTTGGGCAAAAGCCGGTTGAGATTCCTGATGAAGGGCTTTTGCCAGAAGTGTGGATTTTCCTGCTCCTCTGAACATCCTGATGAACCTTCTCTGCACTCTCTCCAAAGCTTCTGTGATAATGGCTTGGTTGTGCACTGCAAATTCAATGTAATAAACTATTTTGTTTCTTAAAATGCCAACTAATTTTCTCAGCTAGGGATGAAGACAAAAAAGGACAAAACAGTTAGCAAACCTCAAATCTCCTGCCAGAGAAGGAACTTCTGACAACACAACTGAAATCTGCATTCAATCAAGGCAATCAAATAGGACGAAGCCTTTTTTCATTGAATGATGTCGAGTTTCTTGATCTCTTGTAGCCACAGGAGTTATGTGACTGGTCCAGTGAGTTTCTGTTCAATAGTATCATCCACGATGTTGATAGTGGAGATTTAAGCATAGAATCATCATAAACATGGTTAGATTCTCATTTGTCAGAGATAGCCATTCATGACATTTGCATGTCATGAAAATTACTTGACACTTGTCAGCCCAAATCTAAATGTCACCCAAGTCTTATTGCATTCAAACACACATTTACCACAAGGAGTGGTAAATAATCTGAAAAAGCAGCCCTGGAGGAAATACTTGCTCAACCTTGGCCACATCACAATGAAGGTAACATTTGGAAAACAGAGCATTTCTGGGCATCCTCTTGAGATTCAACAAAAAAAAATGGAGAGGCTCCCATCTCCAAACTGTGACACAAGAGGTACAAGGTTGGTCAATAGCCTTGAAGGACGATAGAGAAGATCTAGACCCCTAAGCTACTGCAAGATATGGGCATAGAGGTAAACTAGGGATTTCCACATCTGTAAAACAAAGTAGCTGCTTAAACTATTAATTTAAAAAAAAAATAATTTCAGTGTTAAATCAGTGGTTACTTAAAATACTGACATTTCTTAAATTATGCTTCAAGATGAAAAGGAGTAGTTGGTAAATCTACAGGAACCACCATAATGTCACAAAATCCTCAATATTACTAATGCCTTTTCAAAACAAAAGTCAATTTTCAATGGCATTTTTCCAATCTGTTTCAAGTATAGTGGCAATATATTAATGACACCAACATTTTTCAATTAACAATTTGAACAGTTTATTTTATATCCCCAAAGTGAATGCGGAATGGTTAACAAACTTCTACTGGATAAATGCAACACTAAAATCAAATTTAAAGAACTTGAGGGAGATGATGGCATTGTCACTGAACTGATAATTTAGAGGACCACATAGCTTTGGGACCAAGGTTCAAACTCCACCAGAACAGGCGGTGGAATCAAAATTCGATTAGAGTCTAATTTTAACTCCAGACTTCTAATGATATCAGAAAAACCTTGTTCATGGTTACAAACCCCCATCTGGTTCATTACCATCTTTTAGAAATGGAGTGAGTGGCCTTGCCTCATTTGGCTTCCACACAACGTGGCATCAACTGAGGCACCTGAAATGACAGCAGCAAAACAGAGTCCTATTGACCCTGCTACAATTAATACCACCTGGGGAATGTGGAAATAAATTGTGGGAGCTATCTCAGACTAGTCAAGCAACAGTCTGACCTCGTACTCCAGGGTTATGCTTGTGGATCCAGCACAGCCTCCTCCAGATGTTCCCAAAGATGCCAGTCTTCAGCCAATTCAATCACCACATATATGGTATATATGGCTGATAAACTGGACACTGCAAAGGCTATGGGCCCTGATAAGTCTTTGGTACCATTGCTGGAATATTAATGTGCCCGAGCTTGTGGTTTCCCTAGCCTAGCTGTTTCAGTACAGCAGCACCGTGCCCAGTCTACTCATCAGCAAAGTGGTGGAAGATAACAGAGCTATCAAGTAGCACTACCCGGCTCAGTGACACCCAGTTTGGATTCCACCAGGGTCACTCAACTCCTGACCTCATTACAGCCTTGGTTCAAACATGGACAAAAAAGCTGAATTCCAGAGGGAAGATGAGGGGAGTAGAGTGACAGACCTTGTCATCGAGGCTGCATTTGACGGAGTGTGGGGCATCAAGGAGCCAGAGCAAATCTGGAATCAATGGGTATCAGGAGCAAACATGCTGGTGCTAGGAGTTATAGCTGACACATAGGAAGTTGGTTATGATTGCTGAAAGTCTGTCATCTCAACTCTAATCTCTGCAGGAGTATCTCAGGGTAGCGTCCTAGGCCCAACCATCTTCAGCTGTTTCAATGACCTTCCCTCCAATCATAAGGTCACAAGTTTGGTGATTATCGGACAATGTTCAGCACTATTCACAACTCCTCAGATACTGAGGCAATCCATGTCCAAACTGAGCAAAACTGGAAGAATTTCTAGGTTTCGGTTGACAAGTGGCAAATAACTTTCATGCCTAAATACCAGGCAATGGTCATCTCCGGTGAAAAAGAATCTAACCATCATCCCTTGATAATCAATGGCATTAGCATCTCGAAATGCAGTCACCACTGAAGATGCTGAGTCCCAGACTGGGCCCACACCTGCCTAGAAGAGCTCAACTCCAACACACACCAATATGGGCACCATCCAGGACTAAATCAGACCACTCGATTGGCACCACAAAACACTCTCCCCCTCTACCCATTACTGCTGATTGCCAGTTTACAGCCATGCTGTATTACTGGTTTAAATTTTAAATCAGGCACATTGACCGATGGATCTCAGATGATCAGGGATCTATTTTGTTGCGCTGAAACAGGTGCAGTGCATACACACTTTATCTTCCTGTAAATAGGTTCCTGTGTATTAATGTGCATAGCTTCCAGAAGATGCAAACAGCACACTAAGCCCAGTGAATCACAGAATACAGAAATAATGATCTGGTCATTATTAAATTGCTTTTATGAGCTTGCTATAAGCAAAATGGCAACTACACTTCCTACATTACAATGTGAAAACAAAAATACTTAACTGGTTATAAATCTGCTTAGTGGTGTCCGGTGGTCCTGAAAAGGCACCATATAAATGCAAGTCTTTCTTTGTACTTGTTAGGAGTGGTTATAGAACACTGGGTACAGAAGCACATCCCTTTCCCAGCAGTGCTGCTGTAGTAAGCTCCAAAAGTCTGGTTCAAATGCTCTACAATGCAGAGTTAGAGTTAAACACGTAGATAGCAAAGCTTTCAGTATGGAGTCAGCAGAAAAAGTGATGCAGCAATCAAATTATTATCCACCTGTGGTTAGAAATTAGATCAAAGTATGCTTACTGACATTGCAGCAAGCATCATCCAGCCACAACACTGCACCGTCATGCAGTATACTGGTTCACTCACTGCCTTTGTAAACCTCTGATAGGGAGAAGTCTGCAAACTGCGAGCACATCAAAAACCATCATTAGGACGATTCAGAAACCATAACCCATATTTGGAGGGTGCTTTTGCAGCCATTTATGTGCAGTACTCCATCATCCTCTTCCTAACCTCCACTTTGCAGGCCTCACATTAAGAGAATTCACACGACTGGGCTAATATTCAATTGGGCAGATAGTCACTGGCTGACTATCACTAGTTATATTCAATCCCAGATGGGATACATCTCAAGTTGCGAGGGAAGCTAGTCTGGATATAGCAGAAGTTCTGCAATCTCAGTTCTCCTTGGAAACTAAAAGCATTGGATTGCGATATCTGATCAGCATGGACGAGCTGGATCTGAGTGTTTCCATGGCGTATACCTCTATGACTATTATAGAAAGATTATAAAAAAGGTATTACAGCTGATCAACTAGACACAAAACAAAATAGCAGAGGAATAAGCCCAACAAACACAGGCCAACCAATGTAATATTAGTTGGAGAACAAATGGAGATCACTGAGGGAGGAGATCACTGCAAAGAAGAAAATTAACCCTCATTTGGAACAGGATGGGGGGGAATAAAGGCCAATGAACACAACTGTTTAAAAACAAACCTGGATTAATAATCTGATCAAGGTCCCTGACAAAAACAACTAAAACGAGGTAAAATCGACAGTAATCTAAACAAGTAAACTGATCAAGTGGCATCTCCAGTCCTAGATGGAAAATGGCAACAAATAAAAATTGAAGAGTCAAATGATAACAAAGACAAAATTGTCTGAGGAATAGAATTGGATGTATTGCCCACTGGTCTTGTTACAAAATGCAATGAAAAAAAGTTTGCATAGTGTCACCACTCTCTAACACGGACTTAAAACGCAAAATTAAACCAGAGCAATATTTTCTCGCTTTTCTACCTTCATGTAGAAAGTGTTCAACGTTTCAGTCCTTTTTGTAAAAAGTGCTCCGCCACGTGCTATGGGGCTGGTGGCCAGGCACGAGTAGCCCTCACCACACTGGTGCTGGATCAAAGGTTGCCACTCTTCGGCACCATCTTGCTTCCAACACCCTCACCACCAAACCCTTGATGGACCTCACCAATGGAGATGCCACTGATGAAGCTGGGGACTGAATCAGCCCAAACTCAACTCCACTGCCACGAGTCCATTTCAGGACAGCCTCACCACGCTGCTATTGCTGGCCTCAAACTCAGCCCAAACTCACTGCCGCTGACACGGATCTGCACTGGACACAGATACTGCCAGGAGCACACTCCCAGTCAATGCCCTCACCACGACCAAGCTCTGACTCTCACGATTTCTGTCTATGTGCTGCACTTGAGTGAATCCCCACACCTGCTCCATCACTATTCACAGCTTTTCAGAGCACAGGGAAGTTTGCAATGGGGTTCCGCAGCAGACAGCACTAGGATCATTGCTTTTGTTACATTTACAGGACAGATATTGGGTAGAAAGAATTTGAAATACAAAACATGATAATGTGGCAAGTAGGGTGTAGGACAGCAGCACTCAAAATACAGTCAGGCTGGGGAAACAGTGAGGTAGACAGCAGATACAATTTTAAGTTACAGATGGCAAGTGAAGAACTTTAGGAGGAGAAATACAGAGGCAGCATAATCTCAGTGCGGTGTTTCCCCCAAGGAGGGGACATATTCCTAAATCCTCAAAAGGTGACAGCGCAAATTGATACAGTGAAGAAACGCTGCTGTCTTATTTACTCAACAGCGACACTGAAACAACAAAAATGTCAAACTAGCATTTTGCAGTTTCTTGTTAGGCATGAGCTTTTCTTGAACTGGAATATGAACAGAAAATGAGAAACTTGCTGTTCAGAATGTTTGATTGGGTGAGATCTATGGTTCCCCAGTCCACTATGACGGTCAGCTGCAATCTTCAGCTCCTCATCTCATTAAGCCAGGCAGCCTAGCTCTTAGATACTTTTCTTTGGGAAATTGCAAAGAGGGGCAGAAATGCTCATCACTGAAACATTCCAGCTTTCTGTTGCCACCATACCTAAAGCTCAATGGCACACTACGCTGCAAGCCAAGAACCAAGCCTCTCACTCTGGTGCTCACATCTCTACACTCAGGACAAGGCTAGAGGGAAAGGAAAACCACCTTCCTGCTTCAAGGATAGGGGCCTGGGGTTGTGGTCACGCTGGTGGAAAAGGGAACACCGTCTTCTCTGCTGGTCACCACAGGACATCTTACCACCAGACCATGCCAGCCTGGAGGCATGTTGTGTCCTGGGTGAAAAGGGGATGCCCAGCTATACAGGAAGGAGGTCAATGACATTCTGCGCTACCATCTATCATCTCACACAGAGCCACCACTCACTCCAACTCTGCCACTGCACACACCCCTTAAGGCTCACAGACCTGTGAATCTCACTATGACATACATACCCATTCTACTGGTCACAACCATTTCATCCTCCCCTCCACATTTCCTATTTCACTGGGGAACTACATCTTTGCTGCATCACCTCGAACTCTGCAGGAAGGACCTGTTGGGCTAAGTAACAAGCCACATACAGGCTCAGTCAGTGCTGATGTAAGCAAATGTGACCTTCGTTAGGTACAGAAAAGCTAGCAGCCTTCAAGTAACCCAGCAGCTTTGCAGAAGAATACAAGCCGTAGGCATCACTGATGTTTCAAATATTTCACTTTGAAGTTCAAAATGTGCCCAAGAGCATGCCTGATGTATAACAAGGCTGGTGGTTTGCTGAGACCAACTTGTGTGTGTAGAGAGTGGAGGAGTACAGTGGTCACAGAGCATGCAGGGATGTTGTTATGAAACAGTCAGATGATGGCTGGGATTAGCACTCAGCTCTGATTTGCGTGTCGAGAATTCACATTTCTCAACGAAGGAAAGAATTGGAAAGAGCTCTTCAAGGCAGGTTGGTGTTTGTAATGGGAATAACATGGTCAGTGCTAAATTGTGATTTCAACATCTCACCACTGAAGACTGGAAAGAATAAAATTTTTATTAAAAATTCATTTTGTGAAATGGCGTCACTGGCTGGACCAGCATTTATTGCTTGTCCCTAATTGCCCCCTTGAGAAGGTGGGGGGGGGGGGGGGGGGGGGGGGGAGCTGCCTTCTTGAACCGCTGCAGTCCATGTGCTGTGGGTTGACCCAGAATGCCCTTAGGAAGGAGATTCCAGGATCTTGACCCAGCAACAGCAATATATTTCAAAGTCAGGATGGTGAGTGGCTTGGAGGGAAACATGTTCCCACATATCCACTGCCCTTGTCTGTCTAGATGGAAGTAGTCATGGGTTTGGACGGTGCTGCCAGAGGATCTTTGGTAGTTTTCTGCAGTGCACGGTGTGTATAGTACACACTGCTGCTGAGTCAGTGGATGCTTGTGGAGGTGCTGCCAATCAAGCAAGCTGCTTAATGCTGGGTGTCCAGCTTCTTGTATTTTTAGGGCTGCACTCATCCAGGCAATGGCTGTTCCAGAGCTTAGAACCTTTAAAAAGTACAGGGCAGGGTGTAATAGATGAGGGGGGAGTAGCATTATTAATGAGAGAGCACATCACAGCTGCAGAAAAAAGGAGGTTGGGGCAGGTTTGTCTACCGGGTGGAAGTCAGGAACAGGAAAGAAGTCGTCACTTTACTGGGTGGTTTCTATAGACCCCCATCCCGACCCCCAAACAGCAATAGAGAGACGGAAGAACAGATTGGACAGCAGATCTGGAAAGGTGCAGATGTAACAGTTTTGTTATGGGTGACTTCAACTTCCTCAACGTTGACTGGAACCTCCTTAGTGCAGATGGTCTGGATAGAGCTGGATATGTCAGGTGTCCCCAGGAGGGATTCTCGACTTAGGCTGATGGGGTGGTGGGGAGAAGGAGATTGTCTAGCACCAAATACAATGAGCCAGGCCAGGGGTCAGATGTCTCAATGGGACAGCATTCAGTGACAGTGACCACAACTGCCTCATCTTTACCATAGCCATGGAGAGGGATAGAAACAGAGACAGTATGGGAAGGGGAAATTATATTGCTATTAGACAGGAGCTGTTGAGTATAAATTGGGAATAACGGTTTTATAACAAATACACAAACACAAGTGTGGAGGCTGTTTAAAGGAGCACTGGTGTTGAACAACTTTGTCCCACTGAGACAGGCAGGAATAGTAAGGTGCAGGAGCCTTGGATGACAAGAACAGAGGAGCATCTCGTCAAAAAAAAAGGAAGCTTCCTGAAGGTTGAGAAGCAAGGATCTAGCACAGTTTTAAAGGTTTACAGGGTAGCTAGGAAATAACTAAAAACTGGAACGAGGAAAGCTGGGAGGGGGTGCGAGAAACCCTTGGCAAGAAAGATTGTGAAAACGCAGGGGTTCTACACGCAAGTAAGGAATAAGAGAATAATCAGAGGTTAGAGCTGATCAGGAGTAGTGCAGGGAACTTGTGCCTGGACTCTAATAAGAGATAAGGAGGGCCTAAATGAATTTCTGCTTCAGTATTCACCAGAGAGAGGGACCTTGCTAATACAGAGTACAGTGTACCAGGTTAATAGGCTTGAACAGATGGAGACAGAGGATGTGGATGTGCTGCAAAGTCTGGGAAATGTCAAGATAGACAAGTCCCCATGGCCGGAGAGACATATCAAAGGTTACTATGGGAAGTTAGAAATGAGTTTGCTGCGCTTCTAGCGATGACCTTTGCATCCTCACTCTCCACAAGAGTACCACCAGATGATTGGAGGGAGGCGAATGTTGTCCTCTATTCAAGAAAGGCAGTAGGAAAATCCCTGGGAATTGCAGACCAGTCAGTCTTGTGTTTGTGGTAAGAAGGTATGTAAAAGAATTCTGAGAGACAGGATTTACAACTATTTGGAAAAACAGTTTGATTAACAATAGTCAGCATGGCTTTGTGAGGGGCACGTGATGTCTCAAGATTTATTGAGTTCTTTGAGGATGAGACGAGACAAGTTGACAAAGGTTGAGCAGCAGTTGAGGTGTAAATGGATTTCAGCAAGGCATTTGATAAGTGCTCCCCAGGAAATGTCATTCAAAAAAGTTCGGAGGTATGGGATACAGGGAAATTTGGCTGCCTGGATACAGAATTGGCTGGCCGAAAGAAGACAGTAGCGAACGGAAAGTATTCTGCCTGGAGGTCGGTGACCGGTGTCCCACAGGGATCTGTTCTTGGGCTTCTGCTCTTTGTAGTTTTCATAAATGACTTGGATGAAGAAGTGAAAGGGTGTGTGTGTTAGTAAGTTTGCCAATGACCTAAAGGGTCAGTGGTGTTTTTGATACTGTCAAGGGATGTTGTAGGGTACAACCAGCATTGAAAGGATGCAGAGCTGGGCTGAGAAGTGCAGATGGAGTTCAACCTGGGTAAAATGTGAAGAGATTCATTTTGGAAGGTCAAATTTCAATGTGAATACAGTGTTAAAGACAGGATTCTTGACAGTGGGATCTTGGGGGCCATGTACATAGATCCCTCAAAGTCTCCACCCAAATTGTGGGTTGTTAAGGCAGTATCTGGTGTTTTGGCTTTCATTACAGGGGGATTAAGTTCAAGAGCCATGAGGTTTTGTTGCAGCTCTATAAACCCTGGTTAGATCACACTTAGAATATTGTATCCATTAGAGGAAGAGGCTTTACAGAAGATGCACAGGAGATTTACCAGGATGCTGTCTGGATTGGAGGGCATGTCTTACAAAGAGAAGTTGAGTGAGCTTAGGTTATTCACACGAGTGAGAAAGATGAGGGGTGATTTCATTGAAGTGTACAGGGTAATGAGAGGCGTAGATAGCCAGAGACTATTCCCCAGGGCAGAAATGGTTGTCACGAGGGGTCATTTTAAAGGTAATTGGAGGAAGGTATAGGGGAGATATCAGAGGTCAGTTCTTTACTCGGTGGTGGGTGCATGGAATACACTGCCAGCAGTGGTAGTAGTGTCAGATACATTAAGGACATTAAAGTGACTGCTGGACAAGGACATGGATGGCAGTAAATTGGGGGGTGTGTAGGTTAGGTTGATCTTAAAATTAAGATAAATGCTCAGAACAACACAATGAGCCAAAGGGCCTGTACTATGTTGCACTGTTCTATGTTCTATGCAATGGGAAGTATTCCAACACACTCCTGACTTGTGCCTTGTGGATGGTGACCAGACTTTCAGGAATCAGGCGAGTTCCTCATCGCAGTATTCCAAGCTTCTGAACTGCTCTTGGAATTACTGCATTTATGTGGTGAGCGCAGTTGAGTTTCAATCAATCAACGAAAACCCCTTGGATGTTGACAGTGGGGGATTCAGTGATGGTAACACTATTGAATGTCAAGGGATGGTGGTTAGATGGTCTCTTATTGGAGACGGTCAAAGCCTAGTATTTGTGCAGCATGACTATTTGCCACTTGCCAGTGCCAACCAGGATATTGTCCAGATCTTGCTGCATTTGGACACCAACTGCTTCAGTATCTGCAGAGTCACAAAATGTGCTGAACATTGTGCAATCAACGAATATCCCCACTTGATCTTATGGAGGAAAGGTCATTGATGAAGCAGCTAAAGATTGTTGGCTGAGGACACTACCCTGAGGAACTCCTGCAGGGATGTCCTGGAGTGGAGTTAACTGACCTCCAACAACCATGACCATCTTCCTATGTGTCAGGTAATACTCCAACCACCAGAGAGAGTTTGCCCCTGATACCCAGTGATTCCAGTTTTGTCAGGGCTCCTTGAAGCCACACTGTCGAATGCAGCCTTCATGTGAAGGGCCATCTCCCCTCACTTCTGGAAGCCAGCTCTTTTGTCTGCATTTGAACCAAGGCCTTCACTTTTCAGCAGCACAGGGAGAGGCAACAGCAAGGACCAGGGGGCTGCTGGGAAGATATTTGGGCAGTGGCCAAAACAAGTGAGTCATGGCGAAGGGAAAGGGAAAACGGAGTATGATGGTCAGTAATAAGATAAGCAGCAGGTTAGCAAGTGCGCAGGAGGGTTTCAGTTCAAGGCACACTATGAAAGAAGCAAAAAAAAAAGGATAACTCAGGAAACATTAGAGAGGTTAGAAATCAAGAGGATAAGAAAGCTAGCATAAAGGCACTCTGCCTGAATGCTTGTAGCGTTTGTAACAAGATCAATGAGTTAATGGCACACATCGCGAATAAATACGACTTGGTAACCACTACAGAGACATTGTTCCAGGGTGGTCACGACTGGGAGTGAAATATCCAGGTGTACCACGCTATTCGGAAGGACAGACAGGAATTTAAGATAGGTGATGTTGATCTGATATTCAAGGATGACATCAGGGCATTGCTGAAGGAGGATATATGTTCTCTAGGGAATGAGGCGGAATCCATTCGAGTGGAAACTAGAAATTCTAAGAGGAAAAATTCACTGATATGCATAGTTTTTAGGCCACCAAATAATAACATTACATTGGGGCGGCAATAAACAAAGAAGTTTAAGGTAGATAAATGCAAAGTACTGCATTTTGGGAAAGCAAACCTTAACAGGACTTGTACACTTAAATAGTAAGGTCGTACGGGGTGGTGCTAAACAGAGACCTTGGAGTGCAGGTTCATAGCTCCTTGAAAGTAGAGGCGCAGGTAGATAGGATAGTGAAGGTGGTGTTTGGTATGCTTTCCTTTATTGGTCAGATAATGGAGTACAGGAGTTGGGAGGTCATGTTATAGCTGTACAGGGCATTGGTTAGGCCACTGTTGGAATATTGCGTGGAAGGATGTTGTCAAACTTGAAAGGGTTCAGAAAATATTTTCAAAGTATGTCGCCAGGGTTGGAAGTTGAGTTGAAGGGAGAAGTTGAATAGGCTAGGTTTTCTCTGGAGCACAAAAGCTGAGGGGTGACCGTAGACAGGTTTACAAATTGAGTAGTATAGAGAAGATAAATAGACAAGGTCTTTTCCCTGGGGTGGGGGAGTCCAGAACTGAAGGGCATGGCTTTAGGGAGAGGGGGGAAAAGATATAAAAGAAACCTAAGGGACAAATTTTTCACAGAGGGTGGTACATGTATGGAATGAGCTGCCAGAGGATGTGTGGAGGCTGGTACCTATGCAACATTTAAAAGGCATCTGGATGGGTATATGAATAGGAAGGGTTTGGAGGGATATGGGCCGGGTGCTGGCAGATAGGACTAGATTAGGTTGGGATATCTGGTCGGCATGGACGAGTTGGACTGAAGGGTCTGTTTCTGTGTTGTACACCTTGACTTTATGACTTGAATGGTTAAAAAAAAGTTGCAGCATGCTGCAGTAGAGGGACCTGGGTGTCCTCGTGCATGAATCACAGAAGGTCAGTCTGCAGGTGCAACAAGTAACTAAGGCAGCGAATGGAAGTCTGTCCTTCATTGCTAAAGGGATTGAGTTTATGAACAGGGAGGTTAGGTTACAGCTGTACAAGGTGCTGGGGAGGCCACACTTGGAGTACCGTCTGCAGTTTTGGTCTCCTTAATGGAGAAAGGATAAAATGGCACTGGAGGGGGTGCAGAGAAGGTTCACTACGTTGATTCCAGAGTTTGGGGGGGGGGGGGGGGGGGGGGGGGGGGGTTGATTTACAAGGAGAGACGGAGTAGACAGGGATTAGATTCAATGGAATTTAGAAGAATGGGGGGGAGGGGGGGGGGGGGGGGGGGTGATCTTCTGGAAACATATCAAATTATGAAGGGAACAGATAAGACAGAAGTAGAGAGGATGTTTCCACTGGCAGGAAAAGCTAGGACAAGAGGGGATAACCTCAAGATTAGAGGGAGCAGATTTACGAGTGAATGGAGAAGACATTTTGTCACCCAGGTTGTAAATCTATGGAATCCTTGTCCAATGAAGTAGTTAATGCTATTTCAGTAAGTGTTTTTAAAGCTAGGATAGATTTTTTTTGGAACAATAAAAGAATACAATGAGAGGGCGAATAAATGGAGCTGAGCCCATGAAAAGATCAGCCATGACCTTAGTGCATGGTGGAGCAGGTTTGATGGGCCAGACAGGCCATTGTGTATAAGGAGGTCAGGGGCTGAATGCCCTGTGCAAACTGGGCATCACTGAGCAGGTGCTGCTCGATAGCACTGTTTAAGAGATCTTCCATCACTTTACTGATGATCAATAGTAACTGGAGCAGTAACTGGCTGGGTAAGATTTGTCTTGCTTTTTATGTAGATGACACGCTTGAGCAATTTTCCACATTGTCAGGTAATGCAGAGTTTGATGCCAAGGTATGCTAATGCCCATGGTAGGCTAATGCTAAAACTTCAGAGGTATGGCATTGAGAATACATTAGAGGTTTGGATTAGGAATTGGCTGGCTGGAAGGAGACAGAGGGTAGTAGTTGATGGATTATGTTCATCTTGGAGCGCAGTTACTAGCGGTGTACCACAAGGATCTGTTTTGGGACCATTGCTTTTTGTTATCTTTATAAATGATCTAGAGGAAGGACTTGAAAGCTGGGTAAGCAAGTTTGCGGATGACACAAAAGTCAGTGGAGTTGTGGATAGTGAGGAAGGAAGTGGTAGGTTACAGCGGGATATAGATAAGTTGCAGAGCTGGGCGGAAATGTGGCAAATGGAATTCAATGTAGCTAAGTGCGAAGTCGTTCACTTTGGTAGGAATAACAAGATGATGGATTACTGGGCTAATGGTAGGCTACTTGGTAGTGTGGATGAGCAGAGGGATCTTGGTGTCTATGTACACAGATCTCTGAAAGTTGCCACCCAGGTAAATAGTGCTGTGAGGAAGGCATATGGTGTACTGGGCTTTATTGGCAGAGGAATTGAGTTCCGGAGTCCTGAGGTCATGTTGCAGTTGTATAAGACTCTGGTGAGGCCTCATCTGGAGTATTGTGTGCAGTTTTGGTCGCCATACTATAGGAAGGATGTGGAAGCTTTAGAACGAGTGCAGAGGAGGTTTACCAGGATGTTGCCTGGAATGGTAGGAAAATCTTATGAGGAAAGGCTGAGGCACTTGGGGCTGTTCTCATTGGAGAAGAGAAGGTTTAGGGGAGATCTGATAGAAGTGTATAAGATGATTAGGGGTTTAGATAGGGTAGATACTAAGAACCTTTTACCGCTAATGGAGTCAGGTGTTACTAGGGGACATAGCTTTAAATTAAGGGGTGGTAGGTATAGGACAGATGTTAGGGGTAGATTCTTCACACAGCGGGTTGTGAGTTCATGGAATGCCCTGCCCGTATCAGTGGTGAACTCTCCTTCTTTATGGTCATTTAAGCGGGCATTAGATAGGCATTTGGAAGTTATTGGGCTAGTATAGGTTAGGTAGGACTCGGTCGGCGCAACATTGAGGGCCGAAGGGCCTGTACTGCGCTGTATCCTTCTATGTTCTATGTTCTAAGATTCTGATCTTTTCATCCTCTTTAGATTTACCACCTTTTTGGTCATTAATTATGCCAAACCAGGGTGGGGAAAGTCCACTCTTGAACTCTTCCTTTCCACATGTGCTGCCTGACCTATTTTCACATTGTTTGATGAATTTGTGTTCTTTGATGAAGTAATGGAAGTTTGATGAGTGAAATGCAGTTAGACCTTAAGACTGTACAGGACATTGGTTAGGCCCCTGTTGGAATATTGCATGCAATTCTGGTCTCCTTTCTATCAGAAAGATATTGTGAAACTTGAAAGGGTTCAGAAAATATTTACAAAGATGTTGCCAGGGTTGGAGGATTTGAGCTATGGGGAGACGCTGAACAGGCTGGGACTGTTTTCCCTGGAGCGTTGAAGGCTGAGGGGTGACCTTAGAGGTTTACAAGGTTATGAGGGGCATGGTTGGATAAATAGACAAAGTCTTTTCCCTGGGGTCGGGGAGTCCAGAACTAGAGGGCATAGGTTTAGGGTGAGAGGAGAAAGATATTAAAAAAAAAAGAGACCTATGGGACAAATGTTTTCACAGAGGGTGGTACATGTATGGAAGTGGTGGAGGCTGGTACAATTGCAACATCTAAGAGGCATTTGGATGGGTATATGAATAGGAAGGGTTTGGAGGGTTTTGGGCTGAGTGCTGGCAGGTGGGATTACTTTGGGTTGGGATATCTGGTCGGCATGGACAGGTTGGACCGAAGGGTCCGTTTCTGTGCTGTGCCTCTCTATGACTCTCTGACATAGAAGCAGAAGTACATCATTCAGCCCATTGAGAATGCTGCCATTCAGTGTGATCATGGCTGACATGATAATCCGGAGATCCATTTCCCCCATTACCCTGGATTCCAATACTATTTAGATTTTTGATTAGATTACTTAGTGTGGGAACAGCCCCTTCGGCCCAACAAGACCACACTGACCTGCAACCCACCAGACCCCTACCTTTACCCCTTCACCCAACGCTAACACTACAGGCAATTTAGCATGGCCAATTCACCTAACCTGCACATTTTTGGACTGTGGGGAGGAAACCGAAGCACCCAAGAACGTGCAAACTCCACACAGTCGCCTGAGTTGGGAATTGAACCCAGGTCTCTGGCGCTGTGAGGCAGCAGTGCTAACCACTGTGCCACCCACTAAGGAGTTTCATTCCCTCCCCAATTAACTTCAGCCTTGAATACATTTAATGGCACAGCCACACAATCTTCAGAAGATGATCATTTTCACCTGTCCTAAATGAGAGACTCCTTATTCAGAGATTAGGACCACTGACTCTAGATTCTCCCCTAAAGGGAGAAACCTTTCCTCAGCTCGCCAGTCAGGCCTTCTCAGAATCCTGTATCTTGTCATAGACCTCTCAATCTTTGAAGTTCTAATGACTACAAGTCTAGCCACTCAGCCGCTCCTCAAGTCCCTCTATTCCAGGGATGGAGCTTGGTGAACCTTCCAAATGCCAGTCCATCTTTCCTTAGACAGAGGAGCCTCTAACTGTTCACAATATTTCAGCTGTAGTCTGACAGCACCTTGTCTAATGAGGGAAATTTTGCTATTTTTATACTGCATTGCCTTTGAATTGGAGGCAAACATTCCATTTGCCTTCCCTATAACCCACCTGAACTGGAATGCTAGCTTTTTGTGATTGATTGACAAACACTCCAGATTTCCTCTGGTCAATATCTGTCCGTTGCCTTTCTCCATTTAAATATTCAGCTATCTTCCCTGCTAAAGTGCATAACTTCAGTATATTCCATCTGCCAGGTCTCTGCCCATGTAACCTATCCTCTTGCAGACACTAATCCTCACCTACGTGGGCAGCACGGTGGCAGTGGTTAGCACTGCTGCCTCACAGCTCCAGAGACCCGGGTTCAATTCCCGATTCAGGCGACTGACTGTGTGGAGTTTGTACATTCTCCCCGTGTCTGCGTGGGTTTCCTTGGGGTGCTCCGGTTTCCTCCCACAGTCGAAAGATGTGCAAGTCAGGTGAATTGGCCACGCTAAATTGCCCGTAGTGTTAGGTGTAGGGGAACAGGTGGGTTGCGCTTCGGCAGGTCGGTGTGGACTTGTTGGGCGAAGGGCCTGTTTCCACACTAAGTAATCTAATCTTTAAAAAAAACTGTCTTTCTACCTATGTGTCATTTACAAACTTGGCGATAGTATATTCCGTTTCCTCATCGAAGCTGCTTTTAGTTCTTTAGGATATGGGCATTGTAGGCAAGGCCTACATTTGTCAGTCCCTCACTATCCTAGTGACTTTCTGGGCCATTTCACAAGATATCTGTGAATCAATCACACTGCAGTGGGTCTGGAGTCATAAGGGGCAGATCAAGTCAACATTGCTGACTTCCTTCCTTTTTTAAAAAAAAAGGACAGGACAGTGAACCATGTGGGTTTTTACAGTTGATGATCATCTCAGTAACAGTGACCAGGCAACTCACCTCCAGATTTTATTCTTTGGAGTACCACCAGTTTTCAGTGGGATTTATGAACTCCTGTTTCAACAGCATCAGCCCGGGCAGCTAGTTTACTATCCCATTCATGTCAACACTGCACCAGTGTAAATCAACATTCCTAAAGCATGTGGCAAAATGCCATGAAATAGACTTTGTAACAAAAAAACCTGAGGTTAAAAGAGTCAGTGAAAACATGGGTAGGAAATTAGTCAAGAAGGCAACAAGTTGAAGAAAAGCTTGTTTGTTAGATGAGTGTGGAGGGCTGGGGGGTAAAAAAAAAAGAGAGTCTCCAGCGTTGTTCACTCAGTGATTGATATTAGGACCAGTGTTTTCATATAATATGTGAGAGAGACACAGACAGACAGAAAGGGAGGGAGACAGAAAGGGAGGGAGACAGAAAGGGAGGGAGACAGAAAGGGAGGGATTTCAGTCATGTGCAGAGGCAGGAGGGGCTTGCAGCTGAATGGGAAATTTGAGATAGCTGTTGAAAATCATGACAGGTTTTGATAAAGCAAATAAGGTGAAACGGTTTCCAATGGCAAAAACATCAATCAGATGACCAAACTGAAAAGAGATTGGCAAAAGTACCAGGACTTGACATCAGTAAATATCATCTTCTCACAGGATTATGACTGGGAAAGTTACTTGGGAAAAAAAAAGGGTGGTACAAGCACATTCACTTGGCAATTGGAGAAATACTTCAAAGAGTTGAAAAGTACCCATCTGTAGAAAAAGTATGACAGGAATTGTGAATTGCTCTTCTAGAAGAAAATCTCCATACGATGAGTGAAACACTCCTTGCTCAGAAAGATTCTATGATAATTGTTTTTGATGTTTTGAGGTGTGGAGTGGACCCATAACTTTGGACTCAAAGATTAAATGTCAAAAAGGCAAAACCAAAACATCCTTTTAAAAAAAAAAGAGAACCAAAACATTTCCTACAATTGGACATTTAAAATTAAAAATGTTTGACTTTAATACAAACAATCCTTTTCCTTTTTAGGTCACAATTCTTTTATCTAAGAGCCCCATACCTAATTCCTGGCCAATTCTAAGTCAACAGTAGTTATGACTCCAATGGAAGGCAGCTATCTTATAAACATCCCTTGGCTCAACTCCTGGAAACTGTAGTTGCCCAGCAACTGGCCAGATCCGCTTCAGTGCATTGTTTATTTAGAGATTTTTAAGAAAAAAAAGATAAACCCAGCAACTACAGGTCTGTCAGCCATATGAGACACAATTTGGAAAAAAGTATGTGCTAGTAAGTGAAAGTAAAATTTAATAAATTAAAAAGGAAAATCATGTTAAAATTAAAGTGGAGCTTTTGCTGAAATAAAGAGCAGTGAAGTAGATAACACCTCAAAATGACTTAAAAATTGACATTCACAGGATTACAGAAACCTCAAGTGCATAGATACAAACCCAACCACAGTATGGAAAGGTAAAAGGAATGTTTTTCACACAGATAACATGCAAAGGGATTCCCGAGGGGGTTAGCATTGGGACATCCGTTCTTTTGGTTTATACTAGTAATGACCCGAATATCAGTCTACATGGCATCACCACAAAAAAAGTTTATAGATAACACGAAAATTAGAAAAGGTAACCGATATGGGGAAAATGGCACTTTTAAGAGTAGGTAAAGTTCAAATATTTCCAGTACAGTAAGAAGATCCTTTGGCCGATCTGGTCTGTGTTGGTCATCAATCTATTTATTTTAATCCCATTTTTCTGCACTTTGCCTTGGCATTTCAAGTACTCAGTTAAAAACTTTGTGGAGTGATACAGATTGTTAGAAAGAACAAAGACAGGCAATATTAAAAAAGGTAGTGTTAAACTACATGTTGTAATTGGGAATTATTCACTAGTGAGTCTGACAGTCCACCTAGAAAATTACATGTCACTGATTTTTAAAAGAAAAAAATTCATTCCCAAGATGAGGGCATCATGGGCTGGGCTAGCATTTACTGCCCATTCCAGATGGCTCGGGGGTAGTTGAGAGTCAACCATATTGCTAATGGGTTTGGAGTCACATTTAGGCCAAACTTGGTAAGGATGACTAATTTCCTTCCCTAAAGGAAATCTGTGAACCACATGGGTTTTTCCCAACAATTGACAATAGATTCATTGTCGACAGATGGTGCTAGAAAAGCACAACAGGTCAGGCAACATCAGAGGAGCAGGGGAAAAAAAAAAGATTTCAGACAAAAGCCCTTCACCAGAATAAATTCAGAGTCATCATTAGACTCTTCATTCCAAATTTTTATTGAATTCAAACTCCACCATTTTCCACAGTGGGTTTTGAACCTGGGTGTCTGGAATAATAACCTAGTGGTTTCATTGCAAGACCATTACTACTACTTGTTCCCTAGGCCCTTGCGTGATTGATGAAACAGATTCTAGAGTCCTATCTGATAACATGTGGCAAGTGTTTCTGGGAAGAGGAATTGGTCCTCAACCTCTAGATTGTTGGCATTCCTTCATTTCCTTTTCTGTACTTCCCTCTGGCTGAGGTGATTTCAAAGAATTGAGTCCCTTCATACAGTGGTTTCCTCCAAGTCTGTTTCTTCCAAATGACGGTGTCCTGTATGTTGACATCTATTTGAATTTCTTGAGGGAAGCCTTTCAGAGAATCTTGGAAATGTTTCCCTTGCCATCCATTCCTTCAGAGCGCCTTCCTTGAGCCAGACAAAAGGAGATTTACTCTGGCATTTTGAACTCTGGCATCCCTGACAGCCTGTGATGTCCACGATGGAATGTAAACCTTAAGCACATGTATGTCAAAACAGACAGACTTAAGGGTGTATCTGTACAAATTTTAAAAGTAGCTAGGAAAGCAGAAGAGGCTACTAATAGGCATAAAGGACCTAGGCTTTAATAAAGGAATAAATACAAAAAAGATGTTATGCTATATCTTCATAAATCTTTTATTAAGCTGGAGCCAAGGTTCTGTTAAATTCTGGGCTCCACACTTTCAGAAAGATATCAAGGTCTCGGAGAAGGTGCTGAGCAGATTTACCAGAATGTTACTGAGGCAAAAGACATTAGTTAGTTGGAAGGCTTGAAAAATAGGGTTTGTTCTCCTCTATACAGAGAAAGAGAAGAGGCAATTTGATGGAGTTACTCAAGATCATGAATTATTTAGAGTAAATAAGGAAAAACTGTTTCCGATGGGGTAAGGGTCAGAAACAAGGGGATACAGATTGAAGGTAACAGACAAGAGAATAATCTGCAGTATGTGGAAACTGTGGACTGAAATTTGGTATGCATTGATTGAAAGGATGACGGAAGCAAATTCAAGATTAGCTTTCAAAAGAGAATCAAAGCAAGAAAGGGATGGTACAGCCCTGTGGAAGAGTACAAAAGGAGATTTACTAGAATGATTGCAGGATTAAGGGATTTTTAGATACAAGGAAAGATGAGAGAAATTGGTCTTATCTTCTGTGCTCCAAGAATATAGGTGATCTTATGGAGGTGTTCAAAATGATAAACAACTTTGATAGGAAGGATATTTTGTTTCCATGATGTGGAGATGTCTGTGTTGGAGTGGGGTGAACAAAGTCAGAAGCCACATGATACCAGGTTATAGTAAAACAGGTTTATTTGAAATCACAAGCTTTCAGAGCACCGCTACTTAGTCAGATGAAGTCTTGCCTTCACCTGATGAAGGAACAACATTCCAAAAGCCTGTGATTTCAAACAAACCTGTTAAGATATAACCTGGTGTCATGAGACTTTGGTTTTGTTCCCTTGTCAGTAACTAGGGAGTCAATTTTAAGATTGTCAGCAAGAGCGAAAAGAGTGAGGAGGAGAAGAAATTTTACTCAGTTATTAGGATTTAGAACATGCTGCCTGGGATAGTGGTGGAGGCATTTTCATGGGAGGTTTCAAAAATAAGCAGATATACATTTGAAACTGGTGAACTTAAAGCCACACAGAGATAGGGCGAGAGGAAGTTTATTGGTTACTAGATTTGTGAAAACTATGCAACACATTCCTCTCATTTCTAACTTACATGCAGCTCCCAAACAAAGTTCAGCAGAAGGAGCAGTCAGAGTAATTTGTAAACAATAAACTGTGGAATAGATGGGCATTACACGGAATGTTACTGAGTACTGACATTGGAGTTGAAGAGTCAATTTTGCGATTCACAGCTTGGCAGGTTGTTAGAAATTCTTTTGTCCTGGCTTCTTTCAATAATGGTTTCTAAAGAACTGGCTTCTAGCTCAGTTATTTCTTTTCCTTTAGCTATCGTGAAAGGATGGTTAACGACGGTCAAAGCTGTGACCTTCATAGCACACTAGTCCATAAACTTTGATGTCAGGCTATGAACATACTCAAAATTGCACATGTGTCTCCTGCCCAGACCAATGTATTTTATTTTAATATATGTTCACAGCATCACATAATTCAGTAAGATTACTTCCTCATTGGGTTTGGCACTTGGCAACGAACCATGCCATGGATCAGATCTCTTGGTGGGAGAGCATTTCAGTGACAGTGATCACAACTCCCTGACCTTTACTACAGTAATGGAGGGAGAGGTGCAGGCAGTTGGGAAAGTAATTAATTGGGGGAAAGAGGGAATGACAATACTCTTAGGCAGAAACTATGGCACCTAAATTGGGAACAGATATCCTCAGGGATATGCATGACATATGTGGAGGTTGTTTAAAAAGCACTTGCTGATTGTGCTGGGCACATTTGTCCCACTGAGGACAGGAAGGGATGGTAGGGTGAAGGAATCTTGAATGACAAGGGATATGGAACATCTAGTGAAGAGGAAGGAGGAAGTTTACTTCAAAGTAGAGGCAAGGATCAGACAGGGGCTCTAGAAGGTTAGAAGGTAACCAGGAAAGAACTGAAGAATGGATTCAGGAGAGCAAGAAGGAGCTTAATCCTACCTCCTAAAGGGTTATCAAAAGGAAAATCTGAAGGCATTCTACACTTGAGTAACAAGAGATGGCCAGAATGAGTATAGAGCCAAGGGACAGTGGAGGGAACATGCCTGCAGTCAGAGAAGGTAGAGGAGGTCCTTAAATACTTTGCTTCAGTATTCACTACTGAGAGGGACCTTGATATTTTGGAGGATACCATGAAACAGACAAATATGCTCAAACAAGTTGATGTTATGAAAGAGGATGTGCTGAAATTTTGAAATTCTGAGGATTGACCCTAGGTTACTACAGGAAGCAAGGGAAGAGATTGCTGCGCCTTTGGCAATGATCTTTGCATCCTCACTGTCCACTGGAGTAGTGCTGGATGATTGGAAGGAGGCTACTGTCATTCTCTTGTTCAAGAAAGGGAATAGGGACAATCCTGGGAATTAAAGATCAGTCAGCCAGTCTCATGTCTGTAGTGGGCAAAGTACTGGAGAGAACTCCGAGCCAGGATTGATGACGACTTGGAAAACCATGGTTTGATTAGAGATAGTCAGCATGGCTTTGAGAGCAGCGGGTCATGCCTTACAAACCTTATTGAATTGAGGATGTGACAACACACACTGATGAAGATAGAACAGTGGATGTGGTGTACAAGGATTTTAGCAAGGCATTTGATAAGGTTCCCCATGGTAGGCTTATTCTGAAATGAAGGAGGCATGGAATACAAGGAAACCTGGCTTCTGGATACAGAATTAGCTAGCCCAAAGACAGAGTGGTTAAAGATGGAAAACATTCAGCTTGGCGACCAGAGGGGTTCCGCAGGGATCAGCTCTGGGATCTCTGCTCTTTGTGATTTTTATAAATGACTTGAATGAGGAAGTGGAAGGGTGGGTTAATAAGTTTGCCAATGACATGAAGGTTGGTGGAGTGGTAGATAGTAAGGAGAGCTATTGTTGGTTGCAATGGGACATTGACAGGACACAGAACTGAATCGAGAATGTGGAAAAGCACAGCAGGCCAGGCAGCAGGGGAGGAGAATCAACATTTTGGGCATAAATCCTAGAAGAAATTCTCCTTCCAAGGATGCAGAACTGGGCTGATGAGGGGCAAATGGAATTCAACCTGGAAAAGTGTGAAGTGATTCACTTTGGAAGGTTGAATTTGAATGCAGAGTACAGAGTTAAAGGCAGGATTCTTGGTGGTGTGGAGGAACAGAGGGATCTAGGAGTCCATGTCCATAGATCCCTCCAAGTTACCATACAAGTTGATAGGGCTGTCAAGGTGGTGTTGGCTTTCATTAGCAAGGGGATGGAGTTTAAGAGCCGAGAGGTTATGCTGCAGCTCTATAGAGCCCTGGTTAGACCACATTTAGAATGTTGTTTCAGTTCTGGTCTTGTCAGCTCATTATAGGAAAGATATAGAAGTTTGAGGGTGCAATGGAGAACTACCAGGATGCAGACTGCACTGGACTGGACTGGAGGGAATGTCTTAAGGACGAGGGAACCAGGGCTTTTCTCATTGGAGTGAAGGAGGATGAAAGATGACTTGATAGAGATGTACAAGATGATGAGAGGCATAGATAGAGTAGATAGCTAGAGATATTTTCCACAGCGTAGAAATGGCCACCACAAGGGGATATAATTTTAAAGTTGTTGTGGTTCTGTTCGCCGAGCTGGGAATTTGTGTTGCAGACATTTCGTCCCCTGTCTAGGTGACATCCTCAGTACTTGGGAGCCTCCTGTGATCTTTCCTCTGGCATTTGTAGTGGCTTGAATCTGCTGCTTCCGGTTGTCAGTTCCAGCTGTCCGCTGCAGTGGCCGGTATATTGGGTCCAGGTCGATGTGCTTATTAATTGAATCTGTGGATGAGTGCCATGCCTCTAGGAATTCCCTGCTGTTCTGTTTGGCTTGTCCTGTAATAGTACTATTAATTATAGTACTATAACACTATTATAGGACAAGCCAAACAGAACAGCCAGGGAATTCCTAGAGGCATGGCACTAGGAAGATCACAGAAGCGCTTCACAGGAGGCTCCCAAGCACTGAGGATGTCACCTAGACAGGGGACGAAATGTCTGCAACACAAATTCCCAGCTTGGCGAACAGAACCACAACAACGAGCACCCGAGCTACAAATCTTCTCACAAACTGAATAATTTTAAAGGTGATTGGAGGAAGGTTTAGGGGAGATATCAGAGAGAGGTTCTTTACACAGAGTGGTGGGTGCTTGGAATGCACTGCCAAGCGGTGGTGTTAGAGTCAGACACATTAGGGACATTAAAGCGACTCTTGGATAAGCACATGGTTAGTCTGATCTTAGTGTAGGATAAAAGGTCGGCATATTGCCAGCCGGAGGGGAGGAGAGTATTGTGCTATACTCTGTTCTAGGTTAGTTCAGTTTGTACTGAATTTCTCCTGTTGAAACATCCTTAACAGATGCAGGTGTGACATTGAGATTCATTCCAGATAGCCATCGAATTTACATCTGCACTCCTTTTGGTTATGTTAAATCTTCAATTAAAAAAAAGTGTTGAGTTTAGAAATTTGACTTATCCTTAGGGGACTGGATTATGAGATGATCATGACAACTGGCATTCAAGTCAAATGGGCATCTTGATGAAGGGCTTATGCCAAAAACGTTGATTCTCCTGCTCCTCGAATGCTGCTTGACCTGCTGTGCTTTTCCATCACCACACTCTTAGTCATATTGATACTGCCAGAAGATGTCTATCTACTGTCGACAAATGAATTCCACAAGCAAGCTGGGTATCATGCTTCATTGTAAGATGTATCAGAATCAAAAGGAAATCTTGTTGGAAGGACTCCTACAAATAAATACTTTTTCAAAGACCATTGTTTAGAGGCCAGAGAGAACAGGGGAATTGAAGGGAATCAAGGTCTGAAAGAATCAGCCTGGAAATGGATGGGAGATTCCCAGTGGCCTCATAACAGGCAGTCATATAGTGAGGAGGTCAAATCTACATGAGGAACAGTGGATCAAACAAGGATTCACCTCCATTGGACTCTTGCTGCACTTCCTGAAAGAGGATAATGCGTAATAGCATAATCCTGAAAGTTTTTCAAATAAAAACAAAATACTCAGTATATTTCAGTGCACTCAGCACTGAGTGCACTGTTGGAACAGGGTCAGTGCTGAGGATGCTGGAAGTCTGAAATAAGCAAATGCTGGAGAAACTTAGCAGGTCTGGCAGCAAGTGTGGAAAGGGAAACAGAGTTAAAATTCCAAGTCCACTACGACTTTGTAAGTTATTCAGAACTCTTCTGAAGAGTCATACTGGACTTGAAACATTATTTGCTGCCAGGTCAGCCAAGTTTCTCCAACGTTGCCATGTTTGTTCCTGAAGGTTCCTCTCCCACGGAGCTGCAATTCACCCAGAGTACCAATCAATAACAAAGCAGGATCAGGAGTAATCTAGAGCTCAAAGAGAATCAACTGCGTTTGGGTGAGCTCCTGCACAAAGTAAGTGTCAAACCTGGTGTAGTCACAGCGTCAGGATGTGAAGGCAGCTGCACAGTGTACCCATATATGGGATTTCCCTGATAGCAAGGCCATGGCTATTCTGTTCATCACAGGCCATTCGACAGAGCAGGACAGCTCTGCAGCACAGATGGGAATAGGAGTAGTGTCTCTCATGCTTCTACTCAGTGGTCACTTGCCATTGTGCACATTCTGGGCCTGCAAGCTTCTCTGTTAAGATCAGAGTGGTGCTGGAAAAGCACAGCAGGTCAGGCAGCATCCAAGGAGCAGGAAAATCTACATTTGGGGCAAAAGCCCTTCAGGAAGGGGGTTCCCTCAGCACTGACCCTGTTCCAACAGTGCAGCACTCCCTCAGCACCGAGTATTTTGCTTCATTTGAATAACTTTCAAGACTATGCTATTACACATTATCCCGACTACTGATGAAGGGCTTTTGCCTGAAAGAAAAATCAATTTTCCTGCTCCTCGGATGCTGCCTGACCTGCTGTGCTTTTCCAGCACCACTCTTATCTGCAGTCTAAAGTCTAGCATCTGCAGTCCTCACTTTCGTCAAGTTCCTCTGTCAATCTTCGCCCAGTTCCCACACCTACCTATTACTTGTTTAACAGGACAAGTGGCAAAAAAAAGTACTGGAGAAATTCAGCAAGTCAAGCAGCCTCTGGAGTGTTTCTTCATCAGGTGGTCGTGGAGCAGGACCAGTATTTATAGCAAAAAGGTTAAAGAGTCATACAGTTGAAATATATTAAATAAATTTAGATTAAGTCTTTCATCCTTTAGAATGGTTTTGCTCGTTAATATCTAAATCCCAGAATTCCTTTTAAGTCACAACTTCAGGTTTTCAACAAAATGTGTCATCTCAGCTCAGACAATGCATTAAAAGGTGAGGTTAAAGTCTGTCTGTGTCCCAATCTGGAGTCAGACTGGTTCAATTTTTAAAGTGGGATGTACAGCATCTTACATGGATTGACTGTAGGTTATGCATTTTTTGAGCAAAAAAGAATTCTGCAAATATATATTCACCCCATAAACATATTTGTGTGCATGCAGGAGAGAGGGAGTGAGAGTGTGTGCATGGGAGAGAGTGTATAGGAGTGTGTGTAAGCCTGTAAAGTAAGTGAGAGCATGATGGGGTATAAGCCTGTGAGAGGGTGCGTGCATGGGTGTGTGCACACTTCCAAATAAACCTGTTCAACTAACCTGGTGTAGTAATTTTTAACTCCATTCAGAATGGCCTACACAGGTTACAAAAGTTAAGTAAACATCTTATTTTTGATTTTTATCTTGTTTGCTGCAATGTCAGAAATATCTTAAAGTATAATCACATTTTTGGTTTTCAAACTGATCAGATCTGGATGTCAGAGCAAGTTGTGTTTAACCATGAGCAATTCAGAATGCTCAAAATATCAAACATTGAAATCAGCTAAAGCTCACTACTGTGAAACTCAAGACCTTTCCCAACACTCCCTCCAGTTACAGCGTACTCCACAAGACAGTGTGGAGGAACAGAGGGATCTTGGTGTGCAGGTACATAGATCTCTTAAAATGGCTACCCAAGTGGACAGGGCGGTTAAGAAAAGCATATGGTGTTTTGGTTTTCATTAACAGGGGAATTGAGTTTAAGAGTCATGAGATCTTGTTGCAGCTCTATAAAACTTTGGTTAGACTGCACTTGGAATACAGAATCCAGTTCTGGTCGCCCTATTATAGGAAAGATGTGGATGCTTTGGAGAGGGTTCAGAGGAGGTTTATCAGGATGCTGCCTGGACTGGAGGGTACACAGTTAAAAATCACACAACACCAGGTTATAGTCCAACAGATTTAATTGGAAGCACACTAGCTCTTGGATCAGCGCTCCATCAGGTGACAACCACCCCAGTCCAACACCGGCATCTCCAAATCATGGACTGGAGGGCTTATCTTATGAGGTGAGGTTGACTGGGCTCAGACTTTTCTCATTGGAGAAAAAAAAAGAGGAGAGGAGACCTAATTGAGGTATACAAGATAATGAGGGGCGTAGATAGAGTCAATAGCCAGAGACTATTTCCAAGGGCAGAAATGACTAACACGAGGGGTCATAGTTTTAAGCTGGTTGGAGGAAAGTACGGAAGGGATGTCAGAAGTGGGTTCTTTACACAGAGTTGAGAGAGCATGGAATGCATTGCCAGCAGCAGTTGTGGAAGCAAGGTCATTGGGGACATTTAAGAAACTCCTGGACATGCATCTGGTCACAGACATTTGAGGGTGCATACATTAGGATCAGTGGTCGGCACAACATCGTGGGCTGAAGGGCCTGTGCTGTTACGTTCTATGTTGATAACCAGTTCTAGCAACATCAGAGCCAAATAAAGAGGAGCACTGAATGGTTAAATCCCCCACCCTGACATGACTCAGCCTGGGGCCCAGGTGAACAGATTCAGTATCAAATTATACACTCAACAGGCTGATTAGAACAACATCTACACTTAACATACTACATTTGCCAGATCAAATATTAACCTTCCCAGTTACCAAGGAAACTCCTTTTGTATAGTGCCTTACACAAGGGCAAGTGGATGTTGTTTCAAAAAGAGACCCAACAACTTACTAATAATTCCAGGGTGCACACCCACTATCTCCATTCAACCTAAACAGTCATGATAAAACCCAACTTCACAGCCTCCAAGTTCATGAGCACTTGACACACCATACTCTCCCCACCAGCTATAGTATTTTGTAATTAGGAAACATTGCAGTCAATTTTGACATGGATAGTATCATTAAAATTAGGCACACCACCCACCAAGTACATGACAGGCACTCATGTAATTTGTCAATCTCATGCACCACAGGCAAGGATACCCAGAGGCATGGTATATTGAGAAGAGCAGGCAGATACGACGACAATGGATGATTGGACACCACACAACAACAGTAAGCAGGGGCATTCCCTCCCAGTCAGGGAACACGGTGGTCAGGGACACTCGGCCTTAGATCTTCAGGTGACAAAGCAGAATGGCTGAGCAGAGGCTGATAACCACATTCGGTACCCATGGGGATGGCCTCAACAAGAACCTTGAGTTCATGTCACTACAGGTGACCCCACGACACACACACAATGGTGAATTTGCATTTGCAGAATTATATTTGCAGATACATTTTAGTTTGCTCAAAAAGCACACAATCTGCAGGCAGTCAATCCATGTAATAGCTTTATAAATTCCTCTTTGGAAATGGAGCCAGTCTGACACAAGACTGGGATACAGAGACTCTAACCTCACATCTTTAATGCATTGTCTGAGCTGAGATGTGGCTTTTTTCTTAAAAAGAAAAACTTTGTTATCTCAAAAATGTGACGTCAAAGAAGTTCTGGGATTTACATATTAATGAATTGAAAACTGCAACCCATTCTAAAAGATGAAAGACTTCACAGCAAACGAGGTTTGTTCAATAGATCATTTCAGTTGCATGACACTGTGGTCTTTGTTATAAATTCTGTCATATGGCCCTGCTCCACAACTACCTGATGAAGGAGCAGTGTTCTGAAAGCTTGCTTCCAAATAAACTTGTGTGTTGTGTGATTTTTAACGCAGTCAATTTGCACAAAGCAAGATCCCACAACATTAATGTTGTGGGAGTCAGTTTCAAATGATTGACCAGTAGCACCTGACAGAACTCTGCTGCTCTTTGAGCAGCAGGCATGGGATTTTATACATCAACCCAAGAAGTCAGATGGGAGCCCTGCTTGATACTTCATCAGAAAGCCAGCACCAGTCCTCACACCAATGCTCGCAATGGGCAGTGTCCTCCACATAGCCCCCACATCATCTGACTGCTCCTTCCCACACTGGGCAGCATCAGTCCATCACTGTGTGGATTATGAGCTGAGATTTCTAGAATGTTCACCATCGGGCCAGAATAACATCAAACCCAGAGCTCATCAATTACAGACAGTAGGGTGTAGTGGGCTGGAGGTAGAGTAAAACCCACATGGAGCAAGCACCATGAATATCAGGAAGGTCTGGCATACTTCACTGCTAAAAAAAACTCAACACCAAGTTATAGTCCAACTGGTTATTTGGAAGTACAGTTTTCAGGCTAGTCACCCGATGAAAGAACAGCACTCAAAGTTTGTACTTCCAAATAAGCCTGTTGGGACTATAACCTGGTGTTGTGTGATTTTTACACTAAAGTCAGATACAAACGACCTCACAGATAAGAGTATTACATGTATGAGCAAGTTTTGTAGATTTATATATTCAATGTGTCCCAAGGAAAAGCAGCAAGTTTTCACCTGGAATCTCTTGCAGCTAGCAAACCTTGCCTCAGGTGGGGGTGGGGGGTGGGGGACAGCAGTATTCTCAACAATCTCCAGGCACAACCAGCAGACAGACACTCACTCAGTTATAGCTTGTTTTACACAAGAGCAAAGACCAAAGTTAACTCAAGGAACACTACACACAGACAGATCTATCCAGGCTGGTCCCTCATCCAGTGACACTGGCTGCAGGCCACAAGTTTTATTTACCAAATGATTCAACAGGTTTGAAGTGAGAATCAGTAAATAGAATATCTGATGCACAGTTCAAATGCCCAAGAGGAGAAAGCAGCGAACCCCTGCAGTAATAGAAATGTGAAGCAACAGCAGAATTCACAGCAGCTAACACTGAAACCAGACCTCCAGAGAAAATGCCTTCATGGAGTCAGTCATACAGCATGGAAACAGACCCTTCAGTCCAACTAGCCCCATCTGCCAGTGTTTGTCCCATATCCCTCCAAACCTTTTCTACTCATACCTATTCAAATGTCTTTAAAACATTGCAACCGTCAGTGCACCCATCATTTCCTGTGGGGGCTCATTCCACATTAACTTGTGTAATTAAGTCATCCTTCTCGTTCTTTTTAAAACCTCTCAGCTTAAAAAATGCCCCCTGGTTTTGAACTCTGTCACCTTAGGAAAAATACCTTTGCTATTCCCTTATCTATGCCCTTCATGATTTTATAAACTCCTATAAGGTCACCCCTTAACTTCCTGTGCTCCAGTGAAAAAAGTCCCAGCCTATCTTGACATTGTGTTGCCCTCGAGGCTGGTAATAACCTGCCAGGGTTAGCAGTACGAGGGTAGTTACAGTATGGCTTACACGGTCCCAGACCATTCCACAACCCGGGGATCTTTAGAGGGAAAGTAGAGGAGGGAGAGACAAGCGAGTGTAGTGATGATGCCCTACACACACAGTTCATTTTTCCTCCAGCTTTCTTGTGTTGCAATGACAACCCAAGTTCTCCAATCCAGGCCATCTGGGTACAGTATCAAGTGCCATAAGTGAGAAAATATCAATCTAAGTTCCTGCACTACCAAACCCAGCCAGTCATTTGTCTGTATTCAATAATACTGAATAAACAAAACTGAAGCATTTGCGCTAAACAAAAGTCTCAGTTTAGGTCTCCTTGGGACAGATTGAAAAGGCAATGATCATCAATAGCATGCCACAGGCTCTGAAAGTTAAATCAAAAATATTTTTCTGGGTACAGTAAATCTCACCAGTGAAAGTGAGTGAAATATTAACAGTGTGGGTATGTATAACTCCTCTCTGAGCCAGTGGTCACTGTGAAATATTCACAAGGCTCTGTCTAATACATTACTTTACAATGACAATGGTTGCAGATCAAGCTGACTTAAGGGAGAATCCCCATCACACAGTGTGGAGCTCAGCAAACATGCAGGATTTAGGACTGACAGCTGAGACCTTCCCCTAACATCACAACTGAACCTCCCAGTCCCCCAACTCCATCCCTCCCTCCACAACGTCGCTTCCACATGTTGCTTTAATCCATCCCACTTCAAGTTCATGGTCCTCAAGGCTACAGTGTAGGAGGGGGCCTTTCAGCCTCATTTGCACCAGCTCTCCAATGAGCTTTTCAATTTCTGCCATTCTCGAGCCTTCAAAGTTTGGGAGAAGATTTGTAGCTCAGGTGCTCATTGTTGTGGTTCTGTTCGCATTACCAGAGGAAACATCACAGAAGCGCTTCACAGGAGGCTCCCAAGCACTGAGGATGGCACCTAGAAAGGGGACGAAACGTTTGCAACGCAAACTCCCAGCTCAGCGAACAGAACCACAACATTCTCTAGCCTCCTTCCCATACCCTGCATTTTGTTGCATTTCAGATAATTGTCTGGCTTTCTTTCAAAAGTCCCGACTGGACCTGCCTCTCCCACATTCTCCAGCTTTGCATTCCAGATTGTAACCACCCATTGGATGAACAAGTTTTTGCCGATTCCTTTACATCTGTGCCCTCACCTTCACAAATGGGAACAGTGTTTCCTTATGGTCTGAGAGTCTGGACAGCTCTCAGATCTCCACTCAGCCTTCTCTTCAAGAAGAATAGCCCTGGCACACACGCACACACACACAGAATTTGTACTTGCAGAATCACATTTTATTTTGCTCAAAAACTGCACAAATCATGTTAGATTCTGTAAATTCTTTTTTAGATTAGAACCAGTCTGAACATTGGGGCACAGACAGCCCCACACAGGGCACCTCACACCTTCAGTGCATTATCTGGGCCGACATGACACATATTGTTAAAGTTCATTTAAGAATGTAACTTTAAAAAGTTATTAGATTTACATATATCAGAACTGAAACCAACATGGTCATTCTAACAGATGAGAGACTTAAACAATCCAGGTCCTTTTCAATTACATCAAACTGCAAACCTTTGCTATAAATTCAGTCTTAAGATCTTATACTCCACAACTACCCGATAAAGGAGCAGCATTCCAAATAAACCTGTTGGACTACAACCGGCTGTTGAGTGATTTTTAACTTTGTACAACCCAGTCCAACACAGGCACCTGCAAATCATGAGCAAAGGAGGTATAGTTAGTAAGTTTGCAGATGGAGTGGAGTGTGAAGGAGGCCACCTCAGTACAGTGTGATCTGGATCAGATGGGCCAATGGAGTTTAATTTAGATAGATGTGTGATGCTACATTTTGGAAAGGCAAATTAGGACAGGACTTATCCACTTAATGTTGTGGTTCTGTTTGCCGAGCTGGGAATTTGTGTTGCAGACGTTTCGTCCCCTGTCTAGGTGACATCCTGAATGCTTGGGAGCCTCCTGTGAAGCGCTTCTGTGAAGTTTCCTCCCTCCCTCCAGAGGGTATTGCGTATATGGAATGAGCTGCCAGAGGAAGTGATAGAGGCTGGTACATAGGTACATGAATAGGAATGGTCTGGAGAGATATATAGGACAAATGCTGACAAATGGGACTAGATTAATTTAGGTCTAGATTAAATAATGTCTAGTCGACAGGGACAAATTGGACCGAAGGGTCTGTTCCATGCTATACATCTCTGACTGTCTGCTCATTTCACCAGGTCCGTGTCTTGCTAAAAGTACAACACTGCCTGCCTCAAGTTTACAACGTTGCTAAGTTTTGTTATCAGTTGCAAATATTCAAACTGTGGCCTGTATGCCAAGGTTAATGTACATCAGGAGAAGAAAGGATCCCAACAATGACCCATGAGTAACTTCACTATAAACTCCAGCACAAAGGACAAAGGACATTCATTAACCATTACTCACTGCTTCCGGTCACCCAGCAAATCCATGTTGCTGCTGCCTCTTATTCCAGGAGCATTAACTTTGCTCATTCAGCTGTCATGTAAAATGTCTTTTGGAACTCCTATATACACCACATCAACAACACGGTCTTAATCTACTTTCTTGAATCTTTAAAAATACCACCGATTTAATTAAAAATCAAATTTGCTTAATGCACTCAATGTTGGTTTTCCTTCATTTGAAACATTGCCCTATTACTTCTAGAAAGTTACACCCCATTGAATTAAACAGGCTAGACTGCATTTTGCTTGAAATATCCTAGCAACCTTTTTTGAACAAGGGTATAAGTTTTCAATTCCCAAGTCTTCTTCCATCATCTCTGTATCTAAGGAAGTTATTGCTAGTGCTCCTGTGATTTCCACTTTCACTTCCCTCAATATCCTTGGTTCATGTCCTCCAGTCCTGATGCCTTATCAACTGGAAGGACAGACAACTTATCCAATAACACTACTGAATATCCTATCTTAAATCAATTTTAAAGACTTGTAGCAAGTGAATTAACTCAGCTTTTTTCCACAGCTGGCACTGCACCTTCATCTTTAGCAAGATGCAACTACCTCAGCTCTGCCCATTGCCCTTGTGTAAATCCCCTTTTTTGTCATCAATAAATCAGCCCCACTCCTCCTTTTGCTATTTACATACCTGCAGAAGATTTTGGAATATCCTTATGTTAGCTATCAACCTCTTTCGAGACCCCTTTGTTGCTGTTCTTATTTAAATTTTTTACCTCACCCCTCTGTAGTCAGATTTTCAAACATATTTCCTACCCGACATGTCAGACTTTAGTTCTCTACTTTATCAAGTGTCATTACTCACAGTGCCATAGACTAAATAAAGTATTAGAAAGTATGCTGGCAGAATGGCTCATTTTTAGGCCATCAGACACGATAGACCAGGTAGCCATTGAGTCATTAACATCCTCCAATTTCATGTTAACTCATACATGCTTCATCATTCCAGGAGTGGGAGTTTATTTTCCCTGGCTTTCCCTTTTGATGAAAAATGACTTGAGGAGCAATCTTCAGCTCCAACTACATGGTCCAGATCCATTCTTACCTCATTGAAGTGGTCTTCCCCACAGTTTATTATTTACTACTCATATCTTCCAAACTCTACTCCATCATTCCCCACACTGTTTTCTGATCTATCCCCCCCCCAATACCCCAGTCTGTTTGCTGCACCTCAGTCCTCTCACTATCCCTCCAACCTCACTGCATCTCCAGTCCATTGAGTGCACCAGCCCTTATTGCCCCCCATCATATTACAGCCCCTTTAGGACCCTCAGGACCACCCCATAGCTTCTCATTGACATCCATCCTCCTCACCTCCCTCACCCAGAGCAACAGTTACTCCTTCAATCCCCTCACTGCATTAGCCCGTCCATCAATGACCCAATGCCCTCATTACTCCTGAACCCCCCTCCATCTCCATCCGCACTCTCCCCGCTCCCTCAGGATAACCGCCACAATATCGAGAGTGAGCCTCTTACCCAGAGCCGGAGCGGCCTCCCGGACTCACTGCCACACAGCCACTCCATGCTGCTCAGAGGACTGTCTGAGGCAATCAGGCTCAGAGCCGAATCCCTGGACTACAACACCCGGGCAGCGGAGAATCTGCCTCCCGCTCCCGGGTTTGTTTTATAGTCCGTCCCCGGGAATACGCTCAGCCCCACCCGCACAGGACACGCCCACACACTGGCCCCGCCCCCGGGTCACTCATCCACACAAGACACGCCCTCACACTGGCCCCGCCCCCAGGTCCCTCTCATCCCCACAGGGCACGCCCACACATAGCTCTGGGGCGGAGACAATCTGACCCACAGATTGGCCCTGCCCCCAAATCGCTCTACGCACACAGGTCACGCTCACACGATGGCCCCGGGTCCCGGACCACGCCCACGCGCTCACACAGGCCCCACCCAGATACGGCATGACCCTTCACCCCGCCACCAAGAATGCACCCAGGCCAGACTCGCGCACTGCACTCAATTCCCGCCAAAACACTAGCCCCGCCCACGATACGCGCACTTCGGCTCCGCCCACACACTGACTCCACCCACCCGCACGGTTCCGCCCCCAGACGTTTCGCCCTTCCCACACACCCACGGGCCCAGCCCACACACAGACCCTACCCACAAGACGTCACTCACCAACAACCCCACACACTGACCCCGCCCACGCACGAGAATACCCCGCCCATCTACTGACCCCGCCCACGCACGAGAATACCCCGCCCATCCCCTGACCCCGCCCACGTTGGCCACGCCCCTGTTTGAGGAGGTGGCCAAGCATCACAGTCATGGAGATGGACAGCAGGGAAACAGGCCCTTCAGCCCAACTCCTCCATGCCGACCAGATATTCAAACCTAATCTAGTTCCATTTGCCAGCACCTGGCCCATATCCCTCTAACCCTTTCCTATTCCTATACAGTACTGTACCCATCCAGATGACTTTCAAATGTTTTGGAGGAGCCGGTGTTGAACTGGGGTGGACAAAGATGATAGTCCAACAGGTTTATTTGGAAGCACCAGCTTTCGAAATGCTGCAGTAGGGTTAGGGTTAGCTGGTGCTTCCAAAAAAACCTGCTGGACTATAACTTGGTGTTGTGTGATTTTTAACTTTGTCCATCCTAGTCCAATGCCGGCTTCTCCAAATCATAATCCTGGCAACATACTTGTAAATCTTTTCTGAACCCTTTCAAGTTTCACAATATTCTTCTGAAATGATGGAGACCAGAATTGCGTACGATATTCCAAAAGTGGCCAAACTAATGTCCTGTACAGCTGCAACATGACCTCCCAACTCCTGTACTCACTGCTCTGTCCAATAAAGGAAAGAATACCAAAAGCCTTCTTCACTATCCTATCAACCTGAGGCTCCATTTTCAAGGCACTATGAACCTGCAATCCAAGGTCTCTGTTCACCAACACACCCCAGAACCATTCCGTTAATTGTATAATTCTTGCCCTGATTTGCCTTTCAAACATGCAGCACCTCCCATTTATCTAAATTAAACTCCATCTGCCACTCCTCAGCCCATTGGCCCATCTGATCAAGATCCCGTTGTACTCTGAGGTAACCTCCTCTGCTGTCCACCTCACCTTCAATTTTGGTGTCATGTGCAAATTTACTAACTATATCTCCTACGTTCACATCCAAATCATTTAGATAAATGACAAAAAGCAGACCCATCACTGGTCTTTGTGGCACACCACTGGTCACAGGCCTCCAGTCTGAAAAGCAACCCTCCACCACCACTCTTCTACCTTTGAGCCAATTCTGTATCCAAATAGCTAGTTCTCCCTGTATTCCATGAGATCTAACCTTGCTCACCAGTCTACCATGAGGAACCTTGTCAAACGCCTTATTGAAGTCCATGTAGATCACACCCACTGCTCTGCGCTCATCAATCCTCTTTGCTACTTGTTCAAAAAAACTCAATCAAGTTCGTGAGACATGATTTCCTACACACAAAGCTGTGCTGACTATACCTAATCAAGTCCTTGCCTTTCCAAATACATGTAAATCCTGTCCCTCAGTATTCCCTCCAACAACTTGCCCACTGCTGACGTCAGGCTCACTGGTGTATAAATTCCTGGCTTTACCTTACACCTTTCTTAAACAGTGGCATCACATTAGCCAACATGCAGTCTTCCGGCACCTCACCTGTGACGATTGATGATACGAGTATTTCAGCAAGGGGCTCAGCAATCGCTTCCCACAGAGTTCTGGGGATTTATCCACTTTTATTCGTTTCAAGACATCCAGCACTTCCTCCTGTGTAATATGGACATTTTCAGGATGTCACCATCCTTCTCATTCTATATCTTCCACGTCCTTTTCCACAGTAAGCACATTTAGTCTCGTTTAGTATCTGCCCCATAGACTATAGACCAGTGAGCCTGATGTCGGTGGTGGGCAAGTTGTTGGAGGTGTACCTGAGAACTCTGTGGGAAGCTAGAGAAGTGATTGCTGGGTCTCTTGCTGAGATATTTGTATCATCGATAATCACAGATGAGGTGCTGGAAGACTGTATGTTGGCCAACATGGTGCCACTGGTTAAGAAGGGTGGGAAGGACAACCCAGGGAACGATAAACAAGTGAGCCTGACGTGGGCAAGTTGTTGGAGGGAATCCTGAGGGACAGAATGTACATGTATTTGGAAAGGCAGGGACTGATTAAGGAAAGTCAACATGGTTTTGTGCGTGGGAAATCATGTCTCACAAACTTGATTGAGATTTTTGAAGAAGCAACAAAGAGGATTGATGAGGGTAGAGCAGTAGATGTGATCTATATAGACTTCAGTAAGGCATTCGACAAGGTTCCCCATGGGAGACTGGTGAGCAAGGTTAGATCTCATGGAATACAGGGAGAACTAGCCATTTGGATACAGAACTGGCTCAAAGGTAGAAGTCAGAGGGTGGTGCTGGAGGGTTGCTTTTCAGACTGGAGACCTGTGACCAGTGGAGTGCCACAAGGATCCGTGCTGGGCCCTCCACTTTTTGTCATTTACATAAATGATTTGGATGTGAGCATAAGAGGTACAGTTACTAAGTTTGCAGATGACACCAAAATTGGAGGTTTAGTGGACAGCGAAGAAGGTTACCTCAGATTACAATGGGATCTTGATCAGATGGGCCAATGGGCTGGGAAGTGGCAGATGGAGTTTAATTCAGATAAATGCGAGGTGCTGCATTTTGGGAAAGCAAATCTTAGTAGGACTTATACACTTAATGGTAAGGTCCTAGGGAGTGTTGCTGAATAAAGAGACCTTGGAGTGCTGGTTCATAGCTCCTTGAAAGTGAAGTCACAGGTAAATAGAATAATGAAGAAGGCGTTTGGTATGCTTTCCTTTATTGGTCAGAGTATTGAGTACAGGAGTTGGGAGGTCATGTTGCACCTGTACAGAAGATTGGCTAGGCCATTGTTGGAATATTGCATGGGAAGGATGTTGTGAAACTTGAAAGAGTTCAGAAAAGATTGACAAGGATATTGCCAGAGTCGGAGGATTTGATCTATAGGGAGAGGCTGAACAGGCTGGGGCTGTTTTCCCTGGAGCATCGGAGGCTGAGGGGTGACCTTATAGAGGTTTATAAAATCATGAGGGGCAGGGACAGGATAAATAGACAAAGTCTTTTCCCTGGGGTGGGGGATTCCAGAACTGGAGGGCATAGGTTTAGGGTGAGAGGGGAAAGATATAAAAGAGACAAAAAAAAGAGATAAAAGGGGCAACTTTTTCACTCAGAGGGTGGTACGTGTATGGAATGAGCTGCCAGAGGATGTGGTGGAGGCCGGTACAACTGCAAGATTTGAAAGGCATCTGGATGGGTATATGAATAGGAAGGGTTTAAAGGGATATGGGCCGGGTGCTGGCAGGTGGACTAGATTGGGTTGGGATATCTGGTCGGCATGGACAAGTTGGACCGAAGGGTCTGTTTATGTGCTGTACATCTCTATGACTCTATAATTGCATGACATTGTAAGCTTTTGCTATAAATTCTGTGTCTTATGATCCTGCCCCACTAGTTACCTGATGAAGGAGCAGTGCTCTGAAAGCTAGTGCTTCCACATAAGCCTGTTGGATTATAACTCGGTGGTGGGTGATTTTTAGCAAATGCGTGGGAACACCACCACTTGTAAGTTCCCCTCTAAGCCACCCACCGTCCTGATTTGGAAATATATCACCGTTCCTTAATTATGCAGAATCAGAATCTTGGAATTCCCTCCCTAAGGGGAGTGTGAATCAACCTACAGCGTATGGGATGCTGCAGCACAAGCAGACAGCTCACTGTCACCTTCTCAAGGGCAACTAGGAATGGGCAACACATGTTAGCCAGCTATTAATGCTACCATCCCAAAAGTTGAAGTGAAGATGGCATGGGGCAGGGTGACACTAGGCACATGGACACACATGATGGCCTCAGAACCATAAATTGGTTACTTGATACACAAGATGGCTGCCAGACCACAATATGGAGAGAGACAGCAGTGGAAACACAGATACTACCTGGGAGCACCTGGATGCCAGCACAATGCACTCACAAACGAGTTGTTTAGGTTAAGGTGTGTAGGAGAGACAATACATATGAGTAATGTATAATGCCCACCGAAGTGTCTGGGTCCAGCCAACACCTTTGATGGAAATGCTAATGCTTTGATACGGATTCACTACAAAGTGCTAATAGCCAGGGCTGCAATAATTGTCCTTCTCAGGAAGAGTGATTAGCGCCCATTACTACAGCAATAGACTTCCGTGCAGACATTGAAACTGACAATGTCTGCGCTGAAATTAACAAAGGCCACGCTGGAAATGACAATGACTGCACCGAAATTATCAATGATTCTGCAATGTTTGCAATAAACAAACCACGTTACAAAGACAATAACCTTATTACTAACCTATTTTCTTACAAAATGTAAAAAAATTATCTTGACATGTCGTCTGGGTGGAGAGAATACGCGCAGCTGAGCACTTTGCTGTTGGTGTCTTTCTCTCCCTGGAGCTCCGGTATTTTCTTGTACAATAAACTCTGTCGTTGAACCCGGACTCTGCCTCCGAGGCTGGTGATTTTCCCCACAACGACTGGGTGCTGTGGGCAGGGATCTTATTCCTGGTCCCCTGGTTGAAGGCCACAATCGGGGAGGGCCGGGGTAAGAACCAATTGGTACCTGTAAACGGGAAGACACAGTTTAAAAGGTATAACCAATTGTAATGTTTGCTTTGCTACAGTACTGAATTAAAAAGTTTTTGTGCATGTCTGTGGAGAATAAGTGTTATCTGTATTAACTGTTATAAGAATCTAAAGTCTGGTAGTTTCTCTGGCACAGAGAACAGCCAGGGAATTCCTAGAGGCATGGCATTCATCCACAAACTCCATTAACAGACACATAGACCTGGACCCCATATACAAACCACTACAGCTGAAACTGACACCCGGAAACGGCAAGAAGATCCATCAACAGACACATCAACCTGGACCCCACATACAAACTACTACAGCTGAAACTGACACCCGGAAGCAGCAAGAACAAACCACTATAAATACCGGAAGAAACATCAAAGCAGCGCTTCACAGGAGGCTCCAATAGCACTGATGATGTTCCCTAGCCAGGGAACGAAACGTTTGCAGCAAAAACTTCCAGCTCGGCGAACAGAACCACAACAATGTTATAAGAATCTGCTGCTTGTGCTGAAACAGCCAGAGGACAAGGTACTGCCTGTCTCAAAAACTGGCTGTTTAGAGGGGCAGCCCGGCTGTGTGAAGGTTGGGATTTGAAGTGGGAATTGAGGCACCAAGAACACGAGGAGTTGTGAAGAACAAGTGGCAAAGTCAGGCAACATTAGACTCTGTAGGGGTAAACAATGCAGAGTCCAGTTAGATTTAAGTTAAAAGTTGGGTGCTGTCTGTACTTGTAGTTTCCAATGTGGTGAGGTAGAGGAGCTAATCACTCTGACCAAGAGCCAAACCTCAGTGGAGCGCAAGTTACCAAGGTGGGGAGCGTGGACATTGTGAGTAACCGTGATACCCTGTCAGTCCATAGTAGAACGACAGAACTGGAATAGTTGCAGTGGCCGGGAGGGTAAAGAGTCCCACCGGTAGAGAATACACCGGGCTAGAGGTAGGTTTCTGGGCCTATTGGGAGGTGTTGGGTCAGTAGAGGTGGCCGACAGGGTAGAGGAGTCCCGGTAGAGAGCACATCTTGCTAGGAGACTGCTACGGCTGTACAGACGGTGCTGGGACAGTATTATTGGCCGGGGGTAGAGAAGTAAAAAATGAGGTCTGCAGATGCTGGAGATCACAGCTGCAAATGTGTTGCTGGTCAAAGCACAGCAGGCCAGGCAGCATCTCAGGAATAGAGAATTCGACGTTTCGAGCATAAGCCCTTCATCAGGATGCCTTCCTTGAAGAAGCTCTCTTCCTCCCTCTACAAGGATTTCAGTGAGTCCCTCTCTCACTGTAAGTAAAAAATGAGGTCTGCAGATGCTGGAGATCACAGCTGCAAATGTGTTGCTGGTCAAAGCACAGCAGGCCAGGCAGCATCTCAGGAATAGAGAATTCGACGTTTCGAGCATAAGCCCTTCATCAGGATGCCTTCCTTGAAGAAGCTCTCTTCCTCCCTCTACAAGGATTTCAGTGAGTCCCTCTCTCACTGTAAGTAAAAAATGAGGTCTGCAGATGCTGGAGATCACAGCTGCAAATGTGTTGCTGGTCAAAGCACAGCAGGTTAGGCAGCATCTCAGGAATAGAGAATTCGACGTTTCGAGCATAAGCCCTTCATCAGGAATAAGAGAGAGGTTGGCTCTCTCTCTTATTCCTGATGAAGGGCTTATGCTCGAAACGTCGAATTCTCTATTCCTGAGATGCTGCCTGGCCCGCTGTGCTTTGACCAGCAACACATTTGCAGCGGGGGTAGAGAAGTCCCCACTGGTTAGGAACGCCTTACTGTTGGTGGTATTCGAAGGTACACAATCTGCTAAATGGCAGATCAAAGTTTTAAGGGGGATACTGCAGGTTCCCTTATTGAGAAATACAAGGCAGACAGACAAGTGCTGACAGAGGAAATGAAGAAGCGTGGTTGAGATCCATCCCAGACATTAGCACAACAGAGAGTGTGGATAGATAAACAAAAACGGAATAAAGCTAAAACGATAGGGATAATGTTAGTGCCAGTTAGCCGAATTGAACAAGTGAGTGCCTGCTCGAACAGGTGGAGAAAGGACCAGGAACAAGTTAAAGAGCTGGAGGGTAGAATACAAGAGTTGGAGCAGGAGTTAAGAAGGGAGCACAAACATTCAGACCTGGATTCGCTTCCTCCTGAAAAACTTATCCTCTTGGGAGAGTTTAAGGACAGAGTTGGTTGTGACTCCGATGCCTGGAGAGGAACCAGGACAAACAGGATCTGAAAAGAGATAAACAGGGTGTGAAAATCCAATGTCAATAAGATCCTGGAGCAGAATTACATCATTCGGCCTATCAAGTCTGCCCTGCCATTCAATGATGAATGATGTTTCTCGACTTCATTCTTCTGCCTTCATCTTATAACTATTTTTCCCTTACAAATCAAGAACCAATTTATCTCTATTTTAAATACACTCAACGACTTGACCTCCACATTCCACTGTAGCAACGAGTTCCACAGATTTCCCACCCACTGGCTGAAGAAATTCCTCTTCATCTCAGTTCTAAAGGGTTGTCCCTTCACCCGGAGGCTGTGCCCTCGCGTCCTAGTCTTTCCTACTCATGGAAACATCTTCTCCATGCCCACTCTCTCCAGACCTTTCAGCATTCTGTAAGTTTCAATCAGATACCCCTCATCCTTCTACACTCCATCGCGTACAGACCCAACTATTCCTCAAAAGACAAACCTTTCATCCCCAGGATTACTCTTGTAAAGGTCCTCTGGAACCCGGCCAATGCCAGCAGATCCTCTTTCAATAGAATTTGTTCCTTCGTGATAGCGAGGCAAGGAATAGGGAGAGACATCAGCTGACCACGTGGCTGCAAGGATGGTGCAGGAGGGAGAATTTTGGATAATTGGGGCTCTTTCTGGGGAAGGTGGGATTTGTACAAACAGGACGGTCTTCACTTGAACCAGAAGGGTACTCATATCCTGGGGGGGAAATTTGCTGGTACTATTCGGGTGGGTTTAAACTAGCTCAGCAGGGGGATGGGAACCGAAGGGGTCGTTGCAGTGCACTGAAGGATGAGAGTAAGAATGACAGGGACAGGATTTCAGGGTCACAGGAATATGCTGGCAGACAGTGAAGTGGTTTGAAGTGTGTCTACTTCAACACCATAAGTATCTGAAATAAGGTAGATGCGCTTGCAGCATGGATAGGTACCTGGGACTTCGATGTTGTGGCTATTTCGGAGACATGGATAGAGCAGGGTGAGGAATGGATGTTGCAGGTTCCAGGGTTTAGATCTTTCATTTAGAACAGGTAAGACGTTAAAAGAGGAGGAGGTGTGGCCTTGTTAGTCAAGGATAGTAATGCGGTGGCTGAGAGAACTTTTGATGAGGACTCGTCTACTGAGGTGGTGTAGGCTGTGGTTAGAAACAGGAGAGGAGAGGTCACACTGCTTGGAGTTTTTTTATAGGCCTCCACAGAGTTCCAAGGAGGTGGAAGAGAGGATTAGCAAAATGATTCTGGGTAGGAGTGAAAGGAATAGGGTGGTCATTATGGGGGGCTTTAACTTCCCCAACATTGACTGGAAATGCTATAACCCTAGTACGGTGGATGGATCAGTTTTTATCCAATGTGTACAGGAGGGTTTCCTGACACAGTCGAAGGGCCGATGAGAGGGGAGGGCACATTGGATTTGGTGCTTGGTAATGAACTAGGCCAGGTGTTTGATTTAGTTGTAGGTGAGCACTTTGGAGAGAGTGACCATAATTCAGTTATGTTTAGTTTAGAGATAGAAAGGGATGGGTACAAGCCACAGGTCAAGAGTTATCGATGGGGCAAGGGCAATTGTAATGCGATTAGACAGGAATTAGGATGCATAGACTGGGATAGCAAAATGCAGGGGATGGGGACAACGGAAATGTGGAGCTGGTTTAAGGAACAGATATTGCATGTCATTGATAGGTATGTCCCTGTCAGGCAGGGAGGAAGTGATAAGGTAAGGGAACCGTGGTTTACTACAGAAATTGCATCTTTTGTTACGAAGAAGAAGAAGGAGGCTTATGTGTTGATGGAGGCAAGATGGTATAGATGAGGCGATGGAGAGTTACAGATCAGCTAGGAAGGATTTAAAGAGAGAGTTAAGAAGAGCAAAGAGAGGACACGAGCAATCTTTAGCAAATAGAATAAAGGAGAACCCTAAAGCTTTCTATACGTATGTGAGGAATAAAAGGATGATTAAGGTAGGAATAGGACCAAACAAAGACAGAAGTGGGAAGTTGTGGGTGGATCCTGTGGAGATCGGAGAGTTGCTAAATGAACATTTCTCATCGGTTTTCACTCAGGAAAATGAGAATATTGGAAAGAAGAATAAGGTACGAGATATTAGACTAGAAAGGATCAAGATTAGTCATGAACAGGTGTTATCAATTCTAGAAGGAGTGAAAGTAGACAAGTCCCCTGGGCCAGATGGGATTTATCGGAGGATTCACTGGTAAGCTAGGGAGGAGATAGCAGAGCCTTTGGCTTTGATATTTGAGTCGTCATTGTCTACAGGTTTGGCACCAGAGGATTGGAGGATTGCAAATGTTGTGCCCTTGTTCAAGAAGGGCAGAAGAGATCATCCAGGTGATTATAGACCAGTGAGCCTTACTTCTGTTGTAGGAAGGATTTCGGAAAATATTATAAAATATAAGATTTATAATTATCTAGCAAACAATTTGATTTTAAATAGTCAACATGGTTTTGTCAAGGGCAGGTCGTGTCTCACAAACCTCATTGAGTTTTTTGAGAAGGTGACCAAGCATGTAGATGAGGGTAGGGCAGTTGATGTGGTATACATGGACTTCAGTAAAGCCTTTGATAGGGTTCCACGTGATAGGCTGTTGGAGAAAATGCAGAGGCATGGAATTAAGGGTGATTTAGCAGTTTGGATTAGAAACTGGCTTTCTGAAAGAAGGCAGCGAGTGGTGGTTGATGGAAAATATTCAGCCTGGAGTCCGATTTACTAATAGGGTGCCACAAGGATCTGTTTTGGGACCACTGCTGTTTGTCATTTTTATAAATGACTCAGACGCAGGCATAGGTGGATGGATTAGTAAATTTGCAGATGACACTAAAGTCGGTGGAGTAGTGGACAGTGTGGAAGAGTGTTACAGGTTGCAGGGGGACTTGGATAAACTACAGAATTGGGCTGGGAGGTGGCAAATGGAGTTCAATGCAGCTAAATGTGAGGTGATGCACTTTGGGAAGAATAACAGGAAGGCAGAGTACTGGGTCAATGGTAAGATCCTTGGTAGGGTGGATGTGCAGAGGGATCTTGGAGTCCATGTACATAGATCCCTGAAAGTTGCCACCCAGGTGGATAGTGCTGTTGAGAAGCATACGGTATGTTAGGTTTCATTGGTAAAGGGATTGAGTTCTGGAGCCACAATATCATGCTGCAACTATACAAAACGCTGGTGCGGCCGTACTCGGAATATTTCGGGAAGGATGTGGAAGCATTGGAAAAGGTGAAGAGGAGATTTACCAGGATGTTGCCTGGTCTGGAGGGAAGGTCTTTTGAGGAAAGGCTGAGATGATCAGAGGATGAGAGAGGGCAGACAATGAAAGTCTTTTTCTGAGGATGATTACTTCAGTGCATACGAGGGGGCACAGCTACACATTGAGGGGTGACAGATTTAAGACAGATGTCAGAGGCAGGTTCTTTACTCAGAGAGTGGTAAGGGCGTGGAATGCCCTACCTGCTAATGTAGTCAACTCAGCCACATTAGGGAGATTTAAACAATCCTTGGATAAGCGCGTGGATGATTTTGGGATAGTGTAGGGGGACGAGCTGAGAATAGTTCACAGGTCGGTGCAACATTGCAGGCCGAAGGGACTGTTCTGCGCTGTATTGTTCTATGTTCTATGTTCTAAATTTGATTGAGTTCTTTGAAAGGGTGTCGAAGAAGACCGATAATTTTGTCTTCATGGACTTTAGCAAGTCACACAATAGACTAGTCAGTAAGGTGAAGTCTATAACTTTATAAGGGGCACAAATATTCCAAACGCAGTCTGACCAGAGCCTTATACAGCCTCAGCTCTTGTATTCTAGCCTTCGTGAAGTGAACGCTAACATTGCATTTACCTTCTTAGCTGCCAACTGAATCTGCATATTAACCTTAAGAGAATCCTGAACTAGGACTCCCAAGTCCTTTGTGCTTCAGATTTCCAAAGCCATTTACCATTTAGTCACAGTCTATGCCCCTATTCTTCCTACCAAAGTGCACAACCTCTCACTTTCCCACATTGTATTCCTTCTGCCACTTCTTTGCCCCTCTCTCAGCCTGTGTAAGTCCTTCTGCAGCCTCCCCCTTCCTCAACACGACTTCCACCTATCTTTGTGTCATCTGCACACTTTGCAACAATACTCTCTGTTCCTTTATCCAGATTGTTAATGTCTGATGTAAATAGTTGTGATCCCAACCCTGATCCCTGTGGAACTGCATGGTCATTGGTTGCCATTCTGAAAAAGATCCCTTTATCCCCACTCTCTGCTTGCTGCCAATCAGCCGTTCCTCTCTCCATGCCAGTACCTTCCCCTAACACCACGGGCTCTTCTCTTTAGCAGCCGCGGTGCAGCACCTTGTCAAAGGCTTTTTGGAAATCCAAACAGATCACATTTACTGGCTCTCCTTTATCCAACTTGCCTGTAGCATCCTCAAAAAATGTTAACAGATTTGTCAGGCATGATCTCCACGGTGTCCTCCTGCTGACAAAGTGCATGGCCTCATTATAACTCACACTCTCTTCCACCAAAAGAAGAAATATGAAATCACATGGAGACATCCTAGACCCATTTGGCATGCTTGCCTTCATTGCTCAAGCCTTTTGAGTATAGGAGTTAGGACATCATATCGAGATTGTACAGGACATTGGTGAGACATCTGCTGGAGAACCGAGTACAGTCTGGGTATCCTGTAATAAGACGGATATTGTTGAACTGGAGAGGGTTCAGTAAAGATTTACCAGGATGTTGCTAGAAATGGAGGGTTTGAATTATAAGGAAAGGCTGGACAGGCTGGAACCTTTTTCCCTGGAGTGTAGGAGGTTGAGGGGTGGCCATATTGAGGTTTATAAAATCATGAGAGGCATGGATAGGGTAAATAGCAAATATCTTCTCCTGAAGGTGAAGGAGTTCAAATCAAGACAGCGTACTTTTAAGGTGAGAGAAGAAAGATTTAAAAGGGCATCTTTTTCTCCGAGGGTGGTTTGTATGTGGAGTGACCTGTCAGAGAAGTGATACATTCAGGTACAGTTACAACATTTAAAAGACATTTGGACAGGTATATCAGGAAAGGTTTAGAGGAATACGGGTCAAATGCTGCAAATGGGACTGGATGAGTTGGACCGAAGGGTCTGTTTCCTAGCTTTATGACTCAAAGGACCAGCAGCTGTAGTAGACATCAGTGTCAGATTATTGGGTTTGAGCACTGTCATTTATGGAGGAGTTCAATGAAAGGAATGCTGAAATATGTGACCTCTTGGGGAAAAAAATACGAGCAGCCTTCACTGCCTTGCATAAGCCCCTTACATCGCATGTCGAGCAGGCTGTATTTCAATAGCTCAAGGCTTATCACCAAAGACAAATCCAAAAGAATCATGAATACATGAATTAGGAACAGGAGTAGGCCATTTGGCCCCTCTAGCTTGCTCCACCATTTAATGCTGGTCTGATTGTGGCTTCAAATTCAGTTTTCTTCTTACTTCCAAAAATATTTGACTTTTTTGTTAGTCAAATACTATCCACCTCAGCTTTAATCATATTCAATGAATCTGCCTCCACTGTCCTCTGGGGAAGAGAGTTCCAAAGATTCACAACTCTGAGTGACAAGAAGTCTCCTCATTTAGTACTAAACAGGAAATCTTTTATTTTTAAACTGTGCCGCAACTTCTACACTTGCAGTTCCCTGTAGGATCTTACCTGTTTCAATAAGATCACCTTTCATTCTTCAAAATGCCAACGGATACAGGCCCAGCAGTTCCAACATTCCCTCAGAAGATACCGCCCTCCCCCCCAATCCCAGGTCTTAGTCAAGTGAGACGTCTCTGAGCTGATTCATCATGTATACAGAACGCAAGATGTGGCCTCACCAATGCCCTACACAACAAACAAAATATTTTTGTGTCAGATTTCCAACAATTCAAAGTGTGGATGGGAGAGAATCATGGCTGTAAGAGTTGCTTTTCTTTTGAGAATACTTCAGTGCTGGAGCTAATTTCCTCGATTTCTTGGACCCGTAATTACTGTTGTTACAAGATTTTGCTTTGGTTTTGGAAATTCAAAATCAGAATCAAAAACAATAATACTTTAAACGGGAGGAAAGAGAGAGCTCAGGAATTTCCAGGGAGGCCAGCTGGGAGGTCCCAGAACAGCTAGAGTTCATCAAAAACATTCTGGCAACGAACCTAACCTCTGGCTGGCTGTGGAGTTAGCAGCATCTCTGGATATCCGAGTTAGGTCTAAGAACAACAAACTGTGAAATTCCTGGCTGGGTTTGGGAAGACCTCTTTAAGAGAACTGCTCTTGGCTGGAGATCAGTGAAGTGTCATATAAAACATAAATTTTAAAGTGTTCTTTTTTAAATCTACAGTGAATAGGGTGAGGTTTTACATGTGTTCAGGTTCCAAGTGGTCGATTGTAATAGGAAACTCTCGAGAGGCACAGAGAGATGCTTCTGTGACCATCAGTGAGACATCAGAATGGTGTGTTTCCTCCCTGGTGGCAAGATCAAAGATATCTCGGAGAGAGTGCAGAATATTCTCAAAGGGGATAGGAACCAGCAGGAGGTCATTGTACACATCGGAACCAATGACATAGGAAGGGAAAAGGACAATTCTGAGGAAAGAATATAGCAAGTTAGACATAACTTTAAAAAGGAAGTCCTCAAAGGTAATAATATCTGGATTACTCCCGGTGCCACGTGCTAGTGAGGGTAGAAATAAGAGGATAGAGCAGATAAATACATGGCTGAGGAGCTGGTGTAAGAGGCAATGATTCACATTTTTGGATCAGTGGGATCTCTTCTTGGGTAGTAGCAACCTATATAAGAAGGACAGGTTGCACCTGAATTGGAATGGGGGTGTGTGTGTGTGTGTGTGTGTGTGTGTGTGTGTGTGTGTGTGTGTGTGTGTGTGTAGGGGGGGTGGGGGTGGGGGGGGGGTGGGGGGAGGGGATGGGTGGGGGTGGTGGTGGCTGGTGACCTAAAGAGATAGTGAGAAAAGAGGCAATCTGATATTGATACAGTGGGAAAAGGAGCAAGTCAAACAGTCAGGGCAGGCAGGAACAAGGCAGAGAGACTGGTAAATCAAACTACATTTATTTCAATGCAAGAGGTCTGACAGGGATGGCAGATGAACTCAGGGCATGTTTGGGAACATGGGATTGGGATATCATAACAATTACAGAGACATGGCTCAGGGATGGACAGGACTGGCAGCTTAATCTTCCAGGTATAGATGCTATAGGAAGGATAGAAAGGGGGGGGGTAAGAGAGTAGGGGGAGTGGTGTTTTGATAAAGGATACCATTACACAGTACTTAGGGAGTTTATTGCAGGGAGGGGGTCCAGGAAAGATATTTGGATCAAACTGAAAAATAAGGAACAGATGGTCACCTTTTTGGGATTGTACTGTAGACCTCCGTAATGGTCAGTGGGAAATTGAGAAGCAAATTTGTAAGAGATTTCAGTTATCTGTAAGAATAATAGTGTGGTTATGGTAGGGGATTTTAACTTTCCAACATAAACAGGACTGCCATAATGTTCAGGGTTTGGATGGAGAGGAATTTGTTAAGTATGGACAAGGAAATGTTCTGATTCAGAATGGTGATGGACCTACTAGTGAAGGAGTAAAAAGTGAGGTCTGCAGATGCTGGAGATCAGAGCTGAAAATGTGTTGCTGGTTAAAGCGCAGCAGGTCAGGCAGCATCCTGATGAAGGGCTTTTGCCCGAAACATCGAATTTCCTGTTCCTTGGATGCTGCCTGACCTGCTGCGCTTTAACCAGCAACACATTTTCAGCTACTAGCGAAGGAGCAAAACTTGACCAATTCTTGGGAAATAAGGCAGGGCAGGTGACTGAGGTTCGGGATGTAGGTTTGCTTCCTGAGCTGGAAGGTTCATTTTCAGTACAGGCGATTTTCCTCTGCTGTGCATAGTCCCTCTGTGCTGGCTCAATGAAATATTGTCCTAATGCGGCTTCATTTGCTGATGTTGAGATGATCAACGAGCAACCCTACATCCAGAACCTCAACCTGAGCTACAAATCTTATCAAACCTCGCTAGGTGACTGAGATGTCAGTGGGGGAGCAATTTGGGGCCAGCAACCATAATGCTATTAGTTTTAAAATAGTGATGGAAAAGGATAGACCGGATCTAAAAGTTGAAGTTCTAAATTGGAGGAAGGCCAATTTTGATGTTATTGGGCAAGAACTTTCAAAAGTTGATTGGAGTCAGATTTTACAGCTAAAGGGACAGCTGGAAAATGGGAAACCTTCAAAAATGAGATAATGAGAGTTCAGGGGCAGCATGTTCCTATTAGGGTGAAGGGGAAGAATGATAGCTGTAGGAAATGCTGAATAATTAGAAAAATTGAGGCTCTGGTCAAGAAAAAGGAAGCAAATGGGATCGAGTGAATCTTTATAAGAGTAAAAGGCAGTAGGAATACACTTAAGAGGGAAATCAGGAGGGCAAACAAGGGACATGAGATAGCTTTGACAATTAGGGTTGGAGAGAATCCAAAGAGATTAAGGACAAAAAAAAAAACTAGGGAGAGAATAGAGCACCTCAAAGATCAGCAAGGCTAATCTGTGGAACTGCAGGAAATGGGGGAGATACTAATCACGTGTTTTGCATCAATGTTTATTGTGGAAGAAATGGAAGATATAGAATGTGGAGAAATAGATGGTGACATCTTGAAAAATATTACAGTGATGGTGGTGCTGGATGTCTTAAAATACAAAGGTGGATAAATCCCCAGGTTCTGATCAGGTGTACTATTGAACTCTGTGGAAAGCTCAGGAAGTGATTGCTGGGCCCCTTGTTAAAATATTTGTATCATCAATAGTCATGGGTGAAGTGCTGGAAGACTGGAGGTTGGCTAACATGATGCCACTATTTAAGAAAGGTGTAAGGACAAGCAAGGGAACTATAGACCAGTGAGCCTGACATCGGTAGTGGGCAAATTGTTGGAGGGAATCCTGAGGGACAGGATATACATGTATTTGGAAAGGCAAGGACTGATTAGGGATAGTGAACATGGCTTTGTGTGTGGGAAATCATGTCTCACAAACTTAATCCAGTTTTTTGAAGAAGTAACAAAGAGGATTGTTGAGGGCTATGTACATTGTCTTATTGAAGTCCATATAGACATTCGACAAGGTTCCCCATGGGAGACTGATTAGCAAGGTTAGATCTCATGCAGTACAGGGAGAACTAGCCATTTGGATACAGAACTGGCTCAAAAGGTAGAAGACAGAGGGTGGTGGTGGAGGGTTGCTTTTCAGACTGGAGGCCTGTGACCAGTGGAGTGCCACAAGGATCGGTGCTGGATCCACTACTTTTCATCATTTATGTAAATAATTTGGATGTGAACATTAGGAAGTATAATTAGTAAGTTTGCTGATGACATCAAAATTAGAGATTTAGTGGACAGCGAAGAAGGTTACCTCAGATCACAACTGGATCTTGATCAGATGGGCCAATGGGCTAAGAAGTGACAGATGGAGTTTAATTTAGACAAATCCGAGGAAAGACAAATCAGAGCAGGACTTATACACTTAATGGTAAAGTCCTAGGGACTGTTTTTGAACACAGACCTTGGAGTGTAGGTTTAAAGCTCCTTCAAAGTAGAGTTGCAGGTAGATAGGATAGTGAAGAAGGCATTTGGTATGTTTTCCTTTATTGGTCAGAGTATTGAGTACAGGAGTTGGGAGGTCATGTTGCGGCTGTACAGGACATTGATTGGGCCACTTTTGGAATACTGTATGCGGTTCTGGTCTCCCTGCTTTAGGAAAGATGTTGTGAAACTTGAAAGGGTTCAGAAAAGATTTACAAGGATTTTGCCAGGGTTGGAGGGTTTGAGCTATAGGGAGAGGCTGAATCGACCGAGGCTGTTTTCCCTGGAGCGCGGAGGCTGAGGGGTGACATTATAGAGATTTATAAAATCATGAGGGACATTGCTAGAGCGAATAGCCAAGGTCTTTTGCCCAGGGTGGAGAAGTCCAAAACTAGAGGGCGTACATTTAAGGTCAGAGTGGAAAGAAATAAAAGGGACCTAAGGGGCAACATTTTCACGCAGAGGGTGGTGCGTGTATGGAATGAGCTGCCAGAGGAAGTGGTGGAGGTTGGTACAATTGCAACATTTAAAAGGTGCCTGGAATGGCTACGAGAATAGCAAGGGTTTAGAGGGAGATAGGCCAAATGCTCGTAAATGGGACTAGATTTATATAGGAAATCTGGTTGGCATCGACAAGTTAGACCAAAGAATCTGTTTCTGTGCAGTAAATCTCTATGATTGTATGAATGTATCTGTAGTTCTTTGTTTTGTTAAAACAAAATGTTCTTTCTTTTACATTCCATTCCCTTGCAGTAAGCACCAATATTTCATTTTCTTTCCAAATCAATTGTTGGAACTGCGTTTTGACTTTTGGTGATTCATAGACTAAAATATTGAGAATTTTCTATGTCTCAAAACTGGGCAATCTCTTTCCATATAAACAGTGGAATGCTACTTTTCTGTTCTTGACATTGAAGAGGACTCTCTTGCATTTTTCCACAATTTACTTCATCCGCTAAATATTCGACCACCCACTGCTTCCTTATATCCTTTGCAACCACTTCACAATTTACTTTTCTCTCTATCTTTGTCTTATAATAAAATCCAGCAAACACACATTTGTTCCTTACATTGAGGTTATTTATGTTGACTATTGAGTCATGGAATATTACAACATAGAATGAGGCCCCTTGCCTCATAGTGACAGTGATCAAGTACCTGTCTATTCTCATCCCATTTTTCAGGATTAAACACCATCCACCTATCTGTCCAGCTCTTCTATATTGTCCTATATTTAAAGCGTTTCTCCTTGTCATTTACCATGCCACTAATTTTAATGTCATCCGCAAACTTACTAATAAAACCTCCTTTATGCATAGTTAAAAATCACACAACACCAGGTTATAGTCCAACAGGTTTATGTGGAAGCATTAGCTTTCAGAGTGCTGCTCCTTCATCAGATAGCTAGTGGGTAGGATCATAAGACATAGAATTTGTAGCAAAAGAACACAGAGTCATGCAATTAAAACAATAGATTGATCAAATCTAGATTGCTGTTAAGTCTTTCACCTTTATTCATGTCTAACTCATTAATATTCACTACAAATAACAAGGGGCCAAACCCTGTAGTATTCCAATGAACACAGGTTACCTGTCACAAAAACAACTTTTAACCATCACCCTCTGCTTCCAGCCACTAAGATAAAATTTGAATCCAATTTACCAAGTTTCCCTGCATCCTAAGGGTGCTTAATTTATTGACCCAATCAAGAGCCTCCCTGAAGTTCATGTAGACTATGTCAACTGGATTCTGCATCAACTGGATTGGATTCCGTACAGCACAGCACTTCTGCACAGAAATTGAACTGAACAAGGCACATAAACACAGCGGCTACAAGAGCAGATCAGAGGCTAGGAGTCCCGCAACGAGTAACTCACCTCCTACTCCCCAAAGACTGTCCACCATCTACAAAGCACAAGTTAGGGGTGCAGCTCCAACAACATTCAAGAAGCTTGACACCATACAGGCTTGATTGGCACCACATCCACAAACATTCAATCCCTCCACCACCAGCAGTGTGTACTATCTACAAGATGCACTGCAGAAATTCACCAAAGATCCTTGGACAGCATCTTCCAAATCCATAACCACTTCCATCCAGCAGATACATGGGGACACCACCCCCTGCAAGTTCCCCTCCAAGTCACTCAGCAGCCTGATTTGGAAATATATCTCAGTTCCTTCAGTATCACTGGGTCAAAATTCTGGATCTCTCACCCTAACAGCACTGTGAACAATTTGTCCACTAAGGCATATCAAGCTTTGTGTCGTAGCATCTTAGGTGAAGTACAAGGGGTGCCAGGGCTGGACACAAAGGGAAACAGATGCTGCACCTCAGCTTTCACCACTTCTTGGGGTGCCCAGTCTGCGTGCCCAAAGCCCTGTGGGTGAATTCTGATTGTTCACTCACAGAAAGACCAATGCAGAAAGTTGCAAAGTTGAATGACATCATCCTTGAACTGATGCTGGTGCCAATGACAATTTGTTACAGGTACACTTGTGGGTTTTTTGGGTATGTATTTGTGCATGTATTATATGTGGCTCTTTGTTTCATGTCAGCGTATATGTTGTGTATGATATGTATGTACATGTCCTTGTATGTGTTTGTCTATAGATATGTATAAGTTGTACATAGTAAAATAAAAGAATGAAATGTGGGTACTGAAGATCTAAAACAAAATCAGAGATTGCTGGAGAGACTCTGTTCCCTCTCAATTTCCTGCCTTGGTACCAACAGAATGATATTTCTGAGGGATGGTTTCTACTGGGGCTCGTGATCAAACTTAGATTGTGATTCCATGGCATGGAGCCACTAATCATCCGGAGTTGTCATTGTGAGTGAAGGTCCTGCCTACTGCAAGGCTGAAATTGCTAAACCAGAGAGATTCCAAAATTAATGATAGGATAAGGCTAATTGGAGGTTACAAACCAAGGTTGGTCATGGAATTAAGATACAGATCCACCACAACCTCACTTAAAAGGTGAGCAGACTGGAGGTGCTTCATGACTCTGCTTTTCCCCACATTAGTATTTATCATCCCTGCCCTTTACCCAGCTGAGACGTGAATCAATCCTCTCTCACAAAGTAATGACAGCAGGGATGGAATGATGAACAGTCGATCTGACTACAGTTACGGTATTCAGAAATCCTTGTTTACAAAACTGATAAATTCTGTAAATTAAAATAAAAGCTGGTCTTTGCTTGGACTCACTGCTTCATCTGGGATACAAAATCCTTCTGCTTTTAATAACTTTCTTTCCTTGTATTCCACAACCCGAGTTACTTGTTTCCTCTTTCATGTTTTATTTGCTGATGTTGAAATATATTTTTATTTTGAAAATGAGGAACTCTCTCCCCAAAAGGCTGTTGAGACTAGGGCTCACTTAAGGCTGTTAAGGGCAGATGAAATTAAGATACAAATCAGTTGTGTTCTCACTTTAAGGCCGAACAGGCTCCTTACCCCCGTCTCCTGCTCAGAAATACTCATCTCTGACCTTAGGTTTCCTGATGATACACTTTGTTTTCCCCCTTTGCTCCCTCTCAGACTTCACCTTTCTCTCCTTCTTTCATTCAATGTGACCTCTCACTGTTTAAGTGTGTTCCTCACTTTCAGTCACTTTGTGTCAACAAGAACTACTCTGCTCAGGATATGAGAGGACCCACAAATTCCCCTCACACATCCTCCTTTCATGTTACTATTTTATATCTCCCAATCTCTGTAAATGCTTCCACTTGCATTCCTCACAAATTGCTGCATTCCCTGGTTCTGGCCTTTTGCGTATTCCTGACTTTAAATCTTTCAGCATGCCCTTAGCTTCCAAAACTTTGGAATTCTCTCCCTAAACTCTCTGCCTCTCTTTCCCCCTCTAAGACCCTCCTTAAAACTGACCTTGACCAAGGTTTTGGCCAGCTGTCCTACTCTTTCCTCACGTGACTCTGTGTCAAATTGTGTTTGATGTTGCATCTGCAAATTACCTTGGAATGTTTTATTAAAGAGAAAACAAACTGACGATCTCAGTGATCCCTCTTTATAACGTGGCTCTTTGACATATGTTTCAACCTTCCAGGGATCAGGATGCCAAATCATAGAATCCCTACAGTGTGGAGGCAGGCCACTCAGACCATCTAGTCCACTCTAACCCTCTAAAGAAGATCCACCTGGGTCCACCACCAGACCCTGTAACCCTGCGTTTGGCCAATCTACCTAACCTGCATATCTTTGGATTGTGGAAGAAATTGGACCACCCAGAGAAAACCCTGGCAGCGTTGGGAGAAAGTACAGACAGTTGGAATTGAACATGGGTCCTTGTGCTATGACGCAGCAGTGCTAACCACTGAGTCACTGTGCTGGCCAATCGAGGCTCCTGCTGCAGCTCTCACTGCCACTGTGTGAATGGTTGCTAAGGTGCTCAATTGCTGAAGTGCATGATGTTTGGACCAAGATGTCTGTGTGTCTGTGTGTGTGTCTGTGTGTCGGGAAGGGGTGGGGGGTGGGGAGTGTGCACCATTGTTCTGATCCCATGTTCCACACGACACAACATAAAATAAAAGTTTATTTTCCAGTTACCAACATGGCTAGTTAAACACCTCATCGATATCAGCCTGAAAACACCAAGATCCATCAACCAAGTCTCTTCAGACATGGATTTATAGTCAAAACAAAACTTACTCAGTGATAACGCAATCATTGGTTATTTTACACAATCAATCAATCAATCAATCAGTCAGATCGAAATATAAATGGTTATCTCAGTAAAGATTACATGTCTATGGTGGGTTCTCTAACTAGCAGTGTACCTCATGCCTTCCTCTGATGGATATGAATTTGCTGCTAATTCTCAGTTCAACAAAACAAGATAAAGTCACAGCCTGCAACTGGTATCATGGCAGAAACTGCAAGGTCATCACAAACATTCAACAACCCAGCGCACAGATCAGAGATTAGACAAAAAATATTAGATGCTTAATTCTGTGTTTTATCTTATTAGATGAGATCTGATCGTACATAGTTTTTCCAGCACAGAAACAGGCCATTCAGTCCAACTGGTCCAGGCTGGTGTTATGTTCGACATGAACATCCTATCTTTCTTTATTCCACTCTGTTAGCATTCCCTTCTGTTTTCCAATGCATTTATCCAGCTTCAAGTAAAATGCTACGTCCTCACCATTCTCAGGCTTCTCCTGGATTTATTTTTACATTTATCAGAGTTCACCTTATATTTATCACCAATTTATCGGAGTTCTTTGACAGAGTAATGTGCTGTTGATGTACTGCAAGTGCATTTCCAGGAGAATTTGACAAGATCCCACACAAAAAGCTGATTGCTCAAAACAGCAGCTCATGCTGTAGGGTGAACTCTAGAATAGATGGAAGAACGGCTGACTGGCAAGAAACTGTTTACATTTACAAGTTTTTCTCTGATCAGCCGATAGTGACAAGTGCAACCTTTTGCAATTTATATTATTCACTTAATTGAGGGGAGTGAAGGCATGGTAACTAAAATGCAGACTAAGGTAGGTCAGGAAGGATGTTGTGAAGAGAACTTAACAAAGATGAGAATGAGATAGATAGGCAAAAAGTCTGTCAAATGGAGTACAATGTGAGAAAATATGAAGTTGTTCATTTTGACAGAGGAATGAAAAAGCTGCATTATTATTTAAATGGTGAATGACTGCAGAATTCCAATTTTTGAAGAGGGATCTATGTCTTTACTGCATAAATGCATTAAATTAGAAATCAGCTATAGCAAATAATCAAGAATACCAATGGGATTCTATCATTCACTATGAGAGGAATTGAATGTAAGGGTGAGGATTTTCTCCTCCAGTCATAAAAGGCATTGGTAAGACCACATCGTGGATACTATGGGCAATTTTAATCTCCTTATCTAGGGAAGGATGTAAATGCACTGGCAGTGATTCAGTGGAGGTTTATTAGATCAATTCCTGGAATGAGTAGGTTGCCTTCTGAGGAAAGGTTAGTTCACCTCTGGGTTTGTTTCCACAGGGGTTTCAAAGACTGAGGGGTGATCAATCAGTGTGTTAAAGATCCTGAATGGGTTGACATGGTGGATATGGAAAGGATATTTCCGCTTAGGATGGGGTTCAGGATAGTGTCACTGTTGTGAAATCAGGGGGTTGCCCTTTTGGGACAGAGATGAGACAAAATGTTTCCCTGAGGGTTGAGTTACTTTAGGACTGTCTGCCTCAGAAGCTGGTGGCAGAGGATCAGAGATCCCTATTAGGCAGGGAACGAAAGGTCAGTGGGGATCAGAGGGACGGTGCAATTCAACCCACTAAACACATCCGTTACCTTCAGACTAAGCAACGGAGGAGGGGCTATGTGGTGTACTTTGCATTTGACCAAATATGGCATCAAGGGGCCCTGACAAAACTGGAATCATTGGGTATCAGGGGGCAAACTCACCACTGGTTAGAGTCATACCTGGCACATAGGAAGATGGTTGTGGTTATTGGAGATCAGTCATCTCAGGTCCTGGACATCTCTGCAGGAGTCCCTCAGGGTAATGTCCTACTCCCTACCACCTTCAGCTGCTTCAGCAATGACCTTTCCACAATTATAAAGTCAGAAGTGGAGATGTTTGCTGATAATTGCACAATATTCAGCACCATTCTCAGCTCCTCAGGTACGGAAGCAGTCCATGTCCAAATGCAGAAAGACCTGGACAATATCCAGACTTGGGCTGACAATTGGCAAATAACATTCATGCCAGACCCGGTGTGTCAGGACTGTGATGGATTGTGAGTGTTGTTGGAGCTGCCCCCATCCAGGACAAGTAGGGGATACTCTGTCACACTCCTGACTTGTGCCTTCTAGAAGGTGGGCAGGCTTTGGGGAGTCAGGAGCGAGTTATTCACCACAATATTCCCAGCCTCTGACCTGCTCCTGTAGCCAATGTGTTTATATGGAGAGTCCAATTGTGCTTCTGGTCAATGATAGCCCCCAGGATATTAATAGTGGGGGATTCAGTGATGGTAACATTATTGAATGTCAAGGGGCAGTGGTTAGATTGTCTCTTATTGGTGATGGTCATTGCCTGGTATTTGTGCAGCGTTAATATTATTCCCCGCTTGTCAGCTCAAGCCTGGATATTGTCCTGATCTTGTTGTATTTGAACACGTATCTGAGGAGTGGCAAATAGACTCAGGTTTAAACTGTGTGTTTGAAGAAATGTATTTTTACTGCTAAAAGGCCTATTTCTGATTTTAAATTGACCCCCAACTCATGGAAATAATTTCTCCTTATCTCCTCATTTCAATCCATTTAACATTTCATGATAAGTATGCACTTGTCAGGCAGGGAGGAAGTGGTCGAACTGCGGCTTAATAAAGAAGTTGAATCTTTAGTCAAGAGGAAGAAGGAGGCTTATGTAAAGATGAGATGTGAAGACTCAGTTAGGGTGCTTGAAAGTTACAAGTTAGCCAGGAAGGACCTAACATGAGAGCTAAGAAGAGCCAGGAGGGGACATGAGAAGTCTTTGGCAGGTAGGATCAAGGAAAACCTTAAAGCTTTCTATAGGTATATCAGGAATAAAAGACAAGATTAGGGCCAATCAAGGATGTTAGTGGGAATTTGTGGGTGGAGTCCAAGAAGATAGAAGTGGCACTAAGTGAATATTTTTCATCAGTATTCACACAGGAAAAAGACAATGCTGTCAATGAGAATAATGAAATACAGGCCATTAGACTAGATGGGATTAAGGTTCATAAGAAGGAGTGTTATCTATTTTCACACTTTCCAAAATTGCTAAGTCCCCTGTGTCAGATGGGTTTTATCCTAAGAATCTAGAGAGAAGGTTCCAGAACCTTTAGCTTTGATATTTATGTCATCATTGTCTACAGAAATTGTGCCAGAAGACTAGAGGATAGCAAATGTTGTCCCCTTGTAGAGACAACCCTGGTAATTATAGACCCATGAGCCTTACTTCAGTTGTGGGTAAAGTGTTGGAAGGATTAGAAGAGATAGGAATTATAATACAAAAACAAAGAAAATTACAGCACAGAAACAGGCCCTTCAGCCCTCCAAGCCTGTGCTGATCCAGATCCTCGATCTAAACCTGTTGCCTATTTCCTAAGTATCCCTCTGCTCCCTGCCCATTCATGTATCTGTCTAGATACATCCTCAATGACATTATTGTGCCCGCTTCTATTGTGCCCGCCTCTGCCCATCTCTTCAATCTATCTATATTCTGCTGCATTCTCTGACAGTCCCCTTCACTATCTGCTCCTCTACTAATCTTAGTATCATTTGCAAACCTGCTAATCAGACCAGCTATACTTTCCTCCAGATCCTTTATGCATATCACAAACAACACGAATCCCTGTGGGACACCACTGATCACAGTTCTCCATTTTGAGAAATTCCTTTCCACTACTACTCTGTTTCCTGTTGCCCAGCCAGTTCTCTATCCATCTAGCTAGTACACCCTAGACACCGTGCAATTTTCCATCAGCCTACTATGTGAAACCTTATCAAATGCCTTACTGAATCTACCGCCCTTCCCCCATCAATCAACTTTGTCACTTCCTCAAGGAGTTCTATTAAGTTGGTAAGACATGACCTTCTCTGCACAAAATCACCTTGCCTATTACTGATAAGCCCATTTTCTTCCAATGGGAATAGATCCTATCTCTTAGTATCTTCTCCAGCAGCTTCCCTACCACTGATGTCAAGCTCTCCAGTTTATAATTACATGGATTATCCCTGTTATCCTTCTTAAACAAAGGGGACAACATTAGCAATCTTCCAGTCCTCCGGGACCTCACCCGTGTTCAAGGATGCTGCAAAGATATCTGTTAATGCCCCAGCTATTTCCTCTCTCACTTCCCTCAGTAACCTGGGATAGATCCCATCCAGACTTGGGGACTTGTCTACTTTAATGCCTTTTAGAATACCTAACACTTCCTCCCTCCTTATGCCGATTTGATCTAGAGTAATCAAACAGCTATCCCTAACCTCAACATCTCTCATGTCCCTCTCCTCGGTGAATACCGATGCAAAGTACTCATTGAGAATCTCACCCATTTTCTTTGACTCCATGCATAATTTTCCTCCTTTGTCCTTGAGTGGGCCAACCCTTTCTCTAGTTACCCTCTTGCTCCTTATATATGAATACAAGGCTTTGGGATTTTCCTTAACCCTGTTTGCTAAAGATATTTCATGACCCCTTGTAGCCCTCTTAATTCCTCATTTCAGATTGGTCCTACTTTCCTGATATTCTTCCAAAGCTTCATCTGTTTTCAGACAATGGGACCTTATGTATGCTTCCTTTTCCCTCTTAGCTAGTCTCACAATTTCACCTATCATCCATGGTTCCCTAATCTTGCCATTTCCATCCCTCAGTTTCACAGCGACATTTCTCATTTGCACTCTAATCAACCTCTCTTTAAAAGCCTCTCAGATATCAAATGTGGATTTACCTTCAAACAGCCGCTCCAATCTACATTCCCCAGCTCCTGCTGAATTTTGCTATAGTTGGCCTTCCCCCAATTTAGCACTCTTACTTTAGGACCACTTTCATCTTTGTCCATGAGTATTCCAAAAACTTATGGAATTGTGATCTCTCCTCCCAAAGTAATCCCCTACTGAAAACTTCACCCCAACACCAGGTCCAGTATGGCCCCTTCCTGAGTTGGACTATTTACACATTGCTCTAGAAAACCCGCCTGGATGCTCCTTACAAATTCTGCTCAATCTAGACCTTTAACACTAAGTGAATCCAGTCAATGTTGAGGAAATTAAAATCTCCTATCACCACCATCATGTTGCTCCTCCATCTTTCTATAATCTGTTCACATGTTTGGACCTCTATCTCCTGCTCGCTGTTGAGAGGTCTCTGGTACAGCCCCAACATTGTTACCGCATCCTTCCTATTTTTGAGCTCTGCCCATATTGCCTCACTGCTTGAGTCCTCCATCGTGCCCTCATTCAGAGGAATATCCTCTGACCAGAAGTGCACCACCCCTTTTACCTCCCTTAGCGAGTTTTGAGAAGATTTGTTGCTCAGGTTGAGGTTCTGGATGTAGGTTTGCTCACTGAGCTGGAAGGTTCATTCTCAGATATTTCATCACCATACAAGGTAACATTTTCAGTGAGCCTCCAGATGAAGCATCGCTTTCTATTTATATACTTGGGTTTCTTTGGATTAGTGATGTCATTTCCTGTGGTGACATAATTTCCTGTGGTGATGTCATTTCCGGTTCTTTTTCTCAGGAGATGGTAAATCGGGTCCAAGTCAATGTTTTTGTTGATAGATTTCCAGTTGGAGTCTCATGCTTCTAGGAATTCTCATGCGTGTCTCTGTTTGGCCTGTCCTAGGATGGATGTGTTGTCCCAGTCAAAGTGGTGTCAAAGTGAACATCAACTCGCCATAAAATGACATGACCCTCTCTCACTAGTACCCTCACATACGGATGAGGAAGGACACTACTTTGACTGGGACAACACATCCATCCTAGGACAAGCCAAACAGAGACACGCATGAGAATTCCTAGAACCTGGCATTCCAACCAGAACTCTATCAACAAATACATTGACTTGGACCCAATTTACCATCTCCTGAGAAAAAGAACAAGAAATGACATCACCACAGGAAATGACGTCTCTCTCTCAGAGATATTCAAACATATAAATAGAAAGCAGGGATCATCAGCAATGCTTTGTCCAGAGGCTTACTGAAGATGTTACCTAGTATGGTGACGAAATGTCTGAACATGAACCTTCCAGCTCAGCGAGCATTTTACCTTCTTCTCTATCCTTTTGAAGTATCGATATCCTGGGATATTTAGTTGCCAATAATGTCCTTCCCTTAACAAAGTCTCAGTAATAGCAATAACATCATACTCCCAGGTACTAATCCAAGCCCAAAGTCCATCTGCCTTACCTCCTACACTTTTCACATTAAAACAAACGCACCTCAGACCGCTAGCCCCTTTGTGTTCATCAGCTGCTCCCTGCCTACTCTTCCCTTTACTCACATTGACTTCATTATCGAGTTCCTTATTACCTCCTTGCTGTCCACTAACCTCCTCATTTGGTTCCCATCCCCCTGCCACATTAGTTTAAACCCTCCCCAATGTATTAGCAAAAGCACCCCTAAGGACATTGGTTCCAGTTCTGCCCAGATGTAGACCTTTCAGTTTGTAATAGTCCCACTTCCCCAGAACTGGTCCCAATGTGGCAAAAATCTGAACCCCTCCCGCCTGCACCATCTCTCAAGCCATGCATTCATCCTGCCTCTTCTTTCATTTCTACTTTGACTAAATCATCTAGAAAGGAATAAGTTGATTAAAGATAGTCAACATAGTATTGTGAAGGGTAGGTCGTGCCTCCTATACCTTATTGAGTTCTTTGAGATGGTGACCAAACATATGGATGAGGGTAAAGTGGTTGATGTGGTGTATATGGATTTCAGTAAGGTGTTCGATAAGGTTCCCCACGGCAGGCTATTGCACAAAATACATGGGATTGAGGGTGATTTAGCGGTTTGGATCAGAAATTGGCTAGATGAAAGAAGACAGAGGGTGGTGGTTGGTGGGAAATGCTCATCCTCGATTTCAGTTACTCGTGGGATACTGCAAGAATCTGTTTTGTGGCCACTGGATGAGGGTGTCGAAGGATGGGTTAGTAAATTTGCGGATGGCACTAAGGTTGGTGGAGTTGTGGACAGTGCAGAAGGATGTTGCAAGCTACAGAGGGACATAGATAAGCTGCAGAGCTGGGCTGAGAGATAGCAAATGGAGTTTAATGTGGAAAAGCGTGAGGTGATTCACTTTGGAAGGAGTAACAGGAATACAAGGTATTGGACTTCTGGGAAGATTCTTGGTAGTGTGGATGAACAGAGAAATCTTGGTGTCTATGTACTTAGATCCCTGAGAGTTGCCACCCAGGTTGATTGGGTTGTTAAGAAAGCCTAAGGTGGGTTAGCTTTTACTGGTAGAGGGAATGAGTTTCAGAGTCATGAAGTCATGCAGCAGCTGTACAAAACGCTAGTGTGGCCGCACTTGGAGTATGGTCGCTGCATTATAGGAAGGATGTGGAAGCTTTGGAAAGGGTTCAGAGGAGATTTATTAGGATGTTGCCTGGTATGGAGGAAAGGTCTTACGAGAAAAGGCTGAGGGACTTGAGGCTGTTTTCGTTAGAGAGAAGATTGAGAGGTGATTTAAGAAAGACATAAAAGATGATCAGAGGATTAGATAGGCTGGAGACTGAGAGCCTTTTTCCTTGGATGGTGATGGCTAGCATGAGAAGACATAACTTTAAATTGAGGGGTGATAGATACAGGACAGATGTCAGAGGTAGTTTCTTTTGTCAGAGAGTAGCAGGGGCATAGAACGCACTGCCTGCAACAGTAGTAGACTCGCAAACTTTAAGGGCATTTAAATGGTCATTGGATAAACACATGGATGAAAATGGAATAGTGTAGGATAGATAGGCTTCAGATTGGTTTCACAGGTCAGTACAACATCGAGGGCCGAAGGGTTTGTACTGTGCTGCAATGTTCAAGGTTCTATTTTAAAGGGCCTTGATTCGACCACACCTTAAAGTTCAATACTCAAGGAAAGCATGCCTTGCCTACGGTAAATGTCCTTCAGCTTTCCAGCCCCTGGTGGTATTCTGAAGGATTGCTGCGATCGCTCTAAGGCAGGCATTTCCTTTCCGAGGTGTAGGGTCTGGAAGTCAACCCCATTATTCCTGATGTGATAAAAGCTCTGATCAGACTTTTATACAACGTCCACACCTTTGTGCCTGTTTCTCTAGCGGTAATAAAACAATATTCCATTGTTTTTTTTAAAATCTGGTTGCCAGTGTATGTTATCAGTGTTGATAAAGGAGCTGCTATTGTAACCGCAAAAGGACATGGGATTCTGCAAACTCATAGTTGGGGCCAGTTGGCACCAACTCCCTCCCTCCAAGTGTGCAAAGTGAGATTACTTCTCAGGCCCTTAAATCAACCAATAAAAAACATTGACAGTCAACACCCGAAAGGCACCATCTCAAAATCAGTGCAGCAGCCCAAGGCTGAGACCCAGCCCCAGGTACAACTCCTGGCCCAGGCACAGCACCAGCCCCCATCCCTGTCCCAGACCCAGCCATAGCCCCAGACATTGCAGTTGAACTCATGTTGCTTGTCATCTGCGTGTGTGGCTACTAAGGATAGCTGGTCATGTCGTTTCGTGGTTAGTTTGGGTTGAATTTGTGGTAAGACTGTTCTATTCTAAACTCTGGGTCAGATATGTAGATGACACCTTTGTAATCATTAAAAACACAGAAATAGAGAACACACACCGAACCATCAACGCCACACTCACAGGAATCAGATTCACAAGAGAGGAAGAAAAGGACAACCAACTCCCATTCCTAAACCTGATGGTACAGAGAACACCAAACGGAGAATTCACCACGAAGGTATACAGGAAAGCCACACACACAGACCAAGTCCTAAACTACGAAAGCAACCACCCCAACACACACAAAAGAAGTTGCATCAAGACACTATTCAAAAGGGCCACAACACACTGCAGTACACCAGAACTGCAAAAAGAGGAAGAAGAACACCTATACAATGTATTCACCAAAAACGGATACCCGCGCAATTTCATCAACAGATGCCTAAGGGAAAGACAATGGAACGAGGACATGCCACAACCCAAAGGACTAGCCACACTCCCATACATCAGGAGCATTTTTACTGTGACCACTAGGACTCATAACAGCACACAAACCAACAGCCACTCTCAGACAACAACTCACCAGGACGAAGGACCCGATACCCAGCATGAGCAAAACCAATGTAGTGTACAAAATCCCATGCAAGGACTGCAGAAAACACTACATAGGACAAACAGGAAGACAGCTAATGATCCGTATCCATGAACACCAACTGGCCACGATACGACACGACCAGCTATCCTTAGTAGCCACACACACAGATGACAAGCAACATGAATTCGACTGGGACAACACCACTATTATAGGACAAGCCAAACAGAGAACAGCCAGGGAATTTCTAGAGGCATGGTACTCATCCACAGATTCAATTAATAAGCACATCGACCTGGACCCAATATACCGGTCACTGCAGCGGACAGCTGGAACTGACAACCGGAAGCTGCAGAGACAAACCACTACAAATGCTGGAGGAAAGATCACAGAAGCGCTTCACAGGAGGCTCCCAAGCACTGAGGATGTCACCTAGACAGGGGACGAAACGTCTGCAACACAAATTCCCAGCTCGGCGAACAGAACCACAACAATGAGCACCCGAGCTACAAATCTTCTCACAAACTTTGATTCTTTAACAGGGATAACAGCAATCCTCGGGTGAAGGTGTTAAACTGGGGGAAGGTGAACCACAATATTAGGCAGGAAGTGGAGAGTGTTGATTGGAGGCGGCTGTATGAGGGACACGTGGGAGTATTTCAAATGGCAATTGATAAGCGTTCAGGAGCAGCAGGTTTCTGTGAGAATGAAGGATAGGTACAGCAAGTTATGTGAACCTTGGATAATCCAGGGTTGTTATGACCTTGGTCAGAAAGATAAAGGAAGCATACATATGGGCTAAGAGGATGGGAACTGACAAAGTCCTTGAAGTATTTAAGGAAAATTAGAAAGAACTTAAAGAAGGAATTAGATGGGCTAAAAGGAATCATGAAAAATCATTAGCAAACAGGATTAAGGAGAATTCCAAGGCTTTTTATACGTGTACAAGAAGCAAGAGGGTAGCCAGAAAAAGGGTTGGCCCACTCAAGGACAAAGGGGGAAGTCTGTGCGTGGAGCCCGAAGAGGGAGGTGAGATCCTAATGAATACTCTGTGTCGGTATTCACTAAAGAGCAGGAATTGGTGGAGGATAATCTCAGAGAAGGGAATGCTGAATTTCTAAGCCAAGTTGCTATTAAAAAGGAAAAGGTATTGTGCATCTTAAAAATTATTAAGGTAGATAAGTCTCCAGGTCCTGATGGGATCAATCCCAGAATATTGAAGGAGGCAAGAGAACAAATTGCTGGAGCATGAACAGACACCTTTGTATCTTCTTTGGCCACAGGTGAGATCCCAGAGACCGGAGAATAGCCAAAGTTGTCCCATTGTGTAAAAAGGATAACAGAGATAATCCAGGAAATTACAGCCCTGTGAACCTCATGTTGGTGGGAGGGAAATTATTGGAAAAGATTCTCAGGGACAAGATTTAGACACATTGAGAAGCAAATGTGAGAGACAGCATGGTTTTATGCAGGGGAGGTTGTGCTCACTAACCTGATTGAGGTTTTTGAGGAGGTGATGAAGATGGTTGATGAGGGAAAAGCAGTCGATGTTGTCTACAAGGACTTCAGTAAAGCCTTTGACAAGGCCCCTCATGGCACACTGGTACCAAAAGGTGAAGTCACATGGTATCGAGGTGAGATGGCAAGATGGATATTGAACTGACTTAGTCACAGGAGACAGAGGGTAACGCTGGGAAGATACTTTTCGGAATGGAGGGCTGTGATGTGTGGTGTTCCACGGGGATCAGCGCTGGGACCTCTGCTGCTTATGGTCTATATAAATGATTTGGAGGAAAATCTAGCTGGTCTAATTAGGAACTTTGAGGACAATACAAAGATTGGTGGAGTTGCAGATAGTGAGGAGGATTGTCAGAGGATACAGCAGGATATAGATCAGTTGGAGACATGGGCAGAAATTTGCCTTCCGAATCCCTTGCTGTAACCCTCCCTAAACATTTTGTGATTTGTGTACCAGGGCACCCAGGGCTCTGTGTAATTGCTCTCTATTTAGATTATATGTACCTTTTCTCTGCTTCCTACCAAGTGGACAAACTCACATTTTCATACATTAGACTCCAGCTGCCAAATGTCTGTCCACTCATTCACCCTGTGTGTATATCTTTGCAAACTTCTCTTCACAACTTCCTCTCCTACCCATCTTTGTGTAATCCACAAAAAGTTTGTAAACCTATAACTGATTCTTTCATCTCACTCAGTAAAGACATTGTATACAATAGAGACCAACATTCCAATCATCACATCTTGCCAACGGGAAATGACTCATTTATTCTCTTTTCTTATCTCACTAATTCTCTAACCGTGTTATTCTCTCGTCCCCTAAACCACAAACATATGTATTGCATTGTAACCTTTGATTTGGCACCTTGTCAAATTCCTTCCAGAAATCTCAGACCAGAACCTGTTCTGGGCCCCCTTATCCATACTGCTTTTTACCAGCACAAAAATTCCAAGAGGTAATCAAACATGATTTTTCTTTCACAAGACAATGCTGACTTGACCTGATTGCAATAAGATTTTCTAAATAGTCCACTAAAACATTCTTGGGAAAAGATTCCTGCATTTTCTGCATGATAGATATTAACTAGCCTGCAATGTCCCGCTTTATATCCCACCCACACTTTGGCAAAAATGTGAATGTAACATTTACTCAATCTGATAAGATCTTTCTTGAATCTAGGGAATTTTGGAAAATTACAACCTGTGGATCTGCTCTCTCAGTGCTCACTTCCACGATCCATCAGGACACATGGGCTTGTCAGCTGTTTAGATTAGATTAGATTATTTACAGTGTGGAAACAGGCCCTTCGGCCCAACAAGTCCACACCGACCCACTGAAGCACAACCCACCCATACCCCTACATTTACCCCTTACCTAACACTACCTAATTTAGCATGGCCAATTCACCTGACCCGCACATCTTTGGACTGTGGGAGGAAACCGGAGCACCCGGAGGAAACCCACGCAGACACGGGGAGAACGTGCAAACTCCACACAGTCAGTCGCCTGAGTCGGGAATTGAACCCGGGTCTCAGGCGCTGTGAGGCAGCAGTGCTAACCACTGTGTCACCGTGCCGCCTGTTGGTTCTTATCATTTTCTCAGGCCTTTTCCCTGGTGATTGTCAGTGTTTTAACTGGCTCCTGATTTACAATTATTTCTTCTGGGATGTTATTTGTGAGAAGCCAGGATACATGGTCACCCCGCGTTTATCTAATATTCCTCGGACAGGCCATGGGTCTGAGCCTGGGAGGCTCAGGCAAAGAATTGCAAATCTTTGAGGTGGCCAAACAAGAGATGCTGATCTTGTTACTCAAGAAGCTAAGCTGTGGGGTTTGCTTGCTTGAACCTTCCTCTGAATCTGCTCACATCATAGAATCCCTACAGTGTGGAAGCAGGCATTAGGCCCATCGAGTCCACACTAACCCTCCAAGAAACATCCCATCCAACCCACACACCCCCACCCTAGCCCTGTAACCCTGCATTTCCCATGGCTAACCCACATAACCTGAACATCCCTGGACACTAGGAGCTATGTTTTAGCATAGCCTAACCTGCACATCTTTGGACTGTGGGAGGAAACTGGAGCACCCAGAGGAAACCTACACAGACACGGGGAGAATGTACAAATTCCACACAGACAGTTGCCTGAGTCGGGAATCGAACTCCGGTCCCTGGAGTTGTGAGGCAGCAGTGCTAACCACTGAGCCACTGTGCCAGGAAGGGACAATAGTGATTGTCAGTGTTTTAACTTGTCCCTTCCTGGCACAGAAAATTAAAAGAACCAAAAGCTTATGGTAACAAGGCATGCTCCAAGTCCTGCCCCACCAGCACCCCTTTCCCAACCTGTCCTGTCCCAGTCAGACTGTCCTTTTCCTTTAATAAAAGTTGGTCACATTGGTTTTCAATGAGAAAACAGGAAGTTGAGAGTGTATAGAGAACGGGCCTGGGAGGAGAATGTGTAAAATAGCTTAGTCACGCTAACATGTGAGAGAGCAATCACGAGATGTGATTCTGTGTTTCACTGAGGGTCACGCAACTGACAGAAGAATGTTATCATATATTACACAGCAATCTTTACTTGAGATTACACAGGGAACTCTGAGAGTCACTGAGCAAAGGGATGAGGAAAGAATTTTGTCTTAGAAACTGAAACAGGAAATTTTCACCAAACAGCAAATGAGAAAGTAGTAGAAAGGAGAAGAAAATGACAACATCGGAAATTGAAGCCATCACAAACACAGCCATCTGCAGGGGGCTTCAGAGTTTGAATGGGTTACTCCAGACCTGAATATTTCCATTTAACCCTTTGAATGATATCTAACACTGTCATATCCGGCTGTGTGTGTGTGTCTCCAACTCCCAGCTCCTCGGATCTCATTTGGCCCCTTCTCTGGTGTTTAAAATTCTCAACTTTGTTTTCAAATGTTATCACACACCCTAATCACAACATTACCTCCAGAACTGTGCTGCTACTCTTTGAAACAATTTCTGATGTGGAACCTTATCAAATACTTTCAGGAAACCTTCATGATAATTGTTGACACTCCCTTACCCACACGTTAACATCCTGTCGGTAAATTCACTCAGTCCAATAAAATCTGAGTTGCACCTTCCGAGCTGTCAGATTGCACACAAAACTGAGCTTGGTCACATCTATCATTGGGGTAAAAATGCAGTTTGTACACACTTTTGCTGTGCATTGCATAGATACCATCGAGGTGCAGGCTTTGAAATATGTGAGAAACACTGATCACAATCCAGTCATTTTGTTTACTCCTGCTCCAGATACTGATCTCTGGTAACCTCACACAGTGAAATAGCAAAAGGGAGACCCATTCCAGGATATTTACAAGCATCAGCAGCTAGTTACAGCTTACCTGCTGGGAAATCTCTTCCAGCTGGTTGTATTTTACAGGGTTCTTAATACTATCCATAGTTGTGGCTGGTTGTGTAGGTTTGCAGGGAGCAAATTGGCAGATACTGAAGGACTTTTATCTGACATCATGTTATCTGCACGGGATGGGGGCTTCAGCAGTAACCATTCCCCTAGGAACAGAGTTCGCCTGGAAGAATGAACAGAGGGCACATAGTCCTGGATAGGCAGCTGGAAGAGAGGAAGGAAAAGAAATAATGTTTGACATTTCACTAGCGCCTCTCACAACCTCACTTTTGACATGTGATTACAACCATAATACAGGGGACAGGGCAGACAGCAATCTCTCACAGTGCAGTAATGGCCAGTGCCATAATGGCCAGAGAATTGGTTTTTGAGATGTGGATGGAGTGATAAATATTCACTGGAATATTTTCACTGATTGTCTGATAGAATCTTCCACTTCCACTCGAGATCCTCTTTGGCTCCAAGCTCGATGGTGTGTAAAAGAGGATGGCAGTCCCTACAGTGCAGCCCCCTGCCAGCATCGACGTAGTGAGTGTCACCAGAGGGTGTGGTGTCAAGTCTCTGGATTGTGCCTGGAGTGGGACTGGACTGGGATCAGGCTAGGACTGCTCTGGGTCTAGACTTGAACTAGAAGGGGACCAAAGTGTGACTGGATTGGGACTGGGATAGAACTAGATTGATATAGGAGTGGGACCAGACTGGGACTGGAGTGGGCCTGAACTACGATCAAGCTGGGACTGCTCTGGGTGGAGACGAGGTCTGGCCTGGGACTGGAGAAGGATTGGATTTGGACTGAACTGGGCCTGCTCTGGATCTGGACTGGGACAGGGGTGGGATTGGACTGGGATCGGACTAGGACTGTCTGGGCCTGAACTGTGAGTGCTCTGGAACTGCACTGGTACTAAGGTGGATTGGGATTGGAGCGGGTGTGATCTGGGAGTGGAATGGCTGCTCATTCACCCCGAGGGAGACTGCAGATGGGGTAGCTCCAGCTGTGATCTGCACTACCTCAGTGTGGGCAGGCACAGTCTGTGTTAACTGGCAGGCAGCAACAAGAACATTGGCAAATTGGTGAGGCTGGAAGGATACACTCTATTCTCTTAGAACATGGAAGGAGTGGCACTCCCTGTTGGCACTGCCACAGCAAACCCAGAAATCTGCTGGTGTCCAGATTGCTGGGCTGTAGTCCCCTGGGACCACAGTCATGAAGCCAGTAAAGTCTGAATGCAGCAAGCTCACATTCTGTATCCTCAGCCACAGTTTCCAATGCTGCATTCTGACACTGGCTAGAAGTGCTGCCTTGATGGTTAGACATTGAAACCTTGTGACTGAGTTATTGATCACTATGTGCTGTAAAGATTAGGCTGAAGTTGGCTTCCTCCATCCTGTTTAGCAGGGAGCAGGCCAGCGACTGCATCAGCCTCCTCAGTCTATGTTCCGTTCAGACATATCCTGGGCACCTTTGGCAGTCCTTTAGGTTCCGTGCAACAAGATTCCAGTGACCTGACCCTCCAGCAGCCTGATGGCCGAGTTAGCCGTTCCTCTGTCCTGTCCACAGCTCATCTCCTGTATCCTACTCACCATGTACTGATGCAGGCTCAATATCCCCTTTAAGCTGTGCCCAGTGTCAGGATTTGAGCAGAAGACCATGAAATCAGTAAATGTTGCCATGTCCTCATTGCCACCCTATAAGACAATAGGACATAGGAGCAGAAGTTAGGCCATTCAGCCCGCTCTGCCATTCAATCATGGCTGATAAATTTCTCAACCCCATTCTCCCGTAACCCTTGATCCCCTTGACAGTCAAGAACCTATCTACATCCGTCTTAAATACACTCAATGACCTGGCCCCCACAGCTGGAGGGCTGTGAGTACAGGAAAGTAAACCTCATGGAAGTGGCGAGGCTGTGGGCTGAAGGAGAGGTGGGATGTGAGAAGGAGGATTAAAGTGTGAGAATTCTCTCCACTTCAACAGTTCCTGTCCTATGCTGCTCGCAGCCTCAGAGTCCCCCAGGTAACTGCTGCTGCCTCTGGTTAGGTACCACCTGTCCCATAGGAGTGAGGGCAGTCTGCTGTAAGTTGGGGTCAGGGTGAAGTAGCTGGCAATGTGTAAAGTTGTTGGAGTGTGTGGAGGCAGAGTTCAGTGAGTGAGACTGAGGGTGGAGTTCTGATTGTTCAGAAATCATTGGTGAGGGATGTGGAACAGAGCACTGAGGCTGCTGATATATGCTATTTATTTATTTATTCATTCACTGACCTTGATGACTTGTCACTGAACTTTGTGCTGCGCTGTTCCTTGGTCCCTGGTGCCTGATTCCTGCAGTCAATGCCTTCACAGTGGGTCTGGAGAATCTCCTTGCCTCCTGGGTCTCTTTCTCTCTCCACCTACCTCCATTGCAGCATCTTAAAACCTTGGAGTACACACATTCTCATCTTGTGTCATTCCTCCATCTTCCCCATGTTTGATTCATTTCTTGCATGCATCTTTTCCAGCCTCAGTCTCAATCCTCTTTAAGCAGGACATTAGAACTTCCTGATCCTTGTTGCTGGGTTGATGTGTGCAGCTAATAAAAGGCGCAGTAACCCAGAAACGATTTGAAAGAACAGGCAGCATCACCTGCACTCTGATCCACGGGCACTGGTTAATCTTCAGAGCTCTTGCCCTTTCTCTCAGGCATTCCCAATAAGATCTAATTCTGGCATTGTCTCAGTGTGCCACCTTCTGTCCAAACACAGAGCTGCAGAAAGTTACAACAAGAAACAGAAAGTGAGACAGATACAAGAGACAATAGGCAGTGAGTGATAGAGAGAATGTGAGAGAAAGAAAGCGAGAAAGAGTGAAATAAAAAGGGATAAATAGAGTCCAACACACACACAAAGATAGTAAGAATAAGAGTGAAACAGAGATAAAGGGATGGGAATTGAGAGTGAGAGAGAGAGTGTGTGTGTGTGTGTGTGTGTGTGTGTGTGTGTGTGAGAGAGAGAGAGAGAGAGAGAGAGAGTCAGAACTGGGGGAGGAGACCAAGTGAGCAGGTGAAAATGTATTGAGTTTTGAATAAATATTTGTGATCCAGATTTTCTGTGTTACATTCATGCCTTTCCCATGATTTAATGGCAAATTCCCAGAAGTGTAGACTGTAAAGTTATCTCCCCTTGCAGAAATCATCAGATTTGATGTAATTTTCTCCTGAACTGCTTACATTACCAGTACTGATGTGTGTCGGGACTTTGTTAACATAGTATGTTTGTTGTTGAATAGAATACAAGACACTGTCACCCAACAGACTAAACTGAAACACAATTCAACTTACCCATCAAATGAACCATAAAAGTCTGCAGCAGCTGTCTCCAGTTGGAAACCTACCCATCAGCAGCCCAGTGCAGGCCAGAAACAGAAAACTTTCAGACAAATCAACCAGATATGGAGCAACAGACCCAGGGAATGAAAGAGAAGAGGGAAAGAACAATGAGTAATGTCAGAAATGGAGCAAATAAAACAGAAAGAAAGACAGTGACGGAGTGAGACACAAATGAAAAGAAAGCACCTTCCCCTCCAGAGATTGGATGCTTTCTCTATTTCATTCACACTCCCAGGGAACCAATCAGATCTTTGCTGTTAAGTACAAGCTCTTTGTCAACAAATAACAGGTCATGGGTCCACAGACCAATCATTGACTTGTTACCAGCTGAAACTCCCTGTACACAGTCCCCCAACTTCCCTTCACCTGTAGCCAGGCTGCTCCTGCTGCTGGGACGGCAGCTGTGTAAACACCACTTCCAAAATTTGTCAAGCTGCTTATTTCTAAAATGTTCTTCAGTAATTCTTCAACAATCTCTGAAACATTTTTTTCCTATTTTAGTCCACAATGAAATATTTTAAAAAACTCGCATTAACAGCAAACTCCAAACCAGAGCTGAGGTCATACAGAGGTCAGCTGTACTGGTGAAGGGTGCTTAAGGATAAACATTTGCTAGGACCCAGGGGAAATGGAATTGTTCCACTTTCATATTTCACTTTTTTTAAATTTACTTCCAGGATGAGGGCATCTCTGGCACAGTCAGTATTTATTGCCCATCCCTAATTGCCCAGAGGGCAGTTAACAGCCAGTCACATTGCTGTGGGTCTGGAGTCACATGGAGGCTAGACCTGATCAGTATAACCTGTGTTACCCATTCTACAAACTGGGCTGGTTTGATCCCTAAAGGAAAATAGCAAATCAGATGGGATCTTCCAACAAACAATGGATTCATGGTCATCAGTAGACTCTTAATTCCAGAAGGTTTTAATTATCGAATTCAAATTCCGTTAGCTGCCATGGTGGGATTCAAATCCAAGTTGCCAGAATATTCTCTGGGTCTCTGGATAAATAATCCAATGATAATACCATTAGGCCATTACCTCCACATCAACCTGAGAAGCCAGAGGCTGGAATCGAATGTCTATCTGAAGGATGGCACAGCTGACAGTGCGGCACTCCCTCAGCACTGACCCTCCAACAGCACAGCACTCCCTCGGCACCGATCCTCCAACAGTGCAGCACTCCCTCGGCACTGATCCTTTGACAGTGCAGCACTCCCTCAGCACTGACCCTCTGACAGTGTGGTACTCCCTCAGAAATGACTCTCCGATAGCAGACCACTCCCTCAGCACTGACCCTCTGATAACACAGCACTCGCTCAGCACTGACCATCCGACAGTGTGGTACACCCTCAGAAATGACACTCCGACAGCAGAGCACTCCCTCAACACGGACCCTCTGATAACACAGCACTCCTTCGGCACTGATCCTTCGACAGTGCGGCACTCCCTCAGCATTGATCCTCCGACAGTGCAGCACTCCCTCAGCGCTGACCCTCTGACAGTGCAGCACTCCCTCAGCACTGACCCTCCGACAGTGCAGCACTCGTTCAGCACTGACCCTCCGACAGTGCCCACTCCCTCAGCACTGACCATCCGATAGTGCGGCACTCCCTCAGCACTGACGCTCCGACAGTGCAGCACTCCCTCAGCACTGACCCTCTGACAATGCAGCACTCCCTCAGCACTGACCCTCCGACAGTGCAGCACTCCCTCAGCACTGACCCTCCGACAGTGCCCACTCCCTCAGCACTGACCCTCTGACAGTGCAGCACTCCCTCAGCACTGACCCTCCGACAGTGCAGCACTCCCTCAGCACTGACCCTCCGACAGTGCCCACTCCCTCAGCACTGACCCTCCGACAGTGCAGCACTCCCTCAGCACTGACCCTCCGACAGTGCAGTTCTCCTCACAGTGCTTTAATAGTGTTAACCTGACGTATGGGTCTAGAATCTGTAACGGGACCATGCGTAGAATTTCCTGAATCCAGGTTGTGCTGTTGCAGGAAGGTTTCAGGTGCAGATGGATGCCAGAACAGAGGCCTGATGATGGATGAACTCTCCGCAATAATTCATTAGTCCAAACAATGACCTAAACTCTGGTCAGACATGTGAGTCGGGGCATCTTTGAATGCAGTTACTTTATCTTGCAACAGGTGTAACCAGTTGTTGACTCTGTAGCCCAAGTAGGTCACTTGGGGTGACTGGAACACACATTCCCCTTCTAAGGCATACACCTGCCTGGGAGAAGTGTCTAAGTATTATGTCTATGTTCCCTAAAGTGTTCCTTATTTGTCTTCTCTGTTATCAGCAAACTGGAGTAGACTTTGTAAAATATTCTCCATTGTCTCCTGAAAAATTGCCCCAAATGACAGTCTTGTATATTGGTACAAATCCTTGTGGGTATTAATTGTAGCAAACGTCTGGGAATCGTGGTCAAGTACGTGTGGCTCAAGCTTTGTGAAGGACAGTCCCCCTGCCAGTTTTGTGTATAAATCCACTCTGTGAAGGGTTGGGTATTTATTCAGCTGCGCGAAGTTGTTTACTGTTTGTTTAAAATCCCCACAAAGGTGAATCGATACACTGGGCTTCACAATCAGTATGACCTGTGTTACCCATTCTGCAAACCGGGCTGGTTTGATGATTCCTTTGCTTTCCAGCTTCCTGGTGTCTGCCTCTGCTTTACAGTAAGACAAATGGCAGTGGGCAGGCCTCGCAGAATCTCAGCATTGCTTCCTGGTCAACACACAAGGTGGCCTTTCTTCCTTTGTTAAAAATCACACAACACCAGGTTATAGTCCAACTGGTTTAATTGGAAGCACACTAGCTTTCGGAGTGACGCTCCTTCATCAGGCGACAGTGGAGCGTCGCTCCGAAAGCTAGTGTGCTTCCAATTAAACCTGTTGGACTATAACCTGGCGTTGTGTGATTTTTAACTTTGCACACCCCAGTCCAACACCGGCATCTCCAAATCATTTCTTCCTTTGATAATCCCTACACCTTCCTGAAAGACTTCCGAGTATTTAATTAGGATTTCACTTAGGCGGCTATTTTCTCATCAAAAAATGCTGAGCCAATCCATGTGAACCTCTCACAACTAATCTCACCCCATCAGGCTTGGGCCTGAGCCTTTTACTACAATCAGTGGGAACTGAACCAACTGCTTCCCATCAGAGACCGGAACCGAAATTATACCCTCAACCTGTAAAGGTTCCTCGGTATAAATTCCCTGGTATAAATTCCTCGGTATAAATTTCCAGGTATAAATTCTCAGACTGGCCGAGGTCTTGTGCAAACTTAACGGTTGGAGTCCGGAGTGAATTTCAGTAAAATCTGGTTTCTGCGATGACTGAAACGGCCACGCTGGTATTTACCTCTATTCGAACCACATGACCATTTAACCAGATGTTTATCTTGAAGTATTTTGATTTAGATGTTGCTAAGCAATTTACTGTTCCTAATCTGATGTAGGTGGACTTTCCAGGGTGTGCACTGTTCTGGACACTGGTCTATGAGTTCTCTTACTCAATTTAGACCCAGTGGAATTCATTTGCTGTCTCGAGTCTATATACCAGCAGCAATTACAATCTTATTGAATGGCAGAGTGGGCTCAATAGGCCAGGTGTCCTATTCCTGCTCCTGTTCCTTATGTTCTTATGTAAATGGAGCATATGAGCTACAGGGCATTCCGATGGAATTGCACACCCTTGCCAGGCTGGCTGAGCTTTGGGAATACCACTTGAATTGCATAACTTCGCTGGGCTAGGTCAGCCCACAGCAAAACCCCAAACAAAGCCGACCTTTAGCCATACAGTTAAAATGTCCTTTCGGATCCAGGCCAGGAAGCCATTGCAGTTGCTGCCTGTATGCGGACTTAAGAGAGCAAAATAATCCCTCCTGTCATGGATTCCCTGGTTCTCAAATTGCTGAGTAAAAGCAATAGGATCTCAGAATTAGAGCAGACTTGGGGCCATAATATTCCTAAAGTATGTTCATCTGTTCATGAAAGGTTTTAGTATCTGGTGCCTCAGGGCAAACGAGGCTCCTAATAACAGAAAAGAGTGCGGCTCCACAGGCTGTCAGGAGAATTACTCATTGTTTTTTGTCTGCCACAATGTCATTTGCTTCGAAAAAAAAACATGGAGAGTCCTTGATACTAATTCAGCTCCCTCAGAGGACATTACTGTTTATTTGTTTTTTTTCTGATTGGACCAGATTAACAGCCCCAATCAGTCCTTGGCAGCAAGGTCAAACAAGTCAAGCTTTCAAAATAACGGTATATTGCCAGAAATGCTTACACCAACTCAAAGACAACTATTGTGAGTCAGTTTCTTCAGGATGTTGCTTTACTCCCATTGCCACTGAAAAAATTCCACAGAGGCTGATATCCCAAACCACCCTTTATTTACACGTGGAAAGTCTTGGACTTTAGAACTGCCTCTTCAGAGCCAGCTCTCCAAGTGAGCAGAACCTCTGACACTCCTGTTTACTTTTCTTTGTTTTACTCATGGAGATTCCTTGATGCTAATTCAGCTCCCTCAGAGGACATTGCTGTTTATTTGTTTTTTTCTGATTGGACCAAGTTAACAGCCCCAATCAGGAAGCTCATATTCTATGAGGTCCATCTGGTTGACCTTGTTACAATCACTACAGAAAGCTGTAAGATTCAGGGTGTGACAGGGTGGATTTAAAGAAGATATTTCCCTTGGCTCATTAGTCTAAAACTGGGACATAATCTCAGGATAATGGCAGGCTATTTAATACTGAGATGTGGAGGCATTTCTTCACACAGTTTTGAAATTGTTCATCCCAGAGCACAGTCACTGAGTAGATTCAAGACAAAAATCATGACGTTTCTGGAGACTGATGACATTTTTAGGTGGGGATAGTGCTGGAAAATGGCATTCAAATAAAAGATTAACCAACGTTTGTGAGAAGATTTGTAGCTTGGGTGCTCGTTGTTGTGGCTCTATTCGCTGAGCTGGGAGTTTTTGTTGCAAACGTTTCGTCCCCTTTCTAGATGACATCCTCAGTGCTTGGGAGCCTCCTGTGAAGCGCTTCTGTGCTGATTCCTCCAGCATTTATACTGGTTTGAATCTGCCGCTTCCGGTTGTCAGTTGCTGACCGCTGTAGTGGCCGGTATTTAGGGTCTAGGTCGATGTGTTTGTTGATAGAATTTGTGGATGAGTGCCATGCCTCTAGGAATTCCCTGGCTGTTCTCTGTTTGGCCTGCCCTATAATAGTGGTGTTGTCCCAATCGAATTCATGTTGTTTGTCACCTGAGTGTATGACTACTAAGGATAGCTGGTCGTGTCGTTTCGTGGCTAGTTGGTGTTCATGGATGCGGGTTGTTAGCTGTCTTCCTGTTTGTCCTATGTAGTGTTTTGTGCAGTCCTTGCATGGGATTTTGTACACTACGTTGGTTTTGCTCATGCTGGGTATCGGGTCCTTTGTCCTGGTGAGTTGTTGTCTGAGAGTGACTGTTGGTTTGTGTGCCGTTATGAGTGCTGTTAAAGATTAACCATGGATAGAATCGGTAACAGACTGGATAGACGGAATGGCTTACTGCTGCCCCTGCTTTTGACAATGATGTAAGTTTGAGTGAGGTTCCTTTGAGATGTGATTGGCTGCTTCAGTGGCTGTACCAGGGCCGCAGTGTCCCTGCCAGACCTGCAGAGGGGGCACACTCAGGCTGAGTGAGATACTGTCACCTCTTGTCCTGCTGAGGAGCGCAGCAGGTTTGCAGCATGGTCCTGGGTTACTGAACAATAGACACCAGCCACATGGAGACTGAGCACTCAGCAACTAGGCAAGGCCTCAGCACACACCGTGTCACCCCAGGCTGAAGGGATCTGGGTGGAGGTCCTGAGCACATGGCCTCAGGCCTGGCCTGGCCGGCTTAGGCCACCCCCATTGACCACAAACCCAGAGAGGGGCAAGACTGCTCCTGACCCCGATCTGGGGTCACAGAGAGAGGGAGAGGGAGAGGGGATATCAGCCAAGGATCATGCTCCTGATCATTGTCCAGAGATCCCTATGTGTGAGAGAGAGAGAGAGAGAGGGGCTATCAGCCAAGGATCGTTGTCCAGTGATCCCTGGGTTAGAGAGAGACAGACAGAAAGGGAGAATGGGGAGATCAGGTCGGGATCTCGCTCCAATGTTAAAGCGACAGAAGAATGACAGCTACTCTGCTGCAATACTAGTTTGAGAAATTTTTTTCCCCTCACTCTCTGAGCTCCCAGACAACTGTGGAAAGTTGAGGATGGTCACCCTCATTCGAATGTTAATGGTGCTCAGGGTAGTTCACATGTTTTTGAATTTGTCGGGGTGGGGTGGGGTGGGGTGGGGGAGGGAGGTGTTCTGCAGTGCAGCACTGATGTTAATCTGAGGCAGCATCTGTCCCTCAGCTGGATGTCAAAGACCTGCTACTACTTTCTCAAAGAAGAGTAACGGCAATTTGCTTGTGTCTTAGCCAATATTTATTCTCAAACTGATGTCCCAAAAACTGATTATTTGTTGTTGTTACTGTTTTGTTTGTGAGACCTTTTTTAGCTCAAATTAATAAGGGATTTTCCTCCTTTACAACAGTGACATTAACCACACTTCAGAAGTACCTCCTTGGCTCCAAAGTACTTTCAGATGTCCTGTGGTTGTGAAAGGTGGTTATATAAATGCAGGTTGGTCTATTTTTCCAAGGTCCAGAATTAATTCCAAAACCTGTTCCCCATTATTGAGCTGTTGTTTCCTCCTCGTCTGCCTTTGCTGAAGTAAGTCAGTGCAGGATTCTGGACTGTTGTGAGCACAAATGCCAGGAGCACTCTGATAGGTTCACAGCCCAGCACCAATCATAGCCCAGTGATAGTGACAGCTCAGCCTGGCATTGAGCTCAGATCAGAGGGAGCATCCAATCAGTGCACCGGGGAAGGGCTCACACACATTGAGACAGATAGCAGGAGAGAGGGGTAATGAGAAAAAGTGTAGACAGAATGGCAGAGGAATTGAGAAAAACAGAAAAAAGAGAGACAAGGATAGAAAACCCTTGGCATAGAGGTCAGCAAGCTAGCCCGTCCAGAGAAAGAGATAAAGAGAGAAATATGATATTGAGAGAGAGAGACGGAATAAAATTAACTTGTATTTTTAATGGCATCTTTAATGCTTTAACATATAAGGGTTGACATTGAACCACATCAGGAAACAGGTGTAAAAATCACACAATTTGTTAAAGACTTGTCCTAAAGAAGGTGAGTGAGGTATGAGACAGAAAGTGGGAGGTGAGAGTGGGGGGTGACCCAGGCAGTGTAGGAACAGTCTCTGGTGGTGGTGAGGTTAACATTGAGGAGATGCAAGAGGCAGGACATGGAGAAGCGCAGCTGGATCTCAGATATTCCGGGGCTTTGTATCCATTGCAGCAGAAATATTTAATTACCCTTGTGATTGATGCATGGGGTTCCCCTCTATCACATCCATCCTCGTGTTCTTAGCTTCTGAGTACACAGGCAGAGGGAGGAGTGCTGGCCAGATGGAGTTAGGGGCAGGTTTTGAGTGAGGGGCTATTTGGGGGATGGGGAAGGATTATTTTGGGTTTCCAACTTTGCTGACTTTTTCTTTGAGGCAAATTACAAATTGTGAACAAATCTTCATGACACAATGAGTTTGGATTTTGAGTGGGAAATGAATTTCATTTTGCTGCCAAGCTTTCTGGAGCTGGATTTGCTCCATGATGCAAGAGGGTGGCACTGCAGTAGAGAATGAGGTGGCATATGGACTCAAGGATTAGCACCAATACAGTACTGGCAGGAGCGAGGCTGGTTCAGGTGGGTGCGATGTGGTGATCACCCCAGGGGCTGCAGCACCCTGCACCATCCGATGGAAGCTGGGCAGGTTTGGAATAGTGGGGAGGTTAAGCTTGAGGAATGCAATGCAGAGACGGACAGAGACCTTTGTTTCCCCGCCCCCTCTCGTTGTACTCTCGGTTTCTGCAGCTTCTCTGCTTCATCCACCTCCTGTGCTGCAAGAACAGGGTCAGGCCGTTGGAGCTGACAGCTGGCATGTTCTTCAAAATACTCACATCTCACTGTCATCCTGCTACACTGTGATCTCCAGTGACCTTTTACACTCTGAGAAACAAGGTTGATTTGGAATTTGACCAGAGTTGTTGGGCAAACGAACGTGTTTCCATCAGTCCAGCAGCAAAGCAGGGACTCTCAGTTCCTCCATGGCAGTCACTTAAACTTAATCTCTGATTCAGCTCGGAGCTTCATCCCTTAACTGGCTTATTCCGTGATTCTGTCCTGGTTCAATCCCTGACTCTGTCCCAATTCAAACTGTGACTCTGTCCCAGTTCAATCCATGACTCTGTCCCCGGTTCAATCCGTGACTCTGTCCCGGGTTCAATCCGTGACTCTGTCCTGGGTTCAATCCCTGAGTCTGTTCCATATTCAATCCATGACTTTGTCCCAGGTTCAATATGTGACTCTGTCCCCAGTTTAATCCGGGACTCTGTCCCGGGTTCAATTCGTGACTTTGCTCAGTTCATCCGTGACTCAGTCCCGGGTTCGATCCCTGACTCTGTCCCGGGTTCAATCGTGACTTTGCTCATTTCATCCGTGACTCAGTCCCGGATTCAATCTGTGACTGTATCCCAGTTCATTCCGTGACTCTGTCCCAAGTTCAATCCGTGACTCTGTCCCGGGTTCAATCCGTGACTTTATCCTAGTTCATTCCGTGACTCTGTCCCAAGTTCAATCCGTGACTCTGTCCCGGGTTCAATCCGTGACTCAGTCCCGGGATCAATCCGTGACTCAGTCCCGGGTTCAATCTATGACTTTGTCCAGGGTTCATTTCATGACTCTGTCCAGGGATCATTCCGTGACTTTATCCCGATTCATTCCGTGACTCTGTCCCAAGTTCAATCTGTGACTCTGTCCCCAGTTCTATCCGTGACTCTGTCCCGGGTTCAAACTGTGAGTCTGTTCCAGGATCAATCCCTGAGTTGGTCCAGGGTTCAATCCGTGAGTTTGTCCCAGGTTCAATCCGTGACTCTGTCCCAGGTTCAATCCGTGACTCTGTACCGTGTTCAATCCGTGACTTTGCTCATTTCATCCGTGACTCAGTCCCGGGTTCAATCCGTGACTTGGTCCCAGTTCATTCCGTGACTCTGTCCTGGGTTCAATCCGTGACTCTGTCCCGGGTTCATTCCGTGACTCTGTCCCAGGTTCAATCCGTGACTTTGTCCCGGGTTCTTTCGGTGACTTAGTTCCGGGTTCAATCTGTGACTTTGTCCGGGTTCAATCCCTGAGTCTGTCCTGGGTTCAATCCGTGACTTTGTCCCAGTTCATTCCGTGACTCTGTCCCAAGTTCAATCCGTGACTCTGTCCCGGGTTCAATCCGTGACTCTGTCCCAGTTCATTCCGTGACTCTGTCCCAGGTTCAATCCGTGGCTCTGTCCCGGGTTCAATCCGTGACTCAGTCCCGGGTTCAATCCGTGACTCAGTCCCGGGTTCATTCCGTGACTCTGTCCAGGGATCATTCAGTGACCTTGTCCTGGGTTCAATCTGTGACTCTGTCCTGGGTTCAATCCCTGAGTCTGTTCCATGTTCAGTCCGTGACTTTGTCGCAGTTCAGTCCGTGTCTTTGTCCCAGGTTCAATCCGTGACTCTATCCCAGGTTCAATCCGTGGCTCTGTCCCGGGTTCAATCCCTGAATCAGTCCGGGTTCAATCCGTGACTTTGTCCCGGGTTCAATCCCTGAGTCTGTCCCGGGTTCAATCCGTGACTTTGTCCCAGTTCATTCCGTGACTCTGTCCTGGCTTCAGTCCGTGACTCTGTCCAGGGATCAATCCGTGACTCTGTCCCGGGTTCAATCTGTGACTCTGTCCCAGGTTAAATCCATGACTCTGTCCTGGGTTCAGTCCCTGAGTCTGTTCCATGTTCACTCTGTGACTTTGTCCTGAGATCCATCCGTGACTCTGTCCCGGGTTCAATCCATGACTCTGTCCCGGGTTCAATCTGTGACTCAGTCCCGGGATCATTCCGTGATCTTGTCCCGGGTTCAATCCGTGACTCTGTCCCCGGTTCAATCCGTGACTCTGTCCCAGTTCAATCCGAGACTCTTACGTGTTCAATCCGTGACTTTGTCTCGGGTTCAATCCCTGAGTCTGTCCCGGGTTCAATCCGTGACTTTGTCCCAGTTCATTCCGTAACTCTGTCCTGGGTTCAATCCGTGACTTTGTCCCAGTTCATTCCGTGACTCTGTCCCAAGTTCATTCCGTGACTCTGTCCCAAGTTCAATCCGTGACTCTGTCCCGGGTTCAATCCGTGACTCTGTCCCAGTTCATTCCGTGACTCTGTCCCAGGTTCAATCCGTGGCTCTGTCCCGGGTTCAATCCGTGACTCAGTCCCGGGTTCAATCCGTGACTCAGTCCCGGGTTCATTCCGTGACTCTGTCCAGGGATCATTCAGTGACCTTGTCCCGGGTTCAATCTGTGACTCTGTCCCTGGTTTAATCCCTGAGTCAATCCGGGTTCAATCCGTGACTTTGTCCTGGGTCATTCACTGAGTCTGTCCCGGGATCGATAACTGAGTCAGTCCGGATTCAATCCGTGACTTTGTCCCGTGTTCAATCCGTGACTTTGTCCAGGTTCAATTCCTGAGTCTGTCCCGGATTAAATCCGTGACTTTGTCCCAATTCATTCCGTGACTCTGTCCTGGCTTCAATCCGTGACTATGTCCTGGGATCAATCCCTGAGTCTGTTCCATGATCACTCTGTGACTTTGTCCCGGGATCAATCCGTGACTCTGTCCCGGGTTCAATCTGTGACTCTGTCCCCAGTTCACTCCGTGACTCTGTCCCAGGATCAATCCCTGAGTTAGTCCAGGGTTCATTCCGTGACTCTGTCCCGGGTTCAATCCGTGACTTTGCTCATTTCATCCGTGACTCAGTCCTGGGTTCATTCCGTGACTTTATCCCAGTTCATTCCGTGACTCTGTCCCAAGTTCAATCTGTGACTCAGTCCCGGGTTCAATCCGTGACTTTGTCCCGGGTTCATTTCGTGACTCTGTCCATGGATCATTCCGTGACTTAATCCCAGTTCATTCCGTGACTCTGTCCCAAGTTCAAACCGTGACTCTGTCCCGGGTTTAATCCGTGATTCAGTCCCGGGTTCATTCCGTGACTCTGTCCTGGGGTCAATCCCTGAGTCTGTTCCATGTTCAGTCTGTGACTTTGTCCCAGGTTCAATCCGTGGCTCTGTCCCGGGTTCAATCCGTGACTCTGTCCGGGGTAAAATCCGTGACTCTGTCCCAAGTTCAATCTGTGACTCTGTCCTGGGTTCAATCCGTGACTTTGTCGCAGTTCATTCCGTGTCTCTGTCCCAGGTTCAATCCGTGACTTTGTCCGGGTTCAATCCCTGAGTCTGTCCCGGGTTCAATCCGTGACTTTGTCCCAGTTCATTCCGTGACTCTTCCGTGTTCAATCCGTGACTTTGTCCCGGATTCAATCCCTGAGTCTGTCCAGGGTTAAATCCGTGACTTTGTCCCAGTTCATTCCGTGACTCTGTCCTGGCTTCAATCCGTCACTCTGTCCCCAGTTCACTCCGTGACTCTGTCCCAGGATCAATCCCTGAGTTAGTCCAAGGTTCAATCCGTGACTCTGTCCTGGGTTCAATCCGTGACTCAGTCCCGAGTTCAATCCGTGACTTTGCTCATTTCATCCGTGACTCTGTCCCGGGTTCAATCCGTGACTTTATCCCAGTTCATTCCGTGACTCTGTCCCAAGTTCAATCCGTGACTCAGTCACGGGTTCAATCTGTGACTCTGTCCCAGGATCAATCCCTGAGTTAGTCCAGAGTTCAATCTGTGACCTTGTTCCAGGTTCAATCCGTGATTCTGTCCCGGTTTCAATCCGTGACTTTGTCCCAGTTCATTTCGTGACTCTGTCCCGGGTTCAATCCGTGACCTTTGTCCCGGGTTCATTCCGTGACTCTGTCCCGGGATCATTCTGTGACCTTGTCCCAGGTTCAATCTGTGACTCTGTCCTGGGTTCAATCTGTGACTTTGTCCCAGTTCATTTCATGACTTTGTCCTGGGTTCAATCCGTGACTTTGTCCCAGTTCAATCCGTGACTTTGTCCCAGTTCATTTCGTGACTCTGTCCCAGTTCAATCCGTGACTTTGTCCTGGATCAATCCCTGAGTCTGTCCTGGGTTTGATCCCTGAGTCAGTCCGGGTTCAATCTGTGACTTTTTCCCGGGTTCAATCCGTGACTGAGTTCCGTGTTCAATCTGTGACTTTGTCCCGGGTTCAATCCCTGAGTCTGTCCCGGGTTCAATCTGTGACTCTGTCCCAGGTTAAATCCATGACTCTGTCCTGGGTTCAATCCCTGAGTCTGTTCCATGTTCACTCTGTGACTCTGTCCCGGGTTCAATCCATCACTCCATCCCAGTTCAATCTGTGACTGTGTCCCAGTTTGATCCATCCCTCTTTCCTGGGTCTAATCCCTGTCCCGGGTTAGACCAGTCTCAGGGGCTGAGCACCCTTTTCCCAGGGTGGACCAGGATAGCCACCACATGGTGTCTCTGTTCCCTGTCCTGCTGCTGCCTCCGTCTAACGGGAAAGTTGTGGAGTTGCTGGAGTGTGAGTGAGAGTGGGACAAGCTGTGGGACAGGGCGGAAGGTGTGTCCCAGGCTGGACCGAGAGCGGCAGGAGCTGGGGGAGAGGGAGCGGGGAGGCAGTCAGCCCCAGCCCCAGCCCCAGCTCACGGTCTGCTCCCTGTTGTGCTGCAGGTCCCGGGATGAGAGCGGACGGGCAGCGGCTGCACTGAGCAGCCAGGCTGGGCCGGAGAATGCTGTCCGGGGAAGGAGCCAGCAACCTCTCCCGGCAAAGCCTCCACTTCCCCGCCGGCTTACTCATCAGCTCCCCGAAAAGGCGAGTCCCGAAGCTGGGCAGGAAACACAGCAACGGATCGGTGCTGTAAGTATCAGGAACATTTACTGTTCACATCAGGGATAGGGAGGGAGGGGAATGGGTGCGGACAATCCAGGCTAGGGGGGAGAGGGAGAGAAATACCCACACTCAACTGGCACTCAACTGTTTGGAGAAAGGAGGCAAGGAACCAGAAAGTGTTTGTTTCTAACAAAATGTGAGAGTTGCTGTTTGGAATGGGTGGATTGGGAGCATGGCAGTGGGATTGGGAATGCAGGGAACAGGATCCAGCCCCAAGTCCTGGTGATAGAGATTGATCAGATTGATGCCAGAAGCTTCCCATCAGCCACTCCATGCTCCTGCGGTGTGGATAAGACTTGGGCTATAGCTGTACATGTTTCCAACAAGGAGTAAACCACATTTCACCCATCAGTATGGTCATGGCTGACCGAATTCCTCCACATTCCCACTGACACCTGCTATCCTTCACTCCTTCGTTCATCAAGAACCTGCCCATCTCTGCCTTCAAAATATCCAATGAGTCTGCTTCCACCATCTTGTCAAGAATAGAATTCCAAAGAGTCCCACTCATCTCTGCCTTACCCAGGCAACCGTTTATCCCGAGCCAATGTCCTCCTCGTTCTCGGGGGGGTTGGAGTGGGGAGGGGTGGGGGAGTGAACCTGTTGTGTTGCCAGGTTTTGCTGCTGAAAGTGGAGCTTTGAATTTCCTTCCAGATTGGAGTAAATTGGAGCTGAGAATTTCTGCCAACTCCGATTCCAGCATCACCCTGCCCTCTGTGTTGCAGCAGTCTAGAGGCAGAGTTATGAACCAGACGAGAGGCCAAGACTGCGTCACAGACTGGCGCTCAGATCTCAGCTGGTACACGCTGACCAAAACACTCAGGCTAATGATTAACCAGCAGGCAGGCACAGCTCAGTCTCCCTCTCACTCACGATTGGTTGAGAGATTTGACAAGGGAGAGACTCAGGGGACTTTAAAGGCTACCTGTATGATTTTGTTTCTAAAGTTATTCATCATGATGTTAACTGTTGGGTGGACATTAAACTAGTTTTGTAAGGGGATGGGAACCTAACGGGAGGCTCTGAGCTAGCGAGAGTGGGTGAAGGTTTGAGGAAAAAGAGAATCAAGATAGCAATAAAAGGCAAGAAGGAGCTGAGCAGTGTCGCGCTAAGTTGAGTGGAAACCGGGTAGTGACAGAAAAAAGGGAGAATGTTTAAGAATAAAACTTCTGGTGAAAGTGTTATGAGTAATGTGTTAGCATGGATAGAGGATTGGTTAACTGACAGGAAGCAGAGTGGGGCTAAATGGGAATTTTTCTGGTTGGTAATCAGTAGTTTGTGGTGTGCCTCAGGGATCAGTGTTGGGACTGCAATTGTTTACAATTTAGATAGAGTTGGGAACCAAGTGTAGTGTGTGAAAGTTAGCAGATGTTACTAAAATGAGTGGTTGAGCAAAGTGTGCAGAGGGCACTCTGCAGAGGGATATGGATAGGTTAAGTGAGTGGGCAAGGGTCTGGCACATGGAGTACAATGTTGGCAAATGTGAGGGCATCCATTTTATTGGAATAACAGCAAAATGGGCTATTATTTAAATGGTGAAAAATTGCAGCATGCTGTTGTACAGAGGCACCTGTGTGTTCTTGTGCATGAATCACAGAAGGTCGGTTTGCAGGTGCAGCAGGTAATGAAGAAGGTACATGGAATATTGTCCTTCATTGCTGGAGGATGGAGTTTAAGAAGAGGGAGGATATGCTGCAGCTGTATAGAGGGCTGGTGAGGCTACACATGGAATACAGTGTGTACAGTGTTGGTCTCCTTACTTGAGAAGGATATACTGGCGCCAGTGGGGTGCGAAGGAGGTTCACTAGGTTGATTCTGGAGTTGAGAAAGTTGCCTTATGAGGAGAGACTGAGTAGACTGGGACTGTACTCACTGGAATTTCGAAGAATGAGGGGGGATGTTATAGAAACATATAAAATTGTGAAGGGAAGAGATAAGATGGAAGCAGGGAGGTAGTTTCCACTGGGGGGTGAAACTAGAACAAGTGGGTATAGGCTCAACGTGAGGAGGAGGAGATTTCGGACAGAGTTGTGGAGGAACTTCTTCACCCACAGGGTGGTGAATCTGTGGAATTCCCTGCCCGTGAAGCAGTTGAGGTTTTTAAGGCAAAGGTAGAATTTTGAACATTAAAGGAATTAAGCGATACGGTAAGTGGCGGGTAAGTGGAGCTGAGTCCAATAAAAGATCAACCAAGGTCTTATTGAATGGCAGAGCTGCCTCGATGGGTCAGATCATAGAATCCCTACAGTGTGGAAACAGGCCCTTTGGCCCAACAAGTCCACACTGACTCTCAGAAGAGTAACCCATCCAGACCCACTCCCCTGCCCCATTATCATATATTTACCCCTGAACAAAGCACCTAACCTACATATCCCTGAATACTATGGGCAATTTCGCATGGCCAGTTCACCTAACTTGCACATCTTTGGATCATGGGAGGAAACCGGAGAATCCAGAGGAAACCCACGCAGACGCTGGGAGAATGTGTAAACAGACAGATGGCCTACTCCTGCGCCTGTTTCTTCTGTCCTCAGGAGTGTTTGTGTTTAGGATATAGCCAAATTTAAGCATGTGATTGGATTTTATATCACTGGCTGGGCCCAGTATTTATTGCCCGTCCCTATTTGCCCCCTTGAGAAGGTGGGGGGGTGCTGCTTTCTTGAACAGCTGCAGTCCACCTGCTGTGGGTTGACCCACAACACCTTAGGGAGGGAATTCCAGGATTTTGACCCAGAAGCATTGAAGGAATGGTAATATATTTCCAAGTCAGAATGGTGTGTGGTTCACACGGGATGATGATCCCATGTGTCTGTTGCCCTTTTCCCCAAGGGAGGTAGAGATTATGGGTTTGGAAGGTTTGGTTGGCAGAGCCTTGGTGAGTCGTTGTTGTGCATTCCAGTGATAAGCCCCACAGACAATTGGCCAGAATTGCTGTTAATGTGGTGTCCATGAACCTCTGAAAGACATTTGAGATTGTGCCACACAAAAGACAGGTGAGGAAAACAGTAGCTCATGGAATAGCAGGGACAGCAGCAACATGGATAGAGAATGGGCGGAGTAAGGAGGTCAATGCAGACATTTCAAAAGGACATACCTGAGTTGAAATAGTTGGGCAGGTGGCAGGTGAAGTTCAACTCGGGGAAGCCTGACAGGGAATTCGACGTTTCGGGCATAAGCCCTTCATGATGAAGGGCTTATGCCCGAAACGTCGAATTTCCTATTCCTTGGATGCTGCCTAACCTGCGGTGCTTTAACCAGCAACACATTTTCAACTGTGATCTCCAGCATCTGCAGACCTCATTTTTTACCCGAAGCCTGACAGGGTGCAGGGAGACCTGGGTGAAAGACATCAAAGGTAGCATGAAAGTTTGGCTGAATGGTTAATAATATCCCTGAGTGTTATCAACAGGGGTGCAGAGAGTAGGAAGGTCCTGGTGAACTTGTATAAATCACGAGTTTGGGTTCAGATGGAGTACTTTGCCCCATTTCTGGGCACCACACTTTAGGAGGGATGTGAAGGTATTGGAGAGAGTGCACAAAGGGGTTTGTGAGAATGGGTCCAGGAATGAGGAGCTTCAGGTATGAAGATGGACTGGAGAATTTGGGAGGAGCCTGACAGGAGATTTGATTGAAGTATTCCTTATTGTGAGATGTGGACACAGTAAACTGAGAGTAAAAGTTCCCACTTGTGAAATATTTGAAAGCAAGAGGGTATAGATTTAAAGTAATTAGTATAAGAAGCAGAATGATCTGAGGAAAATATTTTTCCTGTGGCAAGTCATTTGGGTTTGGAATACACACACATGATGAGCACATGGAGATTGCTTCAAACGTGACATTGAGAAAGGAATGAGATGGTTGTATGGAAAGTAACAATGTGAAAGGTGCTGGGAAGAAGACTGGAAGACAGCATAAGGTGAGATACTCACTTTGGAGGATTGGCACAGGCATGATGGGTCGAATGGCCTCCCTTACATACAAAGCGGTTATTTGATCTTCCAGATGGGACACAGTGCTGTTACTGTGCATCAGTGGTGCAGGGCGTGGATATTGAAGGTTGTGGATGTGGTGCCAGTCAAGCAGACTGCATTATCCTGGACGGTGTCAAGCACCTCGAATGTTGTTGGAGCTGCACCCATCCAGGCAAGTGGGTGCCTTGTAGATAGTAGATAGGCTTTAGGGAGTCAGGAGGGGAGTTACTTGCCACAGGATTCCTAACCTCTAATCTGCCCTTCTAGCCATGGCGTTTATATGACAGGCCTTGTTGAGATTCTGGTGAATGATAACCTCCACCAACTGGATTTTTTTGATTATTTCGATTGGAATATAGGAATTATGATGACACCAAAATAGGTGATATAGTGGACAGTGAAGGAAATTATCACGAGTGCAACGGGATCTTGATCAAATGGACAAACGGGCCAAGGAGTGGCAGATGGAGTTTAATTTAGATAGATATAAGGTGCTGCATTTTGGAAAGGCAAATCAGGGCAGGGCTTATACACTTAATGTTAAGGTCCTGAGGAGTGTTACTGAACAAGGAGACCTAGGGGTGCAGGTGTATCGTTCCTTGAAAGTGGAGTCCCAGGCAGACATAGTGCAGAAGGTGTTTCACACACTTGCCTTTATTGGTCAGTGAATTGAATATAGGAGTTGGGAGGTCATGTTGTGGCTAAACAGGACATTGTTTAGGCCACTTTTGGAATGTTGTATGCAATTCTGGTCTCCCTGCTAGAGGAAGGATGTTGTCAAACTTGAAAGGATTCAGAAACAAACTTACAAGGATGTTGCCGGGATTGGAAAGGCTGTAACAGGCTGCGGCTATTTTCCCTGGAGCATCTGAGGCTGAGGGGTGTCCTTATAGAAGTTTATAAAATCATGAAGGGCATTGATAGTGTGAAGAGCCAAGGCCTTTTTTCCAGGGTAGGGATGTCCATAATCATAAGGCATAGGTTTAGGGTGAGAGGGGAAAGATTTAAAAGGGACCTAAAGGGCAACTTTTTTCACAGAGGGTTGTGCATGCATGGAACAGCTGCAAGAGGAGGTGGTGGAGACCTACAGTTGTAACATTTAAAAGGTGTCTGGATGGGTATATGAATAGGAAGGGTTTAAAGGGATATGGGGAAATGCTGGCAAATGGGACTAGATCAGTTCAAAATTAGATTAGGTTCCCTACAGTGTGGAAACAGGCCCTTTGGCCCAACAAGTCCACATCAACCTTCCGAAGAGCAACCCACCCAGATCCATTCCCTTACATTCATCCCTGACTAATACACCTAACACTACAGGCAATTTAGCATGGCCAATTCACCTAACCTGCACATCTTTGGACTGTGGGAGGAAACCCACGCAGACACGGAGAGAATGTGCAAACTCCACACAGATAGTTGCCCGAGGCAGGAATTGAACCCAGGTCCCTGACGCTGTGAGGCAGCAGTGCTAACCACTGAGCCACCCAATTTAAGATATCTGGTCAGCTGGACTGAAGGCTCTGTTTCTGAACTGTATAGTGTTATGAAGGTGTAGATGTGTACTGTACCTTTAAGAGAGTCTGGAAGCTGGTATGGACTTAGAGTTACAAAGTGTATTGAAAGAATTTAAAATGTAACATTTGACTGTGAGACCAACAGTGCACCTGAGTTGCCATGATGCACAACAAATTCAAATTTGGCTAATCAGTTTAAATTATGCCCCAAGATACCAAAATCCAATCGCATTTTAATTTAGTGTTTTGATGACATTAAACCAATGAAATGATCCGATATTTTGGGGTATAAAACCAGACATTTTGAACAATTAGGGGGAGAACAGCAAAGACAGCCAAGCCAGCACCAACAAATATAAACTGCTCACCGAATAGCTGTCTGAAAGGTACCTGCTCGGTATGGAGTCCTGTGAAGCAGAATACTGAAGAGAAGACAACCTAGAGAAAGGTCTTTCTTCAGAGAAAGGGCGACATCTGAAGACATCAACTGTGTTTGAAAGTGATTTACCATAAATTTAAGAGAGAATTTATCAGACCAGTATTGTAGAGTGAGGAGGTAGAAACAGGTTTAAGAGAAAGGAGTTAGAAATAATGGTTATTTAATTTTCTCTTTTGGACTAATTGTTAATTTTGCTAAATAGTGAGATCTGGGATAGTTCTTTGACACTCGAAATTTAACAGATTACGGCACGAGATGAACATCTTTCTGTGTGGCTTCTTTAAATTAGCAGAGGGATTTACCCCTGTGTCGTAACAATAACCCTATGACCCTATGGGGATAATGGGAGATTCAGTGATGTCAAGGGGCTATGGTTAGGTTCTCTTTTGTTGGTGATGGTCATTGCTTGGCATGTGTGTGGCATGAATGTTACTTGCCACTTGTCAGTCCAAGCCTGGATATTGACCAGATCTTGTTGCATTTGTCCCTGGACTGTTTCAGTGTCTGAGGAATTGAGAATGGTGATGAACATTGTGCAATCATCAGCGAACATCCCCACTTCTGACCTTATGGAGGGAAGGTCATTAATGCAGGGTGTTCTAGCTAGATGGATAGAGAACTGGGTGGGCAACAGGAGACAGAGAGTAGTCGTGGAAGGGAGCTTCTCAAAATGGAGACCTGTGACCAGTGATATCCCATAGGGATCCGTGCTGGGACCACTGTTGTTTGAGATTTATACAAATGATTTGGAGAAAGGTGTATGTTGCCTCATTAGAAAGTTTGCAGGTGACACTGAGATTGGGAAGTAGCAAATGGTGAAGGGGACTGTCAGACAATAAAACAGAACATAGATAGGGTAGAAAGTTGGACAGAGAAACGGCAGATAGAGTTCAATCCGGACAAATGTGAGGTGATGCATTTTGGAAGATGCAATTCAAGAGTGAACTGTACATGAAATGGAAAAGCCCTGAGGAAAGCTGATGTACAGAGAGATCTGGGTGTTCAGGTCCATTGTTCCCTGAAGGTGGCAATGCAGGTCAGTAGAGTGGTCAAGAAGGCATACGGCATGCTTTCCTTCATCGGACGGGGTATTGAGTATAAGAGTTGGCAGGTCATGTTACAGTTGTATCAGACTTTGGTTCGGCTACATTTGGAATGCTGCGTACAGTTCTGGTCACCACATTACCAAAAGGATGTGGATGTTTTGGAGAGGGTGCAGAGGCAATTCACCAGAGTGTTGCCTGGTATGGAGGGCGCTAGCTATGAAGAGAGGTTGAGTAGATTAGGATTATTTTCATTAGGAAGGAGGAGGTTGACAGGGGGACCTGATTGAGGTCTCCAAAATCATGAGAGGTATAGACCGGTTGGATAGCGAGAAGCTTTTTCCCAGAGTGGGGAACTCAATTACTAGGGATCATGAATTCAAAGTGAGAGAAGAAAAGTTTAGGGAAGATATATGTGGTAAGCTCTTCACAAAAGGGTGATGGGTTCCTGGAATGCATTGTCAACGGAGGTGGTAGGGTTGGGCATGATAGCTTCATTTAAAATGTATCTAGACATATACATGAACAGACATGGAGCAGAGGGATACAGATCCTTCGGAAATAGACAGCAGATTTAGATCGAGGATCTGGATTGGCGCAGGCTTGGAGGGCCGAGGGGCCTGTTCCTGTCTGTTATGTTCTTTGTTCTTTGATGAAGCAGCTGAAGGTGGTTGGGCCTAGGCCACTATCCTGAGGGACTCCTGCAGAGATGTCCTGCCCTGTCCCCCCAACTCCTGTTTTGTTCGGGCCCCATGAGCCAGACTCTTTCAAATCTTGCCTTGATGTCAAGGACAGTTCCTCTCACCTTATCTTTGGAATTCCTCTCTCCTGTCCATGTTTGAACCCAGGTTGTAAAGAGGTCAGAAGCCCCAAGGACCCCAATGAACTGAGCAACAATGAGCAGGTTATTGCTGAGTTTGTATGACTTACTAGCACTGTCGATGATCCCTTCCACCAGCCGACTGATGATTGCAGGTAAACTGATGGGCTGGTAATTCAGTGAGTTAGACTTTGTGTACAGGACATACCTGGGCAATTTTCCACATTGTCACGTAGATACCAGCTTTGTAACTGTACTGGAACAGCCTGGTACAGATGTGGCAGGTTCTGGAGTGTAAATCTTCAGAGTGTTGTCAGGGGCAATAGCCTTTGCAGTATCCAGCACCTCCAACCGTTTCTTCATATCATGTGAAGTGAATCAAATTGACTGAAGACTGTTATCTGTGATGTTGGGGAGCAATGGGGGAAGCCAAGATGGATCATCTACTCGGCACTTCTGGCGAAAGATTGCTGCGAAAGGTTTCAACCTTAGATATTTTGCTCTGATGAGCTGATTTCCCTCATCATTGAAGATGGGGATATCTGTGAAGCCTCCTCCAACAGTGAGTTATTTAATTGCCCACCACCATTCTTGTCTGGATGTGGCACGACTGCAGAACGTAGATCTGATTCTTTGGTTGTGGGCTCCCTTAGCTCTGTCTATTACTTGCTGCTTCAGCTGTTTGGCAGGTAGTCCTGTCTGCTGGCTTCACCAGATTAACACCTCATCTTCAGGAATCCTGGAGCTGCTCCCAGCATGCCCTCCTGCTCTTCTGTGACTTGATGGTAATGGGAGACAGTGGCATGTGCCACATCATGAGATTATAGGGTTCTAGCCAGATTCTAACAATTCTCTGAGGTTTGTATGGGTGTAAGTTAGCTCGCTGAGCTGGAAGGTTTGTTTTCAGTTGTTTTGTCACCATGACTAGGTAACATCATCAGTGAGAGTCCGCAGTGAAGCGCTGGTGGTATGTCCTGCCTTTCTATTTATAGGTCTCGGTTTCTTAAGGTGGGTGATGTCATTTCCAGTTCTTTTTTTCAAGGGAAGGTAGGTGGGGTCTAAGTTGATGTTTTTATTGATGGAGTTCTGGTTAGAATGCCAGGCCTCTAGGAATTCTCGTGTGCATCTTTGTTTCACCTGTCCTAGATGTGTGTGCTGTCCCAGTCAAAGTGGTGTCCTTCTTTAATCTGTATGGATAGAAGCGAGTGATAGTGGGTCGTGTGTTTTGGTGGCCATAGGGTTCTTATTGAAGGCTTGAACCGTTAAGAGAAATGAAAGATAACCATTTGGAAGGCAAGAAAGAAATATTAAATCAAATTGTCAAGGAACATGCAATAGAATTGTAAAATATATTGCAATTATTTTTAGGAAAAGTAAAAAGCTGAGATAGAACTGGGACTGGTAAAGGACAGACAGGACAACTCAACAGAGAGATGGTAGAAATATTAAAGAATTACCTTGCTTCAGTATTTATTAGACAGTTAGAATATAGAGAGAAATGACACTAAAAGGGATGTATTGAATGAATGGAATGGTTTGTTCTATTCTGAAAGTAATGATTGGGAGTCAAGGGGAGTTATTGGGGAGGCAGAAGGTGGGTGTGACAATTGCCAAGGATCAGTATTGGGACTACTGTTCACAATTTACACTAACAGTTTGGATTTTGGAATCAACAATATGGTTTCCACATATGTGTATATCACAAAGTTAGAAACCGAAAATAGGAGCAGGAGTAGGCCATTTGGCCCTTTTAAGCCTTCTCTGACGTTTGATTGGCTGATCATCCAGCTCAAAAGTCTGTTGCTGCTTTTCCTCCATATTCTTTGATCCCTTTAGCCCAAATACTACGTCCAAATCCTTTTTGAAATTGTACAATGTTTTGGCTTTGACCGCTCAGTAATGGGAGAACCAGTGAACATGATCTATTGGATTTGCAGAAGGCCTTTGACAAGGTGTTGAACAGGAGGCTGCTGAGTAAGATAAGAGCCGATGGTGTTAGGGCTAAGGTACTGGCATGGATAGAGGATTTGCTGACTGGCAGAAGGCAGATAGTGGTGATAAAGGGATCTTTTTCAGAATGGCATCCAGTGCTAGTGGAGTTCCGAAAGGGTCAGTGTTGGAATCATAACTATTCATGTTATAGATTAACGATCTGGATAAAGGAACTGAGGGCGTAGTTGCAAAGTTTGCAGGTGACACAAAGATAGGTGGAGGGACAGGTAGGTGTTGAGGATATGGGGAGGAGGATGAGCAAAGGATTGGCAGATGGAATACAATGGGGCAAGTGTTAGGAAAGTAGATCAGCCCCAGACATTTTGGAGCTCCTGAAAAAAAGCCAAAGACAACCTAACCTTGTTAAAGGAGCAGCATCATCACAACAAAAGTCCTGTGCAACTCAGATAAGTCTTGAAAAAGGAAAGTATCCTATTTGTCGTCTTAACTACCCTACTATGGAATATCTGCAGGGCGGAGTCTAATGATGACCATGAAACCACTGCTGATTGTCAGGAAAAACCCATCCAGTTCACTGACATCTTTCAGGGGAGGAAGCTGCCTGGTCTAGCCGACTGTGACTCCAGACCCATAGCAATGTGGTTGGCTCTTAACTATCCTATGGGAATGTTCCCAAACGTCATCCTAACTTGGAAACACTATTGACTCAAAATCCTGGAACTCCTTCCTGAATGATATTGTGATGGCAGCTCACCATCATTACCACAAGGATAGGTCAGCATGGATAACAAGTGGCAGCCTAGTGAGTGAAGCCCACATCCATGACCACATTTAAAGAAAAAGGCATGATCTCTGCAGCATAGTCCCAGCATTGAGGAGAAACGGTGTTGGTCTGCATCTTATACACCCTCTCTCAGGCCCTTATTTGATTTATCATTATCACGTGTACTGAGATAGAGTGAAAAGTATTGGTTTGTGTGCTATCTAGACAAATCTATTTTACGTAAGTACATCAGGGTGATAGAACAGAATGCCAAATATAGTGTTGAAGGTGCAGGGAAAGATGAACTCTAATCTATGGGAGGTCTGTTCAGCAGTCTGATAACAGTGGGGAAGAAGCTTAAATCTGTTGGTTCGTGTTTTCAAACTTTTGTATATTCTGCCTGATGGAAGAGAGTATAACTGTCTGGAAAGGGTCTTTGATGATGTTTGTATCTTTCCAAAGGCAGGGCACAGTATAGATGGAGTCACTGGAAGGTCTGTGTGATGGCCTGGGCTATCTTCATGACTCTCTACTTGCAGTGAAGGGAACAGTTTTCTTGACCTACATTATCTAAACTTCTACCAAATCTCTCCAAATTCTCCTTTGCTTCATGGAGAATAACTGTTTTCCATCCTAATCATATAGCTCATCCGTGGAATTGTTCTAACAAGACAGAACTGCCACAGTATTCTAGCTGTTGTTCCACATTACGGGAAGGATAACACCCTTGCCAGTCTGAATTCAGGCTTGGATTTGTTTGCAGAATGCAATAGTGCAGGTATCCACCTCCTCACACCACAGTTTCTGTAATTATCTTGTTACATGGATCAAGTGAAACTTGAATCATTTGCCCACTCCTCCACCTATGTAATTAATTACACTTGATATGCCAGTAATGTCACCTAACCAGGGCTTTATCAAGGTTAGAATAGAATGTCTTCAATGCTTCTATTAGTGAATTCCAACATCCCATATACTTTGCTAATTACCTAGTCAATATGTCCTGTCACTTTCAAGGCTCTATGCATATGAACCCTTATATTCCTTTGTCCCTCCATGCCCTATAGAATAGGCCATTACGTCTCTATTACCTCTTCCTATCCTTTCTGCCAAATTGCACCACCTCTCACTGCTCTGTATTAAATTCCATTTGCCATTTGTCTGTTGATTCTGTGGCTGCATCGCGTTCTGTTACAGCTGGTTGTTGTTAGCTTCCTGCATTGCTAAGTTTAGTATCATTGACAAATGTTGAGATTTTGCCGTGGATTCCGTTATCCAAATCACTTATATATATTGAGAGCAGTACTCCAAGCCCTGAGCTTTGGAGAGCACCACCAACTGATCTTCTCCAGTCTGAAAAACAACCCTTTCCCAGGACTCACTACTTTCTGACCTGAAGCTAATCTTTTATCCAGTCAGACAATCCTACACCATGATCCTCAATTTTATTAACCAGACAATCTTGTTAATTTTGTGTGTATCTGGTGATTGAATATTAACCCATGTAGTATTAGTCCAGTGTCATATCTGTGATGGTATAATCCCCTCATCCTATTGTGTCTGTTTCCAACAATATACCTTCCTTTCCTTAATGGATGTGACCATTCTCGTGGTGTGACCAGTGCAGACAAGGCCAGCATTTACTGTGCAGCTTTAATTAACATTACAAAGATGGTGCGAGTCCTCACTGCTGAGGTGTAGCTGCAATCACAGTACTTCTTAACTCTGGTTAGCACTGAGTGAGGCAGATGGGTTTTTATAAGAACACTGTCATTCTCACTATCATTATTATTGACACTGGTATTTTTGTTCAAAAGTTATCAATTTCCCACGGCTGTTATGGTGGGATTGAGCTTGTTTCTCTCAGGTATTAATCCAGCTGTCAGGATAGCTAATTACTTAATGTTAGACCCTGCTGCCATTCACTGTCCTGAAGGTGCTAGCTCTCGCTGGGGTTTGGGTCCAATCTCTCCTGAAGATGCAGAAACATTGGAAGTATAAGCAGGTTATTCCACCATGGAATGCACACTGGTCTACTTGAGATTGTATTGGAGCATTGGGCTCGAGACAAGGGATAAGGACTGGAAATTCTGGCCCAGCGTTTGTGACCCATGTAATGTTTTATTTTCCCTCACTGTCTTACCCCTTCCAGGGTGGCAAGGTTTCACCTGGGCTCTGTCTGTATTGTGGGCTGCCTCTACAGCCAGCAATGCACTTACTTCCTGATCCAGAGTGAAGCTAGTAGTATCACAGGGATTGTGTGTGTGTGTGTGTGTGTGTGTGTGTGTGTGTGTGTGTGTGTGTGTGTATTATGTCTGTGAGTCTGTATATGTGTGTGTATTATGTCAGTGAGTCTGTATATATGTGTGTGTGTGTGTGTGTGTGTGTGTATTATGTCAGTGAGTCTGTATATGTGTGGGAGCATGTGCATGGCTTGGGGTGTGGCCATTGTGGCTGGAGCTGTGTCTCCTGAGGGAACAGGAGAGCAGGATCTGAACATTAATGTCTGCCTTGTATCTGCTGGCCTCACTGTCTTGTTTGTTTGCTAATGTTTAACTTGTTGCATAACAAGTTCAGGTGAATGTTTGTGTTATGGTTTGCCTTGGTACGTCACTCACATGAGCCAAGTTACAGCATATTTGGGCTGTGCCCAGGAACCTGTTAAGCAGTGCTCAGCCATTCACACGCTTTCCTGTAATACTCACTCACTTCCCGATTACCTGCCTCACTGACGGCAACTAACCCAACAGGTGCAGACCTGGAGGAACATGTTTGATCTGGTCACTCACAAAACTAAACTCCACCTGGCGTCTTGGTAAGAATTGAGCTCCTTTCGTTGTACTGCTCACTCAGTGACCACTGGTCTATTGACATTCAGACTAGATCGAGCTGGTTAGTGAAGGGGCCAGAATGAAGCTGAAGAGATCGAATGCTATTACACAGGTACCATTGCTGTACAGCGAAGACGATTGTCTTGAAATGATACCCATTGTTCTTAATGTCTTGTGTCTTTCCTCCTTTTCTCCTGTGCTATTGATCAGATTTATCTGTTTTATTTTGTGCTAAATTCTTTCTCCCATCTTCCCCAACCTCATTCTATCTGTCCCTTTCCTAAACGGGATGGTTCAGTGAGACTTTGTGTGGATTGTGGGAAGGCTGTTACAAAGGCAGACTGAAACCCAATTCTATCGTTAGAAGATTGTATTGATTGGATTGGCAGTGCCTCATTCCTTTCTAAGCCTGGTTTATCGAAGGGGTACTGAAGTGTCATGGGCTAAAGAAATTCTCAGTTTTGGGTTCTGCCAATGTGCAGTGATGTTGTTTGGATGAAAGAATGCCCAGCTCCAATCCCACTGACTGCCCTGTCTCTCTCAGGTTGATTTTAACCTGGTGGCTGGGCGTTGTGTGAAAATAGTGGCTCTGCCCGTCATGGGGCCCAGCAGATTTTCACTCTCAGGCCTGCAGAGTGTCGGCACCCAGCTAGGGTCAGTGGGCATGACAGCAGGAGGTGGTGAGTGGGGCAGAAGGAACGGGCTGGAGGGAGGGGAATCGAGAATGTGTGAGGAAGGGAATCAAAAGAGTGAGTTAAAGGGAGGAAGTGAAATGTTGGGATGGGGTAAGGAGCTGTGGTTCTGGGAAGAATAAGCTGGATGGGGGAAGAAGATGGGGAGGGGAGAGGAGAAAGCCCTTGGATGGGGAAGAGAATCCTGGGCAGGGAGGGGACAGTGATGATCTGAGCTTGGGGAGAGAAGGATGGGGAGAATAGAAGTTGGGAGGTTCGGGGGTGGCGGGGATGTAGTTTGCACTATTGTCTGCACCAGCTGGAAATACATCAATTAACATCTTAACCAGTCTGGTCTCATCTCCTCCTCCTGCTGTTCGTTCGCTCCTTCAGTCGATCTTATTGCAAGTTCTGACAGGTTACACCTAGTGAGTCCCCAGTTAAATAACAGTCACTTCCTCATAATCTCATTGGAGCCCTGTCTCTTAGTAAGGAGCCAATGCTGTCTAGCAGCTACCCCTCTCGTCTACACTCAGGAACCGGTTACAAGCAGAACCTGGGAGAAAGCACCGGCTGCTCCTGGATACACTCGGGCAGAGGTTGAAGTGTCTGACATTGTGGTTTTAAATTGACCATTTCTTTCTGTACCTCACCACCACTGTATCTGTCTCCCATTTTGTCTCAGTCCCTGCCTCAGCACTGTATTACTGTGTTGGAACAATGTTTGAGTGACTAATGCTGCAGCAAGTGGTGAACTGACCGATGACGGAGATTAGAACAGATACTGAGTTCCAGGATGGTAACAGGGTGGAATTCTGATGTAATGAATTGCGAGTGTGGTGTGAGATTAGATGACCCTGTCATTTACAGTGCGTTAAGAAAATGAATGTTTTGTTATTTTTTATATAAACTTCAGAGAGGATGACTGATTTGTCTCTGAAGCCCTGACGTCTTCTGTAAAACACAAAGTGGGAATCAGACATTACAAGATAGTGGGTTAAGTATTCCATTCAGATTAGCTTTCCTGTGTCAGGCACAGAGTGTTTGGGCTGGAGCCGAGGGCACCAGTCGGTCGGACTCTGCATCGCCAGCCATGCTGGTTGGAACTGAGAGGACAAGTTGGCCTGTGCTTCAGCACCTCAGTGGGTAAATACCCTTCTTGTTCTCTCCCTGTCACCCTGTCTCCCTCTCCCATTTGTGTGTAACTGATCACCATGCTTATGATAAAGGTGTTATATCAATGCAAGTTCAGGGCGAATGAATGTACACTGAATGAATTTACCTGTTTGTGGTTATATGCTGAAGAGGAGCTCAGTGTGTGTTGGTCACACACTGGGTTTACCCAGAAGGTTAGCAAGGTGTCAGAAAGCACAAGGTGAGAGCTGGCAACACTGTTGAAGACTCTGCCTAAATACAGCCTGGGTGTAACCGGAGGGATACAGAGTGGTTTAGTTACAAGCTTTTCGGATGCACACATCTGTTCCTAAAGCTCCAGATGTGAAGGAGGTATAGGGGAGAGCTGTGTGATCGAAATGAGTGGTGTAAGTAAAGTGACGCTGACAGTGAAAGGCAGTGAAATCAGATCTGAGAATGATCCAACATTCCAATAACTGAGTGTGTGAACTGATATTTACATTAAACAGAGCCAACAGTTGAAATGGTGACTGGCAGCTCCAGCAAGCCAACTCTTCCAGCATATTGTTTGTACCAGGACAGATTGGAGATAGAAATGAGCAGGGAGTGGCTGTTCGTTGTATATGAATTGAAGGGGTGATAATAGCCGATAGTGAGCTGCAATGGTCTCACAGTTCCACACACCAGCACATGCAGCATTCCCCGTAGGAACCACTGCACAGAGAGCCGAAAGGAAGCCTGGACTCTCGGAGCTCTCCAAACCAAATGTGACACTTCAGTCAGTGCCCCAGGTGAGGATCGGTAAACTGAGCATTGTTCCTGTCTGGGATCCGTCTGTGCCATAGGACAGAGTATTGCAGCAAATGCTTCGTCTGGATCGGAGAAATGCCTGTGATAACAGGGTTTTCTTTTTCATTTCCAGGTCCAGTTCGTCAGACACCACATTTAAATCGAGTGAGAGTTTTGGTGTGAGGCAGCCAGCTCGGAACAAGATCAAGCGACACAACAGAGGCCTGGCCACGGTGTTCAGGGGTCGAAGCTTCAAGGATGAGAAGTCTGGGCTTGAAGATGGAGCTGACCCAGCCACCGATGACCCGACAGAGCTCTCCACCCAGGTCACAGCCCCTGGCATACTCAAGATCTTTGGGGATGAGATCTGTGCAGGTGCCAACTACAAGAGTGTGCTGGCAACACCTTGTTCCAGTGCCCAGGAGCTGCTCAAGGAGGCTCTGGAAAGGTTGGCACATGTTGATCCTCTCAATACTCACCTTTCAGCAAAACCCAGAGGAGAGAGAATCAGCCTGAGCAGGAGAGCAGTGACTGAACAGAAAGTTTCATTCCTAATCCCAACCCCCCCCCACCCACTGCCCTCTCTCCCTCCTCCCTCTCCCATTGACTTGTAAGTCTTTAGCTTCTGTCGTGCTTTTCAAACACAAGATGTGACTGAACCATTGAGCTGCTTTTGCAGTGTAGTCATGGGTGAAATGTCGGGAACATGGCAGCTGATTAGGCACAGCATGATCCCACAGTTAACAACATGATAGTGACTGGCTTTTGTGTTTCTTTGAGCAATGTTGGTCCAGGCACAAACGTTGCCTCAGGAACAGCAGCTTAGAACCCTAGACAATCCTCCAGAGCTCTCTCAAACACAAGTGCAAAGCTCTGGTCTTTGCTGTTTTAATCCTTTAGCGGGACCTTGCACTGACATCACTGTCCTCGCTGCGGCTGCACTGTTTCAGTGCAATTACCGGGAGCTGGAGAAGGAGAGTCCCAGCTTCTGAGTACATCCTTCTGGATTCAACATTGAGTTCATACTGTGTCCAACCAGAACCTCTGCCCCGTTTTGATTTTCATGTCTCTGGTTTCAGACAGCAGCTGTTCCCCCACCGACCATTCCCACCTGCTTGAGAGGTAACTTTTGTTTCTTGTCCCATTCCCAGGTTGACTCTGGCCCAGGTTCTCTTTTAACACTGAATCGTTCCCTTCCTACAGCCAGTCACAGAGCTTCCCATTGCTTTATTTGGCAGATCCCTTGATTTTCCTCCTTTAAACTAATTACATTATACACTTTTTCTAGTCCTATTCAAAATTCACTACAGAAATGTTAGCTTTCTATCGCCTTCAACAGATGCACCAGGCCTGCGGAGATAGATAGGTAGAAACGTACAGCACAGAACACTCCTTTTGGCCATGATATTGTGCCAAAAATTAATCCTAATGTAAAATAAAACAAAGTAACCTCCGCACCCCTCAACCCTCTGCTGTCCCTGTGCATGTCCAGCAGTCACTTAAATGTGTCTAGTTGTCCTGTTTCAGTGCCTGTTACTGCCTCCACATTCTGTGACCCATCCAGTACCCTCTCTCTGCACCCCCCCTCTCTCAGGCAGCATTCTCTCTCTCTCTGCACTCCCTCTCTCAGGCAGCACCCTCTCTCTCTCTGCACCCTCTCTCAGGCAGCACCCTCTCTCTGTGCGTCCCCTCTCTCAGGTAGCACCCTCTCTCTGTGCGTCCCTCTCTCAGGCAGCACACTCTCTCTCTCTCTCTCTGCACCCATTCTCTCAAGCAGCGCACTCTCTCTGCACCCCCTCTCCCAGGCAGCACCCTCTCTCTCTCTCTCTCTGCACCCCTCTCTCAGGCAGCACCCTCTCTCTCTCTCTCTCTCTGCACCCCCTCTGTCAGGCACCTCCGTCTCTCTGCACCTCCTCTCTCTCAGGCAGCACCCTCTCTCTCTCTCTCTCTGCATCCCCTCTGTCTGGCACCTCTGTCTCTCTGCATCTCCTCTCTCTCAGGCAGCACCCTCTCTCTCTCTCTCTGCACCCCCTCTGTCAGGCACCTCCGTCTCTCTGCACCCCATCTCTCAGGCAGCACTCTCTCTCACTCTCCAACCTCTCTCTCAAGCAGCACCATTTTTCTGCACCCCCTCTCTCAGGCAGCACCCTCTCTCTCTGCATCTGCTCTCTCAGGCAGCACCCCCTCTCTCAGGCAGCACCCTCTCTCTCTGCATCTGCTCTCTCAGGCAGCACCCTCTCTCTCTGCACCCCCTCTCTCAGGCAGCACCCCCTCTCTCAGGCAGCACCCCCTCTCTCAGGCAGCACCATCTCTCTCTGCACCCTCTCTCTCAGGCAGCACCATCCCTCCACCTTCTGTGTCTCAGGCAGCAGTATCATCAGCAGTACTAACAAGCAACAATTGCTCAGCAATAAGCTGCTCAGTGACGCCCAGTTTAGGTTCCCCCAGGGCCACTCAGCTCCTGACCTTGTTACAGCCTTGGTTCAAACATGGACAAAAGAGCTGCATTGCAGAGGGGAGGGGAGAGAGAGAGAGACAGCCCTTGACACCAAGGCTGCATTCAACCGAGTGTGGCATCAAGGAGCTCTAGCAAGACTGCAATCAGTCGGGTCCTGATGAAGGGCTTTTGCCTGAAACTTCGATTCTCCTGCTTCTCTGATGCTGTTGGACCTGCTGTGCTTTTCCAGCACCACATTCTTGACTGGTACTAATGGGTATCAGGGGGCGAACTCTCCACTGGTTGGAGTCACACCTGACACATAGGAAGCTGGTTGTGGTTGTTGGAGGTCAGTCATCTCAGCTCCAGGACATTTCTGCAGGAATTCCTCAGGATAGTGTCCGAGGCCCAACCATCTTCAGCTGCTTCATCAATGACCTTCCCTCTGTCATAAGGTCGGAATTAGGGATGTTCACTGATGATTGCACAATGTTCAGCACCGTTCACAACTCCTCAAATAATGAAGCAGTCCATGTTCAAATGTAACAAGATCTGGACAACATTCAGGTTTGGGCTGACAATTGGCAAGTAACATTCACACCACACAAATGCCAGGCTATGACATCTCCAAGAAGAGACAATCTAATCGTTGTCCCATGACATTCAACGGTGTTACCATCACTGAATCTACCACTATCAACATCCTCGGGGTTACCAGTGACCAGAAACTCAACTGGACTCACTACATAAACCCAATGACTACAAGAGCAGGTCAAAGGTCACCTCCTGACTCCCCAGAGTCTGTCCACCATATCCAAGGCACAGCTCAGGAGTGGGATGGAATACTCCCCAATTGCCTGGATGGGGGCAACTCCAACAACACTTAAGAAGGTTGACACCATGGGCGTGCAGAGAGAGTGGGTGCAGAACACTGTCGCCCACTTGATTGGCACCACATCCACAAACATTCCCCCACTGACGCCCAGTAGCAACAGTGTGTACTGTTCAAGGTGCCCTGCAGAAATTCACCAAAGATCCTCAGACAGCACTTTCCAAACCCACAACTACTTCCACCTTGCATAAGGGCAGCAGATACAAGGCAACACCATCACCTGCAAGTTTTCCTCCAAGCCATTCCCCCCATAACTTCAAAATATATCACTGTTCCTGCAGTGTTGCTGGGTAAAAATCTTGGAATTCCCTTTCCAACGGCATCATGGGTCTGCCTATAGCATATGGACTGTAGCAGTTCAAGAAGGAACCTCTCAAGGGCAACTAGGGATGGGCAGTAAATGCAGGCCCAGCAGTGATGCCCACACCCCACAAGTGAATAAAGACCAATACTGACCAGGTGCTGGCCCTCATTGCCTCAGTATGTTTTCTGAGTCTGAGCATCCAAACATTTTCTGGATCTGAAATAGGCTCATTTAGTGGTAACAGTACAGAATGTATCCAAAACCTAGGAATGTGAGATAAATGGAATCAAAAACATTGCAAACTTCCTGTCAAAACCCGACCTGGATTATGATAGTAAATTGGAGGATGCTGAAACAGTACCCGGATTGCCTGGTTAAAAAAAAACCTAAACTCAGTCCCCAAGAGGTCCTGCTGAGGACAGAGTTGTTTCAGAGGTACACCGACAGGACTGTGTAGAGGGAGCTTTCCTCTGTATCTTACCCCATGTTGTACCTGTCTGGGTGTGTTTGATGGGAACAGCGTCGAATGATCATTTTAATTGGTCAGATGGCTTATGTTTGATATTTCTCCAGATATTCCCTGGACAAGAACTCCAGCAGTGACTATGTCCTTTGTGATGTGATTGGACGGTCGGATGAGGAGCACAATTGGCATACTGAGTGTTTTCGGGTTGTGAGTGACAGTGAGAAGCCCCTTATTCTTCAGTCACTCTGGAAACCAAAGGAGGGATTTGCTCGGAGGTTTGAAATGCGCAGAAAGGTTGACGTGGAAGAAATTGCAGCAAAAGAGAAAGACACAGTGACAGCAGGTAACAAGCAGCTGAAAATAATGCCAGGTGGGGAGAGAGTGAGTGACAGAGAGAGAAAGGGAGTGTGATAGAAAGAGAGAGTATGGGAGAGAAAGAGAGTGAGTGAGTGATGGAGAGAGTGAGTGTGAGGAACACCGAGAGACAGCATGTGAGTGAGAGAGAGAGATGGGAAGAGTGATGGAGAGAGGGCATATCCTGTGTCATTGAAAAATAAACCCCTCGCGCTGTGATACACTCCCCGCGGTGTGTCACGCTGTGATACATTCCCCCGCGGTGCGTCACGCTGTGATACATTCCCCCACGGTGTGTCACGCTGTGATACATTCCCCCGCGGTGTGTCACGCTGTGATACATTCCCCCGCGGTGCGTCACGCTGTGATACATTCCCCCGCGGTGCGTCACGCTGTGATACACTCCCCGCGGTGCGTCACGCTGTGATACATTCCCCCGCGGTGCGTCACGCTGTGATACATTCCCCCCGCGGTGCGTCACGCTGTGATACACTCCCCGCGGTGCGTCACGCTGTGATACATCCCCCGCGGTGTGTCACGCTGTGATACATTCCCCCCGCGGTGCGTCACGCTGTGATACATTCCCCCCGCGGTGTGTCACGCTGTGATACATTCCCCCCGCGGTGCGTCACGCTGTGATACACTCCCCGCGGTGCGTCACGCTGTGATACATCCCCCGCGGTGTGTCACGCTGTGATACATTCCCCCCGCGGTGCGTCACGCTGTGATACATCCCCCGCGGTGTGTCACGCTGTGATACATTCCCCCCGCGGTGCGTCACGCTGTGATACATTCCCCGCGGTGTGTCACGCTGTGATACATCCCCCGCGGTGCGTCACGCTGTGATACATTCCCCCGCGGTGCGTCACGCTGTGATACATCCCCCGCGGTGTGTCACGCTGTGATACATTCCCCGCGGTGTGTCACGCTGTGATACATTCCCCCCGCGGTGCGTCACGCTGTGATACATCCCCCGCGGTGTGTCACGCTGTGATACATTCCCCCCGCGGTGCGTCACGCTGTGATACATTCCCCGCGGTGTGTCACGCTGTGATACATTCCCCCCGCGGTGCGTCACGCTGTGATACATCCCCCGCGGTGTGTCACGCTGTGATACATTCCCCCCGCGGTGCGTCACGCTGTGATACATTCCCCGCGGTGTGTCACGCTGTGATACATTCCCCCGCGGTGCGTCACGCTGTGATACATTCCCCGCGGTGTGTCACGCTGTGATACATTCCCCGCGGTGCGTCACGCTGTGATACATTCCCCGCGGTGTGTCACGCTGTGATACATTCCCCCGCGGTGTGTCACGCTGTGATACATTCCCCCGCGGTGTGTCACGCTGTGATACATTCCCCCGCGGTGTGTCACGCTGTGATACATTCCCCCGCGGTGTGTCACGCTGTGATACATTCCCCCACGGTGCGTCACGCTGTGATACATTCCCCCACGGTGCGTCACGCTGTGATACATTCCCCCATGGTGTGTCACGCTGTGATACATTCCCCGCGGTGTGTCACGCTGTGATACATTCCCCCACGGTGCGTCACGCTGTGATACATTCCCCGCGGTGTGTCACGCTGTGATACATTCCCCCGCGGTGCGTCACGCTGTGATACATTCCCCGCGGTGTGTCACGCTGTGATACATTCCCCGCGGTGCGTCACGCTGTGATACATTCCCCGCGGTGCGTCACGCTGTGATACACTCCCCGCGGTGCGTCACGCTGTGATACATTCCCCGCGGTGTGTCACGCTGTGATACATTCCCCGCGGTGTGTCACGCTGTGATACATTCCCCGCGGTGTGTCACGCTGTGATACATTCCCCGTGGTGTGTCACGCTGTGATACATTCCCCGCGGTGTGTCACGCTGTGATACACTCCCCGCGGTGTGTCACGCTGTGATACACTCCCCGCGGTGTGTCACGCTGTGATACACTCCCCGCGGTGTGTCACGCTGTGATACATTCCCCGCGGTGCGTCACGCTGTGATACATTCCCCGCGGTGTGTCACGCTGTGATACATTCCCCCACGGTGTGTCACGCTGTGATACATTCCCCCGCGGTGTGTCACGCTGTGATACATTCCCCCGCGGTGTGTCACGCTGTGATACATTCCCCCACAGTGTGTCACGCTGTGATACATTCCCCGCGGTGTGTCACGCTGTGATACATTCCCCGCGGTGTGTCACACTGTGATACATTCCCCCGTGGTGCGTCACCCTGTGATACACTCCCCGCGGTGTGTCACGCTGTGATACATTCCCCGCGGTGTGTCACGCTGTGATACATTCCCTATGGTGTGTCACACTGTGATACATTCCCCCGTGGTGCGTCACGCTGTGATACATTCCCCGCGGTGCGTCACGCTGTGATATATTCCCCGCGGTGCGTCACGCTGTGATGCATTCCCCCGCGGTGCGTCACGCTGTGATACATTCCCCCACGGTGTGTCACGCTGTGATACATTCCCCCGCGGTGTGTCACGCTGTGATACATTCCCCCACGGTGTGTCACGCTGTGATACATTCCCCGCGGTGTGTCACGCTGTGATACATTCCCCATGGTGTGTCACGCTGTGATACATTCCCCCGCGGTGTGTCACGCTGTGATACATTCCCCCGCGGTGCGTCACGCTGTGATGCATTCCCCCGCGGTGTGTCACGCTGTGATACATTCCCCCACGGTGCGTCACGCTGTGATACATTCCCTGCGGTGCGTCACGCTGTGATACATTCCCCGCGGTGTGTCACGCTGTGATACATTCCCCGCGGTGTGTCACGCTGTGATACATTCCCCCGCGGTGTGTCACGCTGTGATACACTCCCCGCGGTGTGTCACGCTGTGATACATTCCCCCGCGGTGTGTCACGCTGTGATACATTCCCCATGGTGTGTCACGCTGTGATACATTCCCCCGCGGTGCGTCACGCTGTGATACCTCTGAGTTTCCACCTGTTGTTGCCCTGGCAGGTATTAATGCCCAGGCTCGCCGACTCCAAATGAGCCGAGCCCGGGCCTCGTCGGCTCTGACAGATGAGGAGATTGAAAGCAGCTTTGCACTTTGGCGAAGTGCCAGTGAGGTGAATCTATCAGGAAAGAGCAGGGAATCAAGACGGAGAAACAGGAATCCTTGGATGGAAGCTACAGAGACTGAGGTGGACACGGAACAGCTGTGTCTCAATCTCGAGAAGGAAGAGACTGAAAGCAGTGACGACACCTCCACCCAATATTCCATCCACCCACCGTTTGAGTTCCCCTACTTTCTCCTGCTGCAGGGCTACAGTTCCAGGAAGGTAAGAACACATTGACCCACACCAACTAATCATTTTATTTGAAGGGTTTCTGCCTCCAACGCCAATCATTTATTCACAAGAGAAGACAGTCAAGAAATACAAGAAATGAGTTATTCCGTGTATCCCTCAATCCCACTTCCTACTGCTGTGAGAATTCCACATTTCTCTCTCCAGAAGTCCATCCTGTTTTTCCTCTGGTTCCTAGTCTATTCCTTTCTTGTCATTCCTCAGGAATGAAATATTCCCTGTGGCATCCCTTCTTGCTCCTCAATGTTGATGTTTCTCTAGGATTTGTGATCAGGACCAAGATTATAGATCCATTCTGAGGGCCATTCTCCCTCAGGATGCTAAAACCTGTGATAACAAACTAGCCTCCTGGAGTGAAAATGACTGCAGTCTGATTATTCCTGATACAGAGAGCAACACCTCCATTAACAAAATCCTGCTGTTCTTATCACAGCTTCAGGATGTCCCGCTGCCAAAGGCCAGCAGCAAACCTTTGAAATGTAATGGAGGAACTGCAGCAGCTAATTTGTGCACAGCTCAATCCCACAGGCACTACCAGGATAATGAGCAATTTGTTTTGTGATGTTAATTGATGAGTGAGTGAATATGAATACTGCAGCACTCCCTCAGATTGCTTTTCTCCATTAGTTGGAATTGTTAGTAACCAGAGGGCAGAGATTTAACATAGAATAGGAGTAAAACTAGAGAGCTGAAGGGACGTTTACTCACCCAGAGGATGGTGGGCATCTGGAACTATGTGCTTGAAACAGAAACCGCATAATATTTAAGCAGTATTTAGCCAACAATTTGTAATGCTATACCATCCAATGTGTTGGGCCAAGAACTCAAAGATGGGGCTAGAGTACTCAAATGCACCCTCAGCATTGAGCCTCTGACAGTGTGGCACTTCCTCAGCACTGACCCTCCGACAGTGTGGCACTCTCTCAGCATTGACCCTCCGACAGTGCGGCACTCTCTCAGCACTGACCCTCCGACAGTGCGGCACTCCCTCAGCACTGACCCTCCGACAGTGTGGCACTCTCTCAGTACTGACCCTCCGACAGTGCGGCACTCCCTCAGCACTGACCCTCTGATAGTGTGGCACTCCCTCAGCAATGACCCTCTGACAGTGCGGCACTCCCTCAGTACTGATCCTCTGACAGTGCAGCACTCCCTCAGTACTGACCCTCTGACAGTGAGGCACTCTCTCAGTGCAGCATTGGTAACACACAAACAATAATCCCTTGGTTAGGAACCAGTCAAACAATGTTATGAAGCAGTGTTCCTTTTGTTCAGAACCTATTAGCTTAATGCTGTTTGACTCAGAAACATTACCGGTGGATGCAATGTGCTGCAATCAACATGATCTTTAAAATTGCAGCCGCCTCTTTACATAGTCTCCTTTCTTAAAAGCAGCATCTTTCATCCTTTCTAAGCCAAGGGTCAAAAATGAAAGGAATTACAACTTGAAGTATTTTTAAGGGACATAAGTATCTTCACATGGAGAAGCAAAAATTAATTAAGGATGTTGACAGGGCTTTGTCAGGAGAGATCATGGCTGACAGGTCTGAGTGAGTTTGTCAAGGAGATGTCTCGGTGTGTGGGTGGCAGTGTGCAGTGGATGCCATTTACCTGGACTTCAATGAAGCTTTTAACAAAGTCTCACATGGAAGGCTGGTCAAGGCAGTATGAGCCCATTGGTTCCAGGGCAGTTTGGCAAATTATATCAAAAATTATCAGAGCCCGACAGTGATGGTCAAAGGTTGTGAATAGAAGCCTGTTTCCCAGTGCTGTACCACAGCTGCTTGTTGTGTATATTAATCATGTACATGAATATCAAGGGTTTGATAGCTAAGTTTGCAGATGACATGTACGTTGGTGATGTTATCTCAAACAGCAGGATGATATGTACGGGTTGGTCAGAGGGCAAACTGTGACAAGTGGGATTTGATGTTGAAAAGTCCGAGCATCGAGTACAGGAGTTGGGCGGTCATGTTGTGGCTGTACAGGACATTGGTTAGCCCACATTAAGAATACTGCATTCATTTCTGGTCTCCCTGCAAAAGGAAGGATGTTGTGAAACGTGAAAGAGTGCAGAAAGGATTGACAAAGATGTTGCTGGGACTGGAGGGTTTGAGCTATAGAGAGAGGCTGAACAGGCTGAGGGTTTTTCCCTGGAGCATTAGAGGCGGAGGGGTGACCTTATAGAGGTTTATGAAATCATGAAGGGCATAAATCGGATAAATAGACAATGTCTGTCCTGCATACAGTTCCGGTCACCACATTACCAAAAGGATGTGGATGTTTTGGAGAGGGTGCAGAGGAGCTTCACCAGGATGTTGCCTGGTATGGAGTGTGCGAGCTACGAAGAGAGGTTGAGTAGATTAAGATTATTTTCATTCGAAAGATGGAGGTTGAGGGGGGACCTGATTGAGATCTGCAAAATCATGAGAAATATGGACAGGGTGGATAGCAAGAAGCTTTTTCCCAGAGTGTGGGACTCAATTACTCGGGGTCATGAGTTCAGGGTGAGAGGGGTAAAGTATGAGGGAGATATGTGTGGAAAGTTCTTTATGCAGAGGGTGGTTGGTGCCTCGAATGCGTTGCCAGGTGATAGGAGCGGGCATGATAGTGTCATTGAGGATGTATCTAGACGGATACATGAATGGGCAGGGAGCAGAGGGATACAGATCCTTAGGGAATAGGCGACAGGTTTAGATCGAGGATCTGGATCAGTGCAGGCTTGGAGGGCCGAAGGGCCTGTTCCTGTGCTGTAATGTTCTTTGTTCTTTGTCTGTTCCCCGGGGTGGGGGAATCCAAAGCGAGAGGGCATAGGTTTAAGGAAATCGATTTAGAAAGGACCTTTCTAAAAGGGTAACCTTTTCACACAGAGGGTGGTATGTGTATGGAGCAAGCTGCCAGAGGAAGTGGTGGCGGCTGGTACAATTACAACATTTAAAATGTAATCTGAATGATTGTCCTCATGATTTTAGAAATCTCTATAAGGTTTCCAGTGCTCCAGGGATTAAAAATCCTGGCCTATTCAGTCTCTTCCTAAAACTCAAAATCTTCAATCCTGACAACATCCTTGTATACCTTTTCTGCTCCCTCTCAAGTTTAACAACATCCTTCCTATAGAGGGGCAACCAGAATTGTACATACTTTTTAAAAAGTGGCCTCACCAATGTCCTGTACAGCTGTAAAATATTGTCCTAACTCCTATACTCAATGATCTGACTTTTAAAGATGAAATGCCACAGTGTGCCCATTTGAGCAGCTGCTCTGTATATTGTCCGATCGTCGAAGGCTTTCTTTGCTGTTCACTACGTCATCAACTTGCCTGATAGGAAGGGTTTATAAGGATATGGGTCAAATATTGGCAGACGGGACTAGGCTGGATTGGGATGTCTGGTCAGCATGGACTAGTTGGCCCAAAGGGTGTGTTTCCATGCTGTATAACACTGACTATATAAGTATGGGGTGCATTTTGTGAGGACGAATAAGGCAAGGGAGCACGCAACCAATGGTAGGACTCCAGGAAGGCAGCAGGACAAGGGGATAAGGTGGCAAAAGACACATGAGGGATACGTGCCTTCAGTCAAGGCTTTGAATACAAAAGGAGGGTATGATGGAGCAGCATTAGTTAGACCACAGCTGGGGGGTACTGTGTGCAGTTCTTGTCACCACACTGTCGAAAAGATGCGATTCATCTCGAGAGGGAGCAGAAGAGATTCACTGAGATGGCACCTGGCCTGGAGTGAGTCAGCTCTGAAGAGACACGAAATAGGCTGGAGTTGTTATCCTTAACGTGGAGAAGGCTGGGCTGTATAACATTCCAGATTCGTAGACAGGGTTTTCACTTTGTAGCAGGGTCAGTAACAAGGGAACACGGTTTTAAAGGAAGAAGCAGGGGGTGTTGAAGGGAATTGAGGATAGAAGTTTCACCTGAGGGTTGTGACTATCTGGTAGACACAGGAACCATCCTTCCTGATCTTTAGCCTTCTTTCCTGTCTCCTTGTTTGTCTGCCCTCTCTTACGAGCTTGTCTTTAATTCCAGGATTTTGTTATTTATGTGCTGAATGGAAGCAGTCATGTGTTTGGCCGCTACTTGGATGAGCCGAAAGGTGAGGAGGAGCGGCAGAAGGTGGACATCCAGTTGTCAGCCCCAGATATCTGCTTGCAACATTGCCGGGTGCGGCGTCACGAGGCGAGCTCCAACAGAGAGAGTGCTGATGGCCCTGAGCTGGTGACACTGATCAAACCGGGCAAAGGAGCAGTGGTCACTCACAACGGTCTCCGGCTCTGCACAGAGAGCCAGCTGCAGCCAGGTGACCTCCTGGGCATGGGGGCCCACTACCTCTTCATGTACAAAGACCCGACCCTCCGCAAACTTGCTGTCAGCCAAAGCCCTGCGTGGTCCCTGTCGCCAGTGCTGAGCCTAAGCCCAGGTGGGGAGCTGATGTGTAAGATGTGTGGCTGCATCGTTCAGGAGAATCAACAACAGGCCATAACTCCTTCAGCAGAGAAACCTGGTCCCAGGCTGAAAGACTCGAAGGGCAGAGACTATGTCTTCACGTACAATCTCTCGCAGGAAGATGCACTTCTGAACTGGATTATCAACAGCCCAGCCAAAGACAGTGTGCACTCCAAACTGAGGCCAGCCTTCCTGCTCTGCCAGTGTATCCAGCACTCAGCCAGCTCCTTCAGGCCCACGCACTTCCGCAGATTGCTGCTCAGGATAGCAAGCCAGATCCAAACAGTCATGTGGGTCAGTATCGGGGGTTAATATTCTGTTCAGATTCTAAAAGATAGCCCAAACTTCACAGTAGAATTCTCTGATATACCCCACACCCCTCACTGTAACACTATGATATACCCCACACCCCTCACTGTAACACTCTGATATACTCCACACCCCTCACTGTAACACTATGATATACCCAACACACCCCTCACTGTAACACTCTGATATACCCCTCACCCCTCACTGTAACACTCTGATAAACCCCTCACCCCTCACTGTAACACTCTGATATACCCAACACATCCCTCACTGTAACACACTGATATACCCCACACCCCTCACTATAATGCTCAGAAATTACCCCACACCCCTCACTGTAACACTCTGATATACCCCACACCCCTCACTATAACGCTCTGATATACTCCACACCCCTCCCTGTGACACTCTGATATACCCCACACCCCTCACTGTAACACTCTGATATATCCCACACCCCTCACTATAACACTCTGATATACCCAACACACCCCTCACTGTAACACTCTGATATACCCCACACCTCTCACTGTAACACTGTGATATACCCCACACCCCCCACTATGACACACTGATATACCCAACACCCCTCACTGTAACACAGCGATTTATCCTACACCTCTCACTGTAACACACTGATATACCCCACAACTCTCACTATAACACTCTGATATACCCAACACACCCCTCACTGTAACACACTGATATACCCCACACCCCTCACTGTAACACAGCAATTTACCCCACACCTCTCACTGTAACACTCTGATATACCCTACACCTCTCACTGTAACACACTGATATATCCCACACCCCTCACTGTAACACTCTGATATACCCTACACCTCTCACTGTAACACTCTGATATACCCCACAACTCTCACTATAACACTCTGATATACCCTACACCACTCACTGTAACACACTGATGTACCCCACACCCCTCACTATAATACACTGATATACCCCACACCCCTCACTGTAACACTCTGATATACCCTACACCTCTCACTGTAACACACTGATGTATCCCACACCCCTCACTGTAACACTCTGATATACCCTACACCTCTCACTGTAACACACTGATATACCCTACACCTCTCACTGTAACACACTGATATACCCCACAACTCTCACTATAACACTCTGATATACCCAACACACCCCTCACTGTAACACACTGATATACCCCACACCCCTCACTGTAACACAGCAATTTACCCCACACCTCTCACTGTAACACTCTGATATACCCTACACCTCTCACTGTAACACACTGATATATCCCACACCCCTCACTGTAACACTCTGATATACCCTACACCTCTCACTGTAACACTCTGATATACCCCACACCCCTCACTGTAACACTCTGATATACCCTACACCTCTCACTGTAACACTCTGATATACCCCACAACTCTCACTATAACACTCTGATATACCCTACACCACTCACTGTAACACACTGATGTACCCCACACCCCTCACTATAATACACTGATATACCCCACACCCCTCACTGTAACACTCTGATATACCCTACACCTCTCACTGTAACACACTGATGTATCCCACACCCCTCACTGTAACACTCTGATATACCCTACACCTCTCACTGTAACACACTGATATACCCTACACCTCTCACTGTAACACACTGATATACCCCACAACTCTCACTATAACACTCTGATATACCCTACACCACTCACTGTAACACACTGATGTACCCGAAACCCCTCACTGTAACACACTGATATACCCCACACCCCTCACTGTAACACTCTGATATACCCCACACCTCTCACTGTAACACACTGATATACCCAACACCCCTCACTATAACACACTGATGTACCCCACACCCCTCACTGTAACACTCTGATATACCCAACACCCCTCACTATAACACACTGATGTACCCCACACCCCTCACTGTAACACACTGATATACCCCACACCCCTCACTGTAACACACTGATATACCCTACACCTCTCACTATAACACACTGATGTACCCCACACCCCTCACTGTAACACTCTGATATACCCCACACTCCTCATTGTGGACAATGGGTTGATGTACCTCCTCAGAGCGTTGACCATTTAAATTGTTTCTGAGAGTTCTGGCAGAGACCACCTTCTCATTAACTGTTCTTTCCTTATTTAGGAGAAATCGAAAGAGCTCGCAGCAACTCAGAGAGAAAAGTAAGTTCACAGCTGAACCCCATCAGTCTTCAAGATCCGCAGTGGAACGTGTTAGCTCGGGGCAGAAATTAATCTTTCTCAGCACTGACCCTCCGACAGTGCGGCACTCCCTCAGCGCTAACCCTCCAACAGTGCGGCACTCCCTCAGCACCGACCCTCCGACAGTGCGGCACTCCCTCAGCACCGACCCTCCGACAGTGCGGCACTCCCTCAGCACCGACCCTCCGACAGTGCGGCACTCCCTCAGCACCGACCCTCCGATAGTGTAGCACTCCCTCAGCACCGACCCTCCGACAATGCGGCACTCCCTCAGCACTGACCCTCTGACAGTGCGGCACTCCCTCAGCACCGACCCTCCGACAGTGCGGCACTCCCTCAGCACCGACCCTCCGACAATGCGGCACTCCCTCAGCACTGACCCTCTGACAGTGCGGCACTCCCTCAGCACTGACCCTCTGACAGTGCGGCACTCCCTCAGCACTGATCCTCCGACAATGCGGCACTCCCCCAGCACTGACCCTCCGACAGTGCGGCACTCCCTCAGCACTGACCCTCCGACAGTGCGGCACTCCCTCAGCACCGACCCTCCGACAGTGCAGCACCCCCTCAGCACTGACCCTCCAACAGTGCAACACTCCCTCAGTACTGACCCTCTGACAATGCAGCACTCCCTCAGCACTGACCCTCTGACAGTTCAGCACTCCCTCAGTACTGACCCTCCTACAGTGCAGCACTCCCTCAGCACTGACCCTCCGACAGTGCGGCACTCCCTCTGCATTGACCCTCCGACAGTGCGGCACTCCCTCAGTACTGACCCTCCGGCAGTGCAGCACTCCCTCAGCGCTGCTCCTCCGACAATGCAGCACTCCCTCTGCACTGACCCTCTGAAAATGTAGCACTCCCTCAGCACTGACCCTTCCACAGTGCGACACTCCCTCAGCACTGACCCTGCGACAGTGCGGCACTCCCTCAGTACTGACCCTCTGACAGTGCAGCATTCCCTCGATACTGACCCTCTGACAGTGTGGCACTCCCTCAGCACTGACCCTCTGACAGTGGGGCACTCCCTCAGCACTGACCCTCTGACAATTCGGTGTTCCCTCACCACTGACTCTCCGACAATGCGGCACTCCCTCAGCACTGACCCTGTGACAGTGCAGCGCTCCCTCAGCACTGACCCTGTGACAGTGCGGCACTCCCTCAACACTGACCCTCTGACAGTGCAGCACTCCCTCAGCACTGACCCTCCGACAGTGCGGCACTCCCTCAGCACTGACCCTCTGATGGTGGGGCACTCCCTCAGCACTGACCCTACGACAGTGCGGCTCACTCTCCTGTATTAAACTCTTTAATGTCCACTTCTTTGGCAAAGTTTTTAGTCACCTGTGATCATTTGCCGCGCGGTGATTTGCTCTGTCTTTGTGTACTCTAGTGAGACACCTAGACGTTTTGAGAAGTGAACTGTGCTGTGTAAAGTGTAAATTTCCGTTTGGCCTTGTTCTACAATATTGTGTTTCTTGTTTTACAACTGTCATTACACTTTCACAGTTCTTCATTAACTAAAAAGTACTTTGGCATTTCCTGCTGTGCTGAAAGGTGCTATTAAAATGCAGGATCTGCAGGGGCTTGAGAAGCGTGTACCTAAAGGTGAAAAGCATTCTTCAGTTCATTCCCAGGATGTAGACGTCACTGGCTGGGCCCAGCATTTATTGTCCCAGTCCTAGTTGCCCCCTTGAGAAGATGGGGGTGAGCTGCCTCCTTAAACCACTTGCTGTAGGTAGACCCACAATGCCCTTGGGGGGGATTCCAGGATTTTGACCCAGAAACGCTGAAGCAACAGCGATTTATTTCCAAGTCAGGATGGTGAGGGTGGCTGGAAGGGGAACATATAGGGGGTGGTGTTCCCATGGGTCTGCTGCCTTTGCCCTTATAAGATCATGAGGTATAGGAACTGAATTGGGCCATTCAGCCCATCGAATCTGCTCCCCTGTTCGATCATACCTGATGTGTTTCTCAACCCCATTCTCCTGCCTTATCCCGATTACTTTTGATTCCCTTATTCATCAGGAACTTAACTATCTCTTGTTGTAAATACACTCATTGACCTGGCCCCCACAGCCCTCCTGGCAATGAGTTCCATAGATTCACCATCCTCTGGCTGACGAAATCTTTCTTCATCTCAGTTTCAAAGGGTTGACCCATCACCCTGAGGCTGTGCCCTCAGATCCTAGTCTCTCCTACTAGTGGAAACATCTTCTCCATGTCAACTCTATCAAGGTCTGTCAGTATTCTGTAACTTTCAATCATCCAAATAAACTCCACTGAGTACCGACCCAGAGTCCTCAACGACTCCTCATATGACAAACTCTTCATCCCCGGGATCATTCTTGTAAACGTCCCCTGTACCCCCTGCAAGAGACTGATCATGGATGTGGGATCTTGGGCTTGGAAAGATCTTTCTGCATCTCATTTCTCATTAATTGAGAGAATATTTCCAGTTAGTAGAGTGTGGGTATTATGGTGTGGGCCAGCATTTATTGCTCGACCATGGTTTCCCTGACAAGTGGTGTTAAGGTGCTTTCTTGATGTGCTGCTGTTTGCTGTAGGTAGCATCCCCCACCCCCAACCTTCCCGACCACCACCACCACCAGTGCCGCAAGGGCAGGAATTCCAAGATTTTGGAGGATGGTGAGAAAGAACAGAACAGGTTTCCTGGAACATGCGTGGTAGTCCCAGTTTCCAGTGAATGTTGAGACTGGAGAGATTGGGATTATTCTCCTTGAAGCAGTGTGTGTTGTGGGACATCCGATAGTTACTGAACGTGATGATAACTTTGGGTTGAGGAATTAAGGTGAAACTGTTTCCAATGGCAGAACCGTGGATCCAGATTAAAGAGAATCCGGGGGAAAAAAAGGCCATGACTCAAGGGAAATGAAATGACCCAGCAGGATGTGATCTGGAACACATTGTCTGAAAGGGCAGTGGAAACCGATTCAAAGATGATAAAACAAATGAATTAAGTTCTCGATCAGGGAAAAGATGCAGTGTCATGGGCAAAGAGCAGTTGTATGGAACCACTTGGGATGAATTGTGTAGCTCTCCCAAAGAGCGAGCACAGGCATGGTTGGTCGAATGGTCTCTTTATGCTGTATCATGGCACAATTTGAATGGACTTTCCCACTTCTTGCCCCAATCTGCATGTTGGCGTCGTGGCCTTGTTTTGCCTCTGGCTTGTCTGTTGTGACTGACCTCAATCAATTGATGTTTCCCATGACAGTGAGACCGGGGACAGTGAGGAAGTCCTTCCGACCCGAATGCCAGACCTGATTCCAGGACTGCAGCCTCTCATATACTGGATGTCCAATTCCATCGAACTGCTGCACTTCATTCAACAGGAGGTTCCCAAACTCTTAACATGGGATCAGCTCACAGAGCAGTATGGTGAGTGAGTACGTGTTGGTCCTGTCACACACCTCAGTGGTTGTGTACCCACATGGGTGTACTGGCTCGTGGTTATCTACGCACATGGTAATGTTCACTCGCCATTCCGTACACACCCACAGTTACATGCACACATGCTCATGTACATGCACAGTTATGTGTACATGCATGGTTATGTACACAAGGTTAGCTTAAAGTTCATGGTGGCTCAGTGGTTAGCACTGCTGCCTCCCAGCACCAGAGAGCCAGATTCAATTCCCGCCTCAGGCGACTCTCTGTGTGGAGTTTGCACATTCTCCCCGTGTCTGCGGGGGTTTGCTCCGGTTGCTCCGGTTTCCCCTCTCAGTCCAAAGGTGCGCAGGTCAGATGAATTTGCTTTGCTAAATAGTCCATAGTGTTCAGGCATATGTAGGATAGGTGCATTAGGCAGGGGTAAATGAGTCTTTGGAAGGCTGTTTCCATGCTGTAGGGATTCTATAATTCAATGTACGTACACGGTTATTTACACACACACACACACACACACACACACACACACACACACACACACACACAGTGTTGTCTGCACGTAGGGCTGTGGGCACACACAGTTTTGTGTATTGAGTGACTGTGAGTAATGATGCTGGGTGTAGTGAGAAGATGGTAAGTGCCATTGCTGCCCTGTGTTAGCATTTGACCAAAGGAAATTGGCCAAACATTTACCCGATGCATCCAAATATGACCCCTTCTCGTTTTCTTCCTTTCCCGAACACTTCATCCAATTGTCCTCTACTCCCTCCCTATTTCCTTTCTTTAATCTGTCAGGTTTCTAGCAAGGACAGTATTTGTTGCCTGTCTCTAATTGACCCTTGAACAGAATAGTTTGTTAGACCATTTCAGAGGATTGTTGAAAGTCGACCATGTTGCTGGGGGTCTGGAGTCACGTGTGAGCCAGACCAGGTAAAGGCAGTGGATTTCCTTCCCTCGTGGAGAATTGTTGAGAGCTCTGTGGTTACTGTCTCTGAGATTAGCTTTCACTTCCCAATGTAGTAATTGAATTTAAATACCATCAGCTGTGTCATGGGATATGAACTGGTTATGTCGAGTGTTAGCCTGGATTACTCATCCAACAATATCTCCATGACACCATGGTCTCCCAGCTGCCTGCCTCCTGATCTACCTCCCCCTGCCTTTTTCCTTCTCCCCTTTTACACATGCACTCTCTCTCTCTCTCTCTTTCTGTCTCTGTCTTCCCCCATGCCCCACCCTTCCCTGTTTTCTCTCAAAACAGAATGAAGCTCTACCATCAATTGAATGAATCAGTCACTGGGCTGCTCAGACATCCCTGGAGGGAAACAGGTTGTGGGCAGGGAGAATCATTGAGTGGGCATGGGCTCGGGGTCAGGCAGCAAGGCAAGCTATTGTGTGTGACCATATTACCTCAGGGTGACGAGAGACTTTGAGAGTTTTAATTGGAATGCTTCAATGGGCTGATTCTTGGATTAGTCACAGTGTTCAAAGTGAATTGGGTGCACTGTAAATCCTCACACCACTCAGAACTCCAATCCATCTGAAACCTTCTCAAAGGAATCTTCAAACAGGAGGTGTTTAAATCAGCAGCTCTCCAGGGATCTGGGCAGCTCAGAGAGTTAGAGGACAGCTGAGTATTTCCCCATCCCATGAAGCCAGTCGGATTGGTCAGCAGGAGGGAGGGAGACAATCCTGTCACAGTGCAGTCTCTTTCCAGTGTTACACTCAGTTTTTAGAAGTGACATTATCAGGATAGGGCTTCACTTGCGTATACAAAGGAGTGATCTGATTCCAAGGTATATTTCACACAAACAGGCCATTCGGCCCAACCAGTACATGTTAGTGTTCAGTGCCTCCTTCCATCTTTCCCCATTGAAATCGATCACATTTACTCTCCTGGGCACCCTCTGCTGTCTCTCACTCATGGCGATGGGTCAGTAAGACCACCACTGAGCTAACAATCCAGGGCATCAATGACTCCCCTTCGAGTGCCAGAATACCTGGGTATTACCGGCTCTCCTTGAGAGGTTGGAGGAATGGGGCACACATTATCACGTGGCTCTCCAAAACACCTCAGGGGGACTTCACAATGAGAGTTGCTGAAACCTCCCTGTGTTCATGATCTGCTAAGTGAGGATTAATTCATTAAACAGTTGATGTGCCACAGGGTCATTTAGTGACCACAGCAAAGGAAACGTTTCCTCATCTCCCTGTCATGTTTAATGGGTACTCTCTTTCTCAGGAATGTTCAATACACACACATGCTCGTGCACACACACAAACATATACACGCATGCTCACGCTCATGCACACACATATACATACACGCACACACTCACTCACTTAAATCCCACATACTTAAATCATATACACAACATAAACTCATGTAAAATACATACAAAGCACAATACAAATCATGCAGATAGACATTTACATGATCAATTTGATTTGACTTTCCATCTGAGCACGTGATTAGAAGGTTGCCTGCATTGCTATGAAAATGTTTGCTATTTATACTTTGATCCCTAATCTCTTGTTGGTTCTATTTCCATAGATTGTTATAAGGACCAGCTCTCATCCACGAAGGCAGCGAGTGAAGAGGCCATGACAGTACTGGAGGAGGTCATCATGTTCACCTTTCAGCAGTCAGTCTATTACCTCACCAAGGTGAGTGGTCCCTCTACCAGGCCCATCCCTCCTGGGGCAATGACCCACCGGCTTGGGGGGGGGGGGGGAATGGGTTCACAGTGGTACTGTCACTGGGCAGAGGCCCAGGCTCATGTTTTGGGGACATGAGTTCAAATCCCACTGTAGGCAACCAGTGGAATTTAAATTCACTGAATAACTCTGGAATTGAAAACTACTCTCAGTGATGGTGAGCATGAAACTGGCATGGTTGTTAAAAACCCACCTGGTTCACTAATGCACTGCAGCGATGGAGGCCTGCTCTCCCTACTTGGTCTGGTCGAAATGTGACTCTAGACCTTTTACCTCGCCTCTGAAATGGTCTGAGCCACTCAGTCAAGGGCAGTTATTGATAGGCAACAAATGCTGGCCTTGCCAGCCACATTGATGGAGTTCAGTGTAGCTAAGTGTGAAGTGATTCACTTTGGTAGGAGTAACAAGAAGATGGATTACTGGGCTAATGGTAGGCTACTTGGTAGTGTGGATGAGCAGAGGGATCTTGGTGTCCATGTACACAGATCTCTGAAAGTTGCCACCCAGGTAAATAGTGCTGTGAAGAAGGCATATGGTGTACTGGGCTTTATTGGTAGAGGAATTGAGTTCCGGAGTCCTGAGGTCATGTTGCAGTTGTATAAGACTCTGGTGCGGCCTCATCTGGAGTATTGTGTGCAGTTTTGGTCGCCATACTATAGGAAGGATGTGGAGGCATTGGAACGGGTGCAGAGGAGGTTTACCAGGATGTTGCCTAGCATGGTAGGAAGATCGTATGAGGAAAGGCTGAGGCACTTGGGGCTGTTCTCATTGGAGAAAAGAAGGTTTAGGGGAGATTTGATTAGATTACTTACAGTGTGGAAACAGGCCCTTTGGCCCAACAAGTCCACACCAACCCGCCGAAGCGCAACCCACCCATACCCCTAACCTAACACTATGGGCAATTTAGCATGGCCAATTCACCTGACCCGCACATCTTTGGACTGTGGGAGGAAACCGGAGCACCCGGAGGAAACCCACGCAGACAAGGGGAGAACGTGCAAACTCCACACAGTCAGTCGCCTGAGGCAGGAATCGAACCCAGGTCCCTGGCGCTGTGAGGCAGCAGTGCTAACCACTGTGCCACCGTGCCGCCCTAAATTTGATAGAGGTGTACAAGATGATTAGGGGTTTAGATAGGGTTGACAGTGAGAACCTTTTTCCGCTAATGGAGTCAGCTGTTACTAGGGGACACAGCTTTAAATTAAGGGGTGGTAGGTATAGGACAGATGTTAGGGGTAGATTCTTTACTCAGCGGGTTGTGAGTTCATGGAATGCCCTGCCAGTAGCAGTGGTGGCCTCTCCCTCTTTATGGTCATTTAAACGGGCATTGGATAAGCATATGGAGGTTAGTGGGCTAGTGTAGGTTAGGTAGGCTTCGGTCGGCGCAACATCGAGGGCCGAAGGGCCTGTACTGCGCTGTATTTTTCTATGTTCTATGTTCTATCACTGTCCTATGAAAGGATAAATTAAAAGAATGTCTTTGATATGGTGTGCCAGGAGGGACACCTGTTGCAACAGTGTTCACACACAGAAACAAGACCTCTTTTCATGTGAAGTGGGCAGCTTTCTGTTTGAGGCATTCACAATGACATCAGGTTCAGACAAGGTTCACTGTGCCATGGTGAGTAGGTCACTCTCCTCTCAGTGACAAGTTGTGGGTTCAAGGTCCTTCCAGAGACAAGAGCACAGAGCTCTGGGCAGACAGGGGGGCTGCTGTCCCTTCAGAAGTGTCATCTTCGCTTGAGACATGAAAGTTAGGGCCAGTGTGCAGTCTCAGATGGAAGTGAAAGATGCCATGGCCACCAAGAGCAAAGGAATTATTTCAGTGTCCGCGCTCTTTTCGTGATGATATCACATCTACGTTGATGTTGGGAGTGCCAAAGACAAACTAGGGAACATCATCTTTCAATTAAAGCTTTGCTCAAGTGTTTGTATGTGTTAGTGAATATGCAAGTGTGAATGAGACCACGTGCATACGTGATTGTGTAAGTGCAGGTATTTCTGTGGTGGGGTAGTGTGTGTAAGAATAAGAAGTTCAGGTCTCCCTGCCGATGCCACTAGCTCCAGTCATCTCTGAGCAGGAGCCGTGCATTAACTACAGAAGAATGTGGGGGATGCAGTCGTTGGGAGATCACAGGAACAAGAGGCTTACAACAGACACAGTTACACCAGCCTGGAGACTGGCACAGAGAACACGGCCAGTGCTTTTCAGTGAACTGAGGGCAATGGATGTTTCTGTCCCAACATGATAAACACAGAGAGAGAGATCCTATTGACAGAAGAATGCTTTCATTAGCTTACTGCTTATTCTCAGCAGCAGCTGAGAAAGAGATCAACTGGCACCAAACATTTCTTCCCTTCTTCACACTGACACTCATTGGGATACAGTCCCACACACACACTGACTCTCACTGGGGTACACTCCCACACACACTGACTCTCACTGGGGTACACTCCCACACACACTGACTCTCACTGGGGTACACTCCCACACACGCTGACTCTCACTGGGGTACAGTCCCACACACACGGACCCTCACTGGGGTACAGTCCCACACACACGGACCCTCACTGGGGTACAGTCCCACACACACGGACCCTCACTGGGGTACAGTCCCACACACACTGACTCTCACTGGGGTACACTCCCACACACGCTGACTCTCACTGGGGTACAGTCCCACACACACTGACCCTCACTGGGTACACTCCCACACACGCTGACTCTCACTGGGGTACAGCCCCACACACACTGACCCTCACTGGGGTACAGCCCCACACACACTGACTCTCACTGGGGTACAGTCCCACACACGCTAACTCTCACTGGGGTACAGTCCCACACACACTGACCCTCACTGGGGTACAGTCCCACACACACTGACTCTCACTGCGGTACTGTCCTACACACACTGACTCTCACTGGGGTACAGTTCCACATACACTGACACTCACTGGGGTACAGTCCCGCACACACTGACACTCACTGGGGTACAGTCCCACACATACTGACTCTTGGCTGGGCACGGGGTCCCACACACATACTGACTCTAACTCCTGGAATAGGAGTTTCAGACATGAGCTACTGACTGAAGTGATGATGTATTTGTTGCTTCTGGTTTTAAGTGGATTTTCAGTTTAGTTGTGTTGAGATTCACAAACAGGGATCCAGTGCAGGTCTGGTATTACCAGAAAGTCTGGATTCTGAGTGGTGAAATGTGTTTGACAGCTCAGGAAACCAGTCTGTAGCTGAAACGCCAATACCTGACACAACGGAATCCCCCAGAGCTGGATTGATTGAGGATTTGGGACGGTGCTAATATCAGACAGATAGATGAACGGCTTGTGTGCATAAATGTAAAAGTGCTTTCATTATTGAAGCAGCTTCACATTAACTAGCCCAGCCCTGGCGTCTTCCATTCTGTTGCCAACTGGAGAAATCTTTTCCACTGGGACCACAAAGTGTGGACAAAGCCTAACAATGGCTCTATGTTGTTCTAATTGGACTCTCACACAGACTATCACTGGGTACGGGTCCAAGTCCCACACACACTGACTCTCACTCGGGTACCGTCCCCCACACGTTGACTCTCACTGGGGTGCAGTCCCCCACACACTGACTGTCACTGGGGTACAGTCCCACACATGCTGACTCTCACTGGGGTACAGTTCCACACACACTGACTCTTACTGTAGTACAGTCCCACACACAGACTGCCTGTCACTGGGGCATGGCTTCCACTCACACACTGTACACGCATACGCGCGCACATGCACACACACACCCGCACACACATATTGTCTGTTTCATATATACTTCTGTGTTCCCGCACACATACTGTGCATTGTACACGCTCTCTCAAACATGTCTGCGTCTTACATACACACTGACCTCTGCTGTACATGACTCAACATTACCTGAGACAACGAGGGGTTGTGTGTACAGCTAGCTGGTGGGTTGCTGGAGGCTTCTCTTCCTTTCTTGGCATGTTGTAAGAAACCTGAGCAGTTCTGTATGCGGTTAGTCGTAAATGGATTGAGTTTTACTGTCGTAACCACACAACTGTAGAGACAAGACTGGTTCTGTCATTGCTCTGCTGCTTCACTGGCTCCTGGCTTAAAGCTTTCCTTGTGAAGGTTTTCATCCCATTCCATTCAAAATCTCGGTCTGTTGGGGCTTTAAATGGAAAGTAACACACAAACATTTGAACATTTCCTCAATCCTGTTACAGTATGGTGCTAATCAGACAGGGCTGGGTTTGACACTCTCCCTTCTGCGTTGCTGCTGTTGTTGATGTAGATTGATGCTGACTGTTTATTCTGTGTTGTTTCAGCAAGGTTTGTAATATTTCCCAATGAATCAAAACCTGTGGTTATGTTGCAACAATCAGCCAGCCTTTCTGCTGAAAGACTGCATGGATTTCAGTTCAGTTCAAAGTGATCTCTTTGTGAAAGATTTTGCAGGGAGGGTAGAATTGATCTGCCAGAATGCACCTGGACACCAAAAGCTGACCTTCAAGCTTTCGAACGCACCAATGTTGTTTCTATTCCCTGGCATTTATAGATTAAAGGCGATGAGATTGATTTTTTTTTTCCAGCATTGTACAGGGGAACGCATGCAGTGGATAGAAACTGTTCCTTCTGCTGGGGAATCCATGACGAGTGAAAGAGTCTAACATGTGAAGGCAGATCTTTCAGAACCTCAAGTGTAACAGCTCACTGCCTGAAACACGTTTTCTCATATCACCTCTGGCTAAACACCATGTCACCAACCCTCCTTATTTTCATTTATTCACGGGAGGTGGACATTGCTGCCTGGGCCAGCATTCGTTGACTGTGCGAACTGCTCAAAACACAGACTAGGTAAAGATGCCAGATTTCCCTCCTGAAAGGACCTGAGTGAATTGGATGAGTTTTTTATGACACTGGACAATGGTTACATCTCGTGGTGGAGGTTGTGGGTGTGGAAGGTGCTGTTGAAGGAGCCTTTGTGAGTTACTGTCCTGTGTCTTGTAGATGGTACACACTGCTGCCAGTGTGCATGGATACTGGAGAGTGTGCATGTTGAAGATGATTGGCATGCCAAGTTATAGAGTCATAGAGATGTACAGCATGGAAACAAATCCTTCGGTCCAACTTATCCATGCAGACCAGATATCCCAACCCAATCTAGGCCCACCTGCCAGCACCCGGCCCATATCCCTCCAAACCCTTCCTATTCATATACTCCATCCAAATGCCTTTTAAATGTTGCAGTTGTACCAGCCTCCACCACTTCCTCTGGCAGCTCATTCCATATACATACCACCCTCTGCGTGAAAAAGTTGACCCTTAGGTCTCTTTTATATCTTGCCCCTCTCACCCTAAACCTATGCCCTCTAGTTCTTCACCCCAGGGAAAAGACTTTGTCTATTTATCCTATCCATGCCCTTTATAATTTTGTAAACCTCTACAAAGTCACCCCTCAGCCTCCAACACTCCAGGGAAAACAGCCCCAGCCTGTTCAGCCTCTCCCTGTAGCTCAGATCCTCCAACCTTGGCAACATCCTTGTAAATCTTTTCTGAACCCTTTCAAGTTTCACAACATCTTTTCGATAGGAAGGAAACCAGAATTGCACAAAATATTCCAACAGTGGTCTAACCAAAGTCATGTACAGCCGCAACATGACCTCCCAACTCCTGTACGTAATACACCCACCAATAAAGGAAAGCATTCCAAACACCTTATTCACTATCTTATCTACCTGCAACTCCAGTTTCAAGGAGCTATGAACCTGCACTCCAAGGTCTCTTTGTTCTGCAACACACCCCAGGACCTTACCATTAAGTGTATAAGATTTGCATTCCTAAAACGCAGCACCTCGCATTTATCTAAATTAAACTCCATCTGCCACTTCTCAGCCCACAGGCCCATCTGATCAAGATCCTGTTGTAATCTGAGGTAACCCACTTCGTTGTCCACTACACCTCCAATTTTGATCTCATCTGCAAACTCACTAACTGTACCTCTTATGCTCACATCGAAATCATTTATATAAATGATGAAAAGTAGTGGACCCACCACTGATCCTTGTGGCACTCCACTGGTCACAGGCCTTCAGTATGAAAACCATCTCTCCACCACCACCTTCTGTCTTCTACCCTCGAGCCAGTTCTGTATCCAAATGGCTAGTTCTCCCTGTATTCCATGAGATCTAACCTTGCTAACCAGTCTTCTATAGGGAATCTTGTCGAACGCCTTACTGAAGTCCATATAGATCACATCTACTGCTCTGCCCTCATCAATCTTCTTTGTTACTTCTTCATAAAGCTTAATCAAGTTTGTGAGACATGATTTCCCACGCACAAAGCCATGTTGACTATCCCGAATCAGTCCTTGCCTTTCCAAATACATGTACATCCTGTCCCTCAGGATTTCCTCCAACAACTTGCCCAACACCAATGTCAGGCTCACTGGTCTATAGTTCCCTGGCTTGTCCTTACCACCTTTCTTAACCAGTGGCACCACATTAGCTAATCTCCAGTCTTCCAGCTTGTTTAATCCTGTCTGTTGTTGAGCTGCTTGAACATTGATAGAGCTGCACTCATCCAGTAACATGATTCCATCCAGTAACATTGTAGTTGATGGACAGGTTCTGTAGAATCAGCAGCTTAATAATTCACCCCCGAATTCCCAGCCTCTGACATGTTCTTTTAGCCACAGTATTTATATATCTGGCGCAGTGTAGTTTCTGGTCAATGGTAACCCCTGGTTGTTGATCGTGGGGGATTCAGCAATGGTTCTGCCATAAGACCATTACATATAGGAAAAGAATTAGTCCATTCAGTCCATTAAGTCCGCCACACTATTTGATCATGGCTGATATGTTTCTCAAGGAGAAAGTGAGGACTGCAGATGCTGGAGATCAGAACTGAAAATGTGTTGCTGGAAAAGCGCAGCAGGTCAGGCATCATCCAAGGAGTAGGAGAATTGAAGTTTCGGGCATGAGCCCTTCTTCAGGAATGAGAAAAGTGTGTCCAGCAGGCTAAGATAAAAGGTAGGGAGGAGGGACTTGGGGGAGGGGCGTTGGAAATGCGATAGGTGGAAGGAGATTAAGGTGAGGGTGATAGGCCGGAGTGGGGTGGGGGCGGAGAGATCAGGAAGAAGATTGCAGGTTAGGAGGGCGGTGCTGAGTTCGAGGGTTGGGACTGAGACAAGGTGGGGGGAGGGGAAATGAGGAAACTGGAGAAATCTGAGTTCATCCCTTGTGGTTGGAGGGTTCCTAGGCGGAAGATGAGACGCTCTTCCTCCAGCCGTCGTGTTGTTATGGTCTGGCGATGGAGGAGTCCAAGGACCTGCATGTCCTTGGTGGAGTGGGAGGGGGAGTTGAAGTGTTGAGCCACGGGGTGGTTGGGTTGGTTGGTCCGGGCGTCCCTGAGGTGTTCTCTGAAACGTTCCGCAAATAGGCGGCCTATCTCACCAATATAGAGGAGGCCACATCGGGTGCAGCGGATGCAATAGATGATGTGTGTGGAGGTGCAGGTGAACTTGTGGCGGATATGGAAGGATCTCTTGGGGCCTTGGAGGGAAGTGAGGGAGGAGGTGTGGGCACAAGTTTTGCATTTCCTGCGGTTGCAGGGGAAGGTGCCGGGAGTGGAGGTTGGGTTGGTGGGGGTTGTGGACCTGACGAGGGAGTCACTGAGGGAGTGATCTTTTCAGAACGCTGATAGGGGAGGGGAGGGAAATATATCCCTGGTGGTGGGGTCCGTTTGGAGGTGGCGGAAATGACGGCGGATGATACGTTGTATATGGAGGTTGGTGGGGTAGTAGGTGAGGACCAATGGGGTTCTGTCCTGGTGGCGATTAGAGGGGCGGGGCTCAAAGAGATGCGGTGAAGAGCATCATCGACCACGTCTGGGGGGAAATTGCGGTCTTTGAAGAAAGAGGCCATCTGGGTTATTCGGTATTGGAACTGATCCCACCCTGCCCCCTGTAAAAACGCCATCCATATTCCCAATTCTTTCATTTCCACCGCATCTGCTCCCAGGAGGACCATTTCCAATACCGTATGGCCCAGATGGCCTCTTTCTTCAAAGACCTCAATTTCCCTCAGACGTGATCGACAATGCTCTCCACCGCATCTCCCCCACTTCCCACTCCTCCGCCCTTGAGCCCCACCCCTCTAATCGCCACCAGGACAGAACCCCACTGGTCCTCACCTACCACCCCACCAACCTCCGTATACAGCATATCATCCGTCGTCATTTCCGCCACCTCCAAACGGACCCCACCACCAAAGGATATATTTCCCTCCCCTCCCCTATCAGTGTTCCAAAAAGACCACTCCCTCAGTAACTCCCTCGTCAGGTCCCCACCCCCCACCAACCCAACCTCCACTCCCGGCACCTTCCCCTGCAACCGCAGGAAATGCAAAACTTGTGCCCACACCTCCCCCCTCACTTCCCTCCAAGGCCCCAAGGGATCCTTCCATATCCGCCACAAATTCACCTGCACCTCCACACACATCATTTACTGCATCCGCTGCACCCAATGTGGCCTCCTCTATTTTGGGGAGACAGGCCGCCTACTTGCGGAACGTTTCAGAGAACACCTCTGGGACACCCGGACCAACCAATCCAACCACCCCGTGGTTCAACACTTCAACTTCCCCTCCCACTCCACCAAGGACATGCAGGTCCTTGGACTCCTCCATCGCCAGACCATAGCAACACGACGGCTGGAGGAAGAGCGTCTCATCTTCCGCCTAGGAACCCTCCAACCACAAGGGATGAACTCAGATTTCTCCAGTTTCCTCATTTCCCCTCCCCCCACCTTGTCTCAGTCCCAACCCTCAAACTCAGCACCACCTTCCTAACCTGCAATCTTCTTCCTGACATCTCCGCCCTCACCCCCACTCTGGCCTATCACCCTCACCTTACCCTCCTTTCACCTATCGCATTTCCAACGCCCCTCCCCCAAGTCCCTCCTCCCTACCTTTTATCATAGCCTGCTTGGCACACTTTCCTCATTCCTGAAGAAGGGCTCATGCCCGAAACGTCGACTCTCCTGCTCCTTTGATGCTGCCTGACCTGTTGCGCTTTTCTAGCAAAACATTTTCAGCTCTGATATGTTTCTCAATCCCATTTTTCTACCTTCTCCCCGTTTCTCCACTGAACCTTTCATCCCCTCACTAGTCGAAAACCCATCAACCTCTGTCTTAAATGCACTCATTGACTTGGTGTCCACAGCCCTCTGCAGCAATGAGTCACCACCCTCTGGCTGGGGAATTTCCTCCTCATCTCAGTTCTAAAGGGTCATTGCTTTACCCTGAGGCTGTGCCCTTGGCTCCTAGTCTCTGCTTCTGGTGGGAATATCATCTTCATATCCGCTCTGTCCAGGACTCTCAGTATTCTGTACGTTTCAATCAGTCCTCCTTATTCTTCTCAACTCCATTGAGTATTGATCCAGAGACCTCAACCTCATATGACAAGCCCTTCATCCCCAGGATCATTATTGTAAACCTTCTCTGGACCCCCTCCAATGCCAGCACATCCTTCTTTCGATACAGGGCCCAAAACTGCTCACAATGCTCCAAATGCTATCTGACCAGAGCCTTTTACAGCCTCAGCAGTACATGTCTGCTCTTGTATTCCAGCCCTCTTGAAATTAATGCTAATTTGCCTCCCTAACTGTCAATTGAACCTGCATTTTAACATTAGGAGAATCCTGAACTATGTCTCCTAATTCCCTTTGTGCCTCAGATTTCCGATGGCTTTCATCATTTAGAAAATATTCTAGACCTCTGTTCTTCCTGACAAAGTGCATAACTTCACACTTTCCCACATTATATTCCATCTGCCACTTCTTTGCCTATTCTCCCAGCCTGTCCAAGATCTTCTGCAGCCTCCCATTATCCTCAACACTACCTTCACCCACCTTCCTTCATCTGCAAATTAAGCAACAATGCACGCAGTTCTTTTGTCCAGACCATTAATGTATAATGTGAATAGTGATGGTCCCAACAGTAACCCTGTGGATCTCCACTAGTCGCTGGCTGCTATCTTGAAAAGGACCCTTTTACCCCACTCTCTGCCCTCAGCCGGTCAGTCAATCCTCTATCCAAGCCAATACCTTGCCTCTAACACTATGGGCTCTTATTCAGCAGCCTCCTGTGCAGCACCTTGTCAAAGGCCTCCTGGAAATCCAAATAGATCATATCCACTGGCTCTCCTTTGTCTAACTGTTTCACTCTCTCATCAAAGAATTCTAAAATGTCAGGCATGTCTTCCCCCTTGATGAAGCTCTATTTCATTGTGCACTTTCACAATCTCATCTCTAATAATGGCCTCTAAAATCTTACTAACAACTGAGGTTAGTCTAACTGGCCTGTAATTGCCTGTCTTCTACTTATCTCCCTTCTTAAAAAGGGACATTGGCCATTTTCCAGTCCTCTGGAATCTTCCCTGACTCCAGTAATTCCTGAAAGTTCACCACCAATGCCTTTACAATCTCCTCAGCTATTTCCTTCAGAATGCTGGGGTGTAGTCCATCTGGTCCGGGTGCTTCATCCACCTTCAGACCTTTCAGCTTCCCCAGCACTTTCTTAGTGATAGCCACTACACTCACCTCTGCCCCTCACTCTCTTTGTAGTTCTAATCTGCTGTTGGTGTCTTCCACTGTGAAAACTGAAGCATAGTACTGATTCAGTTTCTCTGCTATTCTTCTGTTCCCAATTATTCCTTCTCTAGCCTCATTTTCCAGCGATCCAATGTTCATTCTTGCTCTCTCTTAACTTTTATACTTGTTAAAAACTCTTGCAATTTTCTTTTAAATGACTTGCTAGCTTACTCTCATTTCATTTTTGCTTCCCTAATTGTTACTTTCAGTTGTCCTTTGCTGGTTTTTAAAGGTTTCCCAATCCTCTGCTTCCTACCAATCTTCACTACATTGAATGCTTTTTCTTTAATGCTGTCCCTGCCTTCCCTTGTCAGCCGCAGTTGCCTCACCCTCACCTTAGTGTGTTTCTTCTTCCTTGGGTTGAATTTCTGCTGTGCCTTCCAAATGATCCCAGAAACCCCTGCCACTGCTGCTCCACTGTCTTCCCTGCTCGGCTCCCGTTCATTTGTGCTCTCAGGAAAAGAATTCTACTGTTTCTAATGTCTTTGCATGAACTGAGGCTCTCTATCCTTGGGACCATTCCAGAAAATCTCCTCCACATATTCCCTGTTAACAGTAGAGTGTCCTGACTACATTGGCCTCAATGCCTTCCTTTCCCCCTCTCTTTGAATGGGTGTGTAAAACTGGGTTACCAGATGCTGTCCAAATGGCTAAAAACCAACCAATGACCATCGATGGACTATTCATCGGTGGAATGACCTCGAAGCTGAGCAGATGTTGGTGCTGGCCAGCAAAGCTGCTCTTGGGCAGGACACCAAATGGTTAAAGTCATGGCAGTATCACTCTGATGTCATCAGTGTGGCAATAACTTAGCTTTTGGGCAGGGGAGCATTGGGAGCAACGGTGGAGAGATCTTCATTTTTTATCTGAAAGCCCATGCTGACCTACCCTGGGAATGTTTGATGGGACATTGCATGATAAATTGGGATTGGCCAATTGTCCATAACTGGCATTCTTTACTGTAATGAGCACAGAAAAGATTATAGTAATGTTAACCAGCCTGGTGTGTTTGTTATTGACCCCTGCAGACCCTGTACACTGTCCTGCCTGGGATGTTGGACAGCAATCCCTTTGCAACTGAGACAACACAGCTCAGCATCCCCCAAGGAGTTAAGGACGTCTTGGATATCTTCCAGGGAACATTGAGCCTGTTGAAAGAGTATCGAGTTCATCCTGAGCTTGCCTCTCAGCTCTTTGCTTATCTCCTCTTCTTCACCAATGCATCGCTCTTCAATGCTCTCATGGAACGAGGTGAGTGTAGCTTGTGGACCCACTGCCCAAATTTGTATAATTTTTTATGTCAGTCAGTTTGTCTGTCACTCTCGGGTATGTGTTATTCTGTAGCCCACTCCAAGGTATGAATTACTGTATTTATAATCCACTGTGAACCTCTCGATTAAATTCCAGTCTGTAACTCACACCCAGGAAACCACCCTGAGCCCCTCAATTAGATTCCAGACTGAACTAAAGTGTCAGTGTTGTGAAGATCATGCTGTGTTTGGGCTGGACTATTAGAATGGGATTCCTCACTTTCCTGCAAGGACTCCCTCTGGGTGAGCAAGCTCTCTCACTGTGATGGTGGGAGAATGTGTCTCTGTGGCCAGGATCCACACCTTAGTCTGATTGTGGACCCCCATCCCATCCTTCTGCAGCCTGGAGCCTCACTCCTTTCTGCAGGAGTCCTGGCTGGAATCCTCCATTCTCCTGATCATAACCTGCCCTCCTCAAGTGGCTGGGAATCCCCTCACTTTTCCAGTGGTTTCTTCCTCACTGTGCGTCTCTATGCCTTCCAGGATCAGGAGGAGGTTTCTACCAGTGGACGAAGGGAGTGCAGATCCGTGCCAATCTGGACTTGCTGCTTGACTGGATTCAGGGCATTGGGCTTGGAGAGCAGGCTGCTGAACTCTTCCTCAAGTTATCGACAGCTGTCAACTTGCTCGCCACTCCCAAGGAGACTCTCCTCCAGGTATTCTGCTTCCGTTTATCATGAATTAACCCTTTGTTGTACCGGGAATCCCGGATAGCAGCTGAGGCCAATTTTAGACAAAAGAGAATAGACAATAGCTGCAGGAGTAGGCCATTCTGCCCTTCGAGCCTGCACCACCATTCAATATGATCATGGCTGATCATCCTCAATCAGTATCCTGTTCCTGCCTTATCTTCATAACCCTTGATTCCACTGTCCTTGAGAGCTCTATCCAACTCTTTCTTAAACGAATCCAGAGACTGGGTCTCCACTGTCCTCTAGGGCAGAGCATTCCACACAGCCACCACTCTCTGGGTGAAGAAGTTTCTCCTCATCTCTGTCCTAAATGGCCTACCCTTATTGTCCTCTGGTTCAGCACTCACCCATCAGCAGAAACATGTCCACTCCTTTAATAATCTTGATTTGGAGATGCCGGTGTTGGACTGGGGTGTACAAAGTTAAAAATCACTCAACACCATGTTATAGCCCAACAGGTTCAATTGGAAGCACACTAGCTTTCGGAGCGACGCTCCTTCATCAGGTGATAGTGGAGGGCTCGATCGAGCCCTCCATTATCACCTGATGAAGGAGCGTCGCTCCGAAAGCTAGTATGCTTCCAATTAAACCTGTTGGACTATAACCTGGTGTTGTGTGATTTTTAACTTTAATAATCTTATATGTCTCAATCAGATCCCGTCTCAGTCTTCTAAACTCAAGGGTATACAAGCCCAGTCACTCCAGTCTTTCAGTGTAAGGTAATTCCACCATTCCAGGAATTGACCTCGTGAACCTGTGGGCGGCACGGTGGCACAGTGGTTAGCACTGCTGCCTCACAGCGCCTGAGACCCGGGTTCAATTCCCGACTCAGGCGACAGACTGTGTGGAGTTTGCACATTCTCCCCGTGTCTGCGTGGGTTTCCTCCGGGTGCTCCGGTTTCCTCCCACAGTCCAAAGATGTGCGGGTCAGGTGAATTGGCCATGCTAAATTGCCCGTAGTGTTAGGTAAGGGGTAAATGTAGGGGTATGGGTGGGTTGCGCTTCGGCGGGTCGGTGTGGACTTGTTGGGCCGAAGGGCCTGTTTCCACACTGTAAATCTAATCTAATCTTAAAAAAAACCTACGCTGCACTCCCTCAATAGCCAGAATGTCTTTCCTCAAATTTGGAGACCAGAACTGCACACAGTACTCCAGGTGTGGTCTCACCAGGGTCCTGTACAGCTGCAGAAGAACCTCTTTGCTTCTATACTCAATCTCTCTTGTTATGAAGGCCAGCATGCTATTAGCATTCTTCACTACCTGCTGTACCTGCATGCTTACCTTCATTGACTGGTGTACAAGAACACCCAGATCTCTCTGTACTGCCCCTTTACCTAAATTAATTCCATTGAGGTAGTAATCTGCTTTCCTGTTCTTGCCACCAAAGTGGATAAACATACATTTATCCACATTAAACTGCGTCTGCCATGCATCTGCCCACTCACCTAATTTGTCCAGGTCACCCTGTAATCTCCTAACATCCTCATTACATTTCACCCTGCCACCCAGCTTTGTATCATCAGCAAATTTGCTAATGTTATTACTAATACGATCTTCTATATCATTAATATATATTGTAAAAAGCTGCGGTCCCAGTACTGATTCCTGCAGTACCCCACTGGTCACTGCCTGCCATTCCGAAATGGAGCCGCTTATCACTACTCTTGTTAATTCGATTGTCAAAAGCCTGACAATGATATGAGGATTGAGAAAGCTGAAATCCTGCACAGGTGATGTACACGAGGTTTAGACCAATTGTGACTAATTTGGCTTCCTGTTTGTTTTGTGAAGATGGCCATTTTTCACTTACTCTATCAATTTCTTATTTTCTTTCCTGGATTACATTGAATTTTAATAAGAAAACAATGATGTTTTGATTTTGTGGGATGTGGATATTGCTAGCAAGGCCAGTAATTGTTACCTTTCCCTTGCTCAGCCATTTCATGGGATAGGAGTCACATATAGTCCAGACTGGTTAGGGCAACTGATTTCATTCCCAAAGGACATTAGAGATTTGGTAATCACCATGGGTCACCATAAACTAGCTCTTCATTCCAGGTTTCATTGAATTCAGATTTGTCCCAGAACATTAGCCTGGGTCTCTGCTTTACCAAGCCATTTCCACTGTACCACTGCTTTCTCCCACCACTTAATCTTGGGTCTTATTTAGAACATGAGCAGGACTTTAATCCCTTGTAACCTCTGTGTTCCTCTTCCCTTTTATGAATATATAAACCTGTGGATTAGGAGCAGGAGTGGGTCTTTTGGCCCCCTCCAGTTTGCTTCACCATTTAAAAGATGGTGGTTGATCTGATTGCGGCCTCAACTTCACCTTCCTACCTACAGCTGGAACCTTTGTTAGTCAAGACTCTATCAACCTCTGCCTTCAAAAGTTTCAATTACCCAGTATTAACCACTGTCTGGGAAAAACAACTCCAAAGACTTTCACCCAACTGAGGGAAACAACTTCTCTTCATATCTGTCTTAACTAGGAGAGGTTTATTTTTCAACAGCGTCCTCTAATTCTAGTCTCTCCCACAAGGGGAAAGATTCTTTCAGCATCCACCCTGCCCATTTCTCTCAGCATACTGTACAAACAATATATTTCTTAGCTCTTTGACTAAGACTGAAGGTAGTATCTGTTTGGTCTGTTTTATAAGGCTAATCATTCAAAAAACAATTGGGTGTATCTCAATACCAGCTTTTGTTGTTAGCCACCTATCCAACCAGTTTGTGATTGTTGACAAGAGTTCTGCTTCTTTCACTAACTTTGAGACTGAATTTGACAGCCTCACAATACTCTGTCTGAGTGAGTTGCACCTATGCTTTGTATCAAATCTTTCAGATTTATTCTTAGACAAATGTTTCCTTGTTCTAGACTTCTCAGTAACTGGAAGAATTTGTTACTTCTGGCATTATGTTTAGAGATGCCTGTGACAAATTATCATTTAATCTTGTGACGAAAACAGCTTCAGTTTTTCCAAATCTTTCTTTGTATTGCATTTCCTCATACCAGGCAACTTCCTGATGAGTCTGTGCTGTCTCCTAATGATTACTGTCTCAACATCCTTCCTGGAGTGTGGAGCCCAAACCTCCAGCTGTAGTCTTGTGAACGTATTGCATCTTTTACATCCTGAGTATTAATCCTCCAATACTTGCCATAAAATCTGTGAGCATTTTAATCAGTTTATCCAGTTGAAGTTGTGCTTTTTGTGTATTGTAAATGCTTTTTTAAATCTCTTCCACATCACCTTACTGTTCCCTATTCGCAGTATCATTATTATTTTTTGTTTAGTGAGATGTTCTATTGTGTTCATATTTAATTAAATTTAATCTGCCATTGTTTTGCCCATCCACTGTCGTCTTACCATCCTCCTGTGGCTTCTCTAGGTTACCAGATTTGATCTCTGCATTCCCTATTTCCAAATTGGTGGCAAATTAAAGAATACAATCCAGGCTCTGATATTAAACAGACTGGGATTATCTGGGCTCACTCAGTTTCCCTTTTTGAATGGGGGAGGGGCTTTTTCCAACCTCTCTTGACTTCTCCGACATGTTCTCACTCGCTGTGGGAAGGTAGAAGATAGATGTTAGGATCTCGCAAAGTTGCTGCTTGAAGCTAGGGCTAAGAAAAGCCAGGAGAGGGGACATGACAAGTTGTTGGCGGATAGGATGAAGGGAAATCCCAAGGCCTTCTTTAGGTATACCAGGAATAAAAGAATGACTAGACTAAGATTATGGCCAATCAAAGACAGTAGTGGAATCTGAGGACATGGTGAAATGCTGAATGAATACTTTTTGTCATTTCCTATTCACATTGGAAAAGGGTGATGATAGTGAGAATACGGAGATACAGGCTGCAGGATTAGATGGGATTGCGGTTGATAAAGAGGAGGCTTTAGTAATTTTGGAAGATCTGAAAATAGATAAGACCCCTGGGCCAGATGGGATTTATCCTCAGATTCTCTGGGAAGCCAGGGAGGAGATTATAGAGCCTTTGGCTATGATCTTTATGTCAGCATTGTTGACAGGAGTAGTGCCGATGGCTGGACGGTAGCAAATGTTGTTCCCTTCTTTAAGGAGGGAAGTCGGTAATTTTAGGCCAGTGAGCCTTACTTTGGTTGTGGGTAATGTGTTGGAAAAGGTTATAAGAGATAGGATTTATAACAGTCTGGAAAGGAATAATTTGATTAGGAATAGTCAACACGGTTTTGTGAAGGGTAGGTCCTGGCTCACTAACCTTATTGGGTCCTTTGAAAAGGTGACAAAACAGATGGATGAAGGTAAAGTGATTGACGTGGTGTATTTGGATTTCAGTAAGGCATTTGTAAGGTTCCGCCCGGTAGGCTATTGCACAAAATATGGAGTTAGGGATTGAAGGTGATTTAGCAGTTTGGATCAGAGATTGGCTAGCTGAAAGAAGACGGATGTTGGTGGTTGATGGGAAATGTTCATCCTGGAGCTCAGTTACCGGTGATGTGGCGCAAGGAACTGTTTTGGGGCTGCAGTTGTTTGTTATTTTTGTAAATGATCTGGATATGGGTGTAGAAGGATGTGTCAGTAAATTTGCGGATAACACTAAGGTAGGCAGAATCATGGATAATGCCGAAGGATGTTGTGGGTAACAGAGGGACATGGATAAAATGCACAGCTGAGCTAAGAAGTGGCAAATGGAGCTTATGTGGAAAAGTGTGTGGTAGTTCACTTTGGAAGGAATAACAGAAATGCAGAGTACTGGGCTAATAGTAAAATTCTTGGCAGTGTGGATGAACAGAGAGATCTCTGTCGAAGTGCATAAATCCTTGAAAGTTGCTACCCAGGTTGTTAAAAAACATATTGTGGGTGGGTGCTTATTGGTAGCGGGATTGTGTTTTGGAGCCATGAGATCATGCTTCAGTTGTACAAGACACTGGTAAGGCTGCACCTGGAGTATTGCGTTTAGTTCTGGTCACCACATTATAGGAAGGATGCGGAGTTCAGAGGAGATTTACTGGGATGTTGCCTGGTATGGAAGGAAGGTGTTACAAGGAAAGGCTGAGGGAACTGAGGCTGTTTTCCATTGGAGAGAAGAAGGTTGAGAGGTGACTTAATCGAGACGTATAAGATAATCAGAGGGTTAGATAGGGGACAGTGAGAGCCTTTTTCCTCGGATAGTGATGGCTAACACGAGGGGACATAGCTTTAAATTGAGGAGTGATTGATTTAGGACAGATATTATGGGTAGGTTCTTTACTCAGAGTGTTGCCTGTCTGCAACAGTAGTAGACTCACTGATGTTAAGGGCATTTAAATGGGCATTGGACACACATATGGATAATAATGGAACGGTGTAAGTTAGATGGGCATCAGATTAATTTCAGAGCTCAGCACAACATCGCGAGCTGAAGGGCCTGTATTGTGCTGTAATGTTCCATGTCCTGTGCTCTAAGCTAGAGTGAGTCACAACTGGTGGCCCCAGCCTGTACCAGACTTCCTGTTCCAGTCTTGGTAGGGTCCCTGGTCCCCCTGATCTCTGAGGAATGAGCTAAGGTGGGCTGCTGGGAAATTTCTGAGTTAATTAGGAAGGAGTGAAAGCTGCATAATGCTGCAGTGAGTTTACTTTGGCCAGTGAAAACCTTCCACCTTCCACTCTCATCCTCTGCAATGCCCTTTAACAATTTCTGGCTTTATAGAAGACCATAAGACATAGGAGTGGAAGTAAGGCCATTTGGCCCATCGAGTCCACTCCGCCATTCAATCATGGCTGATGGGCATTTCAACTCCACTTACCTGCATTCTCCCGGTAGCCCTTAATTCCTCGTGACATCAAGAATCTCACTTGCTTCTTGCTTTTCACTGAATTTTCATAATTAGCTCTTTCTCTGAGATAATGAGGCCTACTTGGTGACATCTCGGGTCTCAGTATCCCCTCTTCAAATCAGCATCACTGTAATTGCTTCTCTCTGCATCAAAACCTTCAAGGTCTCCAAAGGTCAGGACAGGCTCACTCGGAGTGGGATGGGGCACGGTCTAAATAGTGACATGCTTTTGTGTGAAAAGTTCAAATTTATGTCATTCCAGTGAGTTACAGTGGTAGACATTTTGATAGTGTAACGACATTTGTTGGCATGGAGTCATGGAACCACAAGGCTTCATTCAGGGATGTCTCTGTGTCTCCATTCTTGCAGTACACGGAGAGTGTCCCAGTTAGGCCTGTTTATTTTAAATATCTGAAGATTCTTTATAAGTTTGTTTATTCATTGTGCAGGAGCTTCTGCTCTGCTTCACTGGGGGTCAAAACCTCACTGAGCATTGGGAATGGGTTGGGCTTTGTGAAGGGCCACTTGGAAATCAGGAGCAGCTGTGATCGGAGGAGTGCCATTCCTATTCCTGCTTTATTCTCCATAGCCCCTTGTCTGTTCTTTATTTTTATTCACTCACAGCCCATCCCTAATTGCCTAGGGGGCAGTCAAAAGTCAGCCACATTGCTGTGGTCTGGAGTCATATGTAGGCCAGACCAGATACAGATGGCACTTTCCTTCCCTAAAGGACATTCGTACATCAGCTGGGTTTTTCCAACAATGGATTCATGGTCATCATTAGACTTTTAATCCCAGCTATTTATTGAATTCAAATTCCACCTTCTGCTGTGGTGTGATTTGAACCTGGGTCCCCAGGACATGACCTTGTTCTCTGGGTTAATACCACTAGACTGTCCCTGTGCTGCCTGTGCTCTGGCTGCTCTCAGCTAATCCATCAGCTTTATGACCAAAATAAGGAGCAGATCCCTGTATCCACTCTACTCAAACAGGTTCTTAGAGGCTTGGGCATTGAGGGGGTTTACATAAGAACCCTAAGAGCAGGAAGAAGCCATTCAGCCCATCTAGCCTGTTCCTGGAATGGCGGGACTATCTTATGTTGAAAGATTGGAGCGACTGAGCTTGTATACCCTTGAGTTTAGAAGACTGAGAGGGGATCTGATTGAGACGTATAAGATTATTAAAGGATTGGACACTCTGGAGGCAGGAAACATGTTTCCGTTTATGGGTGAGTCCCGAACCAGAGGACACAGCTTAAAAATACGGGGTAGGCCATTTAGGATAGAGATGAGGAGAAACTTCTTCACCCAGAGAGTGGTGGCTGTGTGGAATGCTCTGCCCCAGAGGGTAGTGGAGGCCCAGTCCCTGGATTCATTTAAGAAAGAGTTGGATAGAGCTCTCAAGGATTGTGGAAATAGGGGTTAAGGCAAGAACAGGATCATGATTAGCCATGATCATAATGAATGGTGGAGCAGCTCAGAGGGCAGAATGGCGTATTCCTGCACCTATTGTCTATTGTTCCATCATTTAATACAATCATGGCCGATCTCACCTCAGCCTCCATTCCTATTAACAGTTCCATTCAGGGAACTCATACTCTGAGATCCATCTGGCTGGCCTTGTTACAATCACTACAGATTGCAAATTTATCTTTCCAAATGTCCCTTTCCTACTTCCTTAATGATTTCTCAATAATTTCCCAACAACAGATGTTTATCCAAGCGGTCTACAGTTTCCTAACAATCCAAGGTCTAAACATACCTTCTAGGTGAAGCAGCGATTTACCTGCACTTCACTGTATTGACTGCTCACAATGTGGTCTCCTTAACACTGGGGGAGATGAAACACAGACTGAGCAACTACTTTGCAGAACCCCAACATTCTGTCTGCAAACATTACTGTGAGCTGCCAGTTGCCTGCCATTTGAACACACCAGTGTAGCCAATGTTTCTGTCTTGGCTCAGCTGTATTGCTTAGCACATGTTGAAGGAACAGCATCATTTTCTGCTTGAGATCTTGCAGCCTTCAAGACTCTTAAAACCTGAGCCACCACCTTCCATGTCTTTGAACCCACCCCCACAGCCCTTGGCCTGGCATGACATGGGCTGTTTTCAGCACAGCCAACCCAATTTTACCCATTTACACATTATCACTGATCTAGCTTCCCTGGCTTACAATCAACAATCCCTTTATAAGGCTGACTTCTTTCTCGAGCTAACGTTAGTTCTGAAGAAGGGTCTCTGGACTCAAAACGTCAACTCTGCTTTCTCTCTCCAGAGGGGTGGCACGGTGGCACAGTGGTTAGCACTGCTGCCTCACAGCGCCAGAGACCCAGGTTCAATTCCCGACTCAGGCGACTGACTGTGTGGAGTTTGCACATTCTCCCCGTGTCTGCGTGGGTTTCCTCCGGGTGCTCCGGTTTCCTCCCACAGTCCAAAGATGTGCGGGTCAGGTGAATTGGCCATGCTAAATTGCCCGTAGTGTTAGGTGAAGGGGTAAATGTAGGGGAATGGGTGGGTTTTGCTTCGGCGGGTCGGTGTGGACTTGTTGGGCCGAAGGGCCTGTTTCCATACTGTAAGTAATCTAATCTAATCTAAGATATTGCCGACCTGCTGAGTTTCTCTAGCAGTTGCTGTTTTTCTGAATTTCTTCAGATTTCCAGCAACTGCAGTTCTTTGTTTTATTTTACTATAATTTCCGATTTGCTGCCCCCCTTTTTGAGTAAGAATTTACATTAGCATTTCCACTTCACTGGAAACTTTCCAGAATGCAGGGAATTTTGGAATATTATGACCAAAGGGTACAGTAACTCTGCTGTCACTTCCTTTAAGAAGCTAGGATATATGTGATCAGGCCCTGGGGACTTGGCTACCTTTGACCCTAATAGTTTGCTCCGTACTATTTCATTAGCAAAAGTGATTGTCTTAAGTTCCTTTTTTTAGAGTCATAGTCATACAGCACGGAAACAGACTCTTCAGTCCAACCAGTCCACGCCAACCATGTTCCCAACCTAAACTAAACCCACTTGCTTGTGCTTGGCCCATATTCCTCCAAACTCCTCCTATTCAGGTACTTATCCTAATGTCTTTTAAACATTATAATTGTATCCGCATTCTCTACTTCTGGCAGTTCATACTATACATGAACCACTCTCTGTTTTAAAAACATTGCCCCTTCATGTCCTGTTTTAAATCTTTCTCCTCTCATCTTAAAAATATGCCCCTAGTTTTGAATTCTCCCATCCTGGGGAAAAGACCCTTATCATTCACCTCACCTATATCCCTCATGATTTTATAAACCTCGATACAGTCACCCCTCATGCTCCTATGCTCCAGTGGAAAACGTCTCAGCTGCTGCAGTCTGTTTTATAACTCAATCCTTTAATTCCTGGCGACATCCTGAAAAATCTCTTCCGAACCGTCTCTCATTTAATAATATCCTTCCTATAACAGCAATTTCTGTTTTGTTTCTCATTTCCAGCATCTGCAATTCTTTTCATTCCTATACACAAAGGCCTGAGCAATGAAGACAAACGTGCTAAATGTCTTCTTCACCACACTATCTACCATTGATGCAAATTTCAAAGAATTATGATTCTGAACCCCTAGGTAACCCTGTTTGTTTTACCAAACTGCAATACCTCACATTTATCCAAATTAAACTCCATTTGCCACTCTTTAACTCATTGGCCTAATTAATCAAGATGACTTTATAATCTTAGATAACCCCCCTCACTCTCCACTGCATCACCAACTTTGGTGTCATCTACAACTTACTAACCATGCCTCCTATATTTTCATCCAAATCATTTACATTAATGACAAACAAAAGTGGATCCAGTACTGATCCCTGTGGCACACCGCTGGTCAGGGGCCTCTAGTCTGAAAAGCAAGCCTCCACCTCCATCCTCTGTTTGTTACCTCCAAGGCAGTTTTCTATAGTCTCGGTATTACCAGTCACTGTCAGAATAGTTGCACTGTCCTTCACTGTGAAAACTGAGACAAACTATTGATTCAGAACACAATTCTGTGTTCCCCGTTATTAACCCCCCAATCTCATCTTCTAGGGCAGCAACATTCACTTTAGCTCCTCTTTTCTTTTTTATACGCTTAGAGAAGCCATTGCTATCTATTGCTATTTTGTGTTTTCCATTAGTTTGACCATTGCTCTTTTTTTTATTACTGTTTCTAGTAACCTCTTATTGACCTTTTGAATGTTCCCCAATCTTTTAACCTCCAGCTGATCTTTGCAATATGGTATATAGTTTTGGTCTTTATGATATCTTTAATCCCCTTGCTTAGCCATGAATTTTTTTTTTAACCTCTATCTGCAACCTTTCTTTCTCTTTGGAATATATTTTAGTTGGGAAGAATTGAATACCTCCTTAAATGTCTGCCACAGTTCATTAGTTGTTGTGTCTTTCTGCCTTTCATCCACTCCTACTCATACAGCATGGAAACAGGCCCTTTGGTCAAACCAGTCCATGCCGACCAGATTCCCAAACTAAACTGCTCCCCCGCCACCTGACTACGTTTGGCCCATATCCCTCATAATCTTTCCAATTCATGCACCTGTCCAAATATCTTTGAAATGTTGTAACTGTACATGCAGCCAAGTCCAGCAGGGCTCAATCCGTGCTCCTACCCACCCAGTTACCTCTGCTTAACTCCAGGACCTTAGTGTGGGACTCCAGTGTGTTGTCCTCAAGCTGAAATTCCAGCATGCCGTGACCACTTTTCCCCAGAGAATCCTTTACTATGTGATGATTAATTAATCCCACATTACTGCACAATACCAAATCCAGAATAGTCTGCTCCCTGGTAGGTTCTCCAAGCAATAATCTCTAATGTTCCCTTGTCAACTAGATTAATCCAGCCTATATACATGTTAAACTCACCCATGATTGATATTATACCTTTCTCACAAGGCCCCTGTATGTTCTGCTTCACACTGTACCTTATTGTGGGAGCTGCTGCTGGGGCGGGGGGGGGGGGGGGGGGGCGGATGTTCTCCATACAGTGATCAGCGCCAGCATGCTGATCGCAACAATGACTTTCTGTTTCAGAAGCTGATCCTCAGAGGCTCACGCCGCCACTGGGGAAATTAGATGGAATGCTGGCAAGGGGATCTATAGATTACTCCCACAGGAGGCTTCTAAACTTTGTAATTTCTTATCTCGATCTGACAGATTATATGTCTCGATCTGCAGTGCTTCTCATTAGAACACTGATCTATCGTTTACTAACACAGCTCCAGATCTCCTTTTCCCTCCTACACTAACCTTCTGAAACTCTCTGTACCTTTGGATATTCAACTCCCAAGCCTGCTGTCCCTGCAACCACATCTTATTAATTGCCACCAATCATACTTATTTGTCGCTACTTGCACTGTTAACTGATTAATTTTATTCCAACTGATTTCTGCATTGAGATATGAAACATTTAAGTCTGTCCTATTATCAAACTTCCCTGGGGTCTTGTCCAATTCCTTGGTGCAATATAATATTCACACGCTCTGTACCTTCCTTTTTTCTGGTAACAATCAATTTCATCACGAACGTGCACTCTGACTTCGGCGTACACTTTGAATTTTTTAATTTTCCATGCAACTGAACCCCACCCCCTGCTATTTGAAGCCCGTTGCACAGCCCTAGTTATGTGAGTCACCAGGACTCTAATCCCAGCATGACTCAAGTGGAGCCTGTCCCATCGGAACAGCTCCCTCCTTCTCCAGTACTGGTGCCAATATCCCATGAATTATAACCTGTTTCTCCTACACTAATCTATGAGCTACATGTTTACCTCGTTAATCTTATTGACCCTGTGGCAATTAACTCATGGTTTAGGTAGTGATCTGGAGATTATGACCTTTGTGGTTCTGTTTTTAAATTGAGCTGTGAAATGCTCATCACCCTTCAGCAAAGCCTCTTTCCTCTTTCTGCAGATATCTTTGGTATATTACTTTGACTGTGACAATTGGGTCTTTTCTCTCTCATTCCAAGTTCCTCTGCAGCCCAGATGAGAGATCCTGTACCTGAGAACCAAGCAGGCAACACAGCATTCCGGGCTGTTGATCCTGGTTACAGAGAACAGTGTCCATTCCTCTGACTATACTATCCCCAATTACAACTACATTTCTCCTTTCCTTCACGCTGTGAACGGTTCCCAGAACCACAGTGTTAGGGTCAGTTGCCTATCCTCCTTCCAGCCCTTGCCCCCATCCACACAGAGAGCCAGAGTCTCGAGTGTATTGGATTCTGGTGAGTTTGACTCGGAAGGGGAGTGAGAGGCCAGTGAGCAGGAATATGTTGACAATGGAACAACAGATTGAGCAGGAAGCCAGAGAGGCTCTCTGGAAGTGTGAGGCTGTTTGGGGGGATTTGAACGTGTTGAGAACAGAAATGGGATTTGGAGAGGAAAGCTTGTCCCATTGTTTTTGAAAGGAAGGAGAGTGCCACAGTCAGCAGGAAGCTGTCACACTGACCTCAGCACAGAACTATTCTCCCAGGGACAACCCAATCTCTCAATCCAATCAACACTGACCTTTCATCTCATTGCACACAGTGGCGGAAGCATGTTGATGCACTATTACTGAGAGAGACTGAGGCCACACGAATTGCAAACTGCTCTGAACGCACAACATGATGAGCCTGTTATATCTCAGGAAAAATCTCTGCCACTTATTGTGGCATGCCAGCAGCACCCTCCTGTGCCAACCTTACTCCTCATGCCCTCTGCCCACCCACTGCCCCAGCTTTCCCTGACCCCAAATGCCAGCCCTTCATCCACTGCCAGCTTCTCAACAGCATTTACAAAAAGACCCTAATCCCACACCTTCACCTCAGTCCTTTCTTTCCCAAATCCCCGAACTGCCCTCATTGTTCACATGCACTCACACAATTCATCCCCCCTACACTCTCTCTCTCCCTCTTTCTCTCTCTCACACACACACACACACACACACACACACTCTCTCACGCACCACACACACACACACACCCTCACTCACACACACACACGTGCGCACTGTCTCTCTCTCTCCAACACGTGACTGCTCTCGTGCTCTCTCTCTCTCTCTCCCATGCGTGCGCGCATACACACACACACACACACTCACACTCACACACACACTCACACTCAGGTCTGTAACTCTGATAAATGTTTACTTTTCTTTGCAGGCTAACTGGAGGTCTCTGCGAAGCGATTTTTTTAGTTTGAACCCATCGCAGCTCCATCACATGCTGAGGGAATATAACCCAGGCCGGCCGTGCCCGCCGGTGTGGAATCCCCTTCCAGAGGACCAACACATGGCGCTGAGAACAGGTGAGCACCTCATTGAAGGGGATCGCAACCATCAGCGAAACCCCATGCTTCAGCGTTTCCAGTTCAGGCACTTAGTGCCACATCAAACACTCCCAGGGACTGGGACAGCACAGGGTTAGATACAGAGTAAAGCTCCCTCTACACTGTCACCCCATCAAACACTCCCAGGACTGGGACAGCATTGCGTTAGATACAGAGTAAAGCTCCCTCTACACTGTTACCCCATCAAACACTCCCAAGACAGGGACACCATGGGAGGGGGTTATTGAGAGGAGTTACAGGGAGGTAGTTACATCTTGGGTACAAGAAAAATGCAGATAGGTTACTGCCGGGGGCGGAATGGGAACTGGCAGGCAGTGCAGTGTTTTCAGGATCTTTAAGTGGGAAGGGCCGCAGTCCCAAGTCGTCGTCCACATAGTCACCAATGACATAGGTTTGAAAAGGAATAGGGATTTAAGGTAGACATTCAAAGAGCTAAAATGGAAGATTAGAGCTCGAACAGAGAGTTGTTATCTCATTTGTTACCTGTGCCACTTGCTAGCAAGGCGAGGAATAGGGACAGAGAGGAGTTGAACATGTGGCTACAGGGATGGTGCAGGAGGGAGGGAATCAGATACCTGGATAATTGGGGCTTGTTCTGGGGTGTGTGGGACCTGTACAAACAGGATGGGCTTCATCTGAACCAGAGGGGTACCAATATCCTGGGGGACGGGGTAGTGGGGAATTTGCTAATGCTCTTCAGGAGGGTTTAAACTAATTCAGCAAGGGGATGGGAACCTGAATTGTAGCTCCAGTGTCCAGGAGGTTGAGAATATTGAGGTCCTAAATAAGGTTTCAAGGTCACAAGAGTGTTATGGCTGGCAGGAAGGTGGATTGAAGTGTGTGTACTTCAACACCAGGAGCATCCGGAATAAGGGCGGCACGGTGGCACAGTGGTTAGCACTGCTGCCTCACAGCGCCTGAGACCCGGGTTCAATTCCCGACTCAGGCGACTGACTGTGTGGAGTTTGCACGTTCTCCCCGTGTCTGCGTGGGTTTCCTCCGGGTGCTCCGGTTTCCTCCCACAGTCCAAAAGATGTGCGGGTCAGGTGAATTGGCCATGCTAAATTGCCCGTAGTGTTAGGTCAGGGGTAAATGTAGGGGTATGAGTGGGTTGCGCTTCGGCGGGTCGGTGTGGACTTGTTGGGCCGAAGGGTCTGTTTCCACACTGTAAGTCATCTAATCTAAGGTGGGTAAACTGGCAGTATGGTCATTTCAGAGACATGGGTAGAGCAGGGACAGGAATGGTTGTTGCAGGTTCTGGGGTTTAGATGTTTTAGTCACTGTTAGTCAAAGACAGTATTACAGTGGTATTAAGGATGCCACTTAATACCACTGTAATCTACATCCCTAGTTCCAGGGATATAGAGGAAAGGATAGCAAAGATGATTCTGGAGAGGAGCAATAGTAACAGGCTGGTTGTCATGGGAGAGTTTAATATTACAAATGTTGACTGGAAATACTTTAGAGTACTTTAGATGGGTCAGGTTTTGTCCAATGTGTGCAGGAGGGCATCCTGACACAGTATGTAGACAGGTCAACAAGGGGCGATGCCATATTGGATTTGGCACTGGGTAATGAACCCGGCCACGTGTTAAGATTTGGAGGTAGGTGGATAGGTATGTACCGCAGGTCAAGAGCTTTGGTTGGGGGAAAGGCAATTATGATGCCATTAGGAAGGATTTAAGATGCATAGGATGGGGAAGGAAACTTCAGGGGATGGGCACAATTGAAATGTGGAGTTTATTCGAGGAACTGCTACTGTGGGTCCTTGATAAATATGTACCTGTCAGGCAGGGAGTTAGTGGTCGAGCGAGGGAACTGTGATTTACTAAAGAAGTTGAATCTCTTGTCAAGAGGAAGAAGGAGGCTTCTGTAAGGATCAGACGTGAAGGCTCTGTTAGGGTGCTTGAGAGTTACAAGTTAGCCAGGAAGGACCTAACTGGAGAGCTAAGAGGAGCCAGGACATGAGAAGTCGCTGGCAGAAAGGATCAAGGAAAACCCTAAAGCTTTTGATAGGTGTATTAGGAATAAAAGAGTGACTAGAGAAAGATTAGGACCAATCAACGACAGTAGTGGGAAGTTGTGTCTAGCAAGATAAAAGAAGCACTAAATGAATATTTTTCGTCAGTATTCACGCTGGAAAAAGACATTTTTGTTGAGGAGAATACTGCGATACAGGCTACTCGATGGGATTGAGGTTCACAAGGAGGAGGTGTTAGCAATTCTGGAAAGCATGAAAATAGATAAGGCCCCGGGACTAGATGGCATTTATCCTAGGATTCTCTGGGAAGCCAGAGAAAGATTGCAGAGCCTTTGTCTTTATGTCGCTATTGTCTACAGGAAGAGTGCCAGAGACCGGAGGATAGCAAATGTTGACCCCTTGTTCAAGAAGGGGAGTAGGGACAATCCTAGTAATTATAGACCAGTGAGCCTTACTTTAGTCATGAGTAAAGTGTTGGAAAAGATTATATGAGTTAGGATTTATAATCATCTGGAGAGGAATAAGTTGATTAGGGATAGTTAACATGGTTTTATGAAGGGTAGGTCCTGCCTCACCAACCTTATTGAGTTCTTTGAGAAGGTAACCAAACAGGTGGGTGAGGGTAGAGCAGTTGATGTAGTGTATATGGATTTCAGTAAGGCATTTGATAAGGTTCCCCACGGTAGGCTATTGCAGAAAATATGAAAGCATGGGATTGAGGGGGATTTAGTGGATTGGATCAGAAATTGGCTAGCTTAAAGAAGACAGAGGGTGGTGGTTGATGGGAAATGTTCATTCTGGAGTTCAGTTGCTAGTGATGTACAGCAAGGATCTGTTTCGGGCCACTGCTGTTTGACATTTTTATAAATGCCCTGGATGAGGGAATAGAAGGATGGGTTAGTAAATTTGCGGATGATACTAAGGTCAGTGGAGTTGTGGATCGTGCGGAAGGATGTTGCATGTTGCAGAGAGACGTAGATAAGCTGCAGAGCTGCCCTGAGAAGTGGCAAATGGAGGTTAATGTGGGAAAGTGTGAGGTGATTCACTTTAGAAAGAGTAACAGAAAGTCGCCACCCAGGTTGATAGGGCTGTTATGAAGGCATACAGTATATTGTTTTTATTGATTGAGGGATTGGAACCACAAGATCATGTTACAGCTGTACAAAACTCTGGTGCGGCCGTACTTGGGAATATTGTGCGCAGTTCTAGTCACCGCATTATAGGAAGGATGTGGAAGCTTTAATAAGAGTTCAAAGGAGATTTACTATGATGTTGCCTGGTATGGAGGTAAAATCTTATGAGGAAAGATTGAGGGACTTGAGGCTGTTTTTGTTAGAGAGAAGAAGGTTGAAAGGTGACTTAATTGAGACATATAAGATAATCAGATGGTTAGATAGGGTGGACAGGGAGAGCCTTTTTCCTTGGATAGTGATGGCTAGCACGAGGGGACATAGCATTAAATTGAGGGGTGAAAGATAAGGACGGATGTCAAAGGTAGTTTCTTTACTCACAGAGTAGCAGGTGTGTGGAATGCCCTGTCTGCAACAGTAGTTTAAAATCTGATTGATTTGAACTTCCAGCTCGGCGAGCAGAACCACAACAACAGTAGTTTACTCGCCAACTTTTAAGGCATTTAAATGTTCATTGGATAAACATATGGATAAAAATGGAATAGTGTAGCTTAGATAGGCTTCAGATTGGTTCACAAGTCAGTGTAATATTGAGGGCTGAAGGGCCTGTAATGTGCTGTAATGTTCCATGTCTCCCAGTTATTCTGTACTATTAGCTCAGAAGCACCCTTTGTGTTCCCCGTTGTTATAATTTCCGATCCCCGCGCTAGTGCACTGTCTCTGCCTTGAGATTCTCATCTTCCGACTGGATTCGGGAACCACGAGTTTGGCTTCATGGAGAAACTGTATTATGTTTCTCTCCACGCTGCTTACACGTAGTGTTCAGAGACACGAACGTCTAGGCTTTCACCCCATCGAGCTGGACACTGCATTCTGCGCTTGCATCACTTCACAACCAACTTAATTCTTACTCAGTGCTCGACAATCCAGTTGGCTGAACTCTTTGACTGTTCTTCCATGGTCAGAGCAAGTGAGTGGCCATTCACGGAATGTTCTTGAATGCTATCATCCATGTTCCTCTAATGTCACCAACAGAGTACTGTATTGATGTACATCACAAGGCTCACTAATTTACAGCTCCTAAAACTCACTTCAGGTGCTCTGACAAAGGAAGCAGCTTGACGGATGGGAAGGGGCTCATCCTTCATGTCCTCCTGATATTACGCAGCCCACTTCCCCCTGATGGATTTAGTACAGGGTTCATAGAGTAATGACATCCCTACAGTACAGCTAGCGGCTATTCAGCTCATCGAGTCTGCACCAACCCTCGGAAGGGCATCTCACCCAGACACCCTCTCCTCGTAACACTACACTTCCCATGGATAACCCACCTAACCTGCACATCTTTGATTTTTCAGAAACATTTCCCATCAGGCTGAAACATTCCTCTTTGGAAAATGTCCTTTCAACAAAGTTATCAGATTTATCAAAGGCAACTCTTTTACCATGAAACTATACACTGATACTCACAACCAGTGTCAAAGCCCATACACTCCCAGGACAGGGATAGCACGGGGTTAGATACAGAGTAAAGCTGCCTCTACACTGTCCCCCATCAAACACTCTCAGGACAGGGACAGCACGGGGTTAGATACAGAGTAAAGCTCCTATATCTAATGTAGCAGGAAAATAAAATCATGATCTTTAATTGGTTTAGAACTTGGGCATTGTTGAGATTGAAAACTGTCTAATTACTTCCAGTCTCATGTTTCAGTCCTGGCCACTGTTAGAATCCCAAAGAATCCTTTGCATGATGTGCGAGCGAGGTTTACATCATGACCCACAATTGCACCAAGTGGATTATGGAGGGGAATGTGAAAGTGAGTGACTGCTTTTTACATGGAGGAAAGGATCATGCAGTTCCTGCACTGGCTCAGCTGTTATGATCCAGTCAGGAGCAGTTCAGCACACTGCACCCACTGACTGCTCTGTCTCCTTGGTTACAGCTGACATCCTGGAAAGCTTTGACAATCACCCACCCCTGATCCTGCCTTCTAGCACTTTCCACCTCGAACTTGGAAAGCCCATTGCTGAATCCCTGGGCCTCACCTCCGAGCTGGAGCATGTCAAAGAGTTTCTGCAGAGCCTGGAGGAACCAGAGTCACTGGCAACGCCTAAACCAAGCAGTGTTGACCAATCCCCACAGGTAAAAAATCACGGGCGTTCGGAGGATGCAAGCAAGCAAGGACAGTGACTTTGTGTGGAGAGAATCTTACACAGAAATTGGAGGTTCTTCATGAACAACTTATTTTGAATATTATTAAGAAGTCACAATGGGCCAAATGGCCTCACGTACTGTGTATCAGTCTGTGATGGTATCTCCCTGCTGATGATTTTCTAGCCAGAGGAAATAATCTGCCCAATGCACTCTTATCAATGTACCTTATAAAAGCCTCCCCCCACCTAGCATTCTGGCATCCAACGGAAAGTTGCATTGTTTCATGTTTCCCATTACAGGCTTACCCCATCTTGTGGATGATCGAACACTCTGATCAATACAATATCATGTGCCCCTGGCACCACTGATACTGAAGTGAATGCCCTTTCAGAAATGCTCATGGAGATTGGGAATGGGATGGTGGCACATGAGCGGCTCTTGAATTTGAGCACTTGCTGTGCAGCAAAGTGTTAGCCTGGCAAGTGCACAGTGTGTGTAGAGGTGAACAGCACTTGCTGAATTTACATCCTTAATCACAGTCACATCATTGACCCGTGAATCACTGTAGGAGCAGACAGGTTCTGTGCTGTTACAAAGAAGGCTAAAACTCAGAAACATTTGGTATCTGTGTTGATGTCATGATAATTTATATTGGCAAGACAGCAGATATAAAGGAGAACTTAACAGAGGTCATGAATTCATTGTGCAGTGTTACTACACATATGTACATTAAACTCTGCTGGGTTCTGTCACGCTGTGTATAAAGCATTCCGTATTCTTGTTACTCTGTGTATGTCCACCAATATTAAACACAGGGTATTCCTGACATTTATCAATCTTGTACTTCCTGTCTTCAAAATTGTTCAGTGTTTGATTTTCCTCGAGATCAATTTTCCAACCACTGGTGATCACTGTATGACAAATCCAAGCCAATTATCACCATACACACTGGATTTAATAAACATCAGGGAATCTAGGAAATAAGATCAAGAGCAGGCTCACAGATTCAAACAGATAATGACTAGTCATCTGTCTCAATGCCATCTTTCCCATCACCCCCATCTCCCTTCATGTCATTCATTAATCTCTGGAATCCTATTAATTTCTGCTTTGAACATGCTCAGTAATCGAGCAATCCTCTGACTAGAGAATTCCAAAGTGAAGAAATTCCTCCTCACCCCCTGGCTTGTACCTTAGTCTGAGACTGTGCCTGAAAGAATTTTGTGAGTTACAGTGAGATCATCACTTACTCTGTGAAAGACGAAGGAATGCAGATGTAGTTTCCTCTGTCTCCTCACAGGACAATCTCACCATCACAGGGAGTAGTCTGGTGAAACTCCAATGCATTCTCTTAATGGCAGGTATGTCCTTCCTTAGACAGGGGAACCAAAACTGTGCACAGCACTTATGTATGATTGTAAAAAGGTTCTGTACAACTACGCCAGAAATGTGATGAAGGCCACCATACAATTTACCTTCCTATCGCTTGATGCTTCTATATACAAAGCCTTCTTGCATCCTTCTCACAACTTACACCCTCACCTAGTTTTGTGTCAGCATTCGACGTTTCGAGCATAAGCCCTTCAGCAGGAATGAGAGAGAGTAGCCAAGCAGGCTAAGATAAAAGGTAGGGAGGAGGGACTTGGGGGAGGGGCAATGGAGGTGGGATAGGTGGAAGGAGGTCAAGGTGAGGGTGATAGGCCGGAGTGGGGTGGGGGCGGAGAGGTCAGGAAGGAGATTGCAGGTTAGGAGGGCGGTGCTGAGTTGAGGGAACCGACTGAGACAAGGCGGGGGGAGGGGAAATGAGGAAACTGGAGAAATCTGAATTCATTCCTTGTGGTTGGAGGGTTCCCAGGCGGAAGATGAGGCGCTCCTCCTCCAGCCGTCGTGTTGTTATGTTCTGCCGGTGGAGGAGTCCAAGGACCTGCATGTCCTCGGTGGAGTGGGAGGGAGAGTTAAAGTGTTGAGCCACGGGGTGGTTGGGTTGGTTGGTCCGGGCGGCCCGGAGGTGTTCTCTGAAGCGTTCCGCAAGTAAGCGGCCTGTCTCCCCAATATAGAGGAGGCCACATCGGGTTCAGCGGATGCAATAGATGATGTGTGTGGAGGTACAGGTGAACTTGTGGCGGATATGGAAGGATCCCTTGGGGCCTTGGAGGGAAGTGAGTGTGGAGGTGTGGGCGTGGCCTTGGAGTTACTGTCTGCTTTCTATCTATTAACCAATTAGTCACAGCTCAAAAACAGACTCTTCGGTTCAACTCATCTGTGCCAACCAAACATCCCAATCTGACCTAGTTCCATTTATCAGCATTTGCTTCATAATCCTCTGAACCCTTCCTATTCATATATCCATCTGAATACCTTTTAAAAGCTGGACTTATACCCACCTCTATCACTTCCTCTGGTAGCTCATTCCATGCATGTGCCACCCTTTGCATGAAATAGTTGCCCCTTGGGTCCTTTTTAAATCTTTCCCCTCTTCACCTTAAACCTGATTTTGGACTCCCCCCACCTTAGGAAAAAGATCTTGGCCATTTACTCTATTCATGTCCCTCATGATTTTATAAACTGCTATGAGGTCATCCTTCAGTCTGACTCTGTAGGGAAAACAGCCTATTCAGCCTCTTCCTTTAGCTCAAACTCTCCAATCCTGGCAGCGTCCTTGTAAATCCTTTCTGGACCTTCACAAGTTTAACGACATCTTTCTTATAGCAGGGAGACCAGAATTGTGCTCAGTATTCTAAAAGTGGCCTCACCAATATCCTGTACAGCCACAACATGACCTCTCAACCCTATACTCAATGTTATGACCAATAAAGGCAAGCTTACCAAATGCCTTCTTCACTATCCTATCTACCTGCGACTCCACTTTCAAAGAGCTATGAACCTGCACTCCAAGGTCTCTTTGTTCAGCAACACTCCCCAGGATCTTACCATCAAGCGTATAAACCCTGCCCTGGTTTGCCTGACCAAAGTGCACCACCACACATTTATTTGGCTTAAACTCCATCTGATCAAGGTCCCATTGTTGTCTGAAATAATCTTCACACCTCCTATTTTGGTGTCATCTGCAAACTTACCGACTTTACTTCCTATATTCACATCCAAATCATTTATATAAATGACAAAAAAAACAGTGGACCCAGCCCTGATCCTTGCAGCACACTGTTGGTTACAGGCCTCCAGTCCAAAAAGCAATCCTCCACTGCCACCCTCTCCTATATTGAAGCCAATTTTGCATTCACATGGCTAGCTCCCATGTGATCTAACCTTGCTAACCATTCTACCTTGTGGAACTTTGTTGAACACTTTGTTAAAGTCCTTATAGGCAACATCTACTGTTCCGCCTTCATCAATCTTCTTTGTCCATACTTCAAAAAGTTCAATCAGAGTCAGAGGTCACACAACACCGGGTTATAGTGCGACAGCCTTATTTGAAATCACAAGCTTTCAGAGTGCTGCTCCTTTATCAGGTGAAGTGACTTCATCTGACAAAGAAGAATTGTTCTGAAAGCTTGTGATTTCAAATAAACCTGTTGGACTATAACCCGGTGTTGTGTGACTTCTGACATTGTTCACCAACAGCAGCATCTCTAGGTCAAAATTCAATCAGGTTACTGAAATTTCCCCTGCACAAAGACTTATTGATGTCAGATCTAGGAGCAGGGGTAGGCCGTCTAGCCCCCCGAGACTGCTCTGCCATTCTATAAGATCATGGCTGATCGTTTCGGGGCCTTAGCTCCACTTACCTGCCCACTCAGTTTTCCCCTTAATTCCTTTACTGTTCAAACAATTATCTATCTTAACGTTGAATGCATTTACTGAGGAAGCATCAACTACTTCACTGGGCAGGGAATTCCATAGATTCCCAACCCTCTGGGTGAAGAAGTTCCTTCACAATTTAGTCCGAAATCTCCTCCCCCTAATCTTGAAGCTATACCTTCTTGTCCTAGTTTCACCTGCCAGTGGAAACATCCTCTTATTTCTATCTTATCTATTCCCTTCATGATTTTATATATTTCTATAAATTCCCCCTCGTTCTTCTAAATTCCAATGAATATAATGCCAGGCTTTCCTCATAAGCCAACCCCCTCAGCTCTGGAATTAACATAGTGAACCTCCTCTGCACCCCCTCCAGTGCTAGTACATCCCTTCTCAAGTAAGGAGACCCAAAACTGCACACAGTACTCCAGGTGTGGCCTCACCAGCACCCTGTACAGCTGCAACATAACCTCCCTGCTTTTCATCTCAATCCCTTTAGCAATGAAGGACAAAATTCCACTTGCCGCCTTGTAAAGGGATTAAGGGTTATAGTGAGATGGCGGGCAAGTGGAGTAATTACCTGTTGCACCTGCAGACCAACCTTCTGTGATTCATGCACAAGGACACCCAGGTCCCTCTGCACAGCAGCATGCTGTGATTGTTTACCATTCACATTGTAGTCCTTTTTACTGTTATTCCAGCCAAAATGGACAACGTTACAATTACTAACGTTGTACTCCATCTGGCAGACCTTTGCCCACTCACTTAAACTATCTGTGTCCCTTTGCAAAGTTTCATAGTCATCTGCACGCTTTGCTCTACCACTCATCTTAGTGTCATCTGTAAACCTTGACACACCACACATGGTCCCAACTCCAAATCATCAACATGAATTGTGAATAATTGTGGTCCCAGCACTGATCCCTGAGGTAGACGACTGGTCACTGATTGCCAACCAGAAAAGCACTCATTTATCTCCACTCTTTGCTTCCTGTTAGTCAACCAATCTCTATCCATGCTAATACTTTACTAATAACGCCTTGCATCTTTATCTTATGCAGCAGCCTTTTGTGCGGAACCTTGTCGAATGCCTTTTGGAAAACGAGGTACACCACATCTCCTGGTTCCCTGTTGTCCACTGTGTTTGTATTGTCTTCATAGAATTCTGAAAGATTTGTTAAGCGTGACCTACCCTTCATGAGCCCATGCTGCGTCTACCCAACGGGACAATGTCTATCGAGATGCCTTGCTATTTCTTCCTTGATAATTGACTCAAGCATTTTCCCCACTACAGAATTTAAGCTAACTGGTCTATAATTCCCCATCTTTTGTTTACCGCCCTTTTTAAACAGTGCCACCACATTTGCTGTTTCCCAATCAGCCGGAACTGCCCCAGAATTCAATGAATTTTGGAAAATTACCACAAGTGTATTTGCTTTTTCTCCCACCATCTTGTTTAGCATCCTGGGATGCATTCCATCAGGGCCAGGAGACTTGTCAATCCTTAGCTCCATTAGCTTGCCCAACGTTACCTTTTTTGTGATAATGACTATCCTTAATCAGTCCTTGCCTTTCCAAATGCACGTAAATCATGTCACTCAGAATCCCCTCCAACAACTTACCCGTCACTGACGTCAGGCTCATTGGTCTGGTGTTCCCTGGCTTTTCACCATATTAGCCATCCGCCAGTCTTCCGGCACCTCACCAATACACAAATATCTCAGCAAGGGGCCCATCAATCTCCCACTCTCCCTAGCTTCCCACAAACCTCTGGGAAACATCACCAGTATGTTACCTCCAAATCCCATGGGCTCAAAATTTATTTGTTAGCTATCTGGGAACTTTTCAAAAGACTCCTGAAACTCTGAGAACTCTGCATCTGGCTCTCCTTTGTCTATGCTATAAACAAAACTGTGAGAAAGGCCCAATAGGTTTGTCAAAAATGGTTTCCTGTTCATACATCCATGTTGACTCTGTCTAATTTTACCATTCCTTTCTAAATGCCCAGCCATCGTATTCTTTAGAATGGATTCCAACATTCTTCTGGTGACTGATGTTAATCTAACAGGGGTGTTATTCCCTGTTCTCCCTTTTCCGAGAGTGTGAGGTCCTCTTTGTGACCTCTCGCTCAACAGGAATCTTTCCAGAAACACATCCCTTATTATCCACCTTCCTTTTCGCCTGATTATTCTTAAATGACAAAAATCTCTAAATGTATCTTCAAATCATCAATATTGTTACAATGCTGTGTACCCTTAATTTGTCTTTTTAACATTATTCCATATTTTGATTGTATTGAATGCTTGACTTTGCTCTGTTTGCTTTCTAATTTTGCATATTACTATTCTATTTCCTGTTCTCGGTTTTGCTGCCTTCCAACCTGAACTCTGTCTGAGATTGCCACTCCCCTGCCAATCAAATTTATATCCAGCCCAGCAAAACTAGTAAACACCCCATCCATCACCGCAAACATTTCAGATTCCTGGCTATGTATCCGATTGATTCCTATCATCACACCAAAGAGGATCAACAAAGTCAGTGTAGGACAGATGCTTTCCCTTGCAGGACAAGTTACAAGAGCTCATGGTTTTCAGCTCAGGAATGGCAGATTTAAAATGAACATAGGAATGAATAACTTCTCTCAAAGGATTGTGAATCTGTGTAATTCACTAATGCAGAGTGCGGTGGATGCAGGGACTCTGAATAAATTTAAGAAAGTGATAGACAGAGTTTAAATTAGTAGCAGGTTGAAGGGTTATGGAGGGGAGGCAGGAAAGTGGGATTGAGGCTGAGATGCAATCAGTCATGACTGTATTAAATGGTGGAGTAGGCTCAAGGGGCTGAACTGCTCCTCGTTTTGATGTTCTGATGAGGCTTCATGGTCCTGTATCTGTGGATCTTAGGCCATGTACAAATATGGATGAAATGATGGTCTCTGTCTCTCACCAGATCTCAGAGAATCTAATCAATACAATTCACTGTTGAGTGCGTAAAGGTCACATTCAGGTTTCATGAAGTTTTCTCAGATTCCCAAACCCAGCCAATTTCCAGCAATTCTTCATGCTTACATCAATTTCTTGGTTTCATGGTGACCAGGAATTGAGAGGACAAAAAGCTAGTCGTAGGACACCATTAACAGCATTCTGACAGAAGGAGCAACGAATACAGAAGTTGTGCTAATAGTTTATGTAAGCCTGCAGAATGCAGGAGGGAGGCTGAGGGAAGGGGAGAGTTGCTCTGGTTTGTGGTTTTCAGGCAGACGCTGTTCCAAATGGGAAATAAGCAATGATTCTGCAATCCTGCACAGACAGAAGTGAGACAGAATTCCTTTGAGTTTACTTGTGTGTCTGGTGCTCATTTCACCCTATATTAGAGATAGGTCTGTGTGTATTCTTTGTCATAAATACAGATTTCATCCACTGACCTCTTTTGCTAACATCCTGGTTTCCATTATTCATTCCATTTCCATTACAAGATCAGCTTGAAGCATTCACTGTCATCTTCAGCCACAAGTGCTGAGGGGATGATCCATCTCAGCCTCCTCCAGTGGTCCCCAGCATCACAGATACTGGTCTCCAGCAATTTGACATGACATCAAGAAACGATTGGAAACGGTTGGAGACCCTGGATGCTGCAAAGACTATGGGTCCTGGCCTCATTCTGGCAATTATATTGAAGGCGTGTGCTCCAGAACTTGCAGCTCCCCTAGTCAAGCTCTTCCAGTACTGTTACAACGATGGCATCTACCCGACAATGTGGAAAATTGCCCAGATATGTCCTGTACACAAAAAGCAGGACAAATCCAACCCAGCCAATTCCCGTTCCATCACAATACTCTCCATCATCAGTAAAGTGATGGAGGGGGTCATCAACAGGGCTATCAAGGCACACCTGCTCAGCAATAACCTGCTCAGTGACACCCAGTTTTGCGTTTCTCCAGGGCCACTCAGCTCCTGACCTCATTACGGCCTAGGGTCAATATGGACAAAGGAGCTGAAGTCCAGAGGGGAGGGGAGTGTGACAGCCCTAGAAATCAAAGCTGCATTCGACCGAGTGTCGCATCAAGAAGCCCGGGCAAAACTGGAATGAATGGGGATTAGGGGAAAACTGTCTGATGGTTAGAATCATACCTGACACACAGGAAGCTGGTTGTGGTTGTTGGAGGTCAGTCGTCTCAGCTCCAGGACATCTCTGCAGGAGTCCCTCAGGATAATGTCCTAGGCCCAACCATCTTCAGCTGCTTCACCAACGACCTTCCCTCCATCATAAGGTCAGAAGTGGGGATGTTCACTGATGATTACACAGTGTTCACACCATACAAGATGTACTGCGTAAATTCCCCAGAGATTGTTAAAGAACACCTTCCGAACCCACAACCACTTCTATGTTGAAGGACAATGGCAGCAGGTACATGGGAACACCATGTTTTCTATGAAGCCACTCAACATCCTGACTTGAAGTATATTGTCGTTCCTTCACTGCCGCTGGGTCAGAACCCTGAATTCCCTCCTTAGGAACATTGTGGGTCAACCTATGGCCGGTGGACTGCAGTGGTTCAAGAAAGCAGCTCACCCCCACCTTCTCAAGGACCACTAGGGACGGGCAATAAATATCACCACAGCCAGCAATATCCATGTCCCAGGAGTGAATATATGATGTTATGGTGAAACAGGCTGGGCGTGTCTTTCATTTCAGTAACAACAGCAAGAAATCATTTCTTACCAGATGCTCTGCTTATTCCAAAAAAAAAAGAACCTGTATTTTCCGCAGCAGTATTTGTAACATCCCAATTAGTCCAATAATGTATTTTACTGAGGTGTAGCCACTTTGTAATGCAGCAGCTACACAGCAAGCTGGCACGGGGAAACTGGCATTGAGGGAAGATCACTGACTGGATTAGTATTCCAGAAACTTAGATGACTGAACTGGGTACAAAACCCATCGAGGCGGCTGGTGGGATTGAAATTGAAATAATGCATCTGAAATCAGAAGGTAGTCTCAGAAATAATAAGTTAATAAACAGCAAATGCTGACCTTGCCAGTGATAACATCAATGCAAAAGAATAAAGAAATACTGAGATGAGATATTGACCAGTGAATCTATTTCAGTGATGTTGGTTCACAAATAAACATCGAGTCCAGGAGAACGTAATGGAGAGTGGCGGGCGGGGGTGCTCTTCATCAGAAGAGGTTTATGTGATCTCCTACATCCACCTGATAGGGCAAGAATGGCTTTGATTTAAATACCCAGAAGGCTGACCCTCCGACAGTGCAACACTCCCTCAGCACTGACCCTCCGACAGTGCCCACTCCCTCAGCACCGACCCTCCGACAGTGCGGCACTCCCTCAGCACTGACCCTCCGACAGTGCGGCACTCTCTCAGTGCTGACCCTCCGACAGTGCGGCACTCCCTCAGTGCTGACCCTCCGACAGTGCGGCACTCTCTCAGTGCTGACCCTCCGACAGTGCGGCACTCCCTCAGTGCTGACCCTCCGACAGTGCGGCACTCCCTCAGCACTGACCCTCCGACAGTGCGGCACTCCCTCAGTGCTGACCCTCCGACAGTGCAGCACTCCCTCAGTGCTGACCCTCCGACAGTGCAGCACTCCCTCAGTGCTGACCCTCCGACACTGCGGCACTCCCTCAGCACTGACCCTCCAACAATGCAGGACTCCCTCAGCACTGACCTTCCGACAGTGCGGCACTCCCTCAGCACTGACCCTCCGACAGTGCGGCACTCCCTCAGCACTGACCCTCCGACAGTGCGGCACTCCCTCAGCACTGACCCTCTGACAGTGCGGCACTCCCTCAGCACTGACCCTCCGACAGTGCAGCACTCCATCAGCACTGACCCTCCGATAGTGTGGCGCTCCCTCAGCACTGACCCTTCGACAGTGTGGCGCTCCCTCAGCACTGACCCTTCGACAGTGTGGCACTCCCTCAGCACTGACCCTCCGACAGTGTAACACTTGCTGTTCACTGTTTTAATAATAAAGATGTAGGTTTGTGACTGAAATCAGTTGCTGCTGGGATGTATGTGAGTAGATGAGGTGAGGTTAGGTCCAATAATCCAGAATGAGAAAACCTTACAGCTCGAGGAGTCTGTTTGGTGCATTGGGTCTGCCCTGGCTGTTTGAAAGATCTCTCCAATTAGTCCCACTCTCTTCTCTTTTCCCATAGTCCTGCAAGTTTCTGTGTTGTGTATTTGCCAGTGTGCAATTTCCTTATGAATGTTGCTATTGAATCTGCTTCCTCTGCCCTCTCTTGCACACGTTCCAGCTAACAGAAGTGCGGTTTTCTCCATGTGTCACATGTCTCTCCACCTCCTTATGCTCATGATTTAATTCCATATCTGCATGTTCTCTGTCTTCATAATGATAACAATGAAATGACAATGGCTTTGTGCACTGAGATTTCCGTTCACTGCTTTGTCTTCTCTGAAATTCCATTAACATTGCATCATTTTCTCTGTCACTGGTTGGATGTGTTTGTGGCAGTGAAGTCGGTGTTTCCTCTCTCAGACTCCGTGGATCTTTGTTGAGTCATCCACAGCAGCTGCATTTAGCCTGAGATCTTACTTCAGATATGGCATTTTTGCATTTTCTTCCTCAGGATTTTGGCAACTGGATGTTGTATAAACATCCAGCAAGGTATTGGCATAGCACTTCCTGTGGCGTAACACCCTAACAAGTGGTGATTAACCCTTTAGCTGCCATAAATAAAGCTCAGTGCAACAGGACAGTCATTAACCCTTGAAGATTGAATCACAGCAAGGTTAACCTACTCAGCAATTTCTCCTCATACCCCCACTACATTGTGTCCCCCAGAGTTCCCAAAGGTACGGTGCGTAAATAAAGTTCCCACTATTTGCTCTCGCTGGGTAGATTCGTGTTTACTTAGCAAGGTCAGGGTAAGTCGCTATTATTCAAGGAAGGAGTTAACTGCAGTGAGTCACTGGGGAAGGGATGACACACCAGGCCTGATTTAGAGTAAGGGTCCTACTGTGGAGCTGAGTGTTTTTTTGATAGTGTGGGTTAGCATTAGCAGATTGGTACAAGTGTAGACAGTTGCTAGTTACTGAGTAAGATGTGTTGAACTGAATTGAGCAGGAGGTGGTGATGGGCAATGGCTCAGCAGACCTTTCTAATTGAGGAGTTTTTGAGGCCTGTTTAACTGACTGTAACAATTCAAAACACACCAAACTGTAACACAAGAGCTGTATTCAGCTTCAGTCTTCTCTTATGGTTGGCTTTCCGTCGCAGGTGAGCATGTTCGTTTCTACTACTCAAAAGTAGCTGATGATATTGACTTGTGATTTACAGATTTTCTGGCTCATGTGGGATATCTGGTTGTTTATCATCAGTGCAGCTCATGACTTGTTCTTTTCATTGCTCTTGCTTTTCCTCTTCATTTTGCAAATATTGGGTCTCAAAATGCTGCAGTCCATCCCATAGATTCTGCCTCTGTTTGGTTCAGTCCAGGGTGATAGTCTCCCAGGAGCTGATGTTAATGTAGAATTTTATCAGGTTGGTTTTCAGCACATCCTTGAAGTGCTTCTTCTGTCCTCCCCCAATGAATGTGTCCTGACTAAACCCAGCAAAGACGATTGTGGGTCATTGTCAGCTTGGAGCTTGTGTGAGCACGCTGGTGTGTCTATCTGCCCACACACAGGCTCTCCCAGTGGTGGTGTTGATGGTATGGCTGCAGTGTCTTGAGGTACATCTTGTCCTGGCAACTTTCTCCATGTTTCAGCCTCATACTGCCAATAGAGACCCTGATGTCATGGATTTGATGTCACAACCTTCAAACACACGCTTCCTCGGGTTCCAAGAAGTTGTATGTGCTGCAGAATTTCTGTCAAAGCCAACCTCCTGTGAAAAAGAACTTCCGAGCTACTGAGGATGTTCTGCATTTTCCTGGCCCTCAATGTGAATCCAAATCGATGGGCCTAGCCCGGCTGTATTTTGAGTTTGCTGGTAGGGAACTATGATCTTCCAACCATTGAGTGTGAGTCCCACCTTCTCATCTGCCTGAATAAATACATCAGCGATTCCCTGAAGATCCATTTCTAACAAAGCACTGACTGCAGCACTGTCTGTTAAAACTCAATGACTGAAACCAGGCTATCCTTAGTTTTTGATTGAAGTCGTCCAACATTAATTACTTTACTGTCCACTCAATAAATAAGCTGAATTCCAGCAGGGAACGTGTTTACTCAGACAGAGCCTGATAGCTAGGAAGCTCAGAAGAAAAGTTGATGTGTTGACACCTATTTTAACCTCAGGGCTGTGGAATGGATCCATTGTTCAAGATATCCGAGTAAAAAGTGAGGTCTGCAGATGCTGGAGATCAGAGCTGAAAATGTGTTGCTGGTTACAGCACAGCAGGTTAGGCAGCATCCAAGGAACAGGAAATTCGACGTTTCCTGATGAAGGGCTCTGGCCCGAAACGTCGAATTTCCTGTTCCTTGGATGCTGCCTAACCTGCTGTGCTTTAACCAGCAACACATTTTCAGCCATTGTTCAAGATCACCACTCACATATCATTATAGAGCAGGTACAGAATGGTGGTGAATTTTGAAGGCCATCCATACTTTAGAATTTCCTAGAGTTGACATAATCTTTGTCAAGTTAAGAAAGATGTCATGCAGAGAGCTGATGTTGTTTGTGACCTTGTTGAGCTGTGAAAAAAATCCACATTGAGATGTATGGGAACGGGAGTAGGCTATTCAACCCATCGGACCTGTCTGCTGTTCATACTGATCAAGGGCTGATCATCTCCTTCAATAATCTCTCACTTGTCTCTATGTCTGTTCATGTCATTAGTCTCTGGATTCTTGCCGATTACTGTCTTGAACATGCTCAATAACTGAGCTTCAATTAAACTTTGGGGCAGAGACTTCCAAAAAATCACTACCCTTTTCAAAACCCTGTTCATCTCAGTCCTAAATGACCTGCCCCTTATTTTGAGATTAGGCCATCTAGTTCTAAGTTTACCATCCAGGAGAAACATTCTGATCTATATCCACCCTGTCATACAGTGTAAGAATTTTGTAAGTTTTAATGAGGTCACCCCTCCGTAGAATCATTGAATAATAGAATTTTACAGGAGGCGGCCATTCGGCCCATTATGTCTATCGGCTCCAAATAGAGTGACCCAGGTAGTCCCATTCCCCAGTCCTGTCTCTGTAGCCTTCTAAATTAACCCCTTTCAAATATATATCCAGCTCTCTTTTCAAACCTCCATGGAATCCACCTCCACCACTCTCCCAATCCGTGCATTCCAAATCTGAATGACTCTCTGAGTGAAGAAGTTTCTCCTCATCTCACTCCTAGCTCCCTTGCTGCCAGTCTTGAAATAGTGACCTTTAGTTACTGACATACCATTGCTGGAACCAGAATATCCTCCTTTACCTGGTCAAAGTTGTACATTATTTAAAACACCTCAGTAAAGTCACCTCTTAATCTTCTTTGCTCCAAGGAGAATGAATCCAATCTCTCTCATCTTTCCTTGTATGCAAAATCCCTCATGCTTGGGATTATTCTTGTAAATCTCCTTTGCACTTTCTCCAGGGTTTTAACACCCTTCCTTAAATAAAGTGTCTAGAATGCAACACAATACTCCAAACGAATTGTAGAGGTGTAGCATCACTACCTTGCTTTTATACTCTGTGCCTCTAATTATAAACCCAAGAACTGTATAAGCTTCTCAAGAAATGTTTCAATTTGCCTGGCCACCTTCAGAGAATTGTGTACATGAACCCCATAGTCCCTGTGCTCCTGTTCTCCCCAGAAAGAGCATCTACCAACATTGGCTGAGTCGGCATAGACTGAGCAAATGCAATATAATGTGGATAAATGTCAGGTTATACACTTTGGTGGAAAAAACAGGAAGGCAGATGATTATCTGAATGGTGGCAGTTTAGGAAAAAGGTGAGGTGCAATGAGACCTGGGTGTCATGGTGGAACAGTTGCTGAAGGTTGGCATGCAGGTGCGGCAGGTAGTGAGGGAAGCGAATGACATGCTGGCCTTTATAGTGAGAGGATTGGACAGTCAGAATAAGGGTGTCTTGCTGCAATTATACGGGGCCTTGGTGAGACTACACCTTGAATATCGGTTTCCTAGTCTGAGGAGGAACATTCTTGCCACTGAGGGACTCCAGCGTAAGTTCACCAGACTGATCCGTGGGATGGCGGGACTGACCTGAGGAAAGACTGGATCGACTGGGTTTATACTCGCTGGAATTTAAAAGAATAAGGGGCGATCTCATAGAAAGATATGAAACCCTGATGGGACTGGACAGGCTAGATGCAGGGAGAATGTTCCTGATACTGTGGTGGTCCAGAACTAGGGATCACAGTCCAAAATTAAGGGGTAAGCCATTCAGGACTGAGATGAGGAAGAATTTCTTCACTCAGAGAGTTGTGAACCTGTGGAATTCTCTCCCGCAGGAAGCTGTTGGGGCCAGTTCGTTACATAGATTCAAGAGGGAGCTAGACGTGGCCCTAACGGATAAAGGGGTATGAAGAGAATGTGGGAATGGGATATAGAGATTGCATGATCATATTGAATGGTGATGCAGGCTTGAAGGGCAGAATGGCCTACTCCTGCACCTATTTTATATGTTTCTATATATTACCTCACATTGCTTTAAATTGAATTTCATCTGGCAGCTGTCTGCCCATTTGGCAAACTTGTTAATGTCTCTCTATGGCCATTCAACGTCATCCTCACAATTCACTATTCTTCCCTAACTTAGCGTCATCTGGACATTTAGAGATACTGCCCTCAAAACCCATCTCCAAATTTTAGAAATAATCTAAAAAGCAGGGGCCTGAATACTGATTCCTGGGGAATCCATTTTCAACTCAATAATTACAATCTGAGAAGTGCCCACCCATATCCACTCTCTGTTCCCATGTATTTTCCAACATATAATCCATGTTGCCAAGGACCCATCAATCCTAAACATTCCTAGTTTTCTGATGAAGGGCTTATGCCCGAAACATCGATTCTCTTTCTCCTCGGATGCTGACCTCCTGTGCTTTTCCAGCACCACACTCTCAACACTAATTTTCTAACCAAACTGCTGTGTGGCACCGTATCAAATGCTTTCTGAAAATCCAACTATACGACATGCACAGCTCTACTCTAGTTTCCTGGATTATCCTTTGCCCTTTTCTTAAACAACAGTGTCACCCTTGCAGTCCTCCAGTGCCCAGGGACTAATCCTGTGTTCAGAGAGACCTGGAAAATTTCTGTCAGCGGCTCCACAGTTTGCTCCATTACCTCGATCAGCAATCTCGGATTGATCCATCCATGCCTGGTGACTTCTCTACCTGGACTGCTACCAGCCTCTTCTTTATCTGACACTATAATGCTCAGTTGCTCAATATCCACATTTTCAACTCTGCTCTTGTCACCATTTTTTTAATTTGGTGAAAACAGAAGCAAGGTATTCATTTAATACCTCTACCGAATCTTTTACTTCATGGCGTAGACAGTCAGCTGAGAATGGAATCGAACCCTGGTTTTTGGCACTGTAAGGCAACAATCCTAATACTGAGCCAACGGTGCTGCCTTTGTCCTGCAGATTTCCATAACGTATCTCCTACTTCCTGCCTACTGTCCTTCAAAGCTCTGGAGAAGACAGATAAGGGAGGAATGGTCAGCACGGGTTCTGAGTCAGTTCAGACGGTTAAAGTTACACAAAATAGGAGCAGGTATAGGCCATTTGGCCCATCAAGCTTGCTGCACCATTCAACATGATCATTGATAATCCTCCATTACAAAACCATACATCTCTTTCCCGATGCACCTTGACAGCTTTCATGTCTAGAAATGTATCTTCTTTTTCTTGAATGTACTCAGTGACTTAATCTCTAAAGCCTTCCGTGGAATTCCACACTTTCTGAGTGAAGAGATTTCTCTTCAATTTGAAATGGCCTACTCTGTAATTAAACTATACGCCAGGGTTCTAGCCTGCCCCAGAGAGGGAAGCAGCATCCCTGCGCCCAGTCTGTCCAGTCCTGTCAGAATTTTCGACATTTCAGTCAGATACTCTCTCATTCTTTGAAACTCCAATGAGTACAGGCACAGTCATCCTCGCCTCTCCTCATTCAGGATTCAGTCTGGTGAATCTTCAGTCAACAATATCCTGAGCTGTCTGTGATTTCAGTGAAAGACAAAGAAGTCTTTGTCCAAACCACAGCATGTCCCAAAGTACTTGGTAGTTAATGATATGTTGTCATTGTTAATAAGGGAAGATCCACTAGCAGGAGAGACAAAAAAAAGAGAGCGAGACAGACACGGAGAAGCAAGGAAGAAAAAGAGAATGAGCTAAAGAGGCCTGGCATGGTGGCTTGGTGGTTAGCACTGCTGCCTCAAAGCACCAAGGATCCAGATTCGATTCCAGCCTTGGGAAACTGTCTGTGTGGGTTTCCTCCCACAGGAGTTGGTCAGGTGAGTTGGCCATGCTAAATTGCCCATAGTGTTAGGTGCATTAGTCAGGGGTAAATGTAGGGTAGGGTAGGGGAATGGGTCTGGGTGGGTTACTCCTCTTCGGAGGTTCAGTGTGGACGTCTTCGGCCAAAGGGCTGTAGGGAATCTAATCTAAAGGGAAGCGGCAGATGGAATACATTTGGATTTTCAGAGGCATTTGATTAGGTGCCTCTCATTAGGCTACTTAATAAGACTAGAGCCTATGGTGTAGGAGGCAGTATATAAACATGCATAGAGGATTGGCTAACTTATAGACAACAGAGAATTAGGTTAAGGGGGATATTTTCAGGATGGCAACCTGTAACTAATGGAGTGCCACAGGTATCAGTGCTGGGATACATTACATTAATGACTTGGATGAAGAAAAGTGGGTGGCAAGGTGGCTCAATGGTTAGCAGTGCTGCCTCACAGCGCCAGGGACTAGATCAGATTAGATTACTTACAGTGTAGAAACAGGCCCTTCGGCCCAACAAGTCCACACTGACTTGCCGAAGCGCAACCCACCCAGAACCCTACATTTACCCCTTACGTAACACTATGGGCAATTTAGCCTGGCCAATTCACCTGACCCGCACATCTTTGGACTGTGGGAGGAAACCGAAGCACCCGGAGGAAACCCACGCAGACACAGAGAGAATATGCAAACTCCACACAGTCAGTCGCCTGAGTCGGGAATTGAACCCGGGTCTCTGGTGCTGTGAGGCAGCAGTGCTAACCACTGTGCCACTGTGCCGCCCACCAATCGGACCCTGGTTCGATTCCCACCTTGGGCGATTGTCTGTGTGGGTTACTCTTCGGAGGGTCATTGTGGACTTGTTGGGCCGAAGGTCCTGTTTCCACACTGTAGGGAGTCTAATCTAATCAAAGAAAGTGCTATTGTCAGGTTTGCAGATGATACAAAAGCAAGACTGTGCAGAGGATGTAGACAGGATAAGTGAGTAACTGGGAACTTGGCAGATAGAACAATGTGAAACAATGTGAGGGTTTTGCATTTTGGCAGGAAGAATAGAGGAGCTGAATATTTGTCAAATGGAGAAAAATGGCAGAAAGCTACAGAACAGGGGGATTTTGGAATGGCCAAGCCTGGTTGACAAAAGGCTAGCATCCAAATTCAGTGTGTAATAGGGAAAGCAAACAGAATGATAGCTTTTATTTCTGAGAGAATGGAGTGTAAAAGTAGGGAAGTCTTTCTAAAATTACACAAGGCATCAGTCAGACCACAGCTGGAATACTGAGAATAGTTTTGTACTCCTTAGCGAAGGAACAATAAACTGGCATCGGAGGCAGCTGAGAGAAGGTTCACTCGGCTGCTCCCGGGGATGGAGGGACTGTTTAATGGGGAGAGGGTGAGTAAGTGAGTAAAACAGACAAAATTCTGAGAGGACTTGGAGGGTAGTAACAGAAAGGTTGTTTCCCCTTGTGAGAGAGACTAGGACCAGAGGACATCGTTCAGAGGTGAGAAGGAGTTTCTTCTCTGAGGGTAGTGAATTTGTTTACTGCTGGGGACTGCTGAGGCTGGGTCCCGCTGATGCTGGGTCATTTAGATTATTTAAAACTGAGAAAGAGAGATTTTAAACCAATGTGAGAATCAAGAGTTATGGGGAAAAGACAGGAATATGGAGTTGAGGGTTTTCCGATCAACCATGATCTCATTGACTGGCAGAGCAGGCTCGATGGGCTGAATGGCCTACTCTGCTCTTATGTCTTATGAAGGACAGAGAGAGGGGAGAGACAGAGACAGATAGGATGAGAGATCAGAGATCGGGCACTGATTAAAAGACAGCCAAGCTTTGAATTTAACAGAGATTTACATTCCAAATCTTTCAAAAATCTCATCAAAACATTTGAAAATGTCATCACTTTGGATTGGGATAGTCAGAGGCATAATGTTGAAGCTGATGCCATACATTCTGTGAGTTTATTTGATTTCCATTTCTGATTGTGTCAGTCACTCAGCACCAGCGAGTGTTGGTGGCTGATGTTGAGGGACTCCTTTCTTCCTCATCAATCAAATTCCTCAGCGACACCTTGGAGCAATCAGTCAATGGGTTAGTAGCAAGGGGCTGACCCACAGGCTGCCTGGGGTCCGAGAGATTCCACATGTGGCTGACCCACAGGCTGCCTGGGGTCCGAGAGATTCCACATGTGGCTGACCCACAGGCTGCCTGGGGTCCGAGAGATTCCACATGTGGCTGACCCACAGGCTGCCTGGGGTCCGAGAGATTCCACATGTGGCTGACCCACAGGCTGCCTGGGGTCCGAGAGATTCCACATGTGGCTGGTCTTCGTCACAAAAACTGACTTCAGTTAAAGCGCTGGTCTGAGCAGGGAGAAAATCCACACTGTCTTCCCCGATCTGCAGGGTGAAATCAATTAATTAATTAATGAGAAGAAATTACTTCTCTCAAAGTGTCGTGAATCTACAGAGTTCACTTGCCAGAGTGCAGTGAATGCTGAGACAGTGAATAAATGTAAGGAGGAGAGAGACAGATGTTTAATGGGAGGAAGGGTTGTGGAGAGTGGGCAGGAAAGTGGAGTTGAGGCTGAGCTGAGATCAGCCGGGATGGTATTGAATGGTTAAGCAGGCACGAGGAACTGAATGGGCTGCTCTTGTTCTTAATTCTTATGTTTTTCTGAATGAGGTGAATTCTTGGTCATAGGATCCCTCGGCAGATCTCCCACCACCCAGCTGAGCCTGACATTTCTTGCAGGGTCCCTTTTTGAGGGTTAGGTATACATTGGCGGAGCTTGTGCTGTACAGACCGTCCAACGGAGCAGTCAGACCAGTCATCCTGAAGGTGTGACATTATGAGGACTGGATCCACGAAGTGAGGTTTAACTAATGAATTTGTAATGTCTTCCCTCTGTTTCAGAATGCAGGAGCTGGAATGGGAGCAGGAGCTGGAATGGGAGCAGGAGCTGGAGAAGGAGCAGGAGCTGGAATGGGAGCAGGAGCTGGAATGGGAGCAGGAGCTGGAATGGGAGCAGTTCCCAAAGTTGGAGTGGCAATGGGAGCAGGAGCAGAGGTGAAGATGCCCAGCTCTGCAGATGTTTCTGGGCATTGTGCCAATCAGGACAGCAGCCATCATTCCAGCTCCATGTGTGGAGGGAAATCCCTCCGAATGGACCATTCCCTGTTCCATGGCCATGGCCCAGGGAGCCTTCGATCCTGCCAGGCCGAGCTGGCACACAAACTGAAGAGCCTCGAGCTCCAGAACAGTCTCCCTGGGCAACAGGACATTGGCCAGAAGAAGTTGGCACTGGATCCTTCCTGCCTCCTGACTCCACCAAACACGCCACAGATACTGGAGCTGGCAGAGGCTGAGAATGATCCCATGGAGCTGGTCTGTAGGAGGATGGTAAATGGTGACCGGCTGGAACCATGTAACGAGAGCAGTCTGGAAGGTAAGACCGCTGACCAGGCCCGGTTACTGATGCCAGAACCAATGAAAAAAAAATGTTCCTGTTAGACCGTAAGACCATTAGATACAGGAGCCGAATTAGACCATTGGCTCATCAAGTCTGCTCCATCATGGCAGATATCTTTCTCAACCCCATTGTCCTGCATAATCCCTGTAACCTTTGATCCTTTTACTAATCAAGAACCTACCTGTCTCTGTAGTGAATGCAGTCAATGGCTTGGTCTCCACAGCCTAGTGCAGCAATGACTTCCACAGATTAGGCTGAAGAAATTCCTCCTCATCTCAACTCTTAACGAGTCATCCCTTCACTATGCGGCTGTGCCCTTGGGTCCAAGTCTCTCCCACTAGTGAAAACACATTCTCCTCGTCCACTCTATCCAGGTCTCAGGATCCTGTAAGTTTCGATCACAAGCCCTCTCATCCTTCTCGACTCCATCGAATACAAACCCTTAGTCATCATATGAAAGCCCTCCATTCCTGAGACACGAAGCTGCTCACAATATTCCCAATGTGGTCTGATCAGAGCCTTATACAGCCTCAGCAGTATATCCCTGCTCTTGTATTCTAACCCACTCAAAATTAGTGCTAACATTGTATTTGCCTTCCTAACTGCCCACTGAAATTGCACATTAACCTTCAGAGAATCTTGAACTAGGACCCCCAAGTCCCTTTGTGCTTCAGATTTCCAAATCCTTTCCCTGTTAGAAAATATTTTACACCTCTATTTTTCCTACCAAAGTGAATGCCCTCTCACTTTCCCACATTGTATTCCTTCTACCAGTTCTTTGCTCACTCTTCTAGCCTGTATAAGTCCTTCTACAGCCTCCCCATATCCTCAACACCTACCTGTCCCTCCACCTATCTTTGTGTCATTTGCAAACTTAGCAACAACGCCCTCAGTTCCATTGTCCAGATCGTTAATGTATAATATGAGTAGATATAGTTCCAACACTGACCCCTGTGTAACTCTACTGGTCACTGGCTGCCAACCTGAAAATGACCCCTTTACCCCCACTCTCTGCCCTCGGAGAGTCAGCCAATCCTCTGTCCATACCAGTACCTTGCCTCTAACACCATGGGCTCTTATTCAGCAGCTTCTTGTGCAGCACCTTGTTTGTCAAAGGCCTCCTGGAAATCCAAATAGATCCCACCCACTGGCTCTCCTTTGTCTAATTTTCTCATTACCACTTCAAAGAATTCTAACAGATGTATCAGGCATAAAACTGTGTTGATTCAGCCCTATTGTACCAAGCACTTCCAAGTACTCTGCAATCTTCTCCTGAATAATGGACTCTAAAATCTTATCAATGACTATGATCAGTCTAGCCAGCCTATAGATTTCCTGTCTTCTGCCTTCCTTCCTTCTTTAACACAGGTGTATTATTGGCCATTTTCCAGTCCTCTAGTTCTTTCCATGACTCCAGTGATTCCTGAAAGATCACCATCAATGCCTCTACAATTTCCTCAGCTATCTCCTTCAGAACTCTGGGTTGTAGTCCATCTGGGTCGCGAGTGTGTTGCTGGAAAAGCACAGCAGGAGGCTTCTACCCGAAATATCGATTCTCCTTCTCGGATGCTGCCTGACCTGCTGTGCTTTTCCAGCACCACACTCTCGACTCTGATCTCCAGCACCTGCAGAATCACTTTCTGTAGTCCGTCTGCCCCTGGTGGTTTATCCACCTTCAGAACTTTCAGATTCCACAGCACTTTCTCCTTCGTGATGGCCATTACACCTCTACCCTGACTCTCTTGGAGTTCTGGTCTGCTGCTGGTGTATTCCAATGTGAAGACTGATGCAAAGTATCTTTTCAGTTCCTCTGTCATTCATTTGTTCCCCACTCCTTCTCCAGCCTCATTTTGCAATAACCCAATCACCATTCTTGCCTCTCTCTTGCCTGTTATATATCTAAAAAAGACTCTTGCAATCCTCTTTTATATTATTAGCTAATTTATCCTCATATTTTATCTTCTATTCATCTATTGATCTTTTAGTTATCCTCGGCTGGTTTTCCCAATCCTCTGACTCCTCACTAATCTTCACCACAGTATATGCTTTTTCTTTGCTTTTACGCTCTCCCTGACATCCCTTGTCAGCTTTAGTTGCCTCACCTCCCCTTCATATGTTTCTTCTTCCTTGGGATGAATTACTGCCAGAAACCTCTGCAACTACGACTCCGCTGTCTTCCCTGCCAGACTCCCTTCAATTCAACTTTGGCCAGCTCCTCCCTCCTGTATTTGTAGTGACCTTTTACTCAGATGACATCTGATTCCAGTTACTCCCCCTCAAACTGCAGGGTGAGTTCTATCATATTATGATCACTGATCTCTAGGGATTCCTTCACCTTAGCTCCCAACCAGGTCTGCCTCATTACACATCACCACATCTAGAATTGCCTGCTCCCTAGTGCTCCACCACAAGCTGCTCACAAAACAAATCTCGTAGACATTCCGTAAATTCCTTTTATAGGGATCCACTACCAACCTGATTTTCCCAGTCCACCTACATATTGAAGCCCCCCCCCGCCCCTATGATTATTGTAATAGTGCCTTTCTTACCTGACTTTTCTATTGCCTGATTTATTTTCTTCCCCACATTCTGACTGCTGCTAGGAGGCCTGCACATAATCCCCACCTGGGTCTTCTCCTCTTGTGGTTCCCCACACAGATTCTACACCTGCCATTTGATCTCACTTCTGGCTATTGATTTGATTTCATTTCTTACCAACAAGGAAACCCTGCTCCCTCTGCCCATCTGCCTGTCCTTTTGACAGGACCTGTATTCTCGGATTTAAAAAAAAGAAAGATCTGAGGATGTGGGAAATCTGAAACAAGAACAAAAGTTGCTGGAAAAGTTCAGGTCTGGCAGCACCTGTGGAGAGAAATCAGAGTTAATGTTTCGAGTCAAGTGACCCTTCAGATATTTAGTTCCCAGCCCTGATCCTCTTGTCGCTATGTCTCTGTGATACCCACACCATGGAACCTGCCAATTTCAATCTATGCTACAAGCTCCTTTACCTCGTTTTGTATACTGCAGAGATTTAAGTGCAGTATCTGCAGTTCTGCGTTGACTGTCCCAGTCTCATAGTTGTCTTTACCTGCTGTATCTGAAGTTAGATTCCTGACTCTTTCATACACTCTGTCTGATTACTTGTCCTGGAAACTTCAATCTTTCCTGAGCCTCCCCAGTCCCTTAACTTTTTCCATAATTTTCCATGTAACTGGAACCTATCCCCTCACTATGTTGTTTAAACCCCTATCCACAGCCTTAGTTCTGTTATTTGCTACCACCCTGGTCCCAGTATGATTCAGGTGGAATCTGTGCCATCAGAACAGCTCTCTCCTTCCCCAGTACTGGTACCAATGTCCCATGGTTTCTGCCACACCAATCTTTGCCACACGTTTACCTCTTTAATATGTTGACCTTGATTAAAGAGCAAGAGAAATGTACAGAAAATGCATGAGAGCTAACTGCAATACATTGTCAGCTTTCTGAACCCTTTTAGGTTTCACCACATCCTTCCAATAGGAAGGAGACCAGAATTGCATGCAGTATTCCAAAAGTGGCATAACCAATGTCCTGTACAGCCGCAACATGACCTCCCAACTCCTGTACTCCATACTCTGACCAATAAAGGAAAGCATACCAAATGCCTTCTTCACTATCCTATCTACCTGTGACTCTACTTTCAAGGAACTATGAACCTGTACTCCCTATAGACCTTACAATGAAGTGTATAAGTCCTGCCCTAATTTTCCTTTCCAAAATGCAGCACCTCACATTTATCTAAATTAAACTCAATCTGCTACTCCTCTGCCCATTGACCCATCCAATCAACATTCTGTTGTACTCTGCTGGCCACTACACCTCCAATTCTGGTGTCATCTGCAAACTTACTAACTCTATCTCTTATACTCACATCCACATCATTTAAATAAAGGATGAAAAGTAGAGGACCCAGCACTGATCCTTGTGGCACTCCACTGGTCACAGGCCTCCAGTCTGAAAAACAACCCTCCACCACCATCCTCTGTCTTCTACCTTTGAGCCAGTTCCGTATCCAAATGGCTAGTTCCCCCTGTATTCCGTGAGATCTAACCTTGCTAATCAATCTCCCATGGGGAACCTTGTTGAACACCTTACTGAAGTCCACATAGATCACATCCACCGCTCTGCCCTCATCAATCCCTTTTGTTACTTCTTCAAAAAACTCAATCAAGTTTGTGAGATGCACAAAGCCATGTTGACTATCCCTAATCAGTCCTTGCCTTTCCAAATACATGTACATCCTGTCCCTCTGGTTTCTCTCCAACAACTTGCCCACCACCGAGGTCAGGCTCATTGGTCTATAGTTCCCTGGCTTGTCCTTACCACCCTTCTTAAACAGTGGCACCATGTTAGCCAACCTCCAGTCTTCCAGCACCTTACCTGTGACTATCAATGATACAAATATCTCAGTAAGAGGCCCAGCAATCACTTTCCTAGCTCCACACAGAGATCTAATGTACAGCTGATCAGGTCCTGGGGATTTATCCACCTTTACTCATTTCCCATTCCTGTCATTTCAGTGGATTTTAAAAGATATCGTCATGGCTACAGAAACACGCTCAGTATTCAGCCCCAGAATTTTGAGGAGCTTTATAAGGTGATCCCTCAACCTTTTCTTTGGGCCCAGCCTGAAGGATATAACGTCACAACTCTGCAATCTCTTTTGTTATTTAATGCATTTTCTGTGCATCGGTATGTGGGACTGAAGTCCTGTCTGTTTGGTGGAGGCAAATGTAATTGATATCGCAAAGAGAATCAGATAATTAATGGAAGTGAAAAAGTTTTCAGAACTATAGGGAAAATGGTGAGTTTCTCTTGCAGAGAGTTAGCATGGACACAGCAGGCAGAATGGCCCCTTCTCCATGATTTCATGCATTAGAACTGAATGCTTCCAAGAAAGTACAGTACAGGGTTAGTTACAGAGTAAAATTATCACTGAGTTGGATCCCAGGTTCCATTTTAACTGATTAATGATCAAAGTATTCTCAATCTCTCTCTTTCTCTTTGTCGTGTCACTCTCTCTACCACCATCCTCTTTTCTCTTGTCTGATTTTTAGATTCTTCTTCCAGGTGCTGCGTTTGTCTCTTGATTGTGTCTCTACCACTCATTCTCTGTCTTCCCAATCTCCTGCTTGTTTCTTTCTCTCCCTCCCATTCTGTGTCTTGCTCCCTTCTTTCAGTTCACAGCACACAGTTAACAGGTCACCACTCCCTGGCATGGAACAGTGCCCTCATTAATGCCAGTGGCAGGAACAATAGCCTTGGCCATCTGGATTGCAGTCACTTCTGGAGAAATCTGCTCAGCTCAGACTGTGTTGCAGTCACTCTGTTCAGCTGAGCTGGGCTACGTGCCCCCGTGCTGGCTCTGTGCTGAGTGGCAGCAACCTGTCATTGTGCTTTAACCCAGAGAACAGGCCAGTGAAGCCGAACAGAGACCACGTGGAGAGGGAGTGCGGAGGGAACATGAGGAGCAAATTTCAGAGCAAAATTGGTTAATATGAGCAAAAGTACACTGAACAGCAGTGGAAAGGGAAGTGAGTCACTGCAGCCCAGTGGAGAATTATTATTGCTTTAAAACTGAAAACAGGAAAGGAATGTGAAAATACTTTGGGAGGAGAATGCAGGCTGTTTGAGAGTGGGTTTGTAGAGATAAAACTGATGAAAGATTCCCACCAGCAGCAGGGAGGGGACACGGACTTCAGGGAAAATAATGTGATTTGGAATTGTGCAGCCAGAAAGGGCAATAGTAATTTTGAGCAGGGTATATGCTTGATGGGGTGACAAATAAGAGTTGTGGAAAAAGGACAGGAAGAGCGAGGGTAAGAGAACCCCTGCTTCAGGGCAGAATGTGCTGCAAAACTCAAATCCCCACGCGCAGTGTCAACAGGGATTAGAGTTTTATGAACTGGGCCGGTATCCAAGGAAGAAAGGACTGGTCTGGGAGGAAGTCCAGAGGAGGGTTATAAGAATGATCCAGGTTGAAGGGCTGGTCCTATGAGGAGCGTTTGAGGACCTCAGTCTGTACTTGGAGTTTAGAAGGATGAGAGGGGAATCTAATTGAAACTTAGAGATTACGGAGAGGCCTGGATAAAGTGGTGGTGGAAAACTTTCCACTAGTAGGAGAGACTAGGACCTGAGGGCATAGTGTCAGGGTGAAAGGATGACTCTTTCGAACTGAGATGAGGAGGAATTTCTTCAGCCAGAGGGTGGGGAATCTGTGGGACTCACTGATGCAGAGGGCGATGGAGACCAAATCACAGCGTATTTGAGACAGAGGTAGATAGCTTCTTGATTAGTGAGGGGATCAATAGTTACAGGGAGAAGGCAGGAGAATGGAGCTGAGAAACATATCAGATCAAATGGTGGCGCAGACTCGATGGGCTGAGTAGTCTGTTTCTTTTCCTGTATGTTCTGGTGTTATGGTTGATAGCGTTTTGGACTTCTACATGTGATCTGCTTTAATGCTGCAGAATCCATGAAGCTAGAGGGAGCTGAGTGTGAGTGTTAACAGTGACCCTGATTGATTGATTGATACTTGGGTTCAAATACATAACACATGTTTCAGCTTGAGCTGAAAAGTGACATGTAACATGCACAACACACAAGTGCCAGGCAAGATCCATCTCCAATACGAGAGAATCTAACTACTGAGATAGCCCTTGATCTTCATAGGCATTACCATTGCTGAATCCCCCCACTAGCAACATCCTGGGGGTTACCATTGACCAGAAATTAAACTGGACTAGCCATATAAATACAGTGACTTCAAGAGCAGGTCAGAGGCTGGAAATGTAGTAATAAGTAACTCACCCTATGGCTTCCAAACATCTGTCCACCATCTCCAAGGCAAAAGTCAGGAGTGTGATGGAATACTCCCTACTTGTTTGGATGGGGGCAACTCCAATAACACTAAAGAAGCTCAACACCATCCAGGACAAAGCAGCCCCCACTTAATTAGCACCACACCCACAAACATGCACTCCCTCCATCACCAGCGCTCAGTAGCAGCAGTGTGTACTATCTACAAGATGCACAGCAGAAATTCACCAAGGCTCCTTAGACAGCACCTTCTAACTTGGAAGGACAATGCCAGCAGATAGGTGAGAACACTCCTCTATCCCCTGCACGTTCCCCTCCAAGTCACTCACCATCTGGACTTAGAAATATATCACCGTTCCTTCAGTGTTGCTGGGTCAGAATCCTGAAATTCCCTCCCCAAGGGCATTGTGGGTCAACCTACAGTGGGTGGACTGCAGCGATTCAAGAGGCAGCTTCCACCAACTTGTCAAGAGTTGAGCAATAAAGTGGATAAATGAAAAACAAGAACAAACCGAGTCACTTCAAGAACAATGAGGGCCCTCCATCCTGTGTAGCCAGTCAGTGGAGGGGGTGGGGGGAGGGGTGTGGGTGGGGTGGAGGCTTGAGAATGTGGACCTCTGGGGAGGAATTCTGAGCTTTCCCTCAACACTGGCACATACTGGCCACTCTCTGCAAGAAGGAACTGTAATAATAACAATGATAGGTGTGACTCACCACCTCAGCTGGAGTAGGATCTGCCTGGACACTGTGTGCTCTCCCAATGCCTCTCCCACATGCCATGCTTCTCTACCAGTTGCTTGTGATTGTTCGAGGGATATTCCACTTGGGCAGGCTTCACAGACAGGCTCAAGGCAGTAGGTGATCAGGAATGTTCCGGCTAATGGGCTGTGCCCTAAACTCAGCTGTCAGTTTGCTGCCTCTCTTTGTACTGTCAGCAATCCACCAACTCAACACCCAATCCAACTGTGAGGCTGAACTCCATCTTCCTCACTTGCAAATGAACCAAAACATGACATCAGAAAGTATCTTAACAGTGGATTCAGAATCTGGCTCACACAAGCCGTTTGTCAACAAAATCACCTGATACTTGGTCTCACATTAACCTTAAAACAAGTCAACTGAGACTCTGGAGTCAATGCTAAGGTCTGTTCAGCTGCTGTGCTGCTGAATAGTTGGTGTTTGACTTTGCAATTTCACTAGTGTGACCTGGCACATGGTAATTCCTAACCTTCCAAAAACCTAACTAGTCGGAATGGATGCAGGAGGAGGCCATTCAGCCCCTCGAGCCTGCTCCACCATTCTAGTCATAGCTTCTCCTCTGTCTCCTGCACCATCCCCTTTTTGCTGGATGTATGACTCTATTACTCATCAGGAATGGAAATGTATCAGTCTCTCTGCTAGTTTCTCGGACCTCTAGGGCAGAGAGTTCCAAACATACCCCATCCCCTGAGTGAGGACATTCCTCCTTATCTCGATCCTAAATACTTGGGCAAGGTAGAAAAGGATCTTTCCCTAGCTCTGTACTCTGAAGCGACCTACCCTCCTAGTGATATACAGCAGGTGCATCCCCTAATGCTGTATCCAAGAGGTACCTTCCTATTACTGTACTCCAGGGTGATCTCCTTCACTGGATCTTAGGAGATCCCCTAGTGCCCCTGTTACTGGACCTCCAGGGATATCCCCCAGTACTGTACCCAGCAATGAATGGGAGAAAGGCTAAGAAACCCAAAGTGAAGGACATCTGCCGATAAAGAGAAAGAATGTTTTCGACTGAAGCAGCTCAAGCTCCTGTCAGGAGAATGTGGAGCAGCTGAATACACAGTGTACAGCCAGAATCAGGCTCCCCTCCGAACTTCTCTTTAATCTCTACAATGCTGAGAATGTGCTCTCTTCCCAAGAACTATCACTATCAGGAATTTGACCACTTGAAACTTTTCCAAACTGGGACTTGGAGCTTTTTAACCTGGGAAAGAAGCCAACAGGAACAGGGATGAGAAGCTCTGAAACAGTGGGGTGTACATTATTGCCCCAATATCATGAGGATTATCTATTCAGAACATTCCAAAAACAAACACTAAGCGAACATCTCTATTTTTCCATTGCCAGGAATTTGGGCTGAGTGTTAGTGAATGTGAGGTTGGGGCTGGGCTGGGTTTGTGAGAGAGGTTATTGAAATCTTATTGAAGTTGTAAAATCTGAGGTTATATGGACCTTGGTTCATGCTATTGCTTAAACTGAACTAACTTAAACCGCTAGCTGCAGGGTCACAGATAGATCAAGAAGGCAAAAGTGCAGATACCTTGGTCCTCTCATTCTTTTCTGCTCACCTCTCTGATTTACTCTGCGTTTCGGTCTGTGCACATTTTTCATCTTTCACTCTGTATCTCTTTTCCTTTCTTTATCTAACTGTTCACTTGGTAACACTGATACAGTCAATGCACAAAGTTTGGTACCATTCACAACTCTTCAGATACTAAAGCAGTCCATGACCAAATGTAGCAAGTTCTGGACAATATCCAGGTTGGGCTGTCAAGTGATAAATAACATTCATATCACACACAAGTGCCAAGCAATGACCATTTCTAACACGAGACAGTCTAACCAGCTCCCCCTGACATTCAATAGTGTTTTCATCACTGAATCCCCCATTCCCAACATCCTGGAGGTTACCAATAACCAAAAACTAAATTGGACGAATCACATAAACACAGTGTCTATAAGAGAAGGTCAGAAGCTAGAATACTGCAGTGACTAATTCATCTCCAATTCCCCAAAGTCTGTCCACCACCTACAAGGCACAAGTCAGGAGTGGGATGGAATACTCCCCACTGCCTGGATGGGGGCAGCTCCAACAACACTCAAGAAGCTCAACACTATCCAGCAGCCCACTTGATTCCCATCACATCTACCACCTTTGATATTCACTCCTTCTGCCACTGATACTCAGGCATAATCGTGGGTAATGTTACACAGAAAGTCACTGTGTCTTCTTTAGACAGTACCTTCAAAACATGCAATCACTTCCAGCTGGAAGGGCAAGGCCAGCAGATACATGGCAACACCACCATCTGCAAATTCCCCTGACAGCCACTCTCCATTCAGACTTGGAAATACATCACCATTCCTTCATTATCACTGGGTCAAACTCCTGGAATTCCCTCACGAAGGGCATTGTGGGTCTACTTATAGCAGCAGTTCAAGAAAGCAGCTCCCCACCACGGTCTCAATGGGTAATAAATGCTGGCTGATTCAGGGACAGTTGTTCCCTCTCAGTCAGAAGGTTCACGTTCCACTTTGGAGATTCAAGCACAATCATCTAAGTTGAAACAACAACAGAGAGTACGACATAACTCACCGTTCTGGTAGCATCTGTGGAGAGAGGGATGGGGTTAATGTTTCGGGTCCAGTGATCCCTCTTCATTATCTAAGCTATGCTCCTCATGGACCAAAGAACCCCTTTCACACGGTATCGTGACCATAAAGGAATTCTCACTGGTATCCTGACCAATATTCATCTCTCAACCAAAAGCATAAAGCTGATTATGTTAGTGTGGCTACATTGCTGTTTAAGGAATCTCTGTATGTACAGATTAGCTGCTGCATTCCCGCGTGACCACTCTCTCTGTCCATCCCTCTCTGTGTGTGTGTGTCTGTCTCTCCCTCTCTGTGTGTGTTTCTCTCTGTCTCCCTCTGTGTGTGTGTTTCTCTCTGTCTCTCCCTCTGTGTGTGTGTTTCTGTCTCTCCATCTCTGTGTGTGTGTTTCTCTCAGTCTCTCCCTCTGTGTGTGTGTTTCTCTCTGTCTCCCTCTCTATGTGTGTGTGTCTCTCTGTCTCCCTCTCTGTGTGTTTCTCTGTGTGTGTGTTTCTCTCTACCTCTCCCTCTCTGTCTCTTTGTCTCCCTCCCTCCCTCCCCAAGTATGTTTCTAGAAGTATCTAGCCTTTTCTGCCCTGCATGTCTGTTTCTGTGTATTTTTGTTTCTTTGATCTTTCTCCTTGTGGGTATCTCTAATCCTGCTCCATAGCAAGTGCTCAGAGGCAGTGCAGTGACTTGCAGCATGAGCTGTGGTTAGATTGACTTGCATTCTGCTTTTTCTCTCTAGATAGCTGCAGTCAGCAGAAGAGCGAGCCAGGTGATGAGGTCTTCACTGTCAACTTAGAAAGAGGGCCCCATGGCCTAGGTCTGGCATTAGTGGATGGACTGGTGAGAAAAACACTTTACTGCAAACCTTATTTTTCCTAATTGACTAACCCACTTCTGTAACCTGGAAACAAACACCCTAATTACAGTATATGTCTTAAACTCAAGCAGGGTAATTGTTACTCACTGTGTCAAGGTTACAGTGTTCCTGTTAATTCAGGTTAGGGTAACCTTTTGACCTGTAGTCACTGTTGTAATCATAGAATCACAGAATTGTAACAGCAAAAGAAGGCCATTCTTCCCATGTTGGTTCCCTGCAGGAACAGCTCAGTGATTCCCCCTCACTGCCCTTACCCTGCAGTTGTGCAGCTTCCTTCTATTCAGCTCATTATCCAGTTTCTTCTTGAAAGCCATAATGCAAACTGCTTCCACCGTCCTCTCCATGTTCTCCTGATCCTAACCATTCGCTCTGTGAAAGGTTTCTGCGCACATTTCTCTTGCTACTTTTATTGGTCACCTAAATCTGGGTCTCAATCCTTTCACCAATGGGTACAGTTTCTCTCCCCAGTTCCTCATAGAGTCATTGAGATGTACAGCATGGAAACAGACCCTTCGGTCCAACCCGTCCATGCTGATCAGATACCCCAACCCAATCTAGTCCCACCTGCCAGCACCCGGCCCATATCCCTCCAAACCCTTCCTATTCATATACCCATCCAAATACCTCTTAAATGTTGTAATTGTACCAGCCTCCACCACACCCTCTGGCCAAGATTAGTTGTGAATTTCACTATTTGTAAGTTTCCCCAGATGCACTCTGATGTCCAGTGATACACAAATTCAAACACCAAGCTAGTAACTGTGCAGTCTCTCTCTCTCTCTCTCTCTCTCTCTCTCTCTCTCTCTCTCTCTCTCCCCCGCACTGTCCTCACCATGTCCTTTCTTTGTCTGTTCTTCTCCCTTTTAAAACTGCTGTTGTTTTGACTTTTTTTCCCAAAGTTCCATGACAATGCAGCAGCTTATAGAACAGGAAATGCTGCTCCTGGAATTTGAGGAAATCACCTCCAACACCTAAAATACCTCAAAAAAAGGAGCAGTTCTTACAGCCAGACATTTTTCCCGTCCTCCATCTTGGATTACCCACTTTCATGATTTTGACTATTTCTGTCTAATGTCCTCACAGCCTGCTCTTGTCGAAGGGAAACAATGTCTCCATCTTCAGTCTTTCCCTAAAACTGAAGTCCATCATCCCGGAGCAATTCTCACCAATCTCTCTAACATCCTTCCTCAAGTCAGTGCCCAGGGCTGGTCACAATACTTCAGTTGAGGCTGAAACAGTGTTGCACATATTTTGACCATACTATGCTGGGCCTTGTTTCCTCCCTCCCATTGCACTCTGTGCCGTGGAGCTAAACAGATCAAAGGATCTGGGGGGAAAGTGGGAGCAGGTTTTTGAGTTGGATTGACAGCCATGATCATAATAAATGACACTGATCCAGAACTGATAGGATTTTGAAAGACAGTCATTAATGCATTTTTTTCTCTATAGCAACCTCTTTCAACAATTTGGGATGTAGATAATTCCAAAGTTTTTTCAACTTTCACTCCAGAAGACAATAAGATCATATCCATTAATACCTCCAGTATTTTTTTAAACGGATTTAATTTTTTTTCAGTTCCTCATTTATACTAGTTCCTTGAATCTATGATTTCTTGCAGATTCCTTTCTCCATGAGAACAGAGACAAAGCAACTATTTACTGCTATTCCTATTAAAAATGATTTCACTGTTGCCTATAATGGACTCATATTTGTCTTTGCAAATCTGTTTATACAACTTTAGAAGCTTTGGCATCACTTTATATGTCTCTTTAGAGTTTACACTCACTCTATTCTCTGTTCTTTAGTTTCATGATCTTCCTCTGCTGAATTCTGAATTGTTCCTGATCCTCAGGGCTTACTACTGTTTTGGTAACATTATAAATCTCCTCCTTCGATCTAATATAATCCTAGTGTCCTTTGTTAGTTCTGGCTGACTCCCTTTTCCAGTTGGGTTTTTGAATCCTAAAGGAATGTATCTTTGTTGTAAACTGAATCTTTGTTTTAAACACTACCTATTGCCTGAACAGTGTCAAACCCTTTAATGTCTTTTCCCAAACGCCCACAGCCAGCTTGTCCATCGTACCTTCGCAGTTTTCTTTGCTCAGAATTAGGAGCCTGGTTTTGGAATGATCTACATCATTTACAAATTTAAATGGTAACTTCTTCACTACTAATGTCAATTTTCCCATTTCACAAAAGCACACTTATTCCGTGTTTAAACTTTGTTTGATGTTGGCATTTGTTTCAGCTGCCTTCCATTTTGTTTACAACTTCTCAACTTCCCAGAAGCAGCTTTGTTTTGCTCGTGTCTGAATTGTCTCTCATGCTGCCACTTCCCAAACAGGAGGCGAGCGGAAACCCTCTGAAGTAGCTGGAAATTGGCCTGCGTGAATATTTCTCTGGGTCCTCCCTACTGGCCTGGTAGTCAGGATTCAGTGCTCTCACTGCTGAGACCCAGTTTGATTCCCGGTCACAGAATGACAACTTAGCACTTTGATCATAGAGTCCTAGAGATGGACAGCACAGAAACTGACCCTTTTTGGTGTGAAATAATTCCTTCTGGTCTTGTTAAAGGTGTAACTGTTTACCTCATACAGGTCCTACTTGCCTCTGAATTAGTCCCAAAGCCCCAGAAACCTAAAGCCCTTCTTTCTTCAGCAGTTCTCCATTTTCAGCCTAGTTCACTCTCGCTGATCATGGTCTGATGAACACGTGGTGCTGGGAGTGATCCCAGGATTACTGCTTCTGAACTCCTGCTTTCCAGCTCTTTCCTAGACCCTTAAACTTAGCTTTCGAATCTCATCCCATTTGTGATATCCCTCTGTATATCTCTCATCGGCCCCACTTCTCTTGTTCCTATCTACAGTGTATATGCAAATTGAAGAATTTTACATTCCTGTTTATCTTAACAATGTGGGAAATGCAACAACCTTCCAGCAATAGTGGTATGACAGTATCGGAAAGTCAGCTGTTGCAGTTTGAGTTGAGGGATAGTCAGGGCTCAGGGACATTGCCTTATTCTTCCCTCAGGTCAGTGCTGTGGCATCTTTTCATCGAGAGGCAGTGGGCACAGTGTGTCTTGCCCTCGGTATTAGCTGACAACTGAGCCCTTTTCCCATTTCCTGGAGACTCCATTCCCAACTGGGACAGAAGGTGATGGGGGTGGGAGGAGGCAGAGCTCACACTGAGCACCACAGTCAACCTGTCACTCGGGACGGCTGGAACAGAGATTCAGCTGGAGAGGGTCCAGGAGCATGTGGGACCTGAGTGTACACGGATCTGGTTGTGTCTGGGGCCTGGGTGTACAGGGATCTGGGTGTATATGGGGCCTGGGTGTACAGGGATCTGGTTGTATATGGGGCCTGGGTGTACAGGGATCTGGGTGTATATGGGATCCGGATGTATATGGGATCTGGGTGTATACGGGATCTGGATGTACAGGGATATGGGTGTATAGGGGATCCGGGTGTATGGGGATTTGGGTGTATATGGGGCCGGTGTGTACAGGGATCTGGGTGTATATGGGACTTGGGTGTATATGAGACCTGGGTGTACAGTGATCTGGGTGTACGTGGGGCCTAGGTGTACAGGGATCTGGGTGTATATGGAATCTGGGTGTACAGGGATCTGGGTGTATATGGAATCTGGGTGTATATGGGATCTAGGTGTATATAGGATCTGGATGTACAGGGATCTAGGTGTATATGGGATCTAGGTGTATATGGGATCTGGGTGTACAGTGATCTGATTGTACAGGGATCCGGGTGTATGGGGATCTGGGTGTATATGGGATCTCGGTGTGCAGAGATCTGGGTGTATAGGGATCTAGGTGTATATGGGATCTGTGTGTACAGGGATCTGGGTGTGTATGGGATTCGGGTGTACATGGGATCTGGGTGTATAAAGTATCTGGGTGTACAGGGGTCTGGGTGTATATGGTATCTGGGTGTGCAGGGGTCTGGGTGTATATGGGATCCGGGTGTATAGGAGATCCGGGTGTATGGGGATCTGGGTGTACAGGGATCTGGGTGTATATGGGTCCTGGGTGTATATGGGATCTCAGCGTGTAGGGATCTGGGTGTATATGGGATCTAGGTGTACAGGGATCTGGGTGTATATGGTATCTGGGTGTACAGGGGTCTGGGTGTATATGGTGTACAGGGTCAGCTGTACAAGGAAGGACATGTGTGTATCTGTCAGATATTGCTGTAACCTCCTTGGAGACCAGTAATGGGTTAAATATCTTCACTCTCATTTGGTTTGATCAAACAGCAACTGGCAGTGGGGTCAGAGCAGGAATGGTGGACTGCACTAAATGAATCGCTCCTTTGACAGACTCAGTGGGCCAAATGGCCTCTTTCTGCACTGGGACAATTTGCTGTTTCAGAGTGAGAACCTGGTTAGGATCCAAGCTCAGGCTCAGGCCTGTGCTGGTAAAAAGGCAAGTGCATTTACATAGCACCTTCAATAACCTTAGCATGTCCCAAAGTACTTCTCATCCAATAAAGTACTTTTGGAGTGTCGTCACTACGTAAGCTAAAGTTAAAAAGTGGCAGCCGGTGTGTGCAGTAAGATCCCACGAAGAGCAGTGTGATGATGACCGGAGAATCTCTGTTTATCAGAGTGGTTCAGTGTCTAATGTTGGCCCGGACTTTGGGAACAGCCTCCTGCATCTGTTCCAGTGTAGGCTGTGGGATCCTCACACCTGCAGCAGGCTCCGTACCCTCTCAGCACAGCTCCATGAAGTTTCTGGGAATAAGTGCAGAGGATACCAGCATCCGGGATGTGTTGGGAGTGAATGATCAGATAGGACAGTCTATTCCTGTTTCAGACATTGGCTGGTGAGCAGACTTTCCATTGTGAATTGGAGGAAGTTGTTACCTTGACAACGCTCTGATTTGGAGCTTGGTTCTGGAATCTAACGGAATTCCGTCCTCCTGATGATTTATAAACTGCATCATAACTAAAAGGGGGCAGGGTGGAGCCTGGCCCCATTGCTGGGGTAAAGGGAAGCTTCTGCTGTGGAGAGCCAGGCTCCTGGCTGGAGTTAATGATTCCACATCGACCTTACAGATTCTACACAGCCAGAGCCCTTCAGGAGAACAAAACCAGCCGGAGCAAACTCAGCGGCTTCACCCTGACAGAAAAACCCCTTCACCAACTCAACCCCTTCACCAACTCAACCCCTTCACCAACTCCAACATCGGAGTGCGTTTGTTTACTCAATGACAGTGGGATTTTTAAAAATGTGAGATCTCCAGCCTCAACAAGGAGCAAGATCACGGCCTAGACGTCACTGATTGAATGGTGCTGACCGCGGCATTGCCATCACCCCCGCACCCTCGCCACCCTCACCCCCTTACCCCCCTGACCCTCACACCCTCACCCCCTCACTCTCACCCCCTCAACCCTGCACCCCCTCACCCCCCTCACCCTCACCCTCACCCCCTCACCTCCTCACACCCTCACCCTCACCCCCTCACCCCCTTACCACCCTCACCCTCACCCTCTTACCCCCCTCACCCTCACACCATCACCCCTGCACCCCCTCACCCCCTCACCCCCTCACCCTCACCCCCTCAGCCTCATCCCCGCACCCCCTCACCCCCTCACCCTCACACCCTCACCTCCTCACCCCCCCCCCCTCACCCTCACGCCCTTACCCCCTCACCCTCACCCTCACCCCCCTCACCCTCACCCTCCCACCCTCTTCATCTTCACCCCCTCACCCTCACCCTCACCCCCTCACCCTCATCCCCCTCATCCTCACCCACCCTCACCCTCCCACCCTCCACTCCCAGTCATCCCAGCTCTGTTTCAATCCCTCCTTATTATCCCTGCTCCCCTTACTCCAGGATGTCAAGACTGAGAATAATCTTGGGGACGTTGGATTAGGTGGAGGGGGGTGTCACCTGTTTCTCTGAAGGAGTGTCAGAGCCAAGGATCTGGCTCCTAATGAATAAGGAGATAATCAGCTGACAGACAAACGGATCCTGGATCCTGAGGGTGGAGCTGGGTAAAGTAGCTGATACAGGAGCTGTGGCTGTTACCCAAAGGAGGGGGAGCTGATTTCCAGAGCTTGGAGCAAGATGTCTGGAGGAAGATTCTGGAAGAGGAAAGGAGAGAATGTGCAACTGTTCAATATCATCAAAACCCTGTTGAGTCAATTGGGAAAGCAAGTCTTAGCAGGACTTATACACTTAATGGTAAGGTCCTAGGGAGTGTTGCTGAACAAAGGGACCTTGGAGTGCAGGTTCATAGCTCTCTGAAAGTGGAGTCACAGGTAGATAGGATAGTGAAGAAGGCGTTTGGTATGCTTTCTTTTATTGGTCAGAGTATTGAGTACAGGAGTTGGGAGGTCATGTTGCGGCTGTACAGGACATTGGTTAGGCCACTGTTGGAATATTGTGTGCAATTCTGGTCTCCTTCCTATTGGAAAGATGTTGTGAAACTTGAAAGGGTTCAGAAAAGATTTACAAGGATGTTGCCAGAGTTGGAGGATTTGAGCTATAGGGAGAGGCTGAACAGGCTGGGGTTGTTTTCCCTGGAGCGTCGGAGGCTGAGGGGTGACCTTATAGAGGTTTATAAAATCATGAGGGGCATGGATAGGGTAAATAGACAAAGTCTTTTCCCTGGGGTGGGGGAGAACGAGAAGGCATGGATAAATTGGACCGAAGGATCTGTTTCCTGCTGTATATCTCTATGACTCTATAAATGCAAATTTGGAATTACAGCCCAGTAACTCCGTGTCAAGCCATTTCAGACTGTAGTGTCTGACTGTACCACCACCCTACAGGGTGGCCTGTACTAATCTCCTGCAGAATGCACGTCTCAGTTGGACTGTACATCTTGCAAAGTGTCCACCTGAACATTACCCTAAGATTTAGGGGTGGAGGGGTGGTTGGGGTGTCGTGGAAGGGGTTGTCTGCAAAATATATGATAATCCTGAAGACTGTAAGGTGCCGAGAAAGAAAATGAGTTTTTAAAAAAATTCAGATCACCATTTCCTTATTTTGCTTTTATTTATATATTAGACTGTAATGCTCCAGTATCTGATTGTATCCGGCTGTATTGACCTTCAGTATCTGACTGTATCAGGCTATACTGTGTCCTCAGTGTCTGACTCTATCAGGCTGCACTGTTCCTCAGTGTCTGACTGTATCAGGTTGCCCTGTTCCTCAGTGTCTGACTGTATCAGGCTGCACTGTTCCTCAGTGTTTGACTGTATCAGGCTGCCCTGTGCCCTCAGTGTCTGACTGTATCTGGCTGCACTGTCCCTCAGTGTCTGACTGTATCAGGCTGCACTGTTCCTCAGTGTCTGACTGTATCAGGCTGCACTGTGTCCTTAGTCTCCTGCACAGTGTCTGACTGTATCAGGCTGCACTGTCCCTCAGTGTCTGACTGTATCAGCCTGCACTGTGTCTTCAGTCTCCTGCAGTGTCTGACTGTATCAGGCGGCACTGTCCCTCAGTGTCTGACTGTATCTGGCTGCACTGTCTCTCAGTGTCTGGCTGTATCTGGCTGCACTGTCCCTCAGTGTCTGGCTGTATCAGGCTGCACTGTGCCCTCAGTGTCTGACTGTATCAGGCTGCACTGTGTCTTCAGTCTCCTGTACAGTGTCTGACTGTATCAACAATGAGCATATTTATGCAGCTGAGTCATTTGAGAATTGTGACACTTTAAGGGCTGACTGTTGTGTGTCTTCTCCTCACAGAAAACCCCGTTGAATCAGAGTGGGATTTACATCAAGTCACTGGTCCCTGACTCACCAGCTGCAGGATGTCCGAGGTTGAGGCCGGGGGATCGGATCCTGGCTGTGAATGGCACCACCCTGGTGGGCCTGGATTACCAGCGGTTAGTGTTTTGGGAAATGGGGTGAGGGCCAAAGGCTGGTTAATCAGCAGCACTCTGTCTCCAGGGCCTTTGGGTAAAGTATTCACTGTGGTTTCCACAAGTATCCCATCATGACAAAATGGAAGGTTCCTGACATCCCCCGTGTTGTCAGGGTTTCCATAGAGACAGCCACTGCCTTTCTTAGTGGAATCAGAATATTGGGTAGTTGGCATGAACAGTAAGTGATTTGGTTCCATGCAGTAGGCCATCTGTTCCGACATGGTACTGTGATTCTGGAAATATCACGAGCATCCCCACTCCCTCCCAGCTTCCCCTTCCCATCATCCCTGAGCTCCAGGCCACTGCAGGGGGCTAGCAGCAATGCCATTCACATTTCACCAGGCTCACTATATCTGTAAACTCAACAAATCACAAACTATGCACAGCCATGTAGAGGGAGCTTTACTCGGTATCTAACCCCATACTGTCCCTGTCCTGGGATGGGGGGACAGTGTAGAGGGAGCTTTACTCTGTATCTAACCCCGTGCTGTCCCTGTCCTGGGAGTGTTTGATGTGGAAAGTGTAGAGGGAGCTTTACTCTGTATCTAATCCCACACTGTCCCTGTCCTGGGAGTGTTTGATGTGGACAGTGTAGAGGGAGCTTTACTCTGTATCTAACCCCGTGCTGTCCCTGTCCTGGGAGTGTAGAGAGAGCTTTACTCAGAGGGTCCTGGTAACTGGGAAGCTGTTGATTGAGTGACGGCAGCTGCTGATTCTGATGTTAGTTGCCTCCAATTCACTCTCCGTCTCTGTTTGCGAACCTAGAGCGCAGGAACTGCTCCGATCGTCTGGAAACAAACTGGGTCTTCTGGTGGCAAAGTCTGATTCGGAGATGGCAATGAAAGTGTTAACATCGAGCAGCTATTCTGACTGGAGCAGAGATGGGAAACGCTAAAGCCAGGGAGGGACAGTGCGGACCCTGCGGCTGCCTGGAGGTGTTTGCAGAAAGCAAAGATATATTTCAATATTTCAGTCCAGTTGCCATGTTGTACTGGGGACATGACCATCGAGTGGGTTAGTGTTGGTGCCCACTCACCATCACTGCCACAGCATTAACCCTTTGACCAACGTACTGAGCTCGGGAACTCCTGGGGAATATGGAGCAGGGGTCCCCAGGATGATGGGTATGGCGAGGGGGGGCGGGGGGGCAATCCCTGGGATTGAGGGGCATTTTCCCGGATTGCCGATCAGTACAGCAGAGGAATCTTTGTAACCCCACCCCATGATAATGTCACAGGCTCCTGTTTACCCCACTCCCCCCTCTGCACCCCCCCTCCCACCCCAAGACTCCTGTGTAAACCCCCCTCCCACATTACTCTGGGGTTGGAGTGTGATGCTCTGCGTGGAATGACGTTGAAACACGGAGCGAGAGGAGATGATGTTGAGAGTGGGCTGGAGCTCAGAGTGGTTTTGGTGCCAGGCGTTTGGGAAGAACAGTTTTTAAAGTTACAGTTTACCTTGTTCCGGGTGTTTGTTACTGCCTGTTGTTGTTATTGATGTTTAACAAAGATTCTGATCATCCCCAGTTCCCCTGCACCCCCACATATCTAATAAAATGTTATTGGCGTGTTACTTGATGTCGGAGACTTGCTGGTCACAGAGCCTGGTGTAGAGCACACTGCAGTCGAACTGCCCCGTATCAGTCTGTCATCCAGACCCACTAGAAGCCAAATCCAGACACATTATTGTTAATGCCATGATCAGGCTCTGAATCCAGAGTGGTTTGTATAGCAACACATGGAATTGGCTATAATCACACTTGGTTTTCCAACATATTTGACTTTGATTCCTGCTCAGCCTGATTTAACCCCACCAGTCAGTTCCACTGCTGACTTCCTCCTGTTTCCCACGAGGACATGGTGACGCAAGCCAGCAGGTCACACAAAATATTTCGTTTCTGTGTTTGTAACAGATTTTTCTGACTAACTAGATGAGCCGAGATTCCCTACAGCGTGGAAACAGGCCCTTCGGCCCAACAAGTCCACACCCACCCTCCAAAGAGTAACCTACCCAGACCCATTTCCATATGACTAATGCACCTAACACTACGGCCAATTCACCTGACCTGCACAACTTTGGACTGTGGGAGGAAACCAGAGCACCCGGAGGGAACCCACGCAGACACGGGGAGAATGTGCAAACTCCACACAGACAGTTGCCTGAGGCTGGAATCGAACCTGGGTCGCTGGCACTGTGAGGCTGCAGATCTAACGACTGAGTCACATCACTGGAATGTTGGTAGCAGTGCCAGTCAAACCCACAACCTTCTGCACTCCAAGAAAACAGCCATAACTTGCTGCCCTCTGCTGTCTACAGTGCTGACTGACGCAATTTCACATAACAGTGCGGACTGGCACTGTTTCCTATTACAGTGTGGACTGGCACTGTTTTCTATTACATGATGTGTTGCTCAATGTATTATGGGTGCAATGTGCCCTTAGTTCCTTTTTAGAGACAGCTGTTGCTGTGCAGCTGTGCCCAGACCCAACACAATGTGATGTACCAGCTGGGAGAAACTGGCCAATAGAACCGTCCACAGTAGGGTTTAATTTGGTTTGATTAGTGACTCAATTTGATCTTAACTGGAAACTGCTGGCTTCAGTGTGTTTGTAAAAGGGGCTCCTTGTTGTAGTTTCAGCTCATGCTGGGGCTTGGGAAACAGAGGCTGGGATACTGGTCAGCTCCAGGAAAACCCAGCCTCTCCCCGGTACACCCGGCTTGCAGAAACATGCAGAATGGATCCCTGATTGGCGGATGGAGTGGGGACAGGGAGATCAGACTGAGAAACTGTATTTCCCTGTGTGCCTGACTCATGCCCAGCTCATCTCAACTCTCCCTCGCTGTAACATTCACCTTCCTCCCAGGACTGGCTCCATTCAGACCATTCAGATATCCCCCCACTGTAACACACACAGGCTTCCAGGCAGCTAAAGGTCACTGGGGTCAGATTGAGTGTCACAGCAGGGTCAGAGTGAGGGCCACTGCGAGGTCAGACTGAGGGTCATTATGGGGTCAGACTCAGGGTCACTGCAGGGTCAGACTCAGGGTCATTGTGGGGTGAGACTGAGGGTCACTGCAGGGTCAGACTGAGGGTCACTGTGGGGTCAGACTGAGGGTCAGTGTAGGGTCAGACTGAGGGTCATTGTGGGGTCAGACTCAGGGTCACTGCGGGGTCAGACTGAGGGTCTTTGTGGGGTCAGACTGAGGGTCACTGTGGGGTCAGACTGAGGGTCATTGTGGGGTCAGACTGAAGGTCACTGCAGGGTCAGACTGAGGGTCACTGTGGGGTCAGACTGAGGGTCAATGTGGGGTCAGATTGAGGGTAACTGCAGGGTCACCCAGGTCAGACTGAGGGTCATTGCAGGGTTAGACTGAGGGTCACTGCAGGGTCAGACTGTGTGTCACTTTGTTGTCAGATTGAGAGTCACTGCGGGGTCAGTCTGAGAGTCATTGCAAGATCACTGTGGGGTCAGACTGAGGGTCACTGCAGGGTCACCTGCGTCAGACTGAGGGTTGCTCTAGGGTCAGACTGAGAGTAATTGTGGGGTCAGTCTGAAGGTCACTCCGAGGTCACATTCAGGGTCATTCAATGGGGAAGTGTGATAATCTAAAAGCTTGAGGGTGAAAAGGCATGATCAAGCCTCAGTCAAGTCCATTACCCGAATGTTGAATTGAGCTCCCGTTACAGCCGGTTCCTCAGTTATCCCAACCTCTTTCCCCGATACACTCACACCTAAGTCCTATGTATACCACGTTCCTCTTCCAAACTGTGTGTTTGCAGTCTCCATCTTCCCCATCCCTGGAAACTCACCTGATCCAGAGAAACAGGCCTTATTAGAGCAGAGTGATGCTGATTACTGACTGATACATGAAGGACAGCAGCTCCTCACAATCTCTGTACAAACACACAGCAGCTGCCCAGCACCTTCTCCACCCCCTTTAGCAATGGGCACGAAATACTGACTTAGCCAGCAACACTCAAATCTCACTAAGCATTAAATCAGAGTTCCTGCAATCAGCAATAAAAACAGAAATGCTGGAATTTGGAATGAAGAATCCTGCCTTAGGCTCAGCAATCTCCTCCCTGGCTTCCCAGAGAATCCGAGGATAAATGCCTTCTGGCCCCGGGGACTTATCTATTTTCACACTTTCCAGAATTACTAACACCTCCTCCTTGTGAACCTTAGATACAGCCTAGCCTAGTAGCCTGTATCTCAGTATTCTCCTCGACAACATTGTCTTTTTCCAGTGTGAATACTGATGAAAAATATTCATTTAGCGTCTCTCCTATCTCATCGGACTCCACACACAACTTCCCACTACTGCCCTTGATTGGCCCTAATCTTACTCTAGTCATTCTTTTATTCCTGACATACCTATAGAAGGCTTTAGGGGTTTCCTTGGTCCTATCCACCAATAACTTCACATGGCCCTCCTGGCTCTTAGCTCTCTCTTTAGGTCCTTCCTGGCTAACTTGTAACTCTCAAGGATCCCAACGGAGCCTTCACATCTTATCCTAACATAAGTCTTCTTCTTCCTCTTGACAAGAGATTCAACTTCTTTAGTAAATCACAGTTCTCTCGCTTGACTACTTCCTCCCGACCTGACAGGTACACACTTATCAAGGACACACAGGAGCTATCTCTTGAACAAGCTCCACATTTCAATTGTGCCTATCCCCTGCAGTTTCCTTCCCCATCCTATGCATCCTAAATCTTGCCTAATTGCATCATAATTACCTTTCCCCCCAGCTATAACTCTTGCCCTGCAGTATCCCTTTCCATTACCGAAGTAAACATAACCAATTTGTGGTTACTATCGCCAAAGTGCTCACCTCCCTCCAAATCTAACACCTGGCTGGGTTTATTCCCCAGTACCAAATCCAATATGGCATTGCCCCTTGTTGACCTGTCTACATACTGTGTCAGGAAGCCCTCCTGCACACATTGGACAAAAACTGACCCATCTAAAGTACTTGAACTGTAGTATTCCCAGTCAATATTTGGAAAGTTATATTTCCCCATAACAACTACCCTGTTATTTTCGCTCCATCCCTGGAACTATTCAGAGGCCTATAGAAAACTCCCAACAGGGTGACCTCTCCTTTCCTGTTTCTGACCTCAGCCCATATTACCTCAGTGGGTGAGTCCTCAAATGTCCTTTGTGATGCCTGCTGGTGCACTCCTGTGACCTTGAAACCTTACTCGTGACCTCACTACTCTCAACCTCCTGGACACTGGAGCTACAATTCAGGTTCCCATCCCCTTGCTGAATTAGTTTAATTCCTCCTGAAGAGCATTAGCAAATTCCCCACCACCCCCCCCACCCTCTCCCCAGGATATTGGTACCCCTCTGGTTCAGGTGTAGACTATCCTGTTTGTACAGGTCCCACCCACCCCAGAACAAGCCCCAATTATCCAGGTATCTGAAACCCTTCCTCCTGCACCTTCCCTGTAGCCATGTGTTCAACTCCTCTCTCTCCCTATTCCTCGCCTCGCAAGCACATGGCACGGGTAACAAACCAGAGATAACAACCCTGTTTGTCCTAGCTCTGAACCTCCATCCTAGCTCCCTGAATTTCTGCCTTAGATCCCCACTGTTTTTCCTACCTATGTCGTTGGTGCCTATGTGGACCATGACTTGGGGCTGCTCCCCCATCTCCCTTAAGGATCCCAAAAACACGATCAGAGACATCACAAACCCTGGCACCTGGGAGGCAACACATCAACCATGAGTCTCTCTCGTCCCCACAGAACCTCCTGTCTGTCCCCCTAACTATGGAGTCCCCAATGACTACTGCTCTGCTCCTCTTCCCCCTTCCCTCCTGAGCAGCAGGGACAGACTCTGTGCCAGAGACGTGTTTCCCCATTGCTTACCCCTGGTAGGTTCCTCCCCACCCCCAACAGTATCCAAAATGGTAGACTTGTTATTGAGGGGAATGGCCACAGGGGATCCCTGCACTGCCTGCCGGTTCCCTTTCAGTCCCCTGACTGTAACCCATTTGCCTTTTTCTTGTACCTGAGGAGTGACGACCTCCCTGTAATTCCTCTCAATAACCCCCTCTGCCTCCCGAATGATCCGAAGTTCATCCAGCTCCAGCTCCAGTTCCCTAACGCAGTTTTCGAGGAGCTGGAGGTGGGTGCACTTCCCGCAGATGTAGTCAGCGGGGACACTCGTGGTGACCCTTACCCCCCACATTCTGCAGGAGGAACATTCAACTGCCCTCACCTCCATTCCCACGTTTCTAACACTTACCTTACTTAACACTTAACACAGAACCTTTTTCTGGGGAGGAGGATGGGTGGGAGACACTACCCAAGTAGTGGTTCAGGTTAACCACCTGCCCAAATATATGACCTCACTCACTCAGCACTCCCGGGTCTGCTCCTGCTCAGTGTGGGCTCTGTCTATTCACGAGGTAAGTTTTTATAACTTTAAAGGTACCTCCTCGACTGGTCCCTGCTACTCTTCCCACTGCTGCTGCTACTGGGAAAATAGAGACTGCTGAACACCAGAGATATGGTTCTGTAATTTTAGTGAGTAAGCAAAAACCTGGGAAAAGGAATAAGTTATGCACTTTGGCAGGAATACCGGAGGAGCTTAAATGGGGACAGACTGCAGAAAGCTGCAGAACAGAGGGATCGAAAATCCTCTTCCATAAATCACAAAAAAGCCTGGAATCCCAGTTCAGTGAGTAATTGAGAATGAAATATAAAAATGGAGAAGTCTTGTTAAAACTGTGTAAGGCACTAGTCAGACCACAGCTGGAATACTCTGAAAAGGTTTGGGTCCCTTATCTAAGGAAGTATATACTGGCAGAGAGCTGTTCTTTTGGATCACAAAGTATCTTCAAAGCTAAGACAGAGCTTTAATCAGTGAGCGACAGAACTGCTATCGGGAAAGGCAGGAAGGTTGAAGATGATCAGATTAGCCATGAATTGAGACATTGAATAGTAGAGCAGATTCAATGGGCTGAATGGCCTACTTCCGTTTATAGGTGTTATGGCCATTTAGAATCTTCGAGAGTCTCCTGGCATCTTCCAGAATTTCCCAGTTCACTGCTGACCCCCTGACAGATTACAGATGAAATAATGTTCGAGTGAGTGAGGCTGGAGCCCTCAATCTTTGAGCAATAAGGGCCTAATGGGGATGGATCTGCTGCCTGTTCACTTTGCTGGATATTTAACCGAGGGGCACTGCAGGCACCGTGCACTTCAGGAGGAGGAGAACACAACGTTACCATTGGCTGCTTCTCCAGGTCCATCACTGTGTGTGCGTCAGGGTGAGAAACTTTCCTCTCTTCCTCTACAGACCATCCCAGAGACAATAGGAGAACTCTCTCAGGTTTTATGGGAGTTTCTGATAACAGCTGCCATTTCATTAAGGCAGGAAACATTTCTTTGGGAATTATTTTATTTCAAAGGCAGGTCTGAGGAATATTAGAATGGTCCACATTGGTCAAATACTGAATTCTGAAGCCTACAATTCCCAAAACACTGCAGTCCCTGTAACCAGTATCATTGCTGACTGCTCCGTTGATGTGAATAAAGACTAACTGCTGCCACCTGCTGGCAAATTAGAAAGCATCCAAGCAGCACGATGAGGAGGCCATTCAGCCCTCCGTTCAACAAAGTAATGCCAAATCCATCTCCAATATCCACGCAAGTGCTGCCACTCCATATCTCACAATCTCAGACAGAAAATGGTGATTTAACAGAATTATCTACTTAAAATGGGGAGAGAATTTCAAAAGTTGCTCAGTTCTGAGGGAGTGCCACACTGTCAGAGGGTCAGTGCTGAGGAAGTACTGCACTGTCGGATGGCAGTACTGAGGTAATGTCGCACTGTCCGAGAGTCAGTACTGAGGGGGTGCCGCACTATCGAAGGGTCACCGCTGAGGGAGTGCTGCACTGTCGGAGGGTCAGTGCTGAGGGAGTGCCGCATTGTCAGAGGGTCAGTGCTGAGGGAGTGCCACATTGTCAGAGGGTCAGTGCTGAGGGAGTCCGCCCTGTTAGAGGGTCAGTTCTGAGGGAGTACCGCACTGCCAGAGGATCAGTACTGAGGGAGTCTGCCCTGTTAGATGGTCAGTTCTGAGGGAGTACCGCACTGTCAGAGGGTCAGTGCTGAGGAAGTGCCGCACTGTCAGAGGATCAGTGCTGAGGGAGTGCCGCACTGTCAGAGGGTCAATGCTGAGGGAATGCCGCACTGTCAGAGGGTCAGTGCTGAGGGAATGCCGCACTGTCAGAGGGTCAGTGCTGAGGGAGTGCCATGTTACATAAAACCATGGGATCCTACAGTATCGTACAGAGATAGCCCTTTGCCCCTTGATTCTGTGCTGCCAAAAATACTGTGCGACCTGCATCAGTCCCACTTTGAAGCGTGTCCCCCCTCACCTTAAATGCTTGGCCAGGTATTTCTAAAAGGTTGTGAGGTTGCCTGCCTGAACTACCCTGCCAGGCAGTCCAGACCTATACCACTCTCTGGGTGCAGGTGGTTTCCTCAAAACCTCTCTAAACCTCCTGCCTTACTCCTTAAAGTGATGCCCCCTCATTATTGAGCTTTCAGCTAAAGGAAACAGCTGCTGTCCATTCTCTCTATCCTTGTCCTTCATAATCTGATGCACCTCTACTCGGTTCACCCTCAACCATCTCTGCTCCAAAGAAAACATCCTGAATTTATCCAGCCTCTGAAATATTCCTTCCCAGTTAACATCCTGGGAAATCTCCTCTGTCCTCCCACCAGTGCAATCCCATCCTTCCTACTGGACAGAGTACTCCAGCTGTGACCTAACCAAACTCCTGTCCGGCTCCCACATGACCTCCCTGCTCTTATAGTCTACACCACAACCGATAAAGGTCCCTTAACTACCCTATTACCCTGTCCTGCCACTCTCAGGGATCTGTGGACAAACACATCAAGATCCCTCTGTTCCTCTGAGCTTCCTAGTGTCCTGTCTCTTACCTGATGTTGTTTTGAATTTGAGTTTAAATGCAGTCCCTGTCCTGTCAGGTTGACATTAACGTGGGGAGAGAGATGGTTTTTCTCCCCCAGTGTCAAGGTGAACAAAGTGATAGTTATCTGTAGTTGCTGCTTATGGTTCTGTTTGGGGAATTCAATCCCCCTCTCTACCTTGAGCACAGATTCACATTTACAGCAGATTGAGGTCCCATCTCTCCAGGGGTACTGATCACACAACCCCATTCCAACACCCCAGTGTGACCCCAGTGTGACCCCAGGTTGTGGCACCAGGAGACTGAGAGATGAGACACACAACAACAGGCCATTCAGTCCCTTGAGTCAGTTGCACCATTCTGATAGATCACAGTCAATTTGTACTTCAGACACATTTACTCCACTTTGCCCCACATCTAATCGCCTCTCCCAGGGGAGATTATTGACCCACTGTCTACCAAACTGTGGCTATGTCCCAGCTTTGCAGCTTCATGGTGAACCTCAGAGTTAGTCCACTACCCTTCATGTCAGGAATCAGTCCAGTAAATCTCCACTGTATTCTCTTGAAAGCCAGAATCACCTTTCAGGTGATAATGCCCGAGAGGTAATCGCAAGCTGCCCAGTGAGGAGTGCTGGCCGAGATGGACAGGGAAGGTAATTAAACTGGTGGTTGTGAAATGTCACATTCTGAACATTGTCACTGAACAGAAACCCCTACCCCTCCTCCACCGCACCAAGTTCCTGCGATTATACAAATTGCGATATGATTGTTCCATTATCACCCTGAGAGCTGTTATATTGCGATAAACAATTAGCAGTTGCTGTGATTTTGAACAAAGGTCCTTTCAAAGCAATCAGAACATTCCTGAGAAACAGGAAGTGAAACAAAAACTTTAAAATCAGGAACAAAAACAGTGAATGCTAAAATTACAGAGTGACTTGGTCAGGGAGGCAAGGTCACATTCCACAGGGAGGACTAAGCAGCACCAGACTCACTGAATTTAAACACTGACTCTCCACTCTCCCATTCCTCAAACACCTCAGTCTTCCCAAATTTTGCATTCAGTACTTGAACCTTTCCTTCATCTCCTAACAACCAGGGACAGCACAGGGTTAGATACAGAGTAAAGCTCCCTCTACACTGTCCCCATCAAACACTCCCAGGGCAGGGACAGCACGGGGTTAGATACAGAGTAAAGCTCCCTCTACACTGTCCCCATCAAACACTCCCAGGACAGGGACAGCACAGGGTTAGAGACAGAGTAAAGCTCCCTCTACACTGTCCCCATCAAACACTCCCAGGGCAGGGACAGCACGGGGTTAGATACAGAGTAAAGCTCCCTCTACACTGTCCCCATCAAACACTCCCAGGACAGGGACAGCACAGGGTTAGAGACAGAGTAAAGCTCCCTCTACACTGTCCCCATCAAACACTCCCAGGGCAGGGACAGCACGGGGTTAGATACAGAGTAAAGCTCCCTCTACACTGTCCCCATCAAACACTCCCAGGACAGGGACAGCATGAGGGTAGATACAGAGTAAAGCTCCCTCTGCACTGTCTCCCATCAAACACTCCCAGGACTGGGACAGCATGAGCTTAGAGACAGAGTAAAGCTCCCTCTACACTGACCCCCATCAAACAATCCCAGGACAGGGACAGCACGGAGTTAGATACAGAGTAAAGCTCTCTCTACACTGTCTTCCATCAAACACTCCCAGGAGAGGAACAACATGGGATTAGACTCAGAGTGAGGTTCCCTCTACAGGAACTTTCAACATTGATTGGAATAGACTGCGGGTAAAGGGACCTCTGATGAATGGGAGGCTTTCAAATGTGTGGCCATGAGAGTTCAGAGTCATTATGTTGCTGTTTGAGTGAAAGGTAAGGCTGGTAGGATTAGGGAACAATGGGTGAATAAAGATACGGAGGTTCAAGGAGAAAGTGAGGTCTGCAGATAAGACCATAAGACATAGGAGTGGAAATAAGGCCATTCAGCCCATCGAGTCCACTCTGCCATTCACTCATGGCTGATGGGCATTTCAATGCCATGTACCCACACTTTCCCTGTAGCCCTTAATTCCTTGTGAGATTAAGAATTTATCAACCTCTGCCTTGAAGACTCCCAACGACCCAGCCCCCACTGCGCTCCGTGGCAATGAATTCCACAGGCCCACCGCTCTCTGGCTGAAGAAATGTCTCCTTATTTCTGTTCTAAATTGCCCCCCTCTAATTCTAAGGCTGTTACCATGAGTCATAGTATCTCCACCTGACAGAAACAATTTCCCAGCGTCCACCCTTTCTAAGCCATGCATCATCTTGTAAGTTTCTATTAGAGCTCCCCTCAACCTTCTGAACTCTAACGAATACAATCCCAGGATCCTCAGCTATTCATCGTATGTCATAGAGTCATGGAAACAGACCCTTCGGTCTAACCAGTCCATGCTGACCAGTTATCCCATCCCAATCTAGTCCCACCTGCCAGCACCCAGCCCATATCCCTCCAAACCCTTCCTAATCATATACCCATCCAAATGCCTCTTAAATGTTGCAATTGTACCAGCCTCCACCACATCTTTTGGCAGCTCATTCCACACACGTACCACCCTCTGCATGAAAAAGTTGCCTCTTAGGTCTCTTTTATATCTTTCCCCTCTCACCCTAAACCTATGCCCTCTAGTTCTGGACTCCCCAATCCCAGGAAAAAAGACTTTGACTATTTATTCCATCCATGCCCTTCATGATTTTATAAACCTCTATAAGGTCACCCCTCAGCTTCCAACATTCCAGGGAAAACAGCCCCAGCCTGTTCAGTCTCTCCCTGTAGCTCAAATCCTCCAACCCTGGCAACATCCTTGTCAATCTTCTTTGAACCCTTTCATGTTTCACAACATCTTTCCGATAGGAAGGAGACCAGAATTGCATCTAATATTCCAAAAGTGGCCTAACCAATGTCCTGTACAGCTGCAACATGACCTCCCAACTCCTGTACTCAATACTCTGACCAATAAAAGAAAGCATACCAAATGCCGCCTTCACCATCCTATCTACCTGCAACTCCACTTTCTCTGGTATGTTAGGCCTACCATTTCAGGAATCATCCGTGTGAATCTCCACTGGACACGCTCCAGTGCCAGTATGTCCTTCCTGAGATGTAGGGCCCAACACTGGACACAGTACTCCAAATGGGGCCTAACCTGAGCTTTATATAGTCTCAGTAGCACCTCAGTGCTTTTACATTCCAACCCTCTTTAATTAAATGACAACATTACATTTGCTTTCTTAACCATGGACTCAACCTGCAAGTCAACCTTGAGAGAATCCTGCACGGGTACTCCCAGATCCTTTTGAACTTTGGCTTTATGAATTTTCTCACTGTCCTTGTCTGTGTTCTTTTTTACCAAAGTGTAAGACCTTGCACTTGCTCACATAGAATTTCATCAGCCATTTCCTGGACCATTCCCCTAAACTGTCTAAATCTTTCTGTCACCTCCCCACCTCCTCAGTCGATTTTCCTGCTCCTCGGATGCTGCCTGAGTTGCTGTGCTTTTCCAGCACCATACTGATCTAAACTCTGGTTTCCAGCATCTGCAGTCCTCACTTTTGCCTAGAATTACCTGCCAGAAGACTGGAGGATAGCGAATGTGGTCCCCTTGTTCAAGAAGGGGAGTAGGGACAGCCCTAGTAACTATAGGCCAGTGAGTCTCACTTCTGTTGTGGGCAAAGTCTTAGAGAGAATTGTAAGGGATAGGATTTATGAACATCTGGATAGGAATAATGTGATCAAGGATAGTCAGCATGGTTTTGTGAAGGGCAGGTCGTGCCTCACAAACCTTATTGAGTTCTTTGAGAAGGTGACCAAGGAAGTGGATGAGGGTAAAGCAGTAGATGTGGTGTATATGGATTTTAGCAAACCGTTCGATAAGCTTTCCCATGGTAGGCTACTGCAAAAATTACAGAGATATGGCATTGAGGGTGCATTAGAGGTTTGGATTAGGAATTGGCTGGCTGGAAGGAGACAGAGGGTAGTAGTTGATGGTAAAGGTTCATCTTGGAGTGCAGTTACTAGCGGGGTTCCACAAGGATCTGTTTTGGGACCATTGCTGTTTGTCATTTTTATAAATGACATGGAGGAGGGGCTTGAAAGCTGGGTGAGCAAGTTTGCGGATGACATGAAAGTCGGTGGAGTTGTGGACAGTGAAGAAGGATGTGGCAGATTACAGCGGGATATAGATAAGCTGCAGAGCTGTGCAGAAAGGTGGCAAATGGAGTTCAATGTAGATTAGACTTACAATGTGGAAACAGGCCCTTCAGCCCAACAAGTCCACACCGACTCGCCGAAGCGAAACCCACCCATACCCCTACATTTACCCCTTACCTAACACTACGGGCAATTTAGCATGGCCAATTCACCTGACCCGCACATCTTTGGACTGTGGGAGGAAACCGGAGCACCCGGAGGAAACCCACGCAGACACGGGGAGAACGTGCAAACTCCACACAGTCAGTCACCTGAGTCGGGAATTGAACCCAGGTCTCAGGTGCTGTGAGGCAGCAGTGCTAACCACTGTGCCACCGTGCCGCCCAAATGTAGCTAAGTGTGAAGTCATTCGCTTTGGTAGGAGTAACAAGAAGATGGATTACTGGGCTAATGGTAGGCTACTTGGTAGTGTGGATGAGCAGAGGGATCTTGGTGTCCATGTACACAGATCTCTGAAAGTTGCCACCCAGGTAAATAGTGCTGTGAAGAAGGCATTTGGCGTACTGGCTTTTATTGGTAGAGGAATTGAGTTCCGGAGTCCTGAGGTCATGTTGCAGTTGTATAAGACTCTGGTGCGGCCTCATCTGGAGTATTGTGTGCAGCTTTGGTCGCCATACTATAGGAAGGACGTGGAGGCACTGGAACGGGTGCAGAGGAGGTTTACCAGGATGTTGCCTGGCATGGTAGGAAGATCGTATGAGGAAAGGCTGAGGCACTTGGGGCTGTTCTCATTGGAGAAAAGAAGGTTTAGGGGAGATTTGATAGAGGTGTACAAGATGATTAGGGGTTTAGATAGGGTTGACAGTGAGAACCTTTTTCCGCTAATGGAGTCAGCTGTTACTAGGGGACACAGCTTTAAATTAAGGGGGGGGTTGGTATAGGACAGATGTTAGGAGTAGATTCTTTACTCAGCGGGTTGTCAGTTCATGGAATGCCCTGCCAGTATCAGTGGTGGACTCTCCCTCTTTATGGTCATTTAAGCGGGCATTGGATAAGCATATGGAGGTTATTGGGCTAGTGTAGGTTAGGTAGGTTTCGGTCGGCGCAACATCGAGGGCCGAAGGGCCTGTACTGCACTGTATTTTTCTATGTTCTATGTTCTAACTTTGTATCATTGGCGAACTTTGCCAGAATGCCCCAGTCCCTTCATCCAGATCATTAATATATAAAGTGAACAGCTGCGGCCCCAACACTGAACCCTGTGGGACACCGCTTGTCACCAGCTGCCATTCCGAAAAATAACCTTTTATCCCAACTCTCTGCCTTCTGTCAGACAGCCAATCCTCAATCCATGCCAGTAGCTCACCTCAAACACCATGGGCCCTCACCTTGCTCAGCAGCCTCCCATGAGGCACCTTATCAAAGGCCTTTTGGAAGTTGAGGTAGATAACATCCACTGGGTTTTACCTCTTCAAAGAATTCTAACAGGTTTGTCAGGCATGACCTCCCCTTACTAAATCCATGCTGACCTGTTCTATTCCAACCCTGCACTTCCAAGAATTTAAAAATCTCATCCTTAACGATGGATTCTAGAATTTTACCTGTAACTAATCAGCCTATAATTTTTCATGTTTTGTCTTGATCCTTTCTTGAACAAGAAGGTTACAACAGCGATTTTCCAATCATCCGGGACTTTTCCTGACTCCAGTGATTTTTGAAAGATCACAACCAATGCCTCCGCTATTTCCTCAGCCACCTCTCTCAGAACACTAGAATGCCCCATCGGGGCCAGGAGATTTATCAATTTTTAGATCTTTTAGCTTATCAAGTACTTTCTCCTTTGTAATGGCAACCATACTCAACTCTGCCCCTTGACTCCTTGATTGTTGGGATATTACCCATGTCTTCCACTGACACAAAGTATTTATTAAATTCTTCAACTTTTTCCTTGTCTCCCAGCACTAGCCTTCCTGCAGCAATTCACAACGGCTCAATCTCTACTTTTGACTCTCGTTTGTTTTTTATTGAAAGAAACTTTTACTATCATTTCTAATATTACTGGCTAGCTTTCCTTCGTATTTGATCCTCTCTTTGCTTTTCTCTCTCTTTGCTATCCTCTGTTTGTTTTTGTAGTCTTCCCAATCTTCTGATTTCCCACTGCTCTTGGCCACTTTATAGGCTCTCTCTTTCTCTTAGATACATTTCCTGAGTTCCTTCGTCAGCCATGGCTGTCTAATCCCCTTCCCCCCCTCCTCCCTCACCGGCAACATTAGTCACCCAGTCCATTTGCATATTGAAGTCCCCCATGATCACCATGATCTTGCCTTTCTGAGGTGCCCTATCTGTTTCCTGGTACATCTTGCGCCCCTGGTCCTGATCACTGTTAGTAAGTCTGTACATAACTCCCATTATGTTTTTTTTGTCTTTGTGGTTCTTCAACCCCACCCACACAGACTCCACATTATCCGACTCTATGTACTTCAGTGCCTTAGATTTGATTTTATTCTTAACTAACAAGGCAACCCCGCCCCCTCTGCCCACCTCCCTGTCTTTTCAATAAGTTGTAAATCCTTGGATGTTTAACTGCCAGTCCTGACCCCCGCCCCCCCCCCCCCCCCCCCGCCCCCCGCAACCACATCTCTGTGATGCCTACCACATCATAATCATTTACGGGTGAGTGTGCTGTTAATTCATCTACTTTGAGCATTCAGGTAAAGCACCCTAATGCTAATTTTCTTATCCTCATGATTTCCATCACCGCTACCGAAATCATCCTTCCATTTTGCTTCATTCCTAGTCTGTCTTGAACTTAAACCCTGCACACATACTAACAGAGTGTGTTGCTGGAAAAGCACAGCTGGTCAGGCAGCATCCGAGGAGCAGCAGAGTAGATGTTTCGAGCATAAGCTCTTCATCAGGAATGAGGCTTGTGGCCCAAGGGGGCTGAGAGATAAATTAGAAGGGGGTGGGGCTGGGGGGGAGGTAGGTGGAAATGTGATAGGTAGGTGAATGTGGGGGAGAAGGTGATCGCTCGGAGAGGAGGATGGATTGGATCGGTGGGAAGGAAGGTGGACAGGTAGGACAGATCAGGAGGGCGGTGCTGAGCTGGAAGGTTGGATCTGGGATAAGGTGGGGCAGGGGAGATAAGGAAACTGAACCCATGTGGTTGGAGGGTCCCAAGGCAGAAGGTGAGGCGTTCTTCCTCCAGGCGTCGGGTGGTGAGGGTTTGGTGATGAAGGAGGCCCAAGACTTGCATGCTCTTGGTGGAATGGGATGGAGAGTTGAAATGTTCGGCCACAGGGCGGTGGGGGTGTTCTCTGAAACATTCCGTAAGTTGGCATTCTGTCTTCCCAATGTCGAGGAGACCACATCGGGAGCAACAGACACTGTAGATGATGTGTGTGGAGGTGCAGGTAAATCTCTGTCATTTCCTTGTTAGTATAGTGACCAGTATCTTCGGCTTCCTTCCATATCCGATAAGGATTTACCTGCACTTGCACACACATGATCCACTGTGTCCGTTGCTCCCGATGTGGTCTCCTTTACATTAGAGAGACAGGACACCAACTTGCGGAATGTTTCAGAGAACATCTCTGGGACACATGACTAAACACCCCCATCTCCCTGTGGATTAACACTTTAATTCCCCCTCCCACTCCACCAAGAACATGCCAGTCCTGGGCCTCCTCCATCACCAAACCCCAACCACCCGACGTCTGGAGGAACAAAGCCTCATCCTCCACCTTGGGAACCTCCAACCACATGAAGGATTGGATTTCATCAGTTTCCTTATTTCCCCTCCCCCACCTTACTCCAGTTCCAACCTTCCAGCTCAGCACCGCCCTCTTGAACTGTCCGACTTGACCATCGTCCATCCCTCCCATCTGCTCCACCCTCCTGTCTGACTGATCACCTTCTCCCCTACCTCCATCTACCCATCGCGTTCCCAGCTACCTCCCCCCAAGCCACACCCCTTCCCATTTATCTTTCAGCCCCCTTGGGGCACAAGCCTCATTCCTGATGAAGGGCTTATGCTCGAAACGCTGACACGCAGATGCTGCCTGACCGGCTGTGCTTTTCCAGCAACACACTCTTCAATATTGAGCCAAGAATAAAAAAATGATCATATATTAGATACAGACAACTGGGTTCAAATAAATCTCTGGAAGAGGATAAAGTGTGTAGGGCCATTCTCAATAGGGAGATCAGGAAGGCAGAGAGAGGAGATGAGCCTTGGCAAATAAGGTTAAGGATCATTCAAAGAGATCTTACAATTAAGAGCATGAGAGCAGTCTGAGAGAGAATAGTGCCCTTTAAAGATCAAACGGATTGTCTTTGTGTTGAACCTGAGGAGATGTGGGAGATATTAAATGAATAGTTTGCATCCCTTTTTACTCTGGAGAATGAAGTCAAGGCTTGAAAACAGGGAAATAAATATTGATGTTTAGAAAACAGTTCACATCACAGAAGAGGAAATGCTGTTGGATTAATCTCCTGGATTTGATCTAGTGTGTCCCAGGACGTTACGGAGTTAGGAAAGAAATTGGGGACCACCTGCAGAAATATCTTTGTCTCATCTATAACCATGGGTGAGGTGCCAGAGGACTGGAGGGTGGCTAATGTTGTGCCTTTATTTAAGAAAGGCTGTAAGGAGAAGCCTGGGAGCTATAGACTTGTGAGCCTAACATCAGTGGTGGGTAGGCTGTTGGAGATGATTCTGAAAGATAGGATTTATATGCATTTGGAGAGGCAAGGACTGATAAGGGATTGTCAGCATAGCTTTGTGCAAGGGAACTTGTGCCTCACAAATTTGATTGAGTTTTTTGAAGAAGGAACAAAGAGGATTGATGAGGGCAGAGCAGTGGATGTGAACTAAATGGACTTCAGTAAGGTATTCCTCATGGGGAACTGGTTAGCAAGGTTAGATCACATGGAATACAGTGAGAAGTAGTCATTTGGATACAGAACTGGCTTGAAGGTAGAACATAGAACATTACAGCACAGTGCAGGTCCTTCAGCCCTCACTGTTGCGCCTACCTGTGAAATTAATCTGATGCCCGTCTAATCTACACGGATCCAGTATTATCCATATGTGTGTCCAATGCCAATTTAAATGCCCTTAACGTCAACGAGTCTACTACTGTTGCAGGTAGGTTGTTCCATGGCCCTACTACTCTCTGAGTAATAATACTACCCTCTGACACCTGTCCTATATCTAAAGTTATGTCCCCTCGTACTAGCCATCACCAACCGAGGAAAAAGGCTCTCCCTGTCCACCCTATCTAACCCTCTGATCATCTTATATGTCTCGATTAAGTCACCTCTCAACCTTCTTCTCTCCAACGAAAACAGCCGCAAGTCCCTCGGCCTTTCCTCATAAGACCTTCCCTCCATACCAGGCAACATCCTCGTACATCTCCTCTCCACCCTTCCCAAAGCTTCCACATCCTTCCTATAATGCGATGACCAGAACTGTACACAATACTCCAGGTGCGGCTGCACCAGTGTCTTGTAGAGTTGAAGCATGACCTCGTGGCTCCGAAACTCAATCCCCTACCAATAAACACCAACACACTGCATTTCTTCTTAACAACCCTATCAATCTGGGTGGTAACTTTCAGGGATTTATACACCTGGACACCAAGATCTCTCTGTTCATCTACACTGCCAAGAATCTTAGGTAGAAGACAGAGGGTGGTGGTGGAGGGTTGTTTTTCAGACTGGAGGCCTGTGACCAGTGGAGTGCCACAAGGATCGGTGCTGGGTCCTCTACTTTTCATCATTTATGTAAATGATTTGGATGCGAGCATAAGATGTACAGTTAGTTTGCAGATGACACCAAAATTGGAGGTGTAGTGGACAGCGAAGAGGGTTACCTCAGATTACAACAGGATGTGGACCAGATGGGCCAATGGGCTGAGAAGTGGCAGGTGGCGTTTAATTTAGATAAATGCGAGGTGCTGCATTTTGGGAAAGCAAATCTTAGCAGGACTTGTACACTTAATGGTAATGTCCTAGGGAGTGTTGCTGAACAAAGAGACCTTGGAGTGCAGGTTCATAGCTCCTTGAAAGTGGAGTCGCAGGTAGATAGCATAGTGAAGAAGGCATTTGGTATGCTGTCCTTTGTTGGTCAGAGTATTGAGTACAGGAGTTGGGAGGTCATGTTACGGCTGTACAGGACATTGGTTAGGCCACTGTTGAAATATTGCGTGCAATTCTGGTCTCCTTCCTATTGGAAAGATGTTGTGAAACTTGAAAGGGTTCAGGAATGATTTAAAGGGTGTTGCTAGGGTTGGAGGGTTTGAGCTGAATAGACCAAGGGCTAGTTTTCCTGGAGTGTCAGAGGCTGAGAGGTGACTTTATAGAGGCTTATAAAATCATGAGGGGCATGGATAGGGTGAATGACAGGTGTATTTTCCCTAGGGTGGGGGAGTTCAAGACTGGGGTCATATTTTTTAGGTGAGAGGAGAAAGATTTTAAAAAGACATGTGGGGCAATTTTCTTCAGAGAGCACGGTTTGTGTGTGGAATGAACTGCCAGAAGAAGTGATGGATGTAGGTAAACTTACAGCATTTAAAAGACATTTGGATAAGTTCATGAATAGGAAAGGTTTGGAGGGTTATGAGCTGAGTGCAGGTCGGTGGATCTAGTTTAGTTTGGTGTTGACTGGTTTTTCCCGGATATATAACTCCACAACCCTACACTGTTTCCATCAAACACTCACAGGACAAGAATAGCAGGGGGTTAGATACTGAGTAAAGCTAACTCTCCATAATCAGAGACCCTCAAGTAACAAGGACAATTAGAGATAGGCCCTAACTGATAACCCAGCCAGTGACACCCACATACAATGCATGAATAAAACAGGTATAAAAGATGTTGAGAGACCATTTTCAGAAGCAGGACGGCTGTTCCCCCTGGAGTACTGGCCGATATTTACACTTGACTAGTCAAATATCAAACAGTACCAGCCCATTGCTGTTAGTGTGAGCTTGCTGTATATTAACTGGTGGCTGCATTTTCTACATATTGACCAGTGACACTGAGAATGGTTCAGCTTCTCTGGGATTAATAGGAAGAGTCCACAATTAATAAATCACCAGTGAATTGATGTTCACTCTCTAACAGTGCAGTCTGCACGTTTGGAATGTGAGCTGTTGTCTTTTTCAATTCATACTAAAATAAGGAACCAACTGGAGAACGGCCAATTATAATAAAGCAAAGAACTGCAGATGCTGGAGATCTGAAACAAAAATAAAAACTGCTGGAGAAACTCAACAAGCCTGACAGTAGCTGTGGGAAGAAAGCAGAGTTAACATTTCATGAGCAGACTCTGTTACAGTTCCTATTGATTGGAGGGTAGCTAATGTAACCTCTGTACTTTCACAGGGAGGTAGAGTGAAAAAGGAGAATTCTAACTGGTCAGTCTGATATCAGAAGTTGGGGAAATGCGAGAGTCCATTATAAGAGATTTAATAACCGAGCACTTGGAAAACAGTGACAAGATCAGTGGCACTTGGCAGTGAGGAGGAACAGAGGGATCTGGGTGTGCAAGTACATAGATCCCTCAAAGTTGCCACCCAAGTGTTTTGGCTTTCATTAACAGGGGGATCGAACTTAAGAGCTGTGAGGTTTTGCTGCAGCTCTACAAGTCCCTGGTGAGACCACACTTGGAATATTGTGTCCAGTTCTGGTCACCCTCCTATAGGAAAGATACAGAGGCGTTGGAGAGGGTGCAAAGAAGGTTTACCAGGATGCTGCCTGGACTGGAGGGCTTGTCTTATGAAGGAAGGTTGACTAAGCTCGGACTTTTCTCTCTGGAGAGAAGGAGGAAGAGAGGAGACCTGATCGAGGTGGACAAGGTAATGAGAGGCATGAGAGTTAATAGCCAGAGACTTTTCCCCAGGGCAGGATTGACTGGTACAAGGGGTCATAGTTTGAAGATATTAGGAGGAAGGTATAAAGGAGACAGCAGAGGTAGGTTCTTTACACAGAGAAGAGTGAATGTATGGAATGCGTTACCAGCGGGTGGTGGTGGAAGCAGAGTCATTGGGGACATTTAAGTGACTGAACATGCACATGAATAGCAGTGAATCGCTGGGTGTGTAGGTTATTTTATGTTGCATTAGGAGTAATCCTCTGCACAACGTTGTGGGCCAAAGGGCCTGTTCTGTGCTGTACTTTTCTATGTTCTATGTCTATTCCCCTCAACACCAACTCAGCCACTTACAATTTAAAAAGCTTTCTGCTTATCTTTTTTTTCTTCCAAGTGGATCTTTTATTACATAATCCACATTCTGTGCTGTATATTTCTATGTTCTATCAGACAGTCAGCATGGATATACAAAAGGGAAATCACACTTGAGAAATCTATTGGAATTTTTCAAGGATGTGAAACTAGTAGGCTTTGATAAGGGAGAGCCAGTGGGTGTGGTTGAGTTGAACTTTCAGAAGGTTTTCAGTAGGGTCTCACAGAAGAGATTGCTATTTAAAATGTAAGCACATGGCATTGGGGTGGAGTAGTGACATGGATAGAAACTGGTTGGCAGACAAAGCAAAGAGCAAGGGTAGCTGGCTCTTTTTCTGAGTAACGGGTAGTAAGTGACTTGTGGGGTACCGCATGGATGAGTGCCAGGACCCCAGCTATTCACAATAATTAATCATTTCGATGGTGGAACAAAATGTAATATCTCCAAGTTTGCAGATGACACAAAGCTGGGTGGGAGGGTGAGCTGTGAGGAGGATCCAGAGATGTTACGGTGCGATTTGAGTTAGGGTCAGTACTGAAAGAGTGCTGCACTGTTGGAGGGTCAATACTGAGGGAGGGCCACACTGTTACATGGTCAGTGCTGAGGGAGTGCCACACTGTCGGAGGATCAGTGCTGAGGGAGTGCTGCACTATCGGAGGGTCAGTGCTGAGGGAGTGCCGCACTGTCGAAGGGTCAATACTGAGGGAGTGCTACACTGTTGGAGGGTTAGTACTGAGGGAGTGCTGAACTATTGGAGGGTCAATACTGAAGGAGTGCTGCACTGTTGGAGGGCCAATGCTGAGGGAGTGCCGTACTGTCAGAGGGTCACTGCTGAGGGAATGCTGTGCTGTGGGAGGGTCAGTGCTAAGGGAGTGCCACACTGTCAGAGGGTCAGTGCTGAGGGAATACTGCACTTTAAAGGATCAGTGTTGAGGGAGTGCTGCACTGTCATTGGAGTCAGTGCTGAGGGAGTGCCACACTGTCAGAAGGTCAGTACTGAGGGAGTGCTGCACTGTCATTGGAATCAGTGCTGAGGGAGTGCCACACCTTCGAGGGTCAGTGCTGAGAGAGTGCCACACTGTTGGAGGATCAGTGCTGAGGGAGTGCTGCACTATCGGAGGGTCAGTGCTGAGGGAGTACCGCACTGTCGGAGGATCAGTGCTGAGGGAGTACCGCACTGTCGGAGGATCAGTGCTGAGGGAGTGCTGCACTATTGGAGGGTCAGTGCTGAGGGAGTGCTGCACTATCGGAGGGTCAGTGCTGAGGGAGTGCTGCACTATCGGAGGGTCAGTGCTGAGGGAGTACCGCACTGTTGGAGGATCAGTGCTGAGGGAGTGCTGCACTATCGGAGGGTCAGTGCTGAGGGAGTGCCGCACTGTCGGAGGGTTAGCAGTGGACACCGGGTTATGTTGGTGAATATTTCGTTAAACAGTTGTGGGAGTGTGGTCATCCCAAGCAGTATCCAGCTCTGAGAATTGTTCCAAAGGTCAGTTATTCTGAATTTCCTCCCCTGCTGAACCAACTGGTCACTAGTATGAAAAGACAACTTTCAGAAGCTCTGAGTCTGTTTTCAGCGGTGCAGCTGAGGAAGGAATGTTGGCCCAGGCATTGAGATCATTCCCAGCTCCTGATCTCACACTGTTGCAGGAATGTTTGTTTCCAACGTATTGACTGACACCAACACAGACGCTTCGGATGAACAACTTCAAGTCTAATTCAGACCAGGTGGTTCTCTGACCCTGCACCAGGAAATAATAGGAACTTTGTGGAACTGGGACTCAATGTGAACCAGGCTTCACTGAGAGACAAAGGAACATATAACTCACAGCACATCGATTCCATTCCAGCCTAGTGCGGAACAGCAGAATTCGACATCAAACTCCATGCTGAATCTACTTGTGAGCTTTTCAAGGTAACAGTGTAGAGGTAAATTTACTCCACGTCTGTCACTACCCACCAACCCTTGGGGGACGATGCAGCACTCCCAAGTACCGACAGTGTGGCACTCCCTCAGCACTGACTCTCCAACAGTTCGGCACTCCCTCAGTACTGACCCTCTGACAATACGGCGCTCCCTCAGCACTGACCCTCCCGCAGTGCAGCACTGCCTCAGCACTGATCCTCCAACAGTGTGGCAATCCCTCAGTACTGACCCTCTGACAGTGCGGCACTCCCTCAGCACTGACCCTCTGACAGTGCAGCACTCCCTCAGCACTGATCTTTCAATAGTGTGGCACTCTGTCAGCAGTGATGTTCTGACAGTGCGGTGCTCCCTCAGTAGTGACCCTCTGATAGTGCAGTACTCCTTCTAAGCTGCTCTTGAAGTTCTGTATGGTTTGTCTTCTGTGTTGAAGTCATGACTTGAACATTACTTTTTATCAGCGTGTTGACACTTGAACCTGATTTTTGTACCACCAGGTGGCAGCATCACACTGAGGTTGTCATCATGATGACATTTGGAAGGATTTCAGAGCGAACGTCATGGAGATAATACTGAAAACAACTGCACAAGCTGGATATCAGAAAGAAAAATGTAAATTTTGGAGAAAACTGAGGAGGTCTGTTTCCAATCCTGTGACACTTCTTCAACTCATGGGAGAGATCTCTAGCCTCAGCCAATGCCCCCACACCCTTTAAACTCCTGCACCAATCTAACATTCTGAGGAAGGGTCACTGGACCTGAAATATTAACTTTGATTTCTTTACACTGATGCTGCCAGACCTGCTGAACATTTCCAGCATCTTCTGTTTTTGTTTCTAACAAGCATTGCAATGAACAAACCCTCACTGAGCTACCCATTATGCTGACTAATTTCAACTAACTTTACTGTCACAGGTGGGTTAATGGACGGGAAAACGTGTTTTTGAATGATCTGGTCGTGGCGTTGAAGCCTCAAGCCAAACATATCAGCAGGTAATAATTCAGGAGCAGCACTGAGGGAGTGCCGCACTGTCGGAGGGTCAGTGCTGAGGGAGCGCCGCACTGTCGGAGGGTCAGTGCTGAGGGAGTGCCGCACTGTCGGAGGGTCAGTGCTGAGGGAGCGCCGCACTGTCGGAGGGTCAGTGCTGAGGGAGTGCCGCACTGTCAGAGGGTCAGTGCTGAGGGAGTGCTGCACTGTCGAAGGATCAGTGCTGAGGGAGTGATGCACTGTCGGAGGGTCGGTGCTGAGGGAGTGCCGCACTGTTGGAGGGTCAGTGCTGAGGGAGTGCTGCACTGTCGGAGGGTTAGTGCTGAGGGAGTGTCGCACTGTCGGAGGGTCGGTGTTGAGAGAGTGCTACATTTCGGAGGGTCAGTGCTGAGTGAGTGCCGCACTGTCAGAGGGTCAGTGCTGAGGGAATGCTGCACTGTCGAAGGATCAGTGCTGAGGGAGTGACGCACTGTCCGAGGGTCAGTAATAAAGGAGTGCCGCACTGTTGGAGGGTCAGTACTGAGGGAGTGGGCACTGTCAGAGGGTCAGTGCTGAGGGAATGTCGCACTGTAGGAGGGTCAGGGTTGAGGGAGTACCGTACTGCCAGAGGGTCAGTGCTGAGAGAGTGCTGCACTGTTGGCAGGTCAGTGCTGAGGGAGTGCTGCACTGTTGGAGGATTTATTACTGAGGGAATGTGGCACTGTCGGAGGGTCATTACTGTGGGAATAACAGGCTTTTTTCAAGTTCATTCACGGGATGTGAGTGTCACTGGCCGGGCCATCATTATTGGCCATCCCTACTTGCACTTGAAAAGGCGATGATTTGGAGATGCCGGTGTTGGACTGGGGTGTACAAAGTTAAATTCACACAACACCAGGTTACAGTCCAACTATAACCTGGTGTTGTGTGATTTTTAACTTTGAGAAAGCGAAGTGGTCTTGAGCTGCCCTCTTGAATCAGTTCAGTTCACTTGGTGTATCTGCTTTTTTTTATCGATGTCTTTAGGGAAGAAATTCCAGAATAAAGACCCAGTGACACATTTATATATTTCCAAGTCAGGATCGTTTGTGGCTGAGTGGGGAAATTGCAGGGGGTGTTCCCTGGGGTACTAGAGTACAGGGGTACTGGAGTAATGGGGTACTGGAGTACTGGGGTACTGGAGTACAGGGTACTGGAGTGCTGGGGTACTGGAGTCCTGGAGTACAGGGTTTATGGAGTACAGGGTACTGGAGTACAGGGGTACTGGAGTACTGGAGTACAGGGGTTATGGAGTACAGGGATACTGGGGTACTGGAGTACAGGGGTACTGGGGTACAGGGATACTGGAGTACTGGAGTACAGGGGTAATGGAGTACAGGGTACTGGAGTACAGGGATTATGGAGTACAGGGTACAGGGTACTGGAGTACTGGGGTACTGGAGTACTGGAGTGCAGGGGTACTGAAGTACTGGAGTACTGGGGTACTGGATTACTGGAGTACTGGGGTACTGGAGTACTGGGGTACTGGATTACTGGAGTACTGGGGTACTGGAGTACTGGGGTACTGGAGTACTGGGGTACAGGGATACTGGGGTACTGGAGTACAGGGGTAATGGAGTACAGGGGTACTGGAGTACTGGGGTAATGGAGTACAGGGGTACTGGAGTACAGGAGTACTGGGGTACAGGGGTACTGGAGTACTGGAGTACTGGAGTACAGGGGTACTGGAGTACTGGGGTAATGGAGTACAGGGGTACTGGAGTACTGGGGTACAGGGATACTGGGGTACTGGAGTACAGGGGTAATGGAGTACAGGGGTACTGGAGTACTGGGGTAATGGAGTACAGGGGTACTGGAGTACAGGAGTACTGGAGTACAGGGGTTATGGAGTACAGGGTACTGGAGTACTGGGGTACTGGAGTACTGGAGTACTGGGGTACTGGAGTACTGGGGTACAGGGGTACTGGAGTACTGGGGTACAGGGGTAATGGAGTACAGGGGTACTGGGGTACTGGAGTACTGGGGTACAGGGATACTGGGGTACTGGAGTACAGGGGTAATGGAGTACAGGGGTAATGGAGTACAGGGGTACTGGAGTACTGGGGTAATGGAGTACAGGGGTACTGGAGTACTGGAGTACTGGAGTACAGGGGTACTGGGGTACTGGAGTACAGGGGTAATGGAGTACAGGGGTACTGGAGTACTGGGGTACAGGGATAATGGAGTACAGGGGTAATGGAGTACAGGGGTACTGGGGTACTGGGGTAATGGAGTACAGGGGTACTGGAGTACTGGTGTACTGGGGTACTGGAGTACTGGAGTACAGGGGTACTGGGGTACTGGAGTACTGGAGTACAGGGGTACTGGAGTACTGGGGTACAGGGGTACTGGGGTACTAGAGTACTGGGGTACTGGAGTACTGGGGTACAGGGGTACTGGGGTACTAGAGTACTGGAGTACAGGGGTACTGGAGTACAGGGGTACTGGGGTACAGGGGTACTGAAGTAGTGGAGAACAGGGGTACTGGAGTACAGGGGTACTGAAGTAGTGGAGAACAGGGGTACTGGGGTACTGGAGTACACGGGTGCTGGAGTACTGGGGTACTGGAGTACAGGGGTACAAGGGTACTGAAGTAGTGGAGAACAGGGGTACTGGAGTACTGGGGTACAGGGGTACTGGAGTACAGGGGTGCTGGAGTACTGGAGTACTGGGGTACTGGAGTACTGGGGTACAGGGGTACTGGAGTACAGGGGTACTGGAGTGCTGGGGTACAGGGGTACTGGAGTACAGGGGTACTGGAGTACAGGGGTACTAGAGTACTGGAGTACAGGGGTACTGGAGTACAGTGGTACTGGAGTATTGGAGTGCAGGGGTACTGGGGTACTGGAGTACAGGGGTGCTGGCTGGGGTACTGGAGTACAGGGGTACAAGGGTACTGGAGTACTGGGGTACAGGGGTACTGGAGTACACGGGTGCTGGAGTACTGGAGTACTGGGGTACTGGAGTACTGGGGTACAGGGGTACTGGAGTACAGGGGTACTGGAGTGCTGGGGTACAGGGGTACTGGAGTACAGGGGTACTGGAGCACTGGGGTACTGGAGTACTGGAGTACAGGGGTACTGGAGTGCTGGGGTACTGGAGTACAGGGGTACTAGAGTACTGGAGTACAGGGGTACTGGGGTACTGGAGTACAGTGGTACTGGAGTATTGGAGTGCAGGGGTACTGGGGTACTGGAGTACAGGGGTACTGGGGTACTGGAGTACTGGAGTACAGGGGTACTGGAGTACAGGGGTACTGGGGTACTGGAGTATTGGAGTACAGGGGTACTGGGGTACTGGAGTACAGGGGTACTGGGGTACTGGAGTATTGGAGTACAGGGGTACTGGAGTACAGGGGTACTGGGGTACAGGGGTACTGGGGTACTGGAGTATTGGAGTACAGGGGTACCAGAGTACTGGAGTGCAGGGGGTATCTGGGGTACAGGGGTACTGGAATACTGAAGTACTGGAGTACAGGGGTACTGAAGTACTGGAGTACAGGGGTACTGGGGTACTGGAGTACAGGGGTACTGGAGTACAGGGGTACTGGGGTACTGGAGTATTGGAGTACAGGGGTACCAGAGTACTGGAGTGCAGGGGGTATCTGGTGTCCTTGTCAGGATGGGTTCAGATGGTGCTGTTGAAGGAGCCTGGGTGAGTGACTGGGAAATATAAATTAATAAATGCAAAAGAAGGACATAGTGAAAGGCTGCAGAGTTCTGAAATGCAGAGGGCTGTGAGTGTCAGAGTGTGTAGCAAATAATGAGGAAACCTTATAGCATATTATCATTTACTGCAAGGTGAACTGCATTTAAAAACCGGGAGGTTATGTTTCAGTTACACAGGGCACTGGTGAGATTCTAACTGGAGCATTGTGTACAGTACTGGCCTGTTGATTTAGGGAAGGATATCAATGCATTGGAGATAATTCAGAGTAGGTTTACTGTACGAGTGGCTGGAATGGTGGGTGAGAGGGTTATCTGATGATAAAAGTTTGGACAGGACTGACGTGTCTTCACTCGAATTTAAAAGTACAAAAGGTAATTTGACTGAAAATGATGAAATCCTGAAATGTTCTCTCTGGAGAGGATCTTTCCATTTATGGGACAGTGGAGGGGTCAGGGTTTAAAAATCAGAGCTCCCTTATTTCCAACAGAAATGGCGAATGTTTCTCTCTCAGAGGTGGGGAGTCATAGAGATGTACAGCATGGAAACAAATCCTATGGTCCAACTCATTCATGCCGACCAGATATCCTAACCTAATCTTGTCCCATTTGCCAACACTTGGCCAATATTCCTCTAATCGCCTCCTATTCATACACCAATCCCGATGTCTCTTAAATGTTGTAATTGTACCAGCCTCCACCACTTCCTCTGGCAGCTCATTCCATACACGTACCACCCTCTGTGTAAAAACGTTGCTCCCTTTTATATCTTTCCTGTCTCATTCTAAACCTATGCCCACTAGTTCTGGACTCCCCCACCCCAGGGAAAAGATTTTGTGTCTATTTATCCTATCCTTGCCCCTCATAATTTTGTAAACCTCTATAAGGCCACCCCTCAGCCTCCGACGCTCCAGGGAAAACAGCCCCAGCCTGTTCAGCCTCTCCCTCCAGCTCAAGCTTTCCAATCCTTTGGAACGAAGTTTGCCAAAATTGCTGAAACAGAGTCCTTGGATATTGTTAAGGCAGCGGTGGAGAGATTCTTGTCGAGAATGTACAATATCAAGGAAAGATGGGAATTTAATTTTTGGGTTACAATAAGGGGCTGAACAGTCTGTTCCTGCTCTTGATTGATGTAGATGGTACACACTGCTGTTACTGAGCATCAGTGGGGGAGGGAGGGGATGGTATACACTGCTGTTACTGAGCGTCGGTGGGGGAAGGAGGGGATGGTACACACTGCTGTTACTGAGCATCAGTGGGGGAGGGAGGGGATGGTATACACTGCTGTTACTGAGCGTCGGTGGGGGAGGGAGGGGATGGTACACACTGCTGCTACTGAGCGTCGGTGGGGGAGGGAGGGGATGGTACACACTGCTGTTACTGAGCATCAGTTGGGGAGGGAGGGGATGGTATACACTGCTGTTACTGAGCATCAGTGGGGGAAGGAGGGGATGGTACACACTGCTGTTACTGAGCGTCGGTGGGGGAGGGAGGGGATGGTACACACTGCTGTTACTGAGCATCAGTTGGGGAGGGAGGGGATGGTACACACTGCTGTTACTGAGCATCAGTTGGGGAGGGAGGGGATGGTATACACTGCTGTTACTGAGTGTCGGTGGGGGAGGGAGGGGATGGTACACACTGCTGCTACTGAGCGTCGGTGGGGGAGGGAGGGGATGGTACACACTGCTGCTACTGAGCATCAGTGGGGGAGGGAGGGGATGGTACACACTGCTGTTACTGAGCGTCGGTGGGGGAGGGAGGGGATGGTACACACTGCTGCTACTGAGCATCAGTTGGGGAGGGAGGGGATGGTACACACTGCTGCTACTGAGCGTCGGTGGGGGAAGGAGGGGGATGGTACACACTGCTGTTACTGAGCATCAGTTGGGGAGAGAGGGGATGGTACACACTGCTGCTACTGAGCATCAGTTGGGGAGGGAGGGGATGGTACACACTGTTGCTACTGAGTGTCGGTGGGGGAAGGAGGGGGATGGTACACACTGCTGTTACTGAGCATCAGTTGGGGAGAGAGGGGATGGTACACACTGCTGCTACTGAGCATCAGTTGGGGAGGGAGGGGATGGTACACACTGTTGCTACTGAGTGTCGGTGGGGGAAGGAGGGGGATGGTACACACTGCTGTTACTGAGCGTCGGTGGGGGAAGGAGGGGGATGGTACACACTGCTGTTACTGAGCATCAGTTGGGGAGGGAGGGGATGGTACACACTGCTGTTACTGAGCGTAAGGAATGGAGTGGATGTTTGGAGATGTCGTGTCTGTCAAATGGGATACTTTGTCCTGGATGGTGTCAAGTGTTGCTGAAGCTTCTTGAAGCAAATGGGGAGTATTCAATCACACTCCTGACTTGTGCCTTGTAGATGATGGACTGGCTTTGGAGAGTCAGGAGGTGAGTTACTCAATGCATTATTCCTGACCTCTGACCTGTGTTTTATTTGGCAAGTCCAGTTGAGCTTCTGGTCAATAGTGTCCCTCTGGATATTGACAGTGTGGGATTCAGTGATGGTAATGTGAAGAGGATGATGACTAACTTATCTCTGATTGGTGATGGTCATAGCCTGGCTTTTCTGTGGTGCACACATTTTAATTACCACTTGTCAGCTCAAAAGCTGGATGTTATCCAGCTCTTTCTGCATTTGAATATGGATTTCTTCAATATCTGAGAGTTGCAAATGGTGCTGAAAGTTATACAATCATCCCCATTGCACAAATATTCCCAACTATGACAGAGGGAAGGTCCATTGATGAAGCAGCTGAAGATGGTTGGTGAGGGTATCCCTCAGACACTATCCCTGAGGGACTCCTGCAGAGATGTCCTGGAACTGAGGTGACTGACCTCCAACAACCATAACCATCTTCCTTTAACAGAAACAAACACAGAGAATTCTGGAGAAACCTCTGGAAAGAGAAACATTTCAAATATGTGATGATTCTTCAGCTCAAGGTCGGGAGCTGAGTGACCCTGGCAAAACCCAAACTGGGTGTCACTGAGCAGGTTATTGCTGAGCAAGTGCTGCTTGATAGGCCTGTTGATGACCCTTTCCATCACTTTACTGATGATGGAGAGTGGACTGATGGGGCAGGAACTGGCCAGGCTGGATTTGTCCTTTTGTTTGTACACAGGACCTACTTGGGCAATTTGTCGGGTAGGTGCCAGTGTTGTAACTGTACTGGAAGAGCTTGATCTGGGGGAGCATCATGTTGTGGCGCACATGTCTTCAGTACTATTGCTGGAATGTTGTTACAGCCCATAGCCTTTGCACTGTCCAATGCCTGTAACCATTTGAGGTGAGGATGGAGTGTGTCGTTATGCACATTGGTAGGAAGAATAGAGGCATAGACTATTTTCTAAACAGGGAAAGGCTTCAGAAATCTGAAGTACAGAGACACTTAGGAGTTGTGGTTCAAGTTTCTCAGAAGGTTAACATGCAAGTTCAATTGGCAGTTAGGAAGGCAAATGAAATGTTGGCATTTATTTCGAGTGGGCTAGAATACAAGAGCAGGGATGTACTGCTGAGGCTGTATAAGGCTCTGTTCAGACAGCATTGGGAATATTGTGATCAGTTTTGAGCTCTGTATCTAAGGAAAGATGTACTGGTGTTGGAGGGATCCTCAGGAGGTTTGCAAGAATGATCCTGGGGATGAAGGGCTTTTCATATGAGGACTGGTTGAAGACTCTGAGTCTGTACTGAAAGAGATTAGAAAGATACGGGGGATCTGATTGAAACTTACAGAATACTGAAGGGCCTGGACACAGTGGGCATGGTACAAATGGCCTCCTTCTTCAAAACTACCGAACAGCCCAAATAGCCTCCTTCTTCAAAGACTGCAATTTCCCCTCCGATGTGGTCGATGATGCCCTCCATAACATCTCCACTTCCCGCACCTCTACCCTTGAACCCTGCCCCTCCAATTGCCACCAGGACAGAAACCCACTGGTCCTCACCTTCCACCCCACCAACCTCCATATACATCGTATCTTCCTTCGTCATTTCCGCCACCTCCAAACGGACCCCACCATCAAGGATGTATTTCCCTCCCCTCCCCTAACAGCGTTCCAGATAGACCACTCCCTCCGCGACTCCCTCATCAGGTCCACACCCCCCACCAACCCAACCTCCACTCCTGGCACCTTCCCCTGCAACCGCAAGAAATGCAAAACTTGCGCCCACACCTCCCCCCTTACTTCTCTCCAAGGCCCCAAGGGATCCTTCCATATCCACCACAAATTCACCTGCACCTCCACACACATCATTCACTGCATCTACTGCACCCGATGTGGCCTCCTCTATATTGGGGAGACAGGCCGTCTACTTGCGGAACGTTTCAGAGAACACCTCTGGGACACTCGCATCAACCAACCCAACTGCACCGTAGCTGAACACTTAATTCTCCCTCCCACTTCGCCAAGGACATGCAGGTCCTTGGCCTCCTCCATCGCCAGACCATGGCCACACGACGCCTGGAGGAAGAGCGCCTCATCTTCCGCCTAGGAACACAGGATGAATGCAGATTTCTCCAGCTTCCTCATTTCCCCTCCCCCCACCTTATCTCAGTCCCAACCCCTGGATTCAGCACCGCCCTCTTGACCTGCAATCTTCTTCACGACCTCACCGCCCCTACCCCTCTCTGGCTTATCACCCTCACCCTCTTCCACCTATCGTTTTCCCAGCGCCCCTCCCCCAAATTCACCCCCCCCCACCTTTTATCTCAGCCCACTTGGCACACCAGCCTCATTCCTGAAGAAGGGTTTATGCCCAAAATGTCGATTCTCCTGCTCCTCGGATGCTGCCTGGCCTGCTGCGCTTTTCCAGCACCCCACATTTCAACTCTGGTCTCCAGCACCTGCAGTCCTCACTTTCTCCTGGTGGGTACAGCCTCACTGTGAAGGGATGACCCTTTAGAACTGAGATGAGGAGGACTTTCTTTTAGCCAGAGGGTGGTGACTCTGTGGAACTCATTGCAGAGGGCTGTGGAGACCAGGTCATTAAAACAGATCAATGTTTGATCAGTGAAGGGATCAAGGGTTATGGGGAGAAGGCAGGAGAATGGAGTTGAGAAATAAATCAGCCATGACTTTACTATCTCATGGTCAGCTGATCCAGAAGTGTATGTCACCTGGGAACTACGGTAATTTGGCAAATTACATTCAAAATTGGCTTGGTCAGAGGAGATAGAGGGAAGTTGTAGAGGAATGGTTATCTGACTGGAAGTCTGTGAGCAGTGGTATTCCACAGGGATCAATGCTGGAACCTGTGCTGTTTGTAAAAGAGACAAATGACTTAGATGCAAATGTAGGCAATCTGATTATTAAGATTGCAGATTACATAAACATTGGTGAACTTGTGGATAGTGAGGAAGATTTTCAAAGAATACAGCAGGAGATAGATCAACTGGAAAAGCTGGGCAGATAAGCGGCAATGGAGTTTAATCCAAACAACTGTGAGGTGACACATTTTGGGAGGTCAAATGCAAGAGGAAAGGACACAGTTAATAACAGGATATTTAAGAGCACTGACACCCAGAGGGATACTGGTTCCAAGTCTGAAAGTGACAACACAGTGGATAAGGTGGATATGGCATGCTTGCCTTCCTTAAATTTTAACCTACTGCGAATTCTCTTGCAAGGATGCCTTCCTTGAAGAAGCTCTCTTCCTCCCTCTACAAGGATTTCAGTGAGTCCCTCTCTCACTGCACACCCCAAGTCATCTCCTCTGCCCAGAAGCTCTTCAGCCACGTTCTCAAACAGACTCGTTACCACAGCCACATCTCCTTCCTCAGCACCTGTCTACGGAACTGACTAATCCCGCACGGACTCCGGACTACGTTCAGAACAATAAAATTTGGACCCAACCAGGACAACCAGTATCTACAACAAATCCGAAGCCTCTAGCAACAGACCTCCCTCCAGCAGTCAAATCCCTCGAACTCGGCATCACCTTCCTAACCTGCAATCTTCTTCCTGACCTCTCCGCCCACACCCCACTCCGGCCTATCACCCTCACCTTGACCCCCTTCCACCTATCACATTTCCAACACCCCTCCCCCAAGTCCCTCCTCCCTACCTTTTATCTTAGCCTGTTTCCTAAAGAAGGGCTCATGCCCGAAACGTCGATTCTCCTGTTCCTTGGATGCTGCCTGACCTGCTGCACTTTTCCAGCAACACATTTTCAGCTCCTGCTTCCCTTTGTCATTCAGGGAACTGAGTATAAAAGTTGGGAAGGCATGTCGCAGCTTAAGTTAGGCAACATTTGGAGTACTATGTGCAGTTCTAGTCCCCAGACTATAGGAAGATAGTGGAAGATTTGGTGAGGGTGCAAAAAAGATTTCCCAGGATACTGCCTGGATTGGAATGTGTCAGCTATGAAAAAGCGAGAACCGCAAATGCTGGAGTTCAGAATCAAAAAGTGTGGGGCTGGATAAGGAGAGGTTGGGCAAATTTGCACTGTTTTCACTGGAGTGTCAGAGGGGTGAGGGGGTGACCTGATAGAAATATATAACATTTTGACAGAAATGGGTAGGGTGGATAGTCAGAGTCTTTTTCCCCAGTGTAGAAATGTAAAATATTAGGGGAAACAGGTTTAAAGTGAAATGGGGAAATGTAGAGATGTGTGAGGCAAGTCTTTTACACAGAGGATTGTAGATGCCTGAAACATTCTACCAGGGACATGGTAGAAGTAGAAACAATAGCAATGTCGAAGAGGCATTTAGACAGACACATGAACATGCAGGGAATAGAGGGATATGGCCCTGTGTAGGCAAATGGGATGCAGTATGGTTGATACAGACATGGTGAGCTGAAGGACCTGTTCCTAAGCTGTACTGTTCTATAGGCCTAACTCTGCTGCTATGGTTGATAGTTTCTTGGTATCACATAGAGAATCAAATGGGCAGAAGGCTGGGTATCTGTGATGCTGGGGACCACTGGAGGAAGTGGAGATAGATCATGCACTCGGCACTTCTGGCTGAAGATTACTGCAAATGCTTCAGCTTTATCTTTTGCACTAGTGCTGGGCTGTTCTAACATTGAGGATGGAGAGATTTGTGAAGTTTCTCCTCCAGTGAGTTGTTTAATTGAATGACTTGTTCATTGTCCACCACCATTCACGACAGGATGTTGCAGGACAGTAGAGCTCAGATCTGCGAGGTTGGTTGTGGGATTGCTTACATGTTCTTATTCATTCATGGGATGTGGGAAACTCTGGCTATACCAGCAATTATTGCCCATCTCTAAGTGTCCTGAGGCACCACGCTGCGGTGGGTGTGGTGTCACATGCAGGCCAGACCAGATACAGATGGTAATTTCCTTCTGTGAGGGGCATTACTGAACCAGAGGATTTTTACACCAAGGGCCAATGGTTCACAACACCGTGAGAATTCTCATTAGGAGAAAGTGAGGTTGCTGAGGTCAGAGTCAAAACTTGTGGTGCTGGAAAAGCACAGCCGGTCAGGCAGCATCCGTGGAGCAGGACAGTCGATGTTTTGGCCATAAGCCCTTCATCCGGAATGTGGCGGGGGGAGCTGAGAGATAAACAGGAGGAGACAGTGGAGCTGGAGGAAGGTAGCTTGGAAGGTGAGAGGTAGATGGAGGTGGGGCGTGATGGTGATAGCTGAAAAGGTGCTGCTGGAAAAGCGCAGCAGGTCAGGCAGCATCCAAGAAACAGGAAATTCGACGTTTCGGACATAAGCCCTTCATCAGGAATCATGATGAAGGGCTTATGCCCGAAACGTCGAATTTCCTATTCCTTGGATGCTGCCTGACCTGCTGCGCTTTTCCAGCAACACCTTTTCAGCTCTGATCTCCAGCATCTGCAGACCTCACTTTCTCCTCGGTGATGGTGATAGGTCAGAGCAGAGGGTGGAGTGGACAGGTAGGCAGGAAGATGGACAGGTACAATAATTCAAGAAGGCAGTGCCAAGTTGGAGGATTGGATCTGGGATGAAGTGGGGGTGGGGGAAGGTAGATGAGGAAACTGGTGAAATTGCCATCGATCCCATGTGGTCGGAGCATGTGGTCCCAGGGTGGAAGATGAGGTGTTCCTCCTCCAGGCGGCAGCTGGCTAGGATTTGGTGGTGGTGGAGGCAGCCCAGGGCTCACATGCCCTTGGTGGAGTGGGAGGGGCAGTTGAAGTGGTCAGCCAGAGGGCGGCGGGGTTATTTGGTGCGTGTGTCCCAGAGATGTTCCCTGAAACCTTCCACCAGTAATTAGAATCCTCATTCCAGATTTATTTTTCAATTCACATTCCACCATCTGCCAGAGTTGAAGAATGCAGTAGGAATTTTACAGTGCAATTAATCTCATGCTGTCACCACCCTAGCCATATTTTTTTTGAGGGCAGTGTGGAGGCAGGTTTATTCAGGATTGAATCTCATACTGAACCTGACCTGGAGGTGTTGGATGGGGAGTGTAGAGTTAGATTTACTCTGTATCTAACTCCGTGCTGTACCTGTCCTAGCAATAATAAACCAATAATATCTAATGACACCCTCGACAGCCCTCTTGTGGTAAAGAATTCCACAGATTCTTTATCCTCTCAAAGAAATTCCTCATTTCTGACTAAAGGACTACACTTTAAGAAAGAGTTTATGACCACAGAACGCAATCTCAATCACAAGGGAAAGCAATCTCTCTGCATCGATTCTAAAAAGCCCTCAAAGGATCTTTGAAAAGTCACCTTATTGAAATATTCAATCTGCAATATGTAAGGCTCAAATTATTCAACTTTTTCTCATAAGCTAATGTCTCCTTACCTGGTATCAGGTAAGTGAAGCTTCTCAGAATTACATTCGGTATATCTTTCTTTAAGAGAAGGGACCTAAAATCATTCACAGTATTCTAGCTGTGGTCTGACTAATGCCTTGTATAGATTTAACAAAACCTCCCTGTTTTTATATTCTATTCCCTTTGGAATAAAGGCCTATGTTTTCTTTACCTTCCTTATTACCCAATGAACTTGGATGCTAGCTTTTTGTGACTCGTACACGAGGATTCCCAAATCCCTCGATTCTGTAGCTTTCTGCAGTCTTGCTCCTAAATTCCTCCTGCCCAGGCGCAGAACCTCACATTTCCCCACGTTATATTTCTGCCCACTCACTTTACCTCTATAAACTATCACCCACACCACTTGCTTTCCCATCTGTTTTTTTTTTATACCACCTGCAAACTTGGCGATAGTAATTCACTTTCCTCATCAAATCCATTTATATTGTAAATTATTGCAGCCCCTTGTTGAATACCTTCGGCAAACCCAAATGATATTACATTTACTGCTCCCCTTTATCTATGTAGCTTGTTACCTCCTCAAAGAATTCTAGTAAATTTGTGAGGCATGATTTCCCCTTCATGAAACCATACTGACTGTGATCATGTTTTTACATGATCTGCTATTAAATCCTTTTTAATGAATTCTAACATTTTTGCAACTAACTGGCTGAGTTATCTTTTCCTCCTTTTTGAATAAGGGTGTTACGTTGACAATGATGAGGAGAGTGCAGGGGAAGCTTTACTGTGTACCTAATCCTGTGCTGCATCGGCCCTGGGAGCATTCGACAGGATGAATTTTGGCAACTTTTTTGAAGTCTCTAGGGCATCAAAACCTGGATTCCAGTGAGGGCCTGTTCTTTGGAAGGTAAAGAAACAGTATGGCAGAATAAATGCCATGTGATGAGTTAGTTCTAGGAGGGCAAAGCCAGATAGTGACCTGGTGATACCATCGATAGAAGGTGACAGCTCCTGTGTTGATTAAATGATGTATGAATATGAAACAGAAATCAGAGCCACTGGGAGGTTCTGGTTAGGATTCCTGAGATCTTTGAAAAGGCCTGTCCCAGCAGTGCTTACGTGGATGTGTCATTCCCAATAACTGGGTGTGTTAAACCACCATATCCTCCCTGTCTGTACCCAGAGCACATTAAAAATCAGAAGTAAACAAAATGCATCCTTTATTTAACCGTAGTCTGGTTCATTCAGATACAGAGTACACACACATAAAATATACAGCACACTCCCAGCAAAAGGCTTGGTACTATATTTCCTGTCACATCAATGCATACTCTAAATATTAATTTATTTTTCAAACAGTATTTGGAATCTATTTCAATAGATCAAATATTTCAGATGAGATTGAGCCTCAGAATAGAAATTATTTTAAAATGCTCAGCAGCAGTGAAGCTACAAAGATGCCTGTTCCCTCCGCCCGAGTGTCCTGTTAACCATTTAGGAGACATGGTGAAATGTCAATCTGATGGATTACTTGAGTTTGGAATTATCCAGGTGACTCTGCCAAAAGAGTCAGGAGGCTATGCAGCCTATCCCAGGAAGCACTGTGCACAGTGAGGCTGCTGGACAGTTTGAGAAAATAGTTTCTGCAACTTTCAGACTTTGTCAAGATCCAGACGACCGTAACACAGTATATCAGCTGTCCCAGGTCAGTTGTTACAGGCTACTCCACCAGAAAAGCAGGAGTTTTATTCTCTGTATGACAGCTGACTTGGGACTGTATTGTTCAAGATGAGACAGGTGCTCAGCAGGTGGGCAGATAGGGAACTGAAAAGGAAAGCAGTTTGAGAGGTGGAGGCAAAGCCTCATTGGAAAAACTTGCCTGAAAACTGCCTATCTCAACCACCCAGAGCTCCTGGCACGATACCATTCTATAAACACTGAACATATTTTGTGAAACAGTCCAGGTTAAAAGTCTGACAAGCCCCAATGTCCAAGTCATATTTTCTCAAACTGCTGGGTTAACTAATGTCTCAAATCTATCGGGAGCAGTAGGGAAACAGGTCAACTAGAAACCAGAGCCAAAAGTGAGTTGCATATTGTTCTGGCAATTCATCGCTGGGAGTGACAAGGAATGGCAGGTTTTTCTCTTCACCTCATTATTAGTGTTGATGAGCTGTGCGCAGTCCTGACTCCATAGTTTTGGCAAGATTCAAGCTAGTTACAAAAAACAAAGTTCTCGAGAAAGTGTAAAAGCCCAAAAGGTGCACAGGTCCCGGACCTGCACAAGTATAAAAATGATTTGCAAGTTTTCCCTAAAATGGGGAGAGGTGGTTTTAGATAGCACAGACAATTTGCATGCTAGGGATAACCAGTGGGAGCAGCATTCGTTGCTTGTAAACACTGAAAAGGTTTTACACTCGAGAATATAGTATCTGGATCAGAAATATTAAAAGCTATAGATTCCCTGGCTAAAAAACTTGGCATGCATCAATTTAAAACCCCAACCATCACAGTCCGCAGAGAATCACAAAATAAACATGTAGAGACATAACCCTTGTTGATGCAATGCTAATGGTGACCCTCCCTTTCTGTGATAATAAAACCAACAACTTCACAACATCCCAGATTGCAGTATAAACCCTGGTCTAGAAACACTGGGGGAACAAGCTCCAGTCTGGATTTAAACTGCTTGGCACAGAAATGGGCAGCACAGGTTGAGTGAGAGGGGATTATTCTCTCATGTGACAAGAGGACTTCTCAAGGACAACTTTTATACATGTACAGCAAAGCTGGGTAAAAGCTATAGATTGTATAGTCTGGTCTGTCTGTTATTTTGTATGTATCTGACACACAGATAAACTGATCACAGAGCAGGAGAAGCTGTGGTGACAATGAACCCTATAATCCATACAGAGGCCCAGTCAAACACAATGCTGAACAATGCTTCTCCCTGCAGTGATACACTAGCTGCGTTCCGTCACCTTTTACTCAGTGGGGACTGTTACTTATAATTATTTTGTAACCAATGGAGCACATGGTTAAAACATTAAGCCAGTGTCTCTCATCCTCTATATCATCTAATCACCTGCTGTGGAATCAAGTGCAAGTTGGCACAATCTTCCAACCACTTCCCATTTCCAACCTGACAATACTATCACCCGTGAATTACAGAGAATCTGAGCTTAATGAAGAGATTACCAAAAATGTCACCTGAATTTCTGTTTTGTTTGACTTAAAAGCACCTTTAAAATCTAAACATTACCACTGAGTTATGATTCATCTGTGAGTACTGTAACAGAAACACTAAATCAGGTTCATTCTCACTGATCACTAGCACCAAGTTAACCGGTTACTCTGTACTGACAACAATCAATGGCTGTGTGGATATTGAATAGAGATCCCAGTGCCCTCCTGCAGGAAATCAGTCGTGTTTCATTACTCTTTTACAGAAGCTGTCATAGGAAGATGTGAATTGGTCATCTGCTCTTTCCACATGGTGGAAACCACAACCCAGCTGGACCCCTACATTTATTTGTGTTTGTAGATCTCGGGTAGGCAGGTGAAGGGAGAAGGTTAGTAGGGCCATTGTAAGTGTGCATTGGCTGCATAAAAAATTAATATTTGAATATAGAATCAAGTCTTGACAAAATGTAAACCGTTATTAAGTTTAATTCACAGTCTTAAGATGGTGGTCATAGTTGCTGAGCAACAGCTGTTGGAATGGTCAATTTAGCATTAGAGGGGAATGCAAAAAAAAGCTGAGAACTGCAGAGTATTTGACAGAGGGAACAATAGCTGCTCCTTTACAAAAATGAGGTATTTGGAATCTCTCAGATTCAGGTGATTGACTTCTGATCAGCCACGAAGTGGAAACAAATGCGCAAACATTTGTCTGCAAGAAGTGTGGTTTGCTGGTTGCTGTAGCATGGCCAACAAAATGTGCTGCTTTTTTGTTGTTGTATTCCTTACCATTAGTGCATTGCTGAAATAATCAGAACCAGACTAACAATACTGTTGGGATATGGCCGTGCACACTCTATGCAGGGTGAAAGAGTAGGTACATGCTCTGTTCATTAGCCTTCTATCACAGCAGATGAGGCAGTGCTATTCAGAAATACAGTAACTGTTAATTAAATTCTTTACTGGTAAGTGTGAAAGGAAAGTACCACTCCAACCAGAGCACCACCCAGAATCACTGAGTAAGTAGAAAATTTGGCAAAGCTGAGGTATAAAATGCCACCCAATGGAATGTATCAGTTCAGATTGCTGTGGGTGTTCATGTTAAACTGTAGAATGCCGACAAGGCCTCAAGTCACTGTACAAAAAGTGCAGATCTGTTCCTTAGCGAGTCCATTCATCCTCATGTATATTCTAATCACAAAAAAAACAGTACAGTCAAAACCTGGAGATCACTTCAGTGCCATCAAGTCAAAACGAAGTTCTTGAAATTTCATAGAAAAGTCAAGATGGTTGGGATAAGACAGCAGGAAGAAAGACAACTGCGAGGTTAAAACCTGTAATCTCAGGGGAAAATGGTGAAAAAAGCGAGTGGGCAGCAGCAGCAGCCTGAGGATCTGTTAGATTTCACATCAGTCTTGAGCTTGTGACTGACTCTGCTTATTCACAGTTGGGGTGCCATTGGAACAGCCCGCAGTGTCTCACATCCATCTTCTGCAACCTGGTCCTGTGTGTTAATATGTTGTTCAAATAAACTAATTAACACAAACTAACTGCAACCGATGGTGCTGGCCTGGAGGTTAGAAGTCCTTCCATGTAGACATTGCAGAACTCCGATATAAATATTTCCAGATCGCATAGTAATGGACTGCTGCAGCCAAAGCCACAAAGATGTGCCAGATTGCATGGGCAAAAGGAATTATCCCGTCACTTTTGAAGAATACCACTCCCAGGCAGTACAGCATGCCACCCCATACCAGCTCCTGGATTCCATCAGTGTTTGGCTGTATCAGAACAACAGGGATTAGTTCAAAACAATCAAACCCACTCCAAATACTCTCAATTACCTACCTAGTAGGGAAGTCTGACTGCAACTGACTGGGCAACTTTAGTCACCAAGGAACAATGTCATTTCACTGAATACAGTTCAGAGAAGGTTCACCAGGATGATTCCTGGTATGCAGCAGGCACTGTCTTATAAGCAAAGGTTAAACAGGTTGGAACTTTACTCATTGAAGTTTAGAAGAGAGAGAGAGACATGTAAGGGGCTTGTCATGGTAAATGGAGAGAGGATACTTCCCCTCATTGGAGAATATAGGACCAGAGGGCATAGTTTCACCCTTTATGAATGAGAAGAGGATTTTTTTTTGTTGGAGGGTTTAGTGTCTTAGAACTCCTTGCCACACAGTGCTGTGGGGACAGTCACACAGCACGGATACTGACGCTTCAGTCCAACCAGTCCACACCAACAATAATCCCAAACCAAACTAGTCCCACCTGCCTGCTCCTGTCCATATCCCTCCAAACCCTTCCTATTCATGTTTTTGTACCCCATCCACCCTGTGTGTAAAAAAAATTGCTCATGTCTTTTTTATATCAGTCTCATCTCACCTTACCTTAAAAATGTGACCCCTACACTTGAAATCTCCCATCCTAGGGAAAAGACAACTACCATTAACTCTATCTTTGCTGCTTATTATTGTTTAAACTTTTATCAGGCTCTCAGTCTCTTACGTTCCAGTGAAAAGTGTTCCAACCTATCCAGCCTTTATAGATCAAACCTCCCCACCTGGCAACGTCCTGGTAAATCTGTTCTGAACCCTCTCCAGCTTAATATCCTTCCTCTAACAGGGAGACCAGAACTGGACACAATACTCCAGAAGAGGCCTCACCAATGTCCTGTACAATCTCAATATGACTTCCCAACTCTTATCTGCAAAGGACTGAACAATGAAGGCAAGCATGCCAAATGCCTTTTTAAGGATACTGATTAAGGATGGTCAGCCATGATCATATTGAATGGTGGTGCAGGCTCGAAGGGCAGAATGGCCTACTCCTGCACCTATTGTCTATTAACCATCTTGTGACACAAAGTGACACAAATTTCAAATAATTATGTACCTGCACCCCAGGTCCCTCTGTTCAACAACACTACCCAAGGCCCTATTATTTAATTTTATAACCACCTCGAACAATTTACTCTCAGCCAAAGTCAGACTCACAGGTCTATCATTTCCCTGTTTCTCCTTACAATTTCTCTTAAATAAAGGTACAACATTAGCCACCCTTCAGTCATCAGGCACCTCGCCCATAGTTATAGATTATGCAAATATTTCTGCAAGGGGTTTTGTAAATTCCTCCCCACATTGCTCTGGGGTACATTAGATTAGGTCCCAGAGATTTATCCACCTTTATATTCTCTAAGACCTCCTGAACTTCATCCACTATAATGTGAACTATTTTTAAAAGATCAAAGTTTATTTCTCTGCATTCTCTAGTTACCCTCTTGCTCTTAATGTACTTGTAGAATCTCTTTGGATTATCCTTAACCTTATCTGCCAATGTCATCTCATATTCCCTCTTTGCCTTCCTGATTTCCTTAAGCATGCCGCTACACTCTTTATATTGATTAAGAGATTCAATTGAACCAAGTCATGAATAATCTAAAATAAGATTCTTTTATTCTTGATTAGAACCTCTTTATTTATCCATTGCTCCTTAATTTTATCAGCCTTACCCTTCACTCTCATCATACTCTTAAAAGCGTCCCACATGTCAGATGTCCTATTACCTCAGAACAGTTTACTCCAATCAACTTTTGAAAGTTCTAAATAAAAACCGAAAGATCTGTGGATGATATAAATCAGAAACAAAAACAGAAGTTGCTGGAAAAACTCACCAGGTCTGGCAGCATCTGTGCAGAGAAATCAAAGTTAACGTTTCAGGTCCGTTTTTGAGCAAGGGTTACCAGACCTGAAACATTAACTCTGATTTCTCTTCATAGATGCTGCCAGACCTGTTGAGCTTTTCCAGCAACTTCTGTTTTTGTTTTTGGAAGTTCTTGTCTCATGCACCATTAAAGTTTATCTTTCTCCAATTAAAACCTTTAGCTTTTATGGATTGCTGATCCTTTTCCATTACCATTTTGAAACTGATAGAATTATGACCACTAGACCCAAAGTGTTCCCCCACTTTTACTTCAGTCACCAGCCTTGCCCAGAAGGTATAGTTTTGCTCCTTCTCTAGTAGAAGTATCCACATACTGATAATGAAAATTTTCTTGAACACTTTTAGAAAATTCTTCAGCATCCAAACCTTTGTCAAATTTGAAACCTCCATTATTCCAACATTATACTGATAAATATGTCTGATATCTCCATACATGTGTGTTTCTCAATTTCCCTCTGACTATTGCGGGGGGGGGGGGGGGGGTGCGGGGGGAGCTATAGTACAATCCCATCAACATGATCTTTCCTTTCTAATTTCTACTGATATTTCTGAAAAATCAACCAGGGAAAATACATTTTCTCTACTTACAACTGTAAAGTATTCCTTAATTAAAAACACCAACTCCCTCCTTTCTTGCCTCTTTTCCTATCCTTCCTACAGCATTTAAAACCCGAAACATTGAGGAGCCATCTTGCCGATCTCTCAGCCCAGTTTCTGTAATAGCTATGATGTCTCAATCCCATGTTCTTAAACATGCCCTAAGTTTATCAGTCACATCTATAAGATCTCTAGCATTGAACTAAACACAATTTAGTTCTTCTGAGTTACTACATACTCTGACTCTCTTGTCTTTTTTTTGAAGGTTGAGATAGATTCTTGATCAGTTGGGGAATCAAGGGTTACAAGGAAAGGAGAAGGAAGTGGATGCGAGGCACCTTTGATCAGCCATGATCGTGTTGAATGGTGGAGCAGGCGAGATCGTGTTGAATGGTGGAGCAGGCGAGGGGGACCAAAAGGCCCCCAGATTTCTTGCGGTATTTTTACTGATTCTCTCTTTGAATCCGTTTGACCAGAAAGGCCTGATTACTACAGAAAATCAAACTTGCGGAGGGATGGAACAGAAGAATAACTTGGCTCAACAATATTATTGCATTAACTAGGGCTGAGGCAGCACATGAATTTAGTCACTCACTATTTATTCAGGGCAAGGATCACTTCGCTGTGTAACTATACAGAGTCCATGTTTATTCAGGGTAAGAGTCAATGTGCACCTACACAGAATCATGGTTTATTCAATCAGTATAACCGTACAGAATTGCCAAATGAAATCATGCGATTGGTTATTTGGAGAATTCAGTGATGGAAACAGCATGTGACAGAAGATCAGGCGTCATGGAGCAATGAACATTCCTTGTTAGAATGAGCAGAGGAGCTGTGACATTCCCATTAATCTATATAGGGAATGCTTCCTGATCTTATGAGCTTACTATTCTTAAAAGTTCTAAGTTCTGAAAATATCCATGGAGATCCAATAGTGCTGAAACCATTCAAGATCCTAGTTTAGATTAGATTAGACTTACAGTGTGGAAACAGGCCCTTCGGCCCAACAAGTTATAGCCTGAAGAATTGAAGGTAATTATTCGAGCCACCTACCATAGATGCAACCACCACAGCAGGTGAAAATCCCATTGTCAAGTAAAACAGCAGCTCAATAATCTTATACCTGTACAGAGAAAATACAAAGACTTAAATAAAATATACTTCTACTAAAACATGGTACATGCTTGCAGCTAATTACCAATGCGGATTTAAATTATGATGGCATTTTTAAAACTAGTTGTACTTCAGATGTAGGTCACTAATTAGGCCCGTTCACATTTGTCTCTTGAGAAGCTGGTGGTGAACTGTCTTCTTAAACATAGTGCTGGTACACCCAGAGTGAGGCCTGAAAGCAAGCTCCAGGATTTTGACCCAATAACGTGAGAACAACATTATTGTTTCAAACTGGAATGGAGATTGGCTTGGAAGAAATTTAAGGTTACAACTTTCCCGTGCTTCAACTGTCTTGTCTTTTTTGGTGATAGAGATTGCGGGTTTGGAAGGTGTTATTGAAGGAGCTTCGTTGAGTTGCTGCCGTGCATCTTGTAGATGATAAATATTGTCACAATTGTACCCCCGTGAAGGGAGTGATTTGTTTTATTAATTCATCCATGGCACATGATGTCAGTAGCTGGGCGAGCATCCATTGCCAAGTTGGTGGTGAGCTGCCTTTTTGAACCACTGCAGTTCATATGCTTTAGGTAGACCCTTAAGGGAGGGAATTCCAGAATTTTGACCCAGTGACAGTAAAGAAATGGGAATATATTTCCAAGTCAGGATGGTGACAGGCTTGGAGAGGAACTTGCGAGTGGTGGTGTTCCCATACCTTTTAGATGGACATGGTCATGGGTTTGTAAGATGCTGTCTGAGGACCTTTGAATTTCTGCAGTGCATCTTGTAGATAGTGCACACTGCTGCTACAGAATGTTGGTGATGGAGGGAGTGGATGTTTATGGATGTGGTGCCAATCAAGTGGGCTGCTTTATTCTGGATGGTGTCAAGCTTCCTGGTTGTTCTTGAAGTTGTACCACTCAATATTAATGGTGGTGGATGGGGTGCAATCAAGTGGGTTCCTTTGCTGTGAACGGCATTGAGTTGTGGACAAATTGCTTACTGTTCATGGTATAAAAAGACATAGATGGTTCCAGCAGCTGCCATGATCCAAATGAACCAACGCATATGAGACGCCAAGGGCCCAAGCTCACGGAGATTTAACCTTCAAAAGAGAGACATTAGAGTGACTTACAGACATTCTGAATCTGTTGAATGTTACATATGGAGATACATGGTTCAATTCTTGAGAAAGCATTCCCTTGTTGAGGTTTCACTGTTTTGCGTGATCACTGTTCTCCAGTGCTTTACCTTTTGACTGATGTTCCTCTGTGATCTTGCGTTCACTAGAAAGTTCCCATCTGTGCAGATCATCACAGTCAAGTCTATAACTATTCTTATATACATACAGCATTAGGAAAACCCTCTGGAACTGGAACCCTGTCTAATTTCACCTTCACTACCAGGGGTATCAAAGCTAAAGAAAACATATAATCATCACTCCAAGTAGAGGAAAGTGAACTTGTGTTCAACTCCTGTGAAACCTGTGTCAGATGTCAGCTTCGGTATCCCACAGGATCTGATAAGCTAACAGCACTGGGCGGGCCGGGGGGGGGTGCGGGGGAAGCTTATACAAGGGATCAAAATTAAGGTTCATTTCAGCATTTCAGTTAGGTGCACAGCTCCGTCTTTATTCAATTACAACACTTGCCACTGGGTGTTTGGTATGGCTAATGAATGATTTAGTAGAGTGTGAGCTTTCACACTCCCAGTTAGCTCTAATAAAGTAATATTTAGTGCCAGAAAGATATCTCAGTCATTCTACTAGAGCCTATGGGCTCCCAGGTCCTGCAGTTTGATCAGCAGGATGTGCAGTAAATTCCATGCCATCTCATGCTCCAGATTCAGCTGGAATTTTTTAAATTTGTTAATGGGATGTGGGTGCCCCTGAAAATGCCAACACTTATTGCCCATCCATTTTGCAAGTGGCTTGGTCAGCCATTTCAGAGAGCAGAGGGGGTCAACTCCATCATTGTGGGCATGGAGACACATACAGGCCAGACCACGATAGCATCTTTCCTTCAAGGAAGATCCATTTTCACAACATATTTCAGGGTTTTAAAATAGAATTTAGGTTTCACCATATGCCATGGCTGGTTTCAAACTCATGCTTCCAGAATATTAGCCTGGGGTCAGAGGTCCTAGTCCTGTGGCATTACAACTATGTAGAAAGTCTCCCCAAGTCATTAATCTTTGGAAAAACAAAATGTTAAAACACTCACCATGGTGCATAAGATGATGCAATGAAAAAGTAGATAACAATTCGGTCACACATGTGGAAGCATTGCTCCATCGTTCTGTCAAATAGGACAAAAAATATTAATATCATTTTCTATACCAGTTATGCAAAATGCCAATCAGGCAGGACTGTCAATTGTACACAATTACATACATGCAAAGGGGCTGTACTGAGGCCCTGCAGGACAGATTGGTTGCACAGAGACTCTGACATACTCTGAACCATTTAGCAAGACCATGGTAGTTCAAAGCCTGTCATGCGATTTCGGGTGTGGTTGGATGGGTGGGGGGCGGGTGCGTGTTGTCATGACCATTTGTTCCATGACTTCCTATCTTCCCACTCCTTAATCCAAAAGATGTTAGCTGGTGGATCCAGCTTTGGAAGGATTCTCCAAATAGGCCATTGAATTGGAATGTGGCCAGTGGGATGTTTAAACAGTTCATTGTGGAGTGGATAAACGAGATGTAGTATGGATAGCTTCAACGAGCTTGTTGGTTTTGCAGGGACAGATGTTTGAGAGGACACTGAAGAGGTGTTGAACACGGGGTTCCAATGATGGTGAGTGTCAACAAGATCTGCATGGTGACCGTTTTCAAGACTCAACCAGGAAGAGTGCACAGATAATCATGTCCCACTGTTCTACAAAGAGAGCACAAAAATGACCAATTTTCCTGGCTAACTGCTACCCAGGGAAAAGGAATTCTCAGCAGGTTTCCTTCAATAATTGAAAAAGCTAATTATTGTAACATAACTCTAATGCAGCAGTGAAAAGACTGGATTTTGACCAAATGCAACATAAACTATACTCCTTCAAACCCCATAATGCATAGACACTCAATCATGATTAAGACAGACTAATGACAAACTTTTTAACACGTACTATGGATGAAAGAATAAATACAGCAAACATCTTATTAGCCAGCTAGGAGACCAGGCATGTGCTGGTTGATCAAATCTTTAAAAAATTATTCATTCACTGCTGAGGCCCTCGTGTATTGCTCATCCCCAAATGCTCAGAGGACAGATTAAGGAACAACCACATTGCTGTGCGTTTGGACTCACATAGGCTAGACAAGGTAAGGGTGGCAGTTTCCTTCCCCTCAAAGGCATTAGAGAACTAGTAGGGTTATTTTAATACTTGACAATAGATTCCTGGTCACCATTAGAACCTAAACTCCAAATGTTTATTGAATTAAAATTCCACCATCTGGTGTAGTGGGATTCGGACTAGCATCCCCAGGGCAATAGTTTGATTCTCTGGATTAACAGCCCAGTGATAATACCACTAGGCCATCACCTTCCCAAATATTCTGGATAATCAAAAAGTACACATAACAATGAACCCTCACCAAATGTGGCTTCAAGACAACAACATCCCTCAAAAACATTTATTGATATGTAAAAACATCAAAACATTTCCTAAAATCAATATAAAAACACACTAAGTAATAGAAATGTAATGCAGGCGGTACATGCATCACTGTTATATTATATTTACAGCATAAGTCCTTGGACATCGTGGTAGATTGTTGTACATGATGTATAAACTTTTTGCTGATTTATCAAGAGTGCCAGTTACGAAGTCATACAGCACGGAAATCTTTTCGGTCCAATTCGTCCATGCTGACCAGGTTTCCATATCCCTCTAAACCTTTCCTATTTGTGTACCTGTCCAAATGTTCTTTAAATGTAACTGTACCTGCACCCACCACTTCCTTTGGCAGTTCATTCCATATATTAATCAGCCTCTGTGGAAAAAGTTGCCCCTTAGGTCCTTTTTAAATCCTCCTCCTCTCAGCTTAAAATTATGCCCACTATCTTTCAGCTCCCCTACCCGAGGGAAAAGACCTTTTCTATGCATCTTGTCTATGTCCATCATGATTTTATAAACTTTTAAAGTCACCCCTCAACCTCCTACACCCCAGTGTGAAAAGTTCCAGCTTATCCTGTCTCTCCTTATAACTCAAACCCTCCAGTGCCAGTAACATCCTTGTAAATCTTTTCTGCATCCTTTCCAATTTGATAGTATCCTTTCTATAGCAGGGTGACCAGAAATGTACACAGTACTCCAAAGCTGGTCTCACCAACGTCCTGTACAACCACAAAGTGACAAAGACTACCTGCACATCTTTTCCTTAGATGTTGGAAAGGCCTATGTGGGCCCTGATGAAGGGGCTGTGCTCTGAAAGCTAGTGCTTCCAAATAAACCTATTGAACTATAACCTGGTGTTGTGTGATTTTGAACTTTGTACACCCCAGTCCAACACCGGATCCTCCAAATCACGTTCATCATTTTAAGCTGGTATTTCCATCTTGCTCCTTTTCCTTTTGCCATTCTAATCTTAGCTTTCCAAACTCTACATTTATCTTCTCTCTGAAAAGCTGCTTATTTATTTTTCCAAAGTTATGTTGCTACAACTTTACTTGAACTCTTGCTAACTTAAATGTCTCACCACCTTGAAACCTGTTCTCCCTGTACTTCCACCAGCCTCAGATGCTTTGTCAATGTTTAAATTAGCTGCCTCATTGACTCTGGCAGGCAATCCCACCGCTAATTGATTTGCCAATTTCATCAACACAGCTATTGCCAGGTCGTGGAAATCTGGTATGGTTATTTTTCTGAAGTTTTCACCGTTTGCAGTGCCATCTTATTCTAATAAGAGAAAGCAAGTATCTGTTCTTTCATCCTTTACCCTTCCAATGACTCAACATTCAATTTTATTTTGTCCTTCTTCAAAAGATATCAGATAGGCCCCAAACTTTCCTCATGACTTAATTAGGAAGAGTGCACTGAGGAGCGTGCCCCACTATTCCACAAGTCAACATAAAATGAATAAAATCCCAACAAGTCCACCAAAATGTCCCATTTGCCTGACTGTGACTAAGGGACATGGGTTAGAGGCTTCTTCAGTGATAGAAAGAATAAATATTTATGGTAAAATAATCAAAGTGTGGTGCTGGAAAAGCACAGTCAGTCAGATAGCATCCAAGGAGCAGCAGAGTAGATGCTTCGGGCATAAGTCCTTCATCAGGAATGAGGCTTTTGGGCCAAGATGGCTGAGAGATAAAGGGAGGGGAGTGAAGGCAGTTGGGAATGCGATAGGTGGATGAAGGTGGGGGTGAAAGTGATAGGTCAGAGCGGAGGCTGGAGCAGATAGGTGGGAAGGAAGATGGACTGGTAGGACAGTGCCGAGTTGGAAGGTTGGGACTGGGATAAGGTGGGAGGAGGGGAAGTGGGGAACCTGGTGACCACATTGATCTCGTGTGATTGGAGGGTCCCAAAGCAGAAGCTGAGGCGTTCTTCCTCCAGGGGACGGGTGTGAAACACAACTTTAAAAAAAGCACTGAAGTGGGAATCCAAGATGGCAGCATCCTGTTAGGATTGTGTTTGCTGGGCCCTGTGCTGCAATACCGACCCAAAAGAGCTTGAACCTGTTCCATTCACTTTACTGTGAGTAAAAACACAGTAAAGGAGCTAGAAATCTGAAAAAAAACAACTTACTTATGTTCTTGCAGCTGGAGAAGGCCATGAAAAAGGAGGAAACTCAATGAGGGCAGCCCTCTGAAGCAGCAGCCTTGCTTACTCACCAGACCCTGGCTGAGGAGCTGGCCAAATCTCGTAAGGTCCTGGGGAGCAGATCCAGGTAAAAATATAATCGAGTAGAAGCTGGTACCTGTATCTGCTATGCTGCAAGAGCTGGGATAAGCTGGAGCGCCAGGCTGCAGGGGTAGAGGCAGAGACTGACTCCTCCAAGAACCGGACTGAAGCCTGAAAACACAGGTCCCTCATCCATTGGATCTCGAAAATTGAGGCAGAAGAAAGAATCTGCATGTTGTTGGCATATTGGAGGGGACGGAAGGCAACCGGCCGGTAGAGTTCAAGAAGTGGTTCCCGGAATTCCTTAGTTTAGAGGCTGAGAAGGGAAGGATAACAACTGAGAGAGCCCACTGGATTGCAGCACAAAAGCCAGATGCGGATCAATACTCACATCCTGGTAAGGTTCCATCATTATAAAGACAGGCAGAGGGTCATGGAAGCCTCTAGAGCCCAGGGGAGGGTTCCAATGGCATTAGTATGTGGTGGCTCCACGGTCAAGACTTCTTGGCAGCAATAGTCTGGAAAAGGAAGTCCTACAATGGCTTCAAGAGGAGATTGACAGCGCTTGGGATCCAGTCCTCCAGATCAATCATCCTGGATCTATACATTTGTTCGACTGGCCAGAGAAAATGAAGAACATTGTGGACACGTTGACTTAAGTCAAACAGCCAAAGAGGTGTAGAGGACAGAGCTGTTTGGGTTTGTTCTTCTTTAAAAAAAAGGACTTGGTGAAGTCTCTTTTCTGGTAAGAAGTTGCATAAATGATGTCCAGAATGGATAGAACTCTTATCTTTAATCTCCATGTTAAGGGATAGGTGACATTTATTTTTGGTTTACTTGTCTACTGTACCAATCTTGCTCTTGCCGTTTTTTCCCCCTCTATCCGGTTGAATGTGGTGCAACCTTAGTTGGTAGGAGTTGAGAGGGTGGTTGGGATGGAGGATGTGGAGGTACCTCCTTTGAATGGGGGGGGGGGGGGGGGGGGGGGGGGGGGGGTGTTTAGCTGTGTTTAACTGGTGCACCTGGAATATTAAGGGGAATCATTCACCTGTCAAGAGTAAGAAGGTGCTTTCCAGCCTTAAAAGGGAAGAGGGTAGATGTTGCCTTATTACAAGAAACAATTTGAAGCTGCAACGGAATGGGTGTAAATGGGTTTATTTTTCATCCTTCAATATGAGGAGAGGTGGCCATTTTAGTTAGAAAGAATTGCCCATTTAAGTTACTAAAGTGCATTAAAGACACACATGGGAGACTTGTAATCCTTAAAGCTTTGATACATGGAGAAGAATACAGGATCTTAAATATTTACTGTCCCCCAGTTTACCACCTCCCCCCCCCCCCCCCCAAGTTCTTTACAGACGCACTTTCTAGATTGGTTAACCTTGCATCTCAATGTATCATCGTAGGAGGAGATTTCACTTGTCGAATAAACCCTACGGTGGGCAGATTGCCCAAAGGCCCTCTGATATCATCTTCGCAATCTAAACAATTAAGGGATTGTGTGCTGAATTGGGGTTGGTAGATGTTTGGAGGCACCTTCACCCTACTGACAGGGATTTCACCCACATAAATGCCATACCAGGATTGATCTTTTTCTGACCCCTGCAGCACATCTGGGCTCAGTAACATCTGTACGATATCACTATTTCCGATCACGCTCCAGTCTATTTAATGGTTCAGAGTAAGGACACTGCGGTAGGCTCGAGGCACTGGTGACTGGATCCCTTCATCTTTGAGGATAGCAAGTTTATTGAACTGTTTTCTACTGAGTTCAGGGCTTTTTTTAAGATCTTAATTCAGGTTCGGCCAGTAGCCTGTCCATTCTCTGGGAAACAGCTTAAGCCTTTGCTAGGGGGTTGGTTATTTCCTATTTAGCCAATAAGAAGCGGCAGACGGGTTAGCAGCAATGCTTGCTCAAGACACGTCTGCAAGTTGCTGAAAAGGCATATTTTGACAGGCCCTCACTGGTTAAACTACATCACGCGGGCAGCCAAGAGGGAGCTTACATTTGCAAGTCAAAGGCTGTTTGAGCATGGGGATAAGCTGGGCAAGTACCTAGCATATCTTGCTAAGAAAAGGAGTGACCCCCAAGCCATTACCTCGATTAGAGAGGACACTGGAAATTCAACCTATGATTCTAAAAGGAGTAATGCAGAATTCTGGAAACTTTACTCTGAATTATACCAATCTGAAAGCTGAGAGAATGAGCGTGTTAGGATGGAGTTATTTTTAAAAAAAAGAATTTGGACCTTCCAGGAGTGACCCCTAAACAAGAGTCTCTCCTCAATGCTGCACTGTCAGACCAAGAGAAGCAGGAGGCTGAGACACAGTTCCAGAATGGCAAGGCATCAGGTTTGACAGGTTCCCCAGTGAGTTCTATAAGTATAATCGTCAGGGCCAATGCTTAGTATGTTTGATGACTCACACAGTCGTGACCTCCTCCCACTATCTGTAAGAGAGGTGAACATCTCTCTCACTCTTGAAGAAGGGAACGCCCCAGAGGACTGTGCTTCTATAGACCCACTTCACTCCTGAATGTTGACTTCAAAATCCTAAGACACTGGCATGAAGGCTAGAAACTGTACTGCCCTCCATCATTAAGGAGGACCAAACGGGGTTTATAAAAGATCACAGATTGACAGATAATGTCAGGAGATAACTTAGCATGATCCAAGTATGTCAACAGCACTCGGTACAGGGATTGGTGATGTCCTTAGATGCGGAAATGGCATTTGACAGAGTCGAGTAGCCATATCTTTTTTATTCTTTGAAGTAGTTTGGCCTGGGAGAGACCTTCGTCAGGTGGGTGGAGGTTTTATATAGTGACCCTCTTGCCATGATCCTCACCACGGTCAAACAATTTTAATATTTGTAGGGGCAGTTGACAGGGCTGTCCTTTGTCACCATTGCTTTTCACATTGGTGATCGAACTGCTGGCAGAAGCAATACATAGAGATCCCAATATAACTGCGCCAGAGGTGGAGACGAAGTCACATAAGATCACACTGTATCTGGATGACGTTCTTATCTTCCTATCAAACCCAACAGTAGCAGTGCCACACCTTACACAATGCATCAATTTATTTGGGGGCTCCTTGGGTTAGAAGTCAGAGGCCATGCCCATAGGTGGTCTGCCCAGAGTGCCTGATCCTGAGGGCGGATCTCGGTTCCCGTTTAGATGGTCACAGGAGAGCTTTCTCTACTTAGGTATGTTTATTACTCCTGTTTTCGATTGGCTATTCAAACCCAATTTTGCTCATTTATTTGACAGAATCAAACAGGACCTTTGGAGCTGGGAGGCACTTCCGATTTCTTGGTTAAGTTGGATAACCCTCATTAAAATGAACATTCGGCCCCGCCTTTTGAATCCTAAGTGAATGTTTCCTCTGCTTTTTACTAAATATTTAGAAGACTGAACAGCTGGTTTGGTTCTTTTATCTGGAATCGCAAGTGGCCCCTAATTAAATTGACTAAATTGCAGTCACTTTAAAAACTGGGAGGAGTGGGCCTCCCAGATATCAAAAACTATCAGTTAAGCTTGTTCCTGTTTTACATGAATGATTAGGCTGGGGGGTCCCTCACTCACTTTGGTTGGACATCAAAGCATCTTGGGCAAGATGCCCCCTCATTAGCCTGTTGTTCTTGGACAATATGAGAACAGTTAAGGAATATTGCCATAGCCCAACAGTCATCAATACTGTCAAGGTGTGGAGGGCAATGTATCAGGGTGAGGGCAACCAGAGAAGCCGAACGGCTCTGTAAGGTATGGGCGAGGGAGTTGGACATTGAGATCTCTCCTGAAGTATGGGAGGATATCTGGGAAAATGCAAGAAGGGTCTTGATTTGCAACAGGGCCCAATGCCTTGCAATTGAAGATTCTCTACAGGGTCCATTTGGCCCCAGACTGCCTCGCAAAATTTAAAGCGATGGCATCTCCAATGTGTCCAAAACATAAAGTGAGCATGGGCACACTTACTCATTGTCTTTGGTCCTGGCACAGACTGCGGGTACACTGGAGCACTGTGTTGGTGAAATAGGGAAGGCCTTGGGGACGGAGGTGGAGATGGACCCAGCATCTCTCCTTCTTGGCTTTGTTAATTCACTTGCATTAGATGTACACACACTAAAAAAAAAGGCTTTTCAGTATCATCATATTTTGTGGAAGAACGAAAATTCTATTAGGTTAGGTGTTGGAAACTCCCCAGGACTGGTGGGCTGGCATTAGCTAGTCATGGAGCACAGCCCCTTGGAATTTCTGACGAGCATAGTGCATCGCAAAACTGAATTTCTATAAGGCGTGGTTGCCCTTTTTGGATTACCCGGGTGCAGATTCGTCTGCCATACTAGTAAGAGCCTTTATATAGCCACGGCAATTCTATGTAATGAATCTGGAGAGGAGGAACTACAAATATATGAATATGTATAAACTTATGCACTTGATGATCAAGGGCTATTGCTTTGTTTCATTGAGCTGTGTTACTGTTATTATTTCTTAAGATTTTCCTTTTTTAGCTTAGTTATTACTTATTTACCTCTGTAATTAGTGGATTTGTTTAACATTGCTTTGAGTTGTTTGGCTGTAATATTCATTTTGTTTCCCAATAATACATTTTAAAAAAAGCACTGAAAAGAAAGGATTTCTAAGTTATGCATATAAACTATACCCCTTTGTACTGCCAAGAACACAAAATCATAACGTCGACAAACATATTAACGAAAATACTGTAGGGGAAAAAGATTACATACAGCATAAACAAAATTCCAAAATCAAAAGTCTAAACCATGAGGTAAAAGATTTTTCTCCTAGTCACTGCGATGGTTACAATGGTGAGTTGATCTTGCCTGTAGGGTGATGGGTTGTCCTCTGATTCGATAGGTGACCAGGTGAACTTGTGTCTTTCCTTGTAGGAGTTTTTTTAAAGCTTTCTTGCCCCATACTTTGTCTGCAGGTTCTGGATGGTTTTCAATACTGCAGCTCAACCAGAAGGTAACTAAAAATATTCATGATGTGTTCATTTTCAAATTGTCCCTCTTACTGCTTTTGAAAAGCAACATTGTACTCCACAGCTCAACAATATGCAGCACTTGACCTTCAAGTTGCATAACTTTCCTTTCACTCTGATTACAGCAATCCAACTTACACTTGTATCTATTCATGCCCCCACCATAGGTGAAAGAATTGTGTAGTGTCTTTCACATTTGACAAGGTATTTTTAAAAATTCATTCATGGGATGCGGGCACTACTGGTTAGACCAGCATTTGTTATCCATTCCTAATTACTCAGAGTGGGGGATGGGAACCAGAGCTACGGATCAGAGAAGAGGGTAGTTGTTGAAAGGGCAGAAATAGAATGCAGAGAGTTTGTCAGGAAGGATACACCATTGATAGGGCATAGGGATTGGTTAAAGTGTGTCTGTTTCAATGCAAAGGTAAAAATCACAACACCAGGTTAAAGTCCAACAGGTTTTTTTGGAAGCAATAGCTTTTGGAGTACCGCTCCTTTGGCAGGTGGTTGATGAAGGAGCAGCGTTCTGAAAGTGAGTGCTTCCAAATAAACCCATTGGACTTTAACCTGGTGTGGAGATTTTTAACTTTGTCCAACCCAGTCCAACACTGGCGCCTCAAGTCATGTTTCAGTGCAAGGAGTGTCAGGAATAAGAGTGATGAACTTAGAGCATGGATCAGTACTTGGAACTACGATGTTGTGGCCATAAATGAGACATGGAATTCACAGGGGCAGGAATGGTTGCTGGATGTTCCAGGGTTTAGATCTTTTACAAAGAACAGAGTGGGGTGTAAAAGAGGAGGGCGAGTAGCATTATTGAGAGAGTGCAAGGTAACTAGGAAAGAACTCAAAAATGGACAGGAGAGCTAGAAAGGGGCACGAAATAGCCTTGGCAGGAAGGATTAGGGAAAGCCCAAATGTGTTCTACATGTATGTAAGGAATAAGAGAATGATCAGAGAGAGGGTAGGGCTGATCAGGGATGGTGGAGGGAACTTGTGTTTGGAGTCTGAAGAGGTAGGGGAGGCCTCAGTATTCACTAGAGAGGGGGACCTTGTTGATTTGTGAGAACACTATGGACCAGGTTAATAGGTTTGAACAGACTGATATTAAGAAAGTGGATGTGCTGGAAATTCTGGGAAGCATCAAGATAGATATGACCTCATGGCTGGACCAGATATCGTTAAGGTTACTACAGGAAGTGAAGAGTGAGATTGCTGCATCTCTGGCGATGATCTTTGCATCCTCACTCTCCATGGGAATAGTACCGGATGATTGTAGGGAGGTGAATGTTGTTCCTCTGTTCAAGAAAGGGAATAGGGAAATCCCTGGGAATTACAGACCTGTCAGTCTTACATCTGTGGTAAGCAAGGTACTGGATAGAATTCTGAGAGATAGGATTTATGACTATTTGGAAAACTATAACGATAGTCAGCATGGCTTTGAGAGGGGCAGGTCATTCCTGATGAAGAGCTTATGCTTGAAACGTCAATTCTCTCGCTCCTTGGATGCTGCCTGACTGGCTGTGCTTTTCCAGCAACACATGTTTGAATCCGATCTCCAGCATCTGCAGTCCTAACTTTCTCCGAGGGGCAGGTCATGCCTCACAAGCCTTACTGAGTTCTTTGAGGATGTGACAAGACATGTTAACAAAGGTCGAGCGGATGCGGTGTAAATGGATTTCAGTAAGGCACTTGATAAGGTTCTGAATGAGCCTACCATGGGGAAAGTCAGGAGGTATGGGATATAGGAAAATTTGGCTGTCTGGACACAGAACTGGCTGGCCAAAAGAAAACAGCAAGTGGTAGTGGATGGAACGTATTCCACTTGGAGGTCAGTGACCACCAGTGGTGCCCCACAGGGATCTATTCTTGGGCCTCTGCTCTTTGTAGTTTTTATAAAAGACTTGGATGAAGAAATAGAAGGGTGGATTAGTAAGTTTGCCAATGACACAAAGGGTCAGTGGTGTTGTAGATAGTGTCGAGGCCTGTTGCAGGGTACAACAAGACATTGACAGGATGCATAGCTGGGCTGAGAAGTGGCAGATGGAGTTCAACCTGGATAAATGCAAAGTAATTCATTTTGGAAGGTCAAACTTGAATGCTGAATACAGGGTTAAGGACAGGACTCTTGGCAGTGTGGAGGAACAGCGGGCTCTTGAGGTCCACGTCCATAGGTTCCCCCAAAGTTGCCACCCAAGTTAATAGGCTTGTTAAGAAGGGATATGGTGTTTTGGCTTTCATTAACAGGGGGACTGAGTTTAAGAGCCGTAAGGTTTTGCTGCAGCTGTATAAAATCCTGGTTAGACCACACTTGGAATATTGCGTCCAGTTCTGGTTGTCTCCCTTTGTAGGAAAATGTAGATGCTTTAGAGATGGTGCAGAGGATGTTTACCAAGATTCTGGATTAGTGGTGCTGGAAGAGCACAGCAGTTCAGGCAGCATCCAAAGTGCAGCGAAATCGGCGTTTCGGGCAAAAGCCCTTCATCAGGAATAAAGGCAGTGAGCCTGAAGCGTGGAGAGATAAGCTAGAGGAGGGTGGGGGTGGGGAGAAAGTAGCATAGAGTACAATGGGTGAGTGGGGGAGGGGATGAGGGTGATAGGTCAGGGAGGAGAGGGTGGAGTGGATAGGTGGAAAAGGAGATAGGCAGGTAGGACAAGTCCGGACAAGTCATGGGGACAGTGCTGAGCTGGAAGTTTGGAACTAGGGTGAGGTGGGGGAAGGGGAAATGAGGAAACTGTTGAAGTCCACATTGGTGCCCTGGGGTTGAAGTGTTCCAAGGTGGAAGATGAGGTGTTCTTCCTCCAGGCGTCTGGTGGTGAGGGAGCGGCAGTGAAGGAGGCCCAGGACCTCCATATCCTCGGCAGAGTGGGCGTGGGAGTTGAAATGTTGGGCCACAGGGCGGTGTGGTTGATTGGCTGCCCAGATTGGAGGGCTAGTCTTATGAAGGGAGATTGAGTAAGATAGGACTTTTCACACTGGAGAGAAGGAAAAGAGGTGATTTGATCGAGATGTACAAGGTAACGAGAGGCATAGATAGAGTAGATAGCCAGAGAGTTTGCCCAGAGCAGAAATGGCTGTCACAAGGGGTCATAATTTTAAGGTGATTAAAGGAAGGTATTGGGGAGATGTCAGGGGTCAGTTTTTACACAGAGAGTGGTGGGTGCGTGGAATACACTGCCAGCGGTGGGAGTAGAGTCAGAAACATTAGAGACATTTAAGCGACTGCTGGATAAGCACATGGATGGCAGTATATTGAGTGGTGTGAAGGTTAGGTTGATCTTTGATTAAGATTAATGCTTGGCACAACATCATGGGCTGAGGGGTCTGTACTGTGCTGCATTGTTCTATGTTAAAGCTCCAACAAACTAAAGTGGGGTCTGGAGTCACATGTAGTGCCAGACCAGTTAGGAACACATTTCCTTCTGTAAAGGTATTAGGGAACCAGATAGATTTTTATGACTATTGACAACGGTTACATGATTGCAGGACTTGCTATTTATTCCAGACTTAGAGTCAGAGTCTTAGAGATGTACAGCACGGCAACAGACCCTTCAGTCCAACTTGTCCATGCCGATGAGATACCCTAAACAAATCTAGACCCATTTGCCAGCACTTGGCCCATATCCCCCGAAACCCTTCCCCTTCACATATCCATCCAGATGCCTTTTAAATGTTACAATTGTACCAGCCTCCATGTAGGAAAGATGCTGTGCAACTTTGAAAGGTTTCGGAAAAGATTTACAAGAATATTGCCAGGTTTGGAGGATTTGAGCTACAGGGAGAGGCTGAATAGGCTGGGGCTGTTTTCCCTGGAGTGTCGGAGGCTGAGGGGAGACACCTTAGAGGTTTACAAAATCACAGAACATAGAACAGTCCAGCACAGAACAGGCCCTTCAGCCCACGATGTTGTGCCGACCACGGATCCTCATGTATGCACCCTCACATTTCTGTGACCATATACATGTCCAGGAGTCTCTTAAATGTCCCCAGTGACCTTGCTTCCACAACTGCTGCTGGCAACGCATTCCATGTTCTCACAACTCTCTGTGTAAAGAACCCGCCTCCGACATCCCCTCTATACTTTCCTCCAACCAGCTTAAAACTATGACCCCTCGTGTTAGCCATTTCTGCCCAGGGAAATAGTCTCTGGCTATCGACTCTATCTACACCTCTCATTACCTTGTATATCTCAATAGATCCCCTCTCCTCCTCCTTTTCTCCAATGAAAAAAAAAGTCCGAGCTCAGTCAACCTCTCTTCATATGCTAAGCCCTCCAGTCCAGGCAACATCCTGGTAAACCTCCTCTGAACCCTCTCCAAAGCATCCACATCTTTCCTATAATAGGGCGACCAGAACTGGATGCAGTATTCCAAGTGCGGTCTAACCAAAGTTTTATAGAGCTGCAACAAGATCTCACGACTCTTCAACTCAATCCCCCTGTTAATGAAAGCCAAAACACCATATGCTTTCTTAACAACCCTGTCCACTTGGGTGGCCATTTTAAGGGATCTATGTACCTGCACACTCTGTTCCTCCACACTACTAAGAATCCTATCCTTAATCCTGTACTCAGCTTTCAAATTTTACCTTCCAAAATGCATCACCTCGCATTTATCCAGGCTGAACTCCATCTGCCACCTCTCAGCCCATCTCTGCATCCTGTCAATGTTCCGCTGCAGCCTACAACAGCCCTCTATACTGTCAACGACACCTCCAACCTTTGTGTCATCTGCAAACTTGATAACCCATCCTTCAATCCCCTCATCCAAGCCATTAATAAAAATTACAAACAGTAGAGGCCCAAGGACAGAGCCCTGTGGAACACCACTCACCACAGACTTCCAGGCAGAATATTTTCCTTCTACCACCACTCGCTGTCTTCTGTTGACCAGCCAATTCTGTTTCCAGACAGCTAAGTTCCCCTGAATCCCATTCCTCCTGACCTTCTGAATGAGCCTACCATGGGGAACCTTATCAAATGCCTTGCTGAAGTCCATATACACCACATCCACAGCTCGACCCTCATCAACTTTTCTAGTCACATCCTCAAAGAACTCGATAAGGTTTGTGAGGCATGACCTGCCCCTCACAAAGCCATGTATCAAGCCATGCTCTTCCAGATGGTCATAAATCCTATCCCTCAGAATCCTTTCGAACACCTTGCAGATGACAGACGTGAGACTTACTGGTCTGTAATTGCCGGGGATTTCCCTATTTCCTTTCTTGAAGAGAGGAATTACATTTGCCTCTCTCCAATCCTCAGGTAAGACTCCAGTGGCGAGCGAGGATGAAAATATCTTCGCAAGTGGCGAAGCAATTGCATTTCTCATTTCCCAAAGCAGCCGAGGACAAATCTGGTGCGGGCCTGGTGACTTGTCAACCTTAATGTTTGACAAAATTTTCAGCACATCAGCTTCCTCTATCTCTATCCATTCCAGCATGCACACCTGCTCTTCAAAGGTTTCATTCACTACAAAGTTCGTTTCTTTCGTAAAGACAGAAGCAAAAAACTCATTTAGGGCTTCCCCTACCTCCTCAGACTCCACACACAAGTTCCCTACGCTATCCCTGATCGGCCCTACTCTTTCTTTGACCATTCTCTTATTCCTCACATAAGTGTAAAATGCCTTTGTGTTCTCCCTAATCCGTTCTGCCAAGCCTTTCTCGTGCCCCCTCCTGGCTCTCCTCAGACCATTTTTGAGCTCCTTCCTCACCTGCCTGTAATCCTGTAGAGCTGAGCTTGACCATAGCTTCCTCCATCTTATGTAAGCTACCTTTTTCCTTTTGACGAGAAAATCCACCGCTCTCGTCATCCAAGGTTCCTTTATCTTACCACTTCTTGCCTGTCTCAGAGGGACATATTTATTCATCACTTGCAACAACTGTTCCTTAAACAGTCTCTACATGTCTATAGTGCCTTTACCATGGAACAATTGCTCCCAATCCATGCTTCCTAACTCATGTCTAATTGCATCATAGTTTCCTCTTCCCAATTAAATATCATCCCATTTTGCCTAATCCTCTCCTTCTCCATAGCTATGTAGAATGTGAGGCAGCTGTGGTCACTATTACCAAAATGCTCTCCCACCACAAGATCTGATACCTGCCCCGGCTCGTTTCTGAGCATCAACTCTAGAATGGCCTCTCCCCTCATTGGCCTGTCAACGTACTGAGTTAGGAAACCCTCCTGAACACAGCTTACAAAAACAACTCCTTTCAAATCTTCTGCTCGAAGGAGGTTCCAATCAATGTTGGGAAAGTTAAAGTCACCCATTACAACAACCCTACTACGTCCACACTTTTCCAAAATCTGCCAACCTATGCTTTCTTCCATCTCCCTGCTGCTATTGGGGGGCCTGTAGTAAACCCCTAATTAGGTGACTGCTCCCTTGCTGTTCCTAATTCCCACCCATACTGACTCGGTAGGCAGATCTTCCTCGACAATGGAAGCTTCTGTAGCTGTGATACCCTCTCTGATTAGTAGTGCTCCACCCTCTCCTCTTTTTCCCCCCTCTCTATTCTTTTTAAATGCTCTAAACCCTGGAACATTCAGCAACCATTCCTGCCCCTGAGAAACCCATCTCTCTGTTATGGCCACAACATCATAGCACCAGGTACTGATCCATGCTCTAAGTTCATCACTTTTATTCCTGATACTCCTTGCGTTAAAGCAAACACATTTTAACTGATCCCTTGGTTCCTTCCCAGGAAAGTCCTTCCCACTACCTGGTCTACCTCTTGCTATTGCCTCATCTGCATCAACTCTCACCTTCGGTATACAGCTCAGGTTCCCACCCCCCTGCCATACTAGTTTAAACCCTCTCGAACTACTCGAGCAAACCTTCCACCCAGGGCATTGGTCCCCTTCCAGTTCAGATGTAACCCGTTCTTCCTGTACAGGTCCCACCTTCCCCAGAAGGCATCCCAATTATCTCCATATCTGAAGCCCTCCCTCCTACACCAGCTGCGCAGTCACGTATTAAACTGCGCCCGCTCCCTGTTCCTCGCCTCACTATCTCGTGGCACCGGTAGTAAACTAGAGAACATTACTCTGTTCGTCCTGCTTTGCAGCTTCCATCCTAACTCCCTGAAATCACTGTTTATATCCTCAATCCTTTTCCTGGCTGTATCATTAGTGCCAATATGTAACACGATTTCTGGCTGTTCGCTCTCCCCTTTTAGAACCTTATACACCCGATCGGAGACGTCCCGGACCCTGGCACCAGGGAGGCAACATACCTTCCGGGAATCCTGATCCTGATCACAAAATCTCCTGTGATTCCCTTCACTATCGAGTCCCCTACCACGAGTATTTTTCTATTCTGACCCCTCCCCTTCTTTGCCACAGTGTCAGGCTCAGTGTCAGAGGAACTGACTGCTATGGCTTTCCTCTGGTAGGTCATTCCCCCCCACAGTATCCAAAACGGTATCCTTATTGCTGAGGGGAATGTCCACAGGGGATCTCTGCACTGTCTGTCCCCTTTCCTCCCCCTGACTGTAACCCATCTATCCTTATCCTGAGCCTTAGGAGTGACCAACTCCCGGTAACTCCTCTCAATTACCCCCTCAGCCTCCCGAATGATCTGTAGTTCATCCAGCTTCAATTCCCTAACGCGGTTTTCAAGGAGCTGGAGATGGGTGCACTTCCCGCAGATGTAGCCAGCGGAGAGTGTGCCATGTCTCCCACCTGCCACATTCTGCAGGAGGAACAAGCAACTGCCCCAGCATCCATACCCCACTTATCTGAACACCCACTCAGTACTAAAGTAGAAAGCTTCAAGTTGCTATAAAATTAATAACAAACTTATATTCAATAGAGAAAGTTTAGAATGAGCCTTACCTTATTAACTAGGTTAGAGGAGGAGGGTGGATGGGAGACCCTACAGTTGTAGAGTCTCGGGTTTAGCCGCCTTGCTGATATATACGGTCACTGTTTTCCTTCCCGGCTGCCCCTCTGGCCCTCGTCATTTCCTCAATCATGAGGGGCATGGATATGGTAAATAGACAATGTCATTTCCCTGGGGTGGGGGAGTCCAGAACTAGAGGGCATAGTTTTAGGATGAGAGGGGAAAGATATAAAAGGGACTTAAGTGGGAAGTTTTCCCACACAGAGTCGATGGAATCAAATTTCACCGTCTGTCAGTGTGGGATTCAAACCCACGTCCTCAGCACACTACTGCATCGTACTGCTTCAGTATCCAAACAGGTGAGGACTGAGGTTCAAGAGTGCCTCATACTAACCAAACCTGCTGGATTATTATGTTCTTTTCTTCAGATGTCCTCAAGGAACAAAGTCCTATCTCGAATCACTCCCAATTATGTTGGGCTGGGAATATACTTTAGTCTCTGACAATTCACATAGATAGCTTGTTCTCTTTTTGGCACTGGCATTCTGGAAATGGAATACACTGGATCTGGTTTTAGCGTCTTATGTTAAATTCCTTTATGTCCTACAGCAATCTGTAACACCATCGTTAAGAATCTGGTCCAGACTGCACAAAATATAAAAAGAATAGCATAATGGATAGCATCAGCATAGATGACCTTGTGGGGTGTGGCTGTTGACAGGTCATTAGTATCAATGTTGAAGGAAGTTGGGGCGAATAGAGTCCAGTGTAGTCCATTGGTCAATATTCTCAATGCTTAATTCAAGACGGACTCTACCTTACCTGCTGTGAAGGATTGTTTCAATAACCCTGGATAGCTTTAGGAACAGGCCAGTGTGCCACATTGCATTGCAGGCAACTGAGAGGCTCAACAGCACTATGCTTATCTTTAGGCCTTGCTTTATTCCAGTCCTGTGTGGATACATACATTGCTGTTGACAGTCAAGTTAAAGCATTTGCTAAACTGCTTGAGGCAGAAGGGGCTCAGTTGAATCCCTCTATGTTTGCTCACACGCCTAAGATGTCTCAGACGTACAGGGTCTTGGAGGGCATGTCTTAATGGAACACCATCTGCATGGATTAGGAGACATACCAGTTTGTGCAGGCTGTTGGACCTGGTTAAGTCCTTCCATCAGAAGGAAGGGATTCTAACCCAGAGTGATGCAGACAGCAAATTGTTGCACATGCTGGACCAGAAGGCTGCTCACTGCTGTGGGAGTGCCAGTGTGGCACCACGTTGCCAAGTTTTAACTGATACATCAGCCATGAATGTTGTAGCATTAACCTTGGATCCTTTACTCCAAAGGAAAGAATGACATCTTTTCCTTCTGGGGCAGGGAGGCAAGGTACATTAATTTTAACTGGCCACCCAAATCTGTTATAAAAAATGTAAAGGAGGATCAAAGCCCTTTCTATGCTGATCTAGTAAATGCCAGTCTACAAGGTAACGGGGCACTTCCAATTTATCTCAAAACCCCAGTTTAGGAAAGGTGAAATTAAACAAATTCCCTCTACTGACAACTCACAGCGACTCCTTGGTGGGTGAATATTAGTTGAGGACAGGATCAGGCTCAGTTGTCATAATATCATCAAGCCTTTTGACATGTTGGTTGTCAGAGCTCAGGTATTGCAGTATTCTGTTAATGAAACTTCCACCCCATGCAAAAGCCAGCCCTGTAAGAGAACATTGGAAAAACACTACCCCCTATTACCTTAAATGACTCTTCTTCCATGTGATGATGTGGAATACTGTTGAAACGATGAACAGTGCACACAGACCCACACCATACATCCACGCTGTGATCTTCTTCCATCGGTCATCCGACAGTCGATGAAGTAATGTGCTGCCGACAATTGCTGGAAAAATGAGGAACTGAAGACAAAAAAAACTTTAACTCAGTGGCTCTAGCTTTTCCAACATTTGAAGACTTTATTGCCCCTCTCTTAAGGGTCCCTGCTCCAGGAACCTGTGGCACTTCTTCTCGACTCCTGCTGTTCCCTATACTTTAAAGATGGGAAACTACAATAGGAACTCACCAAAAATCCAATACTTGACTGCATTACAGAAAGTTAGAGGGACTGTGTGGCATAGCACCGTGCAGATAAGCTAATGGGTTGCACAACCAAGAACTGCAAAGGTGATACATGGCAGCTCCACACTATGAGCATCTAAATGGAGAGGCAGGAGAGAAACATCGAGACACAGCCAATGACAATAAAATGTGTCCAACTCATTTCCTGCACATTCTTTCCTTACCCCTTCTATAATTTTGACAGGGTGCCCCTCATCCGAAATGTCCTTGCTACCAGCTTCCGTATACAAAGGATCATTCTTTCCATTTCCTCATCTGCAATACGATATCACCAAACACATGTTGCTCTCTCCTCCCCCTTCAGCAATCCAAAGGGACTATTCCCCTACCACCTTGACCCACTGCTCTACCACTCCCACACCACATCCCCCTCCGAAGACACCTTCCCTTACAACTGAGGGAACTATAACACTTGCCCTTTTACTTACTCACCCCTCAAGGCTCCAAACATTCCTTCCAGGTAAAACAGCAATTCACAGACTTCTTTTAATCCATAATTTCCACTGATCTCAATCTAATCTCCCTGAATCTGGGAGACCAATGCAGAACACCTCCACTCAGTCTGGAAGCGCGTCCCTAACTCTCTGGTGACTTGCCATTCTGATATACTGTCTTCCTCTCTCATTCACATTTCTGTTCTTGGTCTGGTATAGTGTTCGTGAAGGCCAACACAGTGATAGCCCCAGAATGTCATAATTTCACAATTTTATAGACTTCCATCAAGTTTTCCCTCAGCCTCCACTGCTGCAGTGAAAGCAGCCCTAGCTTTTCTAGCTTCTCCTTATAGCTCAGGGGATCCAAGCAGCATGTTGGTAAACCTCTTCTCCAAAGCCACCACATCTTTCCTGTAAGCTGCAACATGACATCTTGACTCTTGTACTCAATGCCCCGACTAACATAGGCAAGCATGCCGTGCGCCTTTTTTACCACCCTATTGCGTGGCTACTTTCAGAAAGTTATGGACTTGAACCCCAATATCCCCCTGTACATTAGTGCTGTTCAGGGTCCACATTTATTTGACAGTTGGTGAGGGTAGGGCAGTGAATGTTGATTGTACGGACTTTAAAGCATTTGGAAAGGGCCTTCATGGTCGGCTGGTCCAGACGATTTGAGTCACATGGCGTCCGTGGGGAGGTGGAACTTGGATACAAAAATTGGCTTGGTCGTAGAAGACAGAAGATAGATAAGGAGGGGTGTTTTTCTGGAGATCTGTGCTCAGTGACAGGGATCAGAGCTGGTACTCCTGTTGTTTTTAATACATATGTATCAATGATTGGGCTGCAAATGGAGATGGTCTGATTAATAGGTTAATAGGCATTATGAAACAGTGGAGTTGTGGATAGTGAGAAAGGATACAGCAGGATATAGATCAGCTAGATAGTTGGATGGAAAATGGCAGATGGAGTTTAATCTGGACAAGTGTGAGGTGATGCATTTTAGGAGGTAAAATGCAAGGGAAAAGTATACAGTAAATGGCAGGATCTTTAGGAGCATTGAAGCACAGACTGATCTTGGGTGTAAGTTCATAGATCCATGAAAGTGGTAACACAAGTGGCTAAGGTGGGAAAGGCAGCACATGGCATGCTTGCCTTCATCGGTCAGGGCACTGAGAATAAAAGTCCACAAGTCAAATTGCAGCTCTATAACATTTTAGTTCGGCCACATTTGGGGTATTGTGCGCAGTTCTAGTTGCCACACAAAGCAAGGATTTTTATTTTTAGATTCCCTACAGTATGGAAACAGGCCCTTCGGCCCAACTAGTCTACACCGAGCCTCCAAAGAGTAACCCACCCAGACCCATTTCCCTTGATTGATGCACCTAACACTACGGACAATTTAGCATGGCCAATTCACCTGACCTGCACAGCTTTGGATTGTGGGAGAAAACCGGAGCACCCGGAGGAAACCCACGCAGACACTGGGAGAATGTGCAAACTCCACACAGACAGTTCCCCAAGGCTGGCATTGAACCTGGGACCCTGGTGCTGTAAGGTAGCAGTGCTAAGCACTGAGCCACCTGAGGCAGCTTTAGAGGCAGTGCCTGGATATTGCCTGGATTGGAGTGTGTTAGCTATAAGAAGAGGTTGGACAAACTTGGATTGTTTTCACTAGAGTATTGGAGGCTGAGGAGGCAACCTGATAGATGTATATAAAATGAGAAACATGGATAGGGTGGATAGGTGGAGTCTTTTTCCCCAGGGTGGAAATGTCAAATACTAGGGGGCATATGTTTAAGGTGAGGAAGAAGGTTTAAAGGAGATGTGTGAAGTAAGGCTTTTTTCTTTATAGACAGGATGACAGATGCCTGGAATACACTACCATGGGAGTAGTAGAATCAGTAGTAGAACCAACGACATAGGTAGGAAGAGGGGTGGGGAGGTCATTCAAGAGCTCAGGGAGTTAGGCTGGAAGCTAAAAGCTAGGACAGACAGAGTCGTCATCTCTGGGTTGTTGCCGGTGCCACGTGACAGTGAGGCAAGGAATAGGGAGAGAGTGCAGTTGAACACGTGGCTGCAAGGATGGTGTAGGAGGGAGGGCTTCAGGTATTTGGACAACTGGACTGCATTCTGGGGAAGGTGGGACCTGAACAAACAGGACGGGTTGCACCTGAACCAGAAGGGCACCAATATCCTGGGGGGTAGGTTTGCTAGCACTCTTCGGGGGGGTTTAAACTAATTTGGCAGGGGGATGGGATCCAGACTTGTAGTCCAGCAAGTAAGCTAGCTGTTTGTCAGGATGTCCAAGAATGTAGGGAGGCTGTGGAGAAGGTAGCACTGACAAGGAATACTTGCGGACACAGAGATGGGCTCAAGTGCGTATACTTCAACGCAAGGAGTATCAGAAATAAGGTGGGTGAACTTAAGGCATGGATCAGTACCTGGGACTACGATGTTGTGGCCATCACTGAAACGTGGATAGATGAGGGACAGGAATGGTTGTTGGAGGTTCCTGATTACAGATGTTTCAGTAAGATTAGGGAGGGTGGTAAAAAAGGAGGGGTGGTGGCATTGCTAATTAGAAATGGTATAACGGCTGCAGAAAGGAAGTTTGAGGGGGATCTGCCTTTGGAGGTAGTATGGGCTGAAGTCAGAAATAGGAAAGGTGCAGTCACCTTGTTGGGTGTTTACTATAGGCCCCCCAATAGCAGCAGAGATGTGGAGAAACAGATTTTGGAAAGGTGCAGAAGCCACAGGGTCGTAGTCATGGGCGACTTCAACTTCCCAAATGTTGATTGGAAGCTCTTTAGATCAAGTAGATTGGATGGGGCGGTGTTTGTGCAGTGTGTCCAGGAAGCTTTTCTAACTCAGTATGTAGATTGTCCAACCAGAGGGGAGGCCATATTGGATTTGGTACTCGGTAATGAACCGGGACAAGTGATGGGCTTGTTAGTGGGTGAACATTTTGGTGATGGTGACCACAATTCTGTGACTTTCACCTTGGTTACGGAGAGAGATAGGCGCGCACAACAGGGTAGATTTTACAATTGGGGGGGGAAGGGAAATTACGATGCTGTAAGACAGGATTTGAGGAGCATAAGTTGGGAGCATAGGCTGTCAGGGAAGGATGTGGTGGAAATGTGGAACTTTTTCAAGGAGCAGATACGACGTGTCCTTGATATGTATGTACCTATCAGGCAGGAAAGAAATGGTCGTGTGAGGGAGCCTTGGTTGACGAGGGAAGTTGAATGTCTAGTAAAGAGGAAGAAGGAGGCCTACATAAGGTTGAGGAAACAGGGTTCAGACAGAGCAGTGGAGGGATACAGGATAGCCAGAAGGGACCTGAAGAAAGGGATTAGGAGAGCTAAGAGAGGGCATGAAAAATCCTTGGCGGATAGGATCAAGGATAACCCCAAGGCATTTTATGCGTATGTGAGAAACATGAGAATGACGAGAACGAGGGTAGGTCCGATCAAGGACAGTAGTGGGAGATTGTGTATTGAGTCGGAAGAGATAGGAGAGGTCTTGAATGAGTACTATTCTTCAGTATTTACGAACGAGAGGGACCGTATTGTTGAAGAGGAGAGTGTGAAACGGACTGGTAAGCTAGAAGAGATATTTGTTAGGAAGGAAGATGTGTTGGACATTTTGAACAACTTGAGGATAGACAAGTCCCCCGGGCCTGACGGGATATATCCTTGGATTATGTGGGAAGCAAGAGAGGAAATTGCAGTACCGTTGGCAATGATCTTTTCGTCTTCACTGTCAACGGGGGTGGTACCAGGGGACTGGAGAATAGCGAATGTTGCGCCCCTGTTCAAAAAAGGGAATAGGGATAACCCCGGGAATTACAGGCCAGTTAGTCTTACTTCTGTGGTAGGCAAAGTAATGGAAAGGGTACTGAGGGACAAGATTTATGAGTATCTGGAAAGACACTGCTTGATTAGGGACAGCCAGCACGGATTTGTGAAGGGTAGGTCTTGCCTTACGAGTCTTATTGAATTCTTTGAGGAGGTGACCAAGCATGTGGATGAGGGTAGAGCAGTGGATGTAGTGTACATGGATTTTAGTAAGGCATTTGATAAGGTTCCCCATGGTAGGCTTATGCGGAAAGTCAGGAGGCATGGGATAGAGGGAAATTTGGCCAATTGGATAGAAAACTGGCTAACCGGTCGAAGTCAGAGAGTGGTGGTAGATGGTAAATATTCAGCCTGGAGCCCAGTTACAAGTGGAGTTCCGCGGGGATCAGTTCTGGGTCCTCTGCTGTTTGTAATTTTTATTAATGACTTGGATGAGGGAGTCGAAGGGTGGGTCAGTAAATTTGCAGATGATACGAAGATTGGTGGAGTTGTGGACAGTGAGGAGGGCTGTTGTCGGCTGCAAAGGGACTTAGATATGATGCAGAGCTGGGCTGTGGAGTGGCAGATGGAGTTCAACCCTGCCAAGTGTGAGGTTGTCCATTTTGGAAGAACAAATAAGAATGCGGAATACAGGGTTAACGGTAGGGTTCTTAGTCAGGTGGAGGAACAGAGGGATCTTGGGGTCTATGTACATAGATCTTTGAAAGTTGCCACTCAGGTGGATAGAGCTTGTAAGAAGGCCTTTGGTGTATTAGCGTTCATTAGCAGAGGGATTGAATTCAAGAGTCATGAAGTGATGTTGCAGCTGTACAGGACTTTGGTTAGGCCACATTTGGAGTACTGCGTGCAGTTCTGGTCGTCTCATTTTAGGAAAGATGTGGAAGGTTTGGAGAGGGTGCAGAGAAGATTTACCAGGATGTTGCCTGGAATGGAGAATAGGTCGTACGAGGATAGGTTGAGAGTTCTCGGCCTTTCCTCGTTGGAACGGCGAAGGATGAGGGGTGACTTGATAAGAGGTTTATAAGATGATCAGAGGAACAGATAGAGTAGACAGTCAGAAACTTTTTCCCCGGGTACAACAGAGTGTTACAAGGGGACATAAATTTAAGGTGAAGGGTGGAAGGTATAGGGGAGATGTCAGGGGTGGGTTCTTTACCCAGAGAGAGTGGTGGGGACATGGAATGCGCTGCCCGTGGGAGTGGTAGAGTCAGAATCATTGGCGACCTTTAAGCAGCAATTGGATAGGTACATGGATGGGTGCTTAATCTAGGATAGATGTTCGGCACAACATCGTGGGCCGAAGGGCCTGTTCTGTGCTGTATTGTTCTATGTTCTAGATACGATAGCAACATTTCAGAAGCTTTTAGCCAGACACATGAACAGGGAGAGAAGGGAGGGATTTGAACCATATGGAAGCAGTGGGATTAATTTAGAATGACATCATGGACAGCACAGACATAATGGGCTATCCCATCCCTCCCATAATGTGCTGTACTGTTCCATATTCTGCAATCACATTATGGGAGGGGTGGGATAGCTCTGGAGAGATTGCAGAGGAAATTTCTCAAATGTTGCCTGGACTGGAGAATGGCTGGAGAGTTCCAGTTGCGAGTGGAAATTGGGCAAACTGGGATTGTTTTCCTTCCAGTCGAGGAGATTGAGATGTTTAAAATTATGAGGGACATAAGATAGAATGGACAGGAAGAAACATTTCACCGTGATGGAGGGAACAATAACCAGGGGTAGAGATTTAAGGGAAGGGGCAGAATGTTTAGAAGAGATGTGAAGAAAATCTTTGTCACCCAGAGTGTGGTAGGAATCTGGAACTCTAAGGGTGGTGGAGGCATAACACTGAAGCTGCATTTAGGTGTGCACTTGCAATGCACAGCCTGGAAAATGAGAGTAGAATAGCTACAAGATTGATTTTGATTGGCATAGATGCCAAAGGGCCTTTTTCTGTTTTGCAGATCACATGACTCACTTGACTAGAGGACTGCACAAAACACTACATTGGACAAACAGGAAGACAGCTAACGATCTGCATCCATGAACACCAACTAGCCACAAAACGACATGACCAGCTATCCTTAGTAGCCACACACGCAGATGACAAGCAACAGGAGTTCGACTGGGACAACACTACTATTATAGGACAAGCCAAACAGAGAACAGCCAGGGAATTCCTTGAGGCATGGCACACATCCAGAGATTCAATCAACAAGCACATCGACCTGGACCCAATATACCGGCCACTGCAGCGGACAGCTGGAACTGACAACCGGAAGAGGCAGAGACAAACCACTATAAATGCTGGAGGAAACATCACAGAAGCGCTTCACAGGAGGCTCCCAAGCACTGAGGATGTCACCTAGACAGGGGACGGAACGTCTGCAACACAAATTCCCAGCTCGGCGAACAATTCTGTTAAACATCTATCATCTTTCAGTTCTGGTGAAAAGGCCAATGGCCTGTTTTTCTCTCTCCACAGTACCTACCAGATTCATTAAACATTTCAGCTGCTTTCAGCTCAGATTCAGAGCTTGGGTAGCATCACAACACTGAACATTGTCCATCAAGCAGTGTCTGTAAAACTGAGACAGTGTCAGCCCGAATCCCTTTAATCTCCTTTAATTTTCGTGACCACTATAAACTCACTGACAATAGCAAGGAATAGTAACTATTTTTGCACTTCCAACAGTCTTCCTGTTTCCACATCACTAGCGGTTAAGAACTTCTGGTTTGACTGTGGTTTAGTGATCATGTTTGGTATATACCAGCAATGAAATTATTTATTCCTTCCAATCAGGACAATATCCTGAGCAAAAACATAATCATCAGCCAAATTTAAAGACTCAAGCATGGAGTCATACAGCATGGAAACAACCCTTGGGCCCAACTAGTCCATGCTGACCGTGTTCACATACTAAACCAATCCCCCTGGCCTGTGTTGGCCCATGTTACTCCGAACCTTTCCTATTGGCTTGTTGAATTACTTTTGACTGTAGAGCACGAGGTACATTATCCAAAGCACCAGTTAGACAGCAATTTGTAGGTTCAAGTCGCAGACCAGGCACATAGGTTGGCTGAAACCCCCCCCAAGCACAATTCTGATGTAGTACTACAATATCAGACATGTTGTCTTTTGGGTGAAATATTAAACTGGGACTAGAACTGCATTTGTGGCCTCAACAGGAAATGCTGGTGACTCGTTAGGTGTTGTGTGCTTGTGTGATTCTCTCTATTCCCTCTCTACCGTGCCACATAAAAACAGAAGAGTTGGAAAACTTACTGCATGTGTGTAACAGTTGGCAGCATGTTCATAGGCAGTGGGTTGGTATCGCGAATTAGCTGAAGGTCGGTTATTCATAAATCTGCAAAGAAAGCAAGAGTTTATTAATGCAATACGAAAACAGTCAAAACAGTCAAACAAACACTCAATTTTCAGGGGGAGCTTTGATTCAACTGAGCTTGAACTCAAAAGAAATCTCCTCCTCCCCACAAAAAAAACCCAAAACTGGAATAAAACTGTCCTGCACAGAACTTCCTTTCTCCATCATTGGGTACTGTCCCTAGATTTGTACTGAAACTACAGATCTAATACAGTCAGAACTAGACACCTGAAATGATCAAATATCCCACTTAGACAAGTCAAGTTAATGGCTAGACATCTTACTTTGACAATCCATGTTTCCTTCCCATGACGATCTGTGTTGAAATTGTGTAGAACCTCATCATAACAAAGCAACTGCTTTCTCTTCACCACAATATAACTCTTTTCAAGTGCAGAAACATTTAGTTGCAGGTCTTATTCCACTTCTGATTTAGCAGTTAAACTGCACTTCTATCCATTCAGCTGTTAAACCAGTAAAGCTAGTATGCAGCGTACTAGAATTAATATGACGACTTCCTGGTTCAATATCTATTTTTGAAAAAGGAAGTTAACACCCAGTGAAGGTAAATCTAGACGATTATCACCACCCACAACAGTTCTTCTATTCACAGCGATTTTATGTTAAAACATATCTTTCAAATGTACTAGTGAATAAACTATGCACGCAATGAGCCCAGAACTCCAATTAAAATTTAAATCTTATCCAACAATTGCAAGTCCTAACAATTTTTACTCTAACTTTACAAAATTTCAACAAATCAAACTGTTCTGGTCAGGTAACATTAGTAAAAATGTATAGATTATCTGGCCATTCCTTCTGTGCTGTTTGTGGGACCTTATTTTGAGAAAGTTGATTACTATATGTACCTGCACTGCAGAGACTCCACTTCAGAAGGTACTTTGGGACATTGCGAAAGGGAGTACATAAAAGCACATTTTGTTCTTAAACTAAGTTTTTTTTAAGATAATCTTCTCCATCTTGTTCTAAACTAGTCAGCACCAAAGGGGATCTGTAGGATCAGAATGAGCTAAATCGTTAAAACTATGGATATCTGTGCATGTCTAATTTAGTTGCTAAAACTTTATCCTTGTTTGCGAATAAAGCAAACTTCCACCTGAAATCTAATCAAGTGGTTTGGGGGATATATATAGAAAATAAAGAATATTCAAAGCAGTTCAAGACAGTGTTCCGCCATCAAACTCCCAAGGACAACTGGTGATAGGCAATAAAAGGTTAGCTCAGCTATGCCCACATCCTGTGAAAGAATATTTAACAAACAGAAGCAAGCTACAGTTTGTAATCCACACTTTACTGGTTTAACAGCTGAATGGAAAGAAATGCAGTTTAGCTGCTAAATCAGAAGTGGAATAAGACCTGCAACTAAATGTTTCCGCACTTTTAAAAAAAAAAAGTTATTGTGTGGGTTTGGGTGGATTTTCGGATAAATTGCAAGGCTGATAGGTAAGTCTTGCCTACTTGTTTTTATGTCACTCAATGACCTTACTGAATAGAGACAGTTTCACACTTGTATCAGTTTTGATGAAGCATTCTTGTACTACAGGGATTGCATGACTGCAGGAAGATGTTAGCTGAATATGTGTTGCTGGAAAAGCGCAGCAGGTCAGGCAGCATCCAAAGAATAGGAGAATCAACGTTTCGGGCATGAGCCCTTCTTCATGATTCCTGAAGAAGGGCTCATGCCCGAAACATTGATTCTCCTGCTCTTTGGATGTTGCCTGACCTGCTGTGCTTTTCCAGCATCACGTTTTCAGCTCTGATCTCCAGCATCTGCAGTCCTCACTTTCTCCCTGTAGGAAGATGATGGCCATCTTAGGCAACAACTTATTCAAGCCCATTAAAGAAACAAGCCCAGGCACACACAATGAACTGTGGGGTTGCCTGGATACCGATTCCACATACCGAAACTGGAAGTCACAAGACCAGCCTAATATCAAACACTGAAAATGTTTGTAAATAAATCTAACTGCCAGTGTTTTAGGTTCCACTGCATCAAAGCACTTCATGGAACTTTCAATTAAGTGAAATTCTTAAACTCAAAGTAAATTCCAGATTGGTCCAACAAGTAGTACAATGATTTAGTGGAGTCTCAATCATGGAATTCAAATTCAAATTGCAAGAAGGTCTCCACTTATATTCCCCGTCAAAGGGCGTTGCAAACAATTAGTCTTTTACAACAAAAAGGGAAAGTGGGAAGAGAGAGAAATTGAAACGGAGAAAGAAAACTGGGACGAGGTACATTTGAAATATTTGGAGAGAATTACGAATCAGATAGATATTTTGCTGAAACTAAAAATACTCAAAATTTTGAGGTACTTCATTGCTTCAAGGTAATTTGAGGTAGACCTCAAAAATCTGAACAGGCTAGGCAAGCCACTTCAGGCTATTGCGTTGGCTACGCAAGTGGGTTTTCCCCCACTATCAGGATGTTGTCAGTCTAAAAGGACATGCTGCCTACCACACAACTGAGAAGGCCATGTCTGAATTTCAATGTTGGCTCAATGCTAGGTACACAGACAGTTACTGAGAGATACTGTCTAATTGAGTCAAACAGCCTGCTCTTTCATTTGTTCATATTGTATGCAACCAGCCTATACACGCTAGACCCAAAACAAAACATCCACCGATGCAAATGATTCTGCAATTGAGTAGGGTTGTTAAACAAGTTCTGAGTGCATTAATAATCATAACATAACTAGACTGAACAGCCCTTCCCATGATCCAACCCAAGCTTCGGCTCCACTATGTGGATGACACCTTTGTCATCATAGAACAGAACAAATTAGAGGAAATCTACAATATCATTAACATCTTTACTGACATAAATTTCACCAAAGAGGAAGAGAACAACAACAGACTCCCCTTCTTAGATGTCACAGTGGAACGAACAGTCAACAGACAACTGCTGATCAGCGTCTGTGTGTTGCTTTCCTGTAGACCAGAAGCTCAACTACAGGAGCAATCATCCCGACACCAACAAACGGAGCTGCACCAGGACATTATTTAAAAAGGCCACAACACACTGCAGCACCCAGGCACTAAGAGCAGCAGAAGAAAAATACCTATACAGCATATTCAAGAACAACGGGTACCAAAAGAAAAAAGAAAATTACAGTGCAGGAACAGGCCCCTCGGCCCTCCAAGCCTGTGCCAATCCAGATCCTCGATCTAAACCTATTTCCTTTCGCCTATTTCCTAAGGATCCGTATCCCGCTGCTCCCTGCCCATACATGTATCTGTCTAGGTACATCTCAATGACATTATTATGCCCGCCTCTACCACCTCGGCTGAAGACATGTTTTAGGTATCCACCAACCTCTGCGTAAAGAACTTTCCATATCTCCCTTAAACATTTCCCCTCTCACTTTGAACTCGTGATCCCTAGTAATTGAGTTCCCCCCCATCTGGGGAAAAAGATTTTTGCTATCCACCTGGTCTCCACACCTCATGATTTTGCAGACCTCAATCAGATCCTCCCTCAACCTCCATCTTTCAAATGAAAATAACCCCAATTTACTCAACCTCTCTCCATAGCTAGCACCCTGAATACCAGGCAGCATCCCAGTGAACCTTCTCTGCACCCTCTCCAAAGCATCCACATCCTTTTGTTAATGTGGCGACCACAGCTGTATGCAGTATTCCAAATGTGGCCAAACCAAAGTCTAAAACAACTGGAACATGACCTGCCAACTCTTGCACTCAATACCCCGTCTGATGAAGGAAAGCATGTCATATGCCTTCTTGACCACTCTATTGACCTGCGTTGCCACCTTAAGGGTACAGTGGACCTGAACATTCAGATCTCTCTGTACATCAATTTTCACCAGGGTTTCCCCATTTACTCTACAGTTCGCTCTTGAATTGGATCTTCCAAAATGCATCACCTCGCATTTGCCTGGACTGAACGCCATCTGCCTTTTCTCCACCCAACTCTCCAATCGGTCTACAGAGGAACCTCAATTATCCAGCATTCGATTATCTAAATTTCAGATTATCCATACAAGATTGCAAGGTCCCGATGTTTGGCTAAGTTGTGTTATCCAGCATTTGATTATCCAAACACTTGATTATACGAACAAAATACTCCCCGCTCGTGTCATTGAGATAATCAAGGTTCCTCTGTATACTCTGCTGCATTTTTTGACAGTCCCATTCACTGTCTGCTACTCCACCAATCTTAGTGTCACCTGCAAACTTGCTAATCAGACCACCTATACCTTCCTCCAGATCATTTATGCATATCACAACCAACAGTGGTCCCAGCACAGATATGTGTGGAACTCCGCTGGTCACAGGTCTCCATTTTGAGCAACTCCTTTCCACTACTAGTGTCTCCTGTTGCCCACCCAGTTCTTTATCCATCTAGCTAGTACACCCTGGACCACATGCGACATCACTTTCTCCATCAGCCTACCATGGAGAACCTTATTAAATGCCTCACTGAATCCATGTATATGACATCTACAGCCCATCCCTCAACAATCAACTCTGTCACTTCCTCAAAGAATTCTATTAAGTTGGTAAAACATGACCTTCCCTGCCAAAACAATGTTTCCAATCGCTGATGAGCCCAAAGGGGACAAAAGGGATAACACAAGCAATTCCCCAGTCCTGTGGAACCTCAACCGTGTTCAAGGATGCTGCAAAGATATCTGTTAAGGCCCCAGCTATTATATCTCTCACTTTCCTCAGTAACCTGGGATAGATGTCATCCAGACTTGGGGACTTATCTACTTTAATGCCTTTTAGAATACCTAACACTTCCTCCCTCCTATGCCGATTTGATCTAGAGTAATCAAACATCTAACCCACCTCAAGCGTCGATATCCTGTGATATTTAGTTGCCAAATATGCTCTTCCCATCATCAAGTTTCAGTAATAGCAATAACATCATACTCTCTGGTACTAATCCAAGCTTTAAGTTCATTTGCCTTAGCTACTTCACTTCTTACATTAAAACAAATGCACTTCAGACTACCTGTCCCTTTATGTTCAACATCTGCTCCCTACCTACTCTTCCCCTTAGGTACATGGACTTCATTATCTAGTTCCTTACTGCTTTCTTATTGTCCACTGACCTCTACTTGGTTCCCACCCCCCTGCCACATTAGCTTAAACCCTCCCCAACAGTGTTAGCAAAAGCACCCCCAAAGACATTGGTTCCAGTCTGGCTCAAGTGTAGACCATCCAATTTGTAATAGTCCCACCTCCCCCAGAACTGGTCCCAATGTCCTAAATATCTGAACCCCTTCCTCCTGCACAATCTCTTAAGCCATGCATTTATCCTGCCTATTCTTTCATTTCTATACTGACTAGCATGTGACACTGGTAGCAATCCTAATATAACTACCTCTGAGGTCCGACCTGATAAAAACAAACAGTGTGCCGATTTTTAAGCAACAAATCCAAACAAGATGACAACACACTCGGAGACATAGAACAAAGACATCGCAGAGATGACTACCAGACTACTCCGACCCCTTGGCATCACAGTAGCCCACAAACCTACCAACACAGTGAAACATCTGATGGACAGGCAGAAAACTAGCCACCAGGATACACGAGCACCAACTAGCCACCAAAAGACATGACCAACTATCACTATCGAGGAGAAAGTGAGGTCTACGGATGCTGGAGATCAGAGGTGAAAATGTGTTGCTGGAAAAGCGCAGCAGGTCAGGCAGCATCCAAGGAACAGGAGATTCGACATTAGCATCCTGACACACACCCGAAGGACACTTCGACTGGGACAACACAGCTGTCCTATACCATGTTAAACAGAGACACACATGGGAATTCCTAGAGGTTGGACATCATCAATAAACATTGATTTGGACCCCATTGGAAATGATATCACTCATCTTAACAGACCAAGACACACAAGTAGAAAACGGGTCAGAACACCAGTGCTTCAACAGAGGCTCACTGATGACATTACCTAGCATGGTGATGAAACGTCTGAGAACAAACCTACCAGCTCAGTGAGCAAACTTATAACCTGCATTAACAAATCAACTTACAGTAAATCAATTGAGCTGATAATGTTTTGCTTTAAAAAAGAAGTAGTCAAAGTTTCAACCCCAGATAGATCAGTCCTACAGTGCTATCAATTTTCTTATAATCATCTGGAGTCCTGACACAGGTTAATAGAACAAAGAACAAAGAAAATTTACAGCCCAAGAACAGACCCTTCGGCCCTCCAAGCCTGAGTCGATCCAAATCCCTAATAAATCCCTTTCGAACACTAGTGTTGTTTAATGTGAATAATTTGAAGTTGAAAAGCATCCAGATGAACACAAGCACTATAAGTGAGGACTCAGTGGTGAGGGTGTTGGTGGAGGCAACGCTGAAGAATAGCAACTTCCATTTCAGCAGTGGCGTGGTGAAGGGGGTTCATACCAGGCCATCAGGCCCATGGTCCAAGACCGAGCACTTAACAAGAAAGTTAGACATTCTCTTTACTTCTTCATTTTTTTGCCTTTATATTCTATGTTTTGGTTTATGTTAACATTTTAAGATGGCACCAGAGAGTGATGACACTATACAATAAATTTCACTGTTTGTAACAAGATACATGTGACAATAAATATATCAAATAAACCATGCCTTAGGCAAAGGACAAGGATCAGAATGTGAGATCTTCTGGTGAGCTCAGCCTGTAAACGAATTGAATCAATATTGTTTGCATCACAAACCAGCTGCCCAGCCAACTAAATTAACCGACCCCCTTGTAGGGTGAAAAGGTGCACAGTACACGAGTTGTTGAGTGACAACAGGTAGAGGTGATGTCACAGGACTAGTGATCCAAAGGCCCAGGTTAAAGCTCTGGGGATCGAATGTTCAAATCTTACCATGGACAACTGGTGGAATTTAAATTCTATTATTAAAGATCTACATTGAAAGCCATTCTCAGAAATCATTACTATGAAACTATCATAGATTGTTGAAACATCCTATGAGGTTCACTAATGCCTGCTGTCCTTACCTGATCATGTCAGCATGGGTTTCCAAATCCACATATGGTTGACTCTTAACAACACTTTCAAATGGCTTACCAAGTACGAGGAAAATTATGGACAAGCAACAAATGTTGGTATTACCAGTGATGTCGACTTCCCATGAAATAAAGAAAAACCAAAATATCATTCAGCCAAATCTAATTTGTTAAGTATGGGCTAGCCAATTGTTATTTTAGAGATATTTGTATCCAACACTGATCTCTTTGCTACCCCACTGGTTAGTTTTCCAAACTGACATGACCCATTTATCATGACTGTTTTCTTAGCCAATTATTTTTCTAAACTATTATTTTTCTGTCTTTCAAAAAATTATGATGCCCAGAGAGACTGTTGGCTTTTAAAAGAAAGGAATTTCCAAAGATGTTAACAGAAAGAAAACTGCCAGATAAGAATTCCCTTTAAACCTTTATTACAATGTACCAACTAAAGTCAACATAACTCAAATGTAAATTAACAATTTGAAGATATTCTAAACAAAATTGCTTTAAGTGCTTGATACAAAGATACATCTCTACCAGTTACAAGCACTGACGTCATTTCCTACACAGATGTAGGACATGTGTAATCTCATTTCCATTTCGGCCTCCGCTAATCCCACAAGATTCTTTAGCCCTTCATATTCACCACAGCTGTATTTCACCCTGAATATAGGTATTCTGACAATATGCACCTTTATGAACTCTCTCACGCTCAGGTCACGGAAGATCTGATGGGTACACAATTCCCAGAAATTCCCTTCTCTGAATCCTTTTACTGGCCTGAAGAGCACTGGTAAATCAGACAGTAACAATGGTCTCTCTCATTCCAAAATCTGTGGTCTTTGTCATCAGCTCTCTGCTTTTTCTAACTGAATAAAGCATTGTAAAATAATTTCTATTAGATTGTCAGAGATCTGCTTCAACAAGAGGTTGTGCTTGAACACTGTTCCTTTTGACAAGAACCTTGATTCTCCCTCTAAATTAATGAGGGGGGAGGGTTGGGGGGGGGGGGGGGGGGGGGGAAGATAGCTGAAAAAGCGAGAGGTGGAGGATGAAGATGAGAGAGAAGGTGATGGGTCAGAGGGGGAGGGGAGTGATGGACATGTCAGGAGGGCAGTGCAGAGTTGGAGACGTGGGACTGGAATAATGTGAGGAGAGGGGAAATAAGGAAACCCACATTTATCCCATGTGATTGCAGTGTCCCAAGGCAGAATTTGAGACATTCTTCCACCAGGATCGGGTGGTAACGGTTTGGCATTGGAGGCAGCCCAGGATGTGCATGTCCTTGATGGAGTGGGAAGGGGAGTTGAAGAGTTCAGCCACGAGGCAGTGGGTTTGGTGGGTGCGGGTGTCCCAGAGATGTTCTCTGAAACAATCCGCAAGAAGGTGTTCTGTCTCCCTGAGATCCAGGAGACCATATCGGGTGCAACGGATGAAGTAGATGACGTTGGTAGAGATACAGGTAAATTTCCAATACTTGTGGAAGGATCCCTCGGAGCCTTGGACAGAAGTGAGGAGAGTGGTGCCAGCACAGGTTTTGCACTTCCTGTGGTGGCAGGGAAAGGTGCCAGGAAAGAATTGTGGGCTCGTGGGGGGGGCAAGGACCTGACGAGGGAGTTGCGGAGGGAATGGTCTCTCTGGAACACTGATGGGCTGGGGAGGGAAATATCTCTCTCGTGGTGGGGTCCACTTGGAGGTGGCCGAAGTGGCGGAGGATGATGCGATGTATGCAGAGGTTGGTGGGTGGAAGGTAAAGACCCTACAGTTCTACTTAATTTTCTTTGTAAATGTGCCTGTGACAATAATCAATCAACAAATCAGTTTTTTTGCAATCTAATAGCCTAGCTTAAATTACAATTTTTAAAATGTGTACTTTGTGTCCTGTCCTTGTTGCTTTGGGAGGGGTGGGGTTCAAGGGCAGTGGTGCGTGAAGTGGAGGAGATGTACTAGAGGGCATCATTGACCACGTGAGAAGGGAAGTTGTGATCTTGGAAGACGGAGGCAATCTGGGACTTTGAGGTGGATTTGGTCATCCTGGGAACAGATGTGGCGGAGGTGGAGGAACTAGGAATAAGGGATGGCGTTTTTACAGGAGGTAAGGTGGGAGGAAGTGTAGTCCAGGTAGCTGTGGGAGTCGTTGGGCTTGTAGTAGATTTCTGTGGTTGGCTGGTTGCTGGAGATGGTGATGGAGAGGTCCAGGAAGGGGAGGGAGGTGTCAGAGATGAACTTTTCAACCTCTTGTAAAGCATGAGGTAGCGCCGATACAGTCAGTCATTGATGTGTGTGCGCACGCGTGCACGCAATGCTAGTATAACCGTGGAAGATGGACTGTTCCATGTACTTGACAAACAGGCAGCATAGCTGAGGCCCAAGCGGGGGTACCCATAGCTACCCCTTTTGTTTTGGAGGAAGTGGGGGGATTGGAAGAAGTTGTTTTCGTTGCGGAGGACCAGTTCAGCCAGGTGGATGAGGGTGTCAGTGGAAGGATGCTGGTAGGAATGGCGTGAGAGGAAGACTTGGAGATGTGTACATGGACTGGATGTCCATGGTGAAGATGAGGCATTGTGGGCTAGGGATACACATCTCTTCCTACCTCGACACCGCCCTGTCCCCCTTAGTCCAGGAACTCCCCCCCTATGTTCGTGACATCATCCACACCCGTTTTCCCGGCCCTCAACACCTCATCTTCACCATGGGCATGCAGCTTCTTTAGTATTCACCTGCATTGCAATCTCAGATCATATGGGCATTTCTTTCTGGGCAACTAATGTCACCCTAAGCAGGCAAACAATTCATCCTCTTTCAGAGGAAATTAGATAGATTATTTACAGTGTGGAAACAGGCCCTTCAGCCCAACAGGTCCACACCGACCCTCCAAGGAGCAACCCATCCAGACCCATTCCCCTACATTTACCCCATCACCTAACACTACGGGCAATTTAGCATGGCCAATTCACCTGACATGCACATCTTCAGACTGTGGGAGGAAACCGGAGCACTCAGAGGAAACCCATGCAGACACATGGAGAATGTGCAAACTCCACGCAGTCAGTTGCCTGAGGCGGGAATTGAACCTGGGTCTCTGGCGCTGTGAGGCAGCAGTGCTAACCACTGAGCCACCATGTCGCCCTAGTACTCCCTAGTCCACTTTGTGTTTTCTTAGGTGTAATGTATCTTTAAGACCAATCTTTTCCTGATATTGCTGTCATCCCATAGGTCTGATACCCCTGAATATTACCTTCTCAACATTGGTCACCTTGTAGCATGTCTCAAATGGGAGTGACTGGATGGTCATTGATTTCCACTTGTGCTGTGTACCTTGTTATGCAGTGATAGTTAAATATCTGCTGAAGCAAATGCACCAGGGGTATTCAATTTAGGATGACCAAATAAATCCTGCTTTGATTTACATATAATTTTAAATAGCATTTGGGAGAATTATACCCTACAGTTCTACTTAATTTTCTTTGTAAATGTGCCTGTGACAATAATTAATCAGCAAATCAGTGTTGTCACTAGATGATTGCAATCTAATAGCCTAGCTTAAATTACAATTTTTAAAATGTGTACTTTGTGTCCTGTTATTGGAAGCAATAGCTGATTATGTTTCCAATTAACTTCTATCATCAGATAAATCAAATACTTTGACCTCGAGCTACGAACCACATCCCTCACATGAAACTTGTAGAAAGCAGTAAATCTCAGTATAGCTGTCACCATAGTTACAATGCCAGCTGCTTTTGTTTATGCAGCATGCAAAGTTTCTCACGTAACACAGCATTTATGTAGTAAAGTGCTTCCAGTCGCTTCATTGGAGCATTATCAAAAAAACATTTGATATCTAGCTACTAAGAAAACACCATAGGTCACATGACAATTCTTGGTCAGAGGCAGTTTTAATTCAGAATTTTAAAGGAGAGAAGAGTGATGGAATTTCAAAGGGTAAGGATAATAAAATGACCAAAATCAGGAATGATTATGAGATTAAAATTGGAGGAACACAGATTACATAGGGGTGAAGGAGATTAAGGATAGGAAGGAGCAAAAGAAATGAAAATAAAGTTGAAAATTTTAAAATTGGGACATTATCTAAGTGCTAAATAGATTTCAAATGCCGTTGTCCAGCTCAAACACTATCAGCATTACAATGTTCTAATGAAGTACTTTTTCACGAATATTCTAAAAAAACAATCCAGTTAGGAAATGTCTGTTACCTTAAATGCTTCATGAATTCATCCATTTCTTCTCAAGACTGACTTTTGAATTTAAGAGTGGGGCTCATTCCCGAATTTAAACAATTTCCACTGTCAGTGAGCCTTTACCCAGGAATACTTCACTCTTGTACTTATTCAGGTCACATGCAGGTTTGGGAAGATGGAATGCACGGTTTTGCAGCTGACTGTTTTACCACAGCCACATTAGATACAACACAAAAATAAAACTCCAATGACTTTTATATCACAGACCTCATCACCAACATAAATGCTTACTTGAGCTCAACAATGTAAGTCTGCGTATTCACCATGATGGCTTTTGAGTGGTCAGTCTCAGATTTCAAATGTTATAACATGTTATCCCAGTCATTTCGCTTGTCTCAGCACCAGCTTATTTTAGTAATTATCCCTCTGGCTCATTTAATTGGATTATAGGTCATCTTTATGGTTCTTACTCAGCTATTGACACTTTACTCACTAACACTCTTCGTCACCTGCACAGATTTATTATTTGATACTCCACTCACATCATTTGTATGATCTTTTGGTCTCTCTGCCCATACATTGTATTCTGTGGGCTTGCCTCTCACTTCACCTGATGAAGGGGCTACCTCCAAAATCTGATGATTTTAAATAAATCTGTTGAACTATAATCTGACATTGTGGGATTTTGTCAGACTTTATGTCAGGAGAGCAAAAAACCAGTGAACACAAACAGTCTGTTTCAAAATGGTAAAGTGACAATTGCTAGAATATTTTTCTTTTGTTTAAACAAAGTGATTCAGTTATACATAAGTGTTTTGGGGCTATTGATTAAGAAGCAAAGCAATTAACTCAAATACTAGCAACCCAGTCACTGTTGCACGTGAAGGACAATGCCCATGTGAGCTATTTACAGCACTAATACTCATAGTGCCAATGTAGCCAAATGGCTTCCTCCCACACCGTAACAATTCTGTGCCTCTACTTACATGGCAGCAGAGGCTTGTTCAGAATTGGGAGTAGGTGCTTTTGAGAAAATAAGGCCAGTACTGGGAGTCAGCCTCCAATTGCTTTGTGGCATGGACAATGACTTAGATCGAGATGCATTTGTTTTTATAAAACAAAATGAATGGGAAACCTGAAGACATTTTCTACCTACATGCTTCCTGAAGCACCATCTTTCAGATGAGATACTGTTTTCCGATGCTTACCAATGGCACTGGCTTTCTCCTTGCATATGCTCACTCTGTGCCACCTACAGGTTTACATGAATTACAGTCCAGTTAAAAAACACAGGAGAGGGGCAAGTAGTATAGAGAGGGAATTCCAAAACTTGAAATCTAGCCCACTGATGGCATATGAAGAAGCAATTAAAACAGATGCACAAAAGGTTGGATTTTGAGGAGTGCACAATTGGAAGAGATTGCCAAGTTAAAAATGGACAAGGTCATGGACAGATTGGAGTGGAGTGAGAGGGTGAGAACTTTAAAATTATGCTTTAATTGACCAAGAGATAATGTAGATCAATGAGCACAGAGGAATAGGACTTGGTGCAAATGACCCAATCACACAAACCACTACCTTGGACAATGGGTGTCAGGGATAGGTCAAAGTTGTCCAGATTACAAAGCATTAAAGTGCTGGATGTCTTGAAACGGGTAAAGGTGGATAATTCCCCAGGACCTGATCAGGTGTACGCGAAAACTCTGTGGGAAGCTAGAGAAGTGATTGCTGGGCCTCTTACTGAGGTGTTTGTATCATCGATAGTCACAGGTGAGGTGCCGGAAGACTGGAGGTTGGCAAACGTGGTGCCACTGTTTAAGATGGACAGTAAGGACAAGCCAGGGAACTATAGACCGGTGAGCCTGACCTCAGTGGTGGGCAAGCTTTTGGAGGGAATCCTGAAGGATTCCCAATTTTTGGTGTCATCTGCAAACTTACTAACTCTACCTCTTTTTCTGACATCCAAATCATTTATGTAAATAACAAAAGGTAGAGGATCCAGCACCGATCCTTGTGGCACTCCACTGGTCACAGGCCTCCAGTCTGAAAAACAACCCTCCACCACGACCCTCTGTCTTTTACCTTTGAGCCAGTTCTGTATCCAAATGGCTAGTTCTCCCTGTATTCCATGAGATCTAACCTTGCTAACCAGTCTCCCATGGAGAATCTTGTCGAAAGCCTTACTGAAGTCCATATAGATCACATCTACTGCTCTGCCCTCATCCATCCTCTTTGTTACTTCTTCAAAAATCTCAGTCAAGTTTGTGAGACATGATTTCCCATGCACAAAGCCATGTTGACTATCCCTAATCTGTCCTTGCCTTTCCAAATACATGTACATCCTGTCCCTCAGGATTCTCTCCAACAACTTGCCCACCACCGAGGTCAAGTTGGGGAAATGGGCCGACAAATGGAAAATGGAGTTTAATATAGATAAGTGGGAGGTCTTGCATTTTAGAAAGTCAAATCAAGGTAGGATTTTAATGGTGAATAGCTGGGCCTTAAGAGTGTTGTGGTACAGAAGGACCTTGGAGTTCAGGTGCACAGTTCTCAAAGTGGAGTCCCAGGTAGACAGGGCAGTGAAGGCGGCTTCAGGCACACTGGCCTTCGTCAGTCAGGGAATTGAATATAGAAGTTGGGAAGTAATGCTGCAGTTGGACAGAATGTTGGTGAGGCTGCACTTGGAGTATTGTGTTCAGTTTTGGTCACCTTGCTAGAGGAAGTTAAAAATCACAACACCAGGTTACAGTCCAACAGGTTTAATTGGAAGCATACTAGCTTTCGGAGCGACGCTCCTTCATCAGGTGATAGTGGAGGGCTCGATCCTAACACAGAATTTATAGCAAAAATTTACAGTGTGACGTAACTGAAATTATACATTGAAAAATTGATTGTTGAGTCTTTCATCTGTTTGAATACCATGATAGTTTCACTTCTTTCATGTGTAAATCAATCATGGTATTCAAATAGATGAAAGACTTAGCAATCAATTTTTCAATGTATAATTTCAAAGTCTTTCATCTATTTGAATACCATGATTGATTTACACATGAAAGAAGTGAAACTATCATGGTATTCAAACAGATGAAAGACTCAACAATCAATTTTTCAATGTATAATTTCAGTTACATCACACTGTAAATTTTTGCTATAAATTCTGTGTTAGGATTGAGCCCTCCACTACCACCTGATGAAGGAGCGTCGCTCCGAAAGCTAGTGTGCTTCCAATTAAACCTGTTGGACTATAACCTGGCGTTGTGTGATTTTTAACTTTGTACACCCCAGTCCAACACCGGCATCTCCAAATCATTGCGAGAGGAAGAATGTTCTTAAACTGCAAAGAGTGCAGAATGGCCTGAGTTAGAGAGAGAGAGTTTGGACAAACTAGGACTTTTTTCTTTAGAGCATAGGAGACTGAGAGGAGATCTTGTAGGAGTGTATAGGATCATGAAAGGCATGGATAGGATGAATGCACTCAGCCTTTTTAACTTGGTTGTGCAATCAAGAGCTACAGGGCATCAGTTTAAGGTTAGGGGGAAAGAATAAAAGGGAACCTGAGGGGCAACATTTTTTACAATGAGGGTGGTATGCATGTGGAATGAGCTGCCAACGGAAGTGGTTGATTTGGTACATTAACAACATTTAAAAGACATTTGGACAAATATATAGATGAGAAAGGTTTAGAAGGATGTGGGCCAAGTGAAGAGAAATGGAGTTAGCGTTGACGGATATTTTGGTCGGCATGGACCAGTTTCTGCCAAAGGGCCTGGTCCGAGCTGTAAGACTCTATTACTCTAGCCATCACTCCCAAATCCGTTATCAAGACAGGAATTTCACAGAAATTTAAATACATCAAGAAATCTATGCAAGAATGCTTGCAAGAACCCTGCTGAATCATTCAATATGGTACCAATAACACTCATGGTTTGCGATGTAACAATCAACAGCAGAGGGATGAATAACTGTCTCACCCAGATCTTATCGACTCAATCTTGGACCTAGGCACGAAGTAATCCTTGTCCAACCACCCTTCTTTCCAGTATTATGACCCACTTGGGAAGATGGGCTGACTCTCAACCCCTGTACTACTGAGGACACATCTAAAGTTAATGATTTAATCAAAGTATGCAAAGTTGCCAGTATACTTGTCCAATAGAATCAGTATAACAGGAATCATTGACCAGGTTCCTGTATTTAACAGAAAAAAAACTGTTTTGCAAATAAGTAAGTTCAAGCCATAGGTAAACTAAACTCTGAATGTCAACATATAATCCTACTAGTTAAAATTAACTTTTTAAATTTGTGCACACATACAAAGACAAACAGAAATAGTTCTTACAGGAGGAGGTGAAAAGACTGGAGGCAGAGTTCAAAGGCATCAAATTATAGGTTTCAATGATATGATCCTTACGCCTCCCAAGATTTTCTGCTCTTCTTTCTCCTTCCATTGCTTTACAGGTGGGACTGGAAATTGATACACTAATTCCTTACAGCAGTGAAGGACGAGGGGTACTGATAAAAGTGAATAATATTGAAAGGCATAAATAGGGTGAATATGAAGGCACTTATCCCATGTGTAGAGGGATCAATACCCAGAGAAAACAGACTTCAGAAGGAGAAAGCCAAGTGGAGCAGTGAGAATTTTCTTCACTCACCAAATGGTGGGCACTTGAAACTCACTGCCTGAAAAGGTGCTGGAATTGTTAAAGTACCTATTTGAGATGGCTTAGGAGATCCCCGATAGACTCAACCTGGATGCTGCTCTTGGTTCGTCCCAGAGATCGTACTTTGGTAGTCCGGAATATGAAACTCTTATAGACAGTTTAGTTTAAATTATTACCTTCATTTACCAATGGTATCAATGTTACACTACAACATAGATACCCACAAGCCAGGCTTGAGCTAAGGTTTTAAAACCATTAGAGTAGTTGCGTCAGCTCTTACCCATAAGAGCTCTCTCAGGCTACTCTAATTATTGCTGCAAACAAGCTGTCTTTATACAAAAATTGGTATTAATGTTAAAAAACACCTCATGACCTTCATCAGATAAGCAGCAATAGAATCATAGAGATGTATAGCACAGAGAGAGAGTCTTTGGTCCAACCCGTCCATGCTGACCAGATATCCCAACCCAATCTAGTCCCACCTGCCAGCACCTGGCCAAAACCCTCCAAACCCTTCCTGTTCATATACCCCTCAAATGCCTTTTAAATGCTGTAATTGTACCAGCCTCCCCACATCCTCTGGCAGCTCGTTTCATACCCGTACCACCCTCTGCATGAAAAGGTTGCCCCTTAGGTCTCTTTTATATATCTTTCCCCTCTCACCTTAAACCTATGCCCCTCTAGTTCTGGACTCCACGACCCTAGGGAAAAGACTTTGCCTATTTACCCTATACATGCCCCTCATGATTTTATAAACCTCTATAAGGTCACCCTGATGCTCCAGAGAAAATAGCCCCAGCCTTTTCAGCCTCTCCCTGTAGCTCAAATCCTCCAATCCTGGCAACATCCTTGTAAATCTTTTCTGAACCCTTTCAAGTTTCACGACATCTTTCCGATAGGAAGGAGACCAGAATTGCACGCAATATTCCAACAGTGGCCTAACCAATGTCCTGTACAGCCGTAACATGACCTCCCAATTCCTGTACTCAATACTCTGACCAATAAAGGAAAGCAAACCAAACGCCTTCTTTACTTTCCTATCTACCTGCAACTCCACTTTCAAGGAGCTGTGAACCTGAAGTCCAAGGTCTCTTTGTTCAGCAGCACTCTCTCTGACATTACCGTGAAGTGTATAAGTCCTGCTAAGATTTGCTTCACCAAAATGCAGCACCTCACATTTATCCAAATTTAAGTGGCAAAAGTTTGCCGAGGAAGAGAAACGCATCGACAGGTCTGAGTACATTTGACTAATTAAGGTACAGCACAAAAAAGTGGGAACCTTGATCCAGCCAGGCCCAAATGGCCGACTGCTTTGTCTAGATAACCTTCCCTTGTAACAGTACATCATAACGAGGGACTGGTCTAAACAATGTGGAAAAGGTCATGAGGTAATCTTGCTCAGCTAACATGTCCAGTATCATTGTCCTACAAAATGACCTTTTCTTTTAAAATCATCTTAGATTCTCAAAATCCAAATTAAATGTATGACCCTCCTTGATCTCAAGATCCAGGGAACAACACACAAACATTCAATTCATGACAAGCAAATGTACACTCAAATCAGACCACAAACAGTTAAACTTTTGACAGGCTTCTGTCCTGTCTCTCCCTCTCTCTGTCTCTTGAACCCTTCAGTCAGTGAATGTAATCTACAGGAGAATGTTTTCTTTCACTCACTCACACATGAACATCTTCCAACTTTCTTATTATGTCAGTTTCAGCCTGTGTTTTCGTAGCTTGGAAGGGCAATGAGACATTCACATTTCAGGACAGTCAAGATGAGGGAACTGAACTTCATAAATCCAAATCTGTTCAGTGTGGTATACACAAAAATGTATTAAGATTGTTCTCTTATGTGTACATTCCATTCAGCTTATTAAATTACAAGTTCTTTTCCTATTATGAGTTTTGTTGAGAGTCTCAGTTATCCAACATTCCACTGTGAAATATGCACAGCATCCAACCCCCAGGGTGAGAAGGAAGTACTGCCACACATTCCACAAGTAAACAAATGTTATCACCTTATTTACACCGATCCATTGACACTAAGAACAGATGTCCTTAATTCTTCTGAACAAATGGGGCCCCCATCGTGGTCAAGTGCTTTCCTGCATCCCCTGTAGCAGATGTATAAGGCTACAAGCTTTCTCAGAATCAAACTCTCATAACAATAAAGCAGTAAATGTAGATATTCACCTGCATAGACAGAGTTATGGACCAAAGGCTGGTAGATAGGAATAGTGTAGCTAGAAACAAAATCAAATATTGCTGGAAAAACTCAGGTCTGGCAACATCTGTGCAATGAAAGCTGAGTTAACATGTCGGGTCCAGGGATCCTTCAACAGAACAGAGCTGGACGCGAAACATTAACTCTGCTTTCTGTTCGCATTTGCTGCCAGGCCGGCTTGGTTTTTCCAGCAATTTCTGATATTCGTTCCCAATTCCAGCGTCTGTCATTCTTTGTTTTTTTTTGTTTAGTGTGGTTAGATGTTGACCAACGTGAACATGAAGGGCCAAACAGCACCCTTCTGTGCTTCAAACCATCAGAGAGTATTTCTTAAAGGCAACAGCCACTAATGGGAGGGGAAAAAAAAAGCCTTTTTTCAAGCTTCATGAACTTTTACTGCAGAGAGATAGAGACAGATTCTATTGTTCCAGCGCTCTGGAGGCTTATCTCTTTCTATTGTGAACCCCCAGTCTGTTCACTGCCTAAGAGCTAAACAGCTTTTGTCTGGCTGACAACTTCTGGCAACTAAAATTGGTCACATATGCACAAACCAATCAGCGATTGGTCACTTTCCAAATCTCACCCTGTGCCTACATCCCAGTGCCATACCATTTCTCCTCCCTCACTACTTAGAGCAGTAAATGCAAGCATAATAATCTGCATGAATTTCAGTAATTTGCTTTTCCCCATTTCAGTCCACAAGCAAAACAGAGAAAAATAAGATGTTACCTTCTTCCCAAATACTAAATGCACATGAGGAGATGCAGGAGAATTTTCCAGTGGAACCCAAACCACCAAAGAAAATTCAATCATGCGGTGGTCAATGAGAGAAAAGCTGCCCGCATGAGTGGAATGGCAGAATTCATGGGGAGATATTCTGGGAATGGGGATAGGAGTGGCAACGTTAAGGTGGCATTCAGCGTTTTAGCTTTTATCAATAGAGGGATCGAGTTCTGGAACCATGAGGTTATGCTACAGCTGCACAAAACTCTGGTGCGGCCGCACTTGGAGTACTGTGTACAGTTCTGGTCACCGCATTATAAGAAGGATGTGGAAGCTTTGAAAAGGGTGCAGAGGAGATTTACTAGGATGTTGCCTGGTATGGAGGGAAAGTCTTACAAGGAAAGGCTGAGGGACTTGAGGCTGTTTTTGTTAGAGAGAAGAAGGCTGAGAGGTGACTTAATAGAAACATATAAGATAATCAGAGGGTGAGATAGGGTGGACAGTCAGAGCCTTTTTCCAAGAATGGTGATGGCCAGCACACGGGGGCATAGCTTTAAATTGAGGGTGATAGATATAGGACAGATGTCAGAGGTAGTTTCTTTACTCAGAGAGTAGTAAGGGTATGGAATGCTTTGCCTGCGACATTATTAGATTCGCCAACTTTAAGTGCATTTAAGTCGTCATTGGACAAGCACATGGACGTACATGGAATAGTGTAGGTTGGATGGGCTTCAGATTGGTACAAAAGGTCGACGCAACATCGAGGGCCGAAGGGCCTGTACTGCGCTGTAATGTTCTATGTCTGCTGGAGAGAGGGGTGGAGAGAGAGAGCGAGAGAGAGCGAGAGAGAGCGAGAGAGAGCGAGAGAGAGCGAGAGAGAGCGAGAGAGAGCGAGAGAGAGCGAGAGAGAGCGAGAGAGAGCGAGAGAGAGCGAGAGAGAGCGAGAGAGAGCGAGAGAGAGCGAGAGAGAGCGAGAGAGAGCGAGAGAGAGCGAGAGAGAGCGAGAGAGAGCGAGAGAGAGCGAGAGAGAGCGAGAGAGAGCAACAATCCAAGGGGACATATGAAGAGGAGGCATCAAGGTTTGGTGGAGAGGAAGGGGGAGTAGGAAGCTCCTAGGGTGGGGAGGAAGGTTGCAAGGCTTGGATGGATGAAAGATGACTGCATTTTTGAACTCGTTAACGAAGAAATACTCAGCTAACAAGGGTGCAGAGAAACTTCAAAATCACTGAAGCAATCCATTCATTGCAAATGAACGTGTACCATCTAGCTTTAAGCTGCATGGGTTTAGAGTCAAGAATACAAGGGGAAAATTGTAATGGATTTATTGTAATCAACACTGTCAATTGTTACATTTAAATTTGAATTTGAAAAGCAAGCTGCAGTAAAAAGGATTGTAACTGTCTGGTTAAAATCTTCCACCTTTGTACACGTGATAGCAATGCATCTGTTTCGATCTCAAGAATCTGTGAAAGGCGTATTCAGGGTGCTGGCTTTGTGCACGCAGACATTATAGAAACATAGAAAACACAAGCATGAGCTGGCCATTAGACTCTTTCCTGATGAAGGGCTTTTGCCCGAAACGTCGATCATTCCTGCTCCTTGACCTGCTGTGCTTTTCCAGCACCACTCTGATCCCCAGCATCTGCAGTACTCACTTTTGTCATGAGCCTCTTAGCCCACTCTAACATCCAACAAGATCATTGTTAATCATCTCTCTCATTTCCATCTCTCTCTCTCCCATACCCTTTGGCTCCTTAGCCTTCTACAGACATTAATTTTCTTAAATTTATTCAGTGACTTGGCCTTCACAGGTTTCTGTGTCAGAGAATTTCACAGGTTCAACTTCCTGAGTGAAGAGATTTCTCCTCAAATTAGTCCGAAATGGCCAACCATTGCTTATAGAATGTAATCCCCACCAAAAGGGCAACATCATCTCTGCATCCATTATGTCAAGCTCTGTTAGAAGATTCTCTGTTTCAGTCAGATCCCCTCTCATTTTTCTAAAGCAAATGTAGGCCTTGTTGACCCAATTTCTTCTCATACAACAAATCTATCACCCAAGGAATCAGTCTGATGCACTCCTTCTATGACAAATATACCTGTTCTTAGGTAAAGAGAGCAAAACTGCAGATAATGCTCCAAGTGTGGTCTCAATGAGGTCCTGTCCAGCTTCCTTGCTCCTATACTCAAATCCTCTCACCAATGATGCTGAAATACCACTCGCCTTCCTAGCTGCTTGCTGTACCTACATGCTTCTTTCAACTACTTATGTACAAGGATTCCCAGATCCCTTTGCACATTAATATTTTCCAGTCTATCACCATATAAATACTGTTTTGTTTAACAAACATTGATTACTTAATACTTCTCCATGTTATACTGAGTCTGCTATATATTTGCTCATTCACCCTGTCCAAGTCACTCTGAAGCTTCTTTACAACTTCGTCACCAGTCACAATCTCATCTAGTTTGCTTTCTTCAGAATCACCGATGTATATATTGTACATGACTGAGATGGAAGGCACTGCTTTTCTCTAGTCCCATTACTACACAGGTCACAAATATAGTTAAATTCTTTGCCATTTCCCCCAATATGGCCATCAGTAACAAAAACTAAAATGGCTCGTTAGCAGCATCTGTGAAGAGAATGCAGAATTAATGCTGAGTCCAGCAACTCTTCAGTTCTGCTTTCTCTCCACAGATGCTGCCAGACCTGCTGTGTTTCTCCAACAACTTCTGTTTTTGTTTTACATCTCCAGCATTCGCGGTTCTTTGTTTTACTTTAATTGCAAACTGTATGCGTCCTCAATTAGATTTGCAATAAAAGATTTATAAACCATATTTCTTCAACAAATACAAAATTATTGATTTATTATAAATAGAAAATATGCTATGATGTTGCAAGACTGGTTAACATTTTCATAATACAAACAATGCTTATGCCTTTAATTAACTTAAAACATACACAAACCCCATTGAGTCTCACTTTGAGATTAAAAACTATTTTAGTCACATTCTTAGTTCTTGAGGGAAATAGTAAAGAATAAGATGTGGAATGTCTCTAATGTCTGGCACACAAAGATGGATGTTACAACACAAGCAGATGTCTCTGGGATATTTGCCAATGCACCTCACTCAGGAAACCACTGTATCAAGAGTTCTAACAGATGCTCTTCAGGACAGGCATGGTTCAGACTAGACCAGGGCTCCAGCTACTGCACTGGGCACACAAGAGGTTTTCTAGAAACAGGAGAACTAATCTGGGAAGGTCTTTTCCTTCATCAAGCTGACCACTGATTGAAAAATCCAAACAAACAATCTCCAAAATAGAAACTGCAATCTGACAGTTATAAAACCAAGCAGTGCATCTGCAGTAAATAAGCAATTAGTGCCTGGAATGTGACTTTGAAGAACAGCATTGTTACAAATAGTTTCCAATACTTAAATAAAATTCCATTTTCTCCAGGACTCTTTAAAATCAAGTCCACAAAATTATTAAATATGAAGTCACTGAAACAAAGTTTGCATCCACTATTTTAGAGAAAAGCCTTTGGTTGCTAACTTAGGCCAGTTCCTGAAGAAGGGCTCATGCCCGAAACGTCGAATCTCCTGCTCCTTGGATGCTGCCTGACCTGCTGCGCTTTTCCAGCAACACATTTTCAGCTCTGATCTCCAGCATCTGCAGTCCTCACTTTCTCCCCTAACTTAGGTCTTGTGCCAATTTAAATTTCTGTCTAAGAAATAAATACTTTCCTTGTATGTTGTGGCTTTAAATTTAAGGGCAGAGAAATAATCAATGCGTATATGGCTGGGCTGTGTCAAAGAGGAGTTAAGGATCAATCATATTGTGGAGTCACATATAGGCCAGACCAGGTATGAGCAGGAGATTTTCTTCCTTGAAAGGATTAGCAAACAGGATGGATTTTACAACAAGTTTTCAATCCCAGATTTAGTACTTAAATTTAAATTCGACCAGCTGCCACACAGGGATTTGAATCTATGTCACAAATATATAAACCTTGGCTTCAGAATTACCAGGCTAGCAATATTACCACGATGCTACCTTGTCATCTTATTCACAGAGGCTCATTTACAAAACTAATGCCGACTACTTTGCAACGTGTTAATGAGGAGATGTGCCCCTGTGATTTGATAATGCGATAGTTAATGGTTAATTAACACATCATTAGCACTCATTAAGCCGATTTGTTGACACTAAGAATCCTTCCACCAGGCATTAACCTTCACGTAAAGGGAACATTGGCATTTTTAAAAAAAATACAAGATTAAATATTGCATTGTGATTTTAAAAATGAATTCATGGGATGCAGGTGTCACTGGCTTGGCCAGTATTTATTGCCCATCCTTAGGTGCATTGAAAAGGTGGTGATGAGCTGCCTTCTCCATCTGCTGCAGTATGTGTGGTGTGGATAGGTTAGATTAGATTAGCTACAGTGTGGAAACAGGCCCTTCGGCCCAACAAATCCACACCGACCCTCTGAAGAGTAACCCACACAGATCCATTCCCCTACCCAATAATTTACCCCTGACTAATGCACCTAATACAATGGGCAATTTAGCATGGCCAATTCACCTGACGTGCACATCTTTGGATTGTGGGAGAAAACCAGAGCATCCAGAATATACAAACTCCACACAGACAGTCACTCGAGGTGGGAATCAAACCCAGGTCCCTGGTGCTATGAGGCAGCAGTGCTAACCACTGAGCCACCGTGCCGCTCTATAGATAGACACACAAAGCCATGAAAAAGTATGTTCCAGGACTTCCACGTACAATCACAGAATATAAAAATATTTAAAAAGGTATTTTGAATATATTGTTTTCACTCGTATTGCAGAAACATATATTAATGGCATAATATTGTTCTCAGATAATATTTATATTTTTTCTCTCTGACATACAGTGTCCATAGTGAATGTGGTTGTGAAGGCCTCAAAACAAGAATTGCTTCCTCTTAAATTTTAAACTTGGGTGGCACGGTGGCATACTGGTTAGCGCTGCTGCCTCACAGCGCCAGAGACCCAGGTTCAATTCCCGCCTCAGGCGACTGACTGTGTGGAGTTTGCACGTTCTCCCCCTGTCTGCGTGGGTTTCCTCCGGTTTCCTCCCACAGTCCAAAGATGTGCGGGTCAGGTCAATTGGCCATGCTAAATTGCCCGTAGTGTTAGGTAAAGGGGTAAATGTAGGAGTATGGGTGGGTTACGCTTCAGCGGGTCGGTGTGGACTTGTTGGGCCGAAGGGCCTGTTTCTACACTGTAAGTAATCTAATTTTCATGGCTCATCACCTTAAGAGCTAAAGAGTTAACACATAAATAGGAAACACCATGGTCACATTCAGCATCTGACTATTCGCAATATCACCCCAAATTTACTAAATAGTACTTATAGAATCATTGAAAATAGGAGCTGGAATATCTCATTCAGCCCTTCGAGCCTGCTCTACTTCAACATGATTGTGGTAGATCATCCAACTCAGTACCATTTTCCTGCCTCCACCCCCCCCCCCAACCCCGATACTCTGATCCCTTGAGCCCCAAGAGTAATATCCAACTCCTCCTTGAAAACATTCAAACTTTTGGCCTCAACTGCTCTGTATGTCACAGAATTCCATAGATTCACCACTCTCTAGGTGGAAACATTTCTCATTTCAGTCCTAAATGGCTGAGCTTGCATCCTTAGATTGTGGCCCCTGGTTCTGGACCCCCCAATCATCAGGAATATGCTTCATGCGTTTACCATGTCTAGTCCTGTTACAATTTTGCAGGTTTCTATGAGATGCCCCCTCATTCTTCTAAATTCTGCCTTTTTCATCTTCTCACCACACAGCAGTATGGCACAGTGGTGAGCACTGCTGCCTCAAAGGGACAGGGATCTGGGTTCGATTCTAGCCTTGATGACTGTCTGTGTGGAGTTTGCACATTCTCTGCTTGGATTTCCTCTGGGTCAGTTTCCTTCCAGAATATGTGGATTGGCCATGTAAACTGCCCCATAGTGTCTAAAGAAGTGGTTGGAAAATGCAAGGTTACAGGGATAGGGTGAGCATCTGGGTGGGATACTCTTTTGCAGGTTTGGTGCATATCCAGTGAGCCAGGTGGCCTCTTTCCACACAGTAAGGAATCTATTCTACATGTTGAACCACATGCTTATTTTCAACAACTAGTATACAAGGACATCCAGGTCCTATTGCAGCTCCCCCTTTCTGAATCTATTTGCCATCCAGATAATAATCCATGTTCCAGTTTTTGCTATCAAAGCGAACAACCAACCTCACATTAAGCACATTATACCCCATCAGCCATACATTGGTTCATTCACTCAGCTTGATCAAATCACACTGAAGGATCTTTCATCCATCTTGCAGTTCACTCTCCCACCTAGCTTTGTGTTGTCTGCATATTACACTTAAGTTGCTTCACCTAAATCATTAATATATATTATGAATAGATCTCACTGAATGGCAGAACAAGGTCTAGGGGCTGAATGGTGAATTTCTGGACACATCTTCCCTGTCATACTCCACCAGTCACTACCCAACAGTCGGAAAGTGATCGGTTTATTCGTAGTCTTTGTTTTCTATCTGGTAGCTATTTCCTATCTATGTTAGTACGCCATCCCCAGTCCTATGTGCCTTAATTTTACATGTCAATTTCTTATTGAAAGCCTTCTGCACATTCACAAGGGTTTCCCTTCTAAATGTTCTTTTAAATTTTTTATAATGGACTCCAAGATTTTCCCTACTACGGATGTCAGGCTAAAATCAGTCTGTGTTTTCCTGTTTTCTCTTTAGCTCCATTTTAAATTTTAAATAATGAGGCTATATTAGCTCCCCTCCAATCCTTGAGAAACTGTTCCAGAGCCTAAAGAATCTTGAAAGGTGACCAATCAATCCACCATTTCTAGGGGCAATTTTCCTGTTTACTCCCTTTCAATATTGCAACCATTCTTCACTTATCCATTTTTGGAAATTTCTATTCTAACTTCAACCTTTTTCCTCTTCAAATTCAGGAACATGGTATTACTTTCTAAACTCAAGTCTATATTTCTTCCAAGTCTCTTTCAATTGTACTTGAACCCTGCCAGAGCTCTATAAACTTAACCTCCTTTTTCCCACCCTAAAGCTGTTTCTTCCTCTACCCAATCCCCAATCAACTGTCACAACCATAAGATATATTTTGTAAAAGAAGGCTAACCTGACTTTGATGGCTACCAGAAGCCACATGAAAATTCCTAATTCACTACAGCTTTAAAGAAAGTAGAGATTTGTGCACAGAAGGAAAACATTTGGAATTTGTTTAACCCTTGGATAAGATAGCCCACCACAATCGGTCTTCCGAGAGATATAAAATTCAAAGCTTATGCAAGAACAAAAGCCATTAAAGGACATCAATATAATTCATTTAATCAGTTGAAATTAATTAACTGGGCAAACATCCAGCAAATGGAATACTACATGGTAAAATTTAGCAAGTAATAAAGCAGAATGTTACTTCGATGAAGAATGACTGCAGAATTCAGGAATGTGGGTGTTTTGGTGCATGTCACAAAAAAAACAAATAACTTAAAAGGCAAATTAAGTGCCATTGTTAGGGGGAAATTTAGGTATGACATCAATTAACTTATAAATCCACACCAGCTAGGATTAGAATGGAGTAGAATGTTTTAAATAATTTTTGCTTATAAAATTAACTAAGATTAATTTTCCAGTCAAGAAAGTAGCCAGGTTGAAAATAAAATAATTTAAACATGCTCAGATGCTGATTCATGCAAACAGTCTGTCTACTGCAAGTACAACATGCCTGAACTAGCATTAAGCCTGAGGCCTTATTTGGAAATGGAAAAAAAAGAGGATGAGCCCTATTTCAGCATGAAAGAAAAAGCAATGGGGTTTAGTCACCATTGGGACTGAAGCACAGGCCTTAGAGAGAATGGCACCTGGGAAGATAGGGAGTTGTGAGACCAGAGGTAACAGGTGCCGTGCCACTTTTGGAATGTGAGAAACACAAGATGTTTGTCAGAAACAGACCATTTTGGAATTCAAGTAGTTTACTGTCTACATGATTTACAATGTATAAATATCTGATGAACGAGTTACAGTGCCACCTTGGAATCTTTTTCAGAGTCAACATTCCCAACATTGGCTCAATAAACGATCGTTGATCTTCACCTAGAGATAATTCCATAAAATCATTACTACAAACACTAACCTTTGTATATTTTTAATCAACTTGTTCAGACATGTTATGACACACCTCTGCAGCAGGTGAGGCTTGATGTCAGGCATTGTAGCCCAGCAGTGAGGAAACTTGTCATTGTGCTACTAAACCATGTTTGTTACGAGAGAAATTGAGAATAAAAGTAATGATGTTTATACTTCAGTTATACGGGGCATTGGTAAGATTACATTATTTAAGCAAGGACATAAACGTGTTGGTGGTGGTGGTGGTTCGGAGAAGGTTTACTACATTGATAGGGGTGATGTTTCCTATGTATGAAGTTTGGGCTTGTTTGCACAGGAGTCTGGGGTGACTTTATTGAAGTGTCCAAAATTCTGAAGGATCTTGGCACGGTGAACACAGAAAACCTGTTTCATCTTGTGGCTGACTCCAGAAACAGGAGCAATGTTTAATATTAAGGGTTATCTTTTTATGACAGATACAATAGGAAATTTGTTTTCTCTCAGAGTACTCTGCACCTCAGATGGTGGTACAGGCAGGGTGTTGGATAGTTTTAGGGCAGAGATTTTTAGATTCCTGTTAGGCAAGTAAATCAAGGGTGAGGCTTGACATCGCTGGCTGGAACAGCATTTATTGCCCATCCCTATTTGCCCCTTAAAGATGGAGACGAGCTGCCTTCTTGAACTGTTACAGAACATGTTGTTTGAAAGGGAATTCCAGGATTTTGACCAAGCAATAGTTATACACTTCCAATTCAGGATGATGAGTGGCATGAAGGAGAATTAGCAGATGGTGATGTTCCCATGTATTTGCTGCCTTTAGCTTTCTAGATGGAGGTGGTCCTTTGTTTGTAAGGTCCTAAGGATCTTTGGTGAATTTCTACAGTTTATCTTGTAAATAATACACATTGCTGCTAATTTGTTGGTGGAGTGAGTGAATATTTGTGGATGTGGTGCCAATCAAGCAGGCAGATTTACCCTGGATGGTGCTGTCAAGCTTGAGTGTTGTTGGAGCTGCACCAATCCAGGCAAGTGGGGAGAATTGTTTCTGACTTGTTTCTTGACAATGGTGGACAGGTTGTGGGGAGTCAGGAGCTGAATTACTCGCTGCAGGATTGCTAGCCTCTGTCCTGCTCTCATAGCCACTGTATTTATATGGACAGTCCAGTTAAATTTCTGGTCAAAGCTAATCCCCAGGATGTCAACAGTGGGGGATTCAGCGAATGCAACACTATTGGATATCAAAGAGTGGTAGTTAAACTGCCTCTTATTGGGGATTGTCAATGGCCTGGCAAGCTCGGTAACGGCAGAACAAGGGAGGAATATGAAATGCTCCCCAAATCTTGCTGAGACCAACTATAATAGAAAACAGCTGAAAATGTGTTGCTGGAAAAGCGCAGCAGGTCAGGCAGCATCCAAGGAACAGGAGATTCGACGTTTCGGGCATAAGGCCTTCTTCAGGCTTATGCCCGAAACGTCGATTCTCCTGCTCCTTCGATGCTGCCTGACCTGCTGCGCTTTTCCAGCAATACATTTTCAGCTCTGATCTCCAGCATCTGCAGTCCTCACTTTCTCCCCATAATAAAAAACACCAAGTATTCATTTGCTGAGGTAACTGCAACTCTCAAAATGACACTTCATTCACTTCTGAAAGGAAAACTTCAAGCAGCAAAAGGTCTTTCACCTTTATAAGCACCTTTTACCCTTACCCACTTCTAATCTTTGGATATACACTTTTGTTGAATAGCCTCATCACTCTTACTTGAAAAAAAGGGAGGCAGTGACATAGCTGTGATGTCACTGGACTCGTAATTCAGGACACCAGGGGTAATGCTGTAGAAACATGGTTTCAAATTTCACCATGGCAGTTGGCAAATGCACTAAAAAAATCCAGAAAAGAAACTAGCCAAGTGGTGACCACATAACCATTGCCAATTGTTGTAAAATGTGTGGCTGACTCTTATCTGCCTGCAGGTAACCAGCGATGGGCAATAAATATCGGCCTAACCGACAATGGCCACATCCCACGAACAAATTTTAAAAAGTCCAGTAATAGTTTTGAATTAACAAATCTCAGTCAATTCTAAAGTTTTACTGCTGATTATTTTTAAAACTTAGACATAAACTAAAAGAGCGATATACGATCTTCTACAAGTTATTAGTTCGCAAACCACACTGATGGCACACCTGGTGTGATCATTAAACAGGGACTGTGAATGCTGGAAATCTGAAACAAAAGTCAAATTACTGGAGAACCCAACATATCTAGCAGCATCTGTACAGAGAAAACAAGTTAGCATCGAGTCCAGTGACCCTTCTTCAGAACTCACTCTCCAAAATGTTAACTCTTTTCCCTCCACAGAGACCTTTACACTTGTCTAATATGATTGTGACACACTCTCCTATCAACTATGAAACCTCTGGTTTAAGAAAATGCCTTTCAGCATTTCACAATTAACTACAAGGAACATTGATGTTACAAAAGATTTGGAAGTCAACCAGGAGTTTAATAAACTGAACTGTTGTGCAAAAGATCTGTCATAAAAAAAGTTTAGATAGAGAAGTCCAAAACATGGGAATAGCACAACTGAATCCCCTGTAAACAATGGAGGGTCAAGACAAGTTCAGGGATGACTATACAGTGTTTAGAGTATATAAAATCATGAGGGCATCTTTGTGGGAGGCTGAGGAAGAGATTGCCAGACCCCTTGCTGAGATAAAAAGAATGACCGCAGATGCTGGAAACCAGATTCTGGATCAGTGGTGCTGGAAGAGCACAGCAGTTCAGGCAGCATCCAACGAGCAGCGAAATCGACGTTTCGGGCAAAAGCCCTTCATCAGCATTGTTGGATGTTGCCAGACCCTTGCTGAGATGGGTGAGGTGCCAGAAGACTGGAGGATGGCTAATATGGTGCCATTATTCAAGAAGAATGGTAAGGAAAAGCCAGGGAATTATAAACCGGTGAGCCTGACATCAGTGGTTGGTAAGTTGTCGGAGGGATCCTGAAGAACAGGATTTCCATGTATTTGGAAAGGCAAGGAGGATATGGAAAATAGGGAAACAGATGGTGACATCTTGCAAAATGTCCAGATTACAGAGGAGGAAGCGCTGGATGCCTTGGAACGGGTAAAGGTGTATAAATCTCCAGGACCTGATCAGGTGTACCCGAACATCCATGGGAAACTAGAGGAGTGATTGCTGGGCCTCTTGCTGAGAGATTTATATCATTGATAATCACAACTGAGTTGGCGGAAGACTGGAGGTTGACCAGTGTGGTGCCACTGTTTAAGAAGGGTAGTAAGGACAAGCCAGGGAACTATAGACCAGTGAGCCTGACCTCTGATGGGCAAGTTGTTGGAGGGAATCCTGAGGGACAGGATGTACATGTATTTGGAAAGGCAAGGACTGATTAGAGATAGTCAACATGGCTTTGTGCATGGGAAATCATGTCTCACAAACTTGATTGAGTTTTTTGAAGAAGTAACAAAGAGGATTGATGAGGACAGAGAAGTAGATATGGACTTCCGTAAGGTATTCGACAAGATTCCCCATGGGAGACTGGTGAGCAAGGTTAGTTCTTACGGAATACAGGGAGAACTAGCCATTTGGATTCAGAACTGGCTCAAAGGTAGAAGACAGAGGGTAGTGGTGGAGGGTTGTTTACCAGACTGGAGGCCTGTGACCAGTGGAGTGCCACAAGGATCGGTGCTGGGTCCTCTACTTTTTGTCATTTACATAAATAATTTGGATATCAGCAAAATGGGTAGAGTTAGTGAGTTTGCAGATGACACCAAAATTGGAGGTGTAGTGGACAGCGAAGAGGGTTACCTCTAATTACAACAGGATCTTGATCATACAGGCCAATGGGCTGAGAAGTGGCAGATGGGGTTTAATTCAGATAAAATGGGAAAGCAAATCTTAGCAGGACTTATACACTTAATGGTAAGGTCCTAGGGAGTGTTGCTAACAAAGAGACCTTGGAGTACAGATTCATAGCTCCTTGAAAGTGGAGTCACAGGTAGATAGGATAGTGAAGGCGGCGTTTGGTATACTTTCCTATATTGATCAGAGTATGGATATAGGAGTTGGGAGGTCATGTTGCTGTTGTACAGGACATTGGTGAGGCCACTGTAGGAATATTGTGTGCAATTCTGGTCTCCTTCCTATCGGAAAGATGTGAAACTTGAAAGGGTTCAGAAAAGATTTACAAGGATGTTGCCAGGGTTGGAGGATTTGAGCTGTAGGGAGAGGCTGAACAGGCTGGGGCTGTTTTCCCTGGAGAGGAGGCTGAGGGGTGACCTTATAGAGGCTTACAAAATTATGAGGGGCATGGATAGGGTAGATAGACAAAGTCTTTTCCCTGGGGTCAGGGAGTCCAGAACAAGAGGGCATAGGTTTAGGATGAGAGGGGAAAGCTATAAAAGAGACCTAAGGGGCAACTTTTTCATGCAGAGGGTGGTACGCGTATGGAATGAACTGTCAGAGAAAAGTGGTGGAGGCTGGTACAATTGCAACATTTCAGAGGCATTTGGATGGGTATATAAATAGGAAGGGGTTGGTGGGATAGGGGCCGGGTGCTGGCAGGTGGGACTAGATTGGGTTGGGATATCTGGTCGGCATGGACGGGTTGGACCGAAAGGTCTGTTTCTGTATCTTACATCTCTATGACTGATTAAGGATAGTCAACATGGCTTTGTGCGTGGGAAATAGTAACTTGAATGAATTTTTTTGAAGAAGTGACAAAGAAGATTGATGAAGGCAGAGCAGTTTTGCATAAGAACACAAAACAGGAGCAGGCCAACTGGCCCACTCCACCATTCAATAAGATCATGGCTGGTCTTTTCGTGGAAAAGTAAAAAATGAGGTCTGCAGATGCTGGAGATCACAGCTGCAAATGTGTTGCTGGTCAAAGCACAGCAGGCCAGGCAGCATCTCAGGAATAGAGAATTCGACGTTTCGAGCATAAGCCCTTTAATGAAGGGCTTATGCTCGAAACGTCGAATTCTCTATTCCTGAGATGCTGCCTGACCTGCTGTGCTTTGACCAGCAACACATTTGCAGCTGGTCTTTTCGTGGACTCAGCTCCACCTACCCGCTTGCTTACTGTAACCCTGAAAACATTCATTGTTCAAAACTCTATCCATCTTTGCTTTAAAAACGTTCAACAAGGTAGCCTCAACTGCCTCACTGGGCAGGGAATTCCACAGATTCACAACCCTTTGGGTGAAAAAGTTCCTCCTCAATTTAGTTGTAAGTCTGCTCCCCTTATTTTGAGGTTATGTCCCACTATTTCTAGTTTCATCTGCCAGTGGAAACAATCTCCCCACTTCTCTTATCTATTCCCTTCATAATTTTATATATTTCTATAAGATCCCCCCCTCATTCTTCAAAATTCTAATGAGTATAGCATCAGTCTACTGAGTCTCTCCTCATAAGTCAACCTCTCAACTCCTGGATCAACCTAGCGAACCTGCTCTGCATTCCCTCCAGTGCCATCCTTACTCCAGGTACGGCCTCACGGGCACCCTATACAACTGCAGCATAACTTCCTTATTTGTAAATTCCATCCCTCTGGCATGGTAGACTGGTTAGCAAGATTAGATCACATAGAAAAAACCCAAAGAACTACAGATGTTGTAAATCAGAAACAAAACCAAAGTAGGTGGAAAAGCTCAGCAGGTCTGGCAGCATCTGTGAAGAGAAAGCAAAGTCAATATTTCAGATCTGGCGACCCTTTCTCAGAACACCTCCCCAGTTTTGAGGAGAAAGGTCACTGAACCCAAAATATTAACTTTGATTTCTCTTCACAGATACTGCAGACTTGCTGAGCTTTTCCAGCTACTTCTGGTTTTGTTTTAGATATCACATAATCCAAGGAGAGCTAGCCATTTGGATACAAAATTGATTTGAAGGTAGGAGACAGACAGTAGAAATGGAAGACTGTTTTTCAGACTGGAGGCCTGTGACCAGTGGTGGGCTGTGAGGATTGGTGCTGGGTCTACTGATTTTTGTTATTCATATAGTTCTGTAGTTCTTTGTGGGTGGCACAATGGTTAGCACTGCTGCCTCACAGCGCCAGAGACCCGGGTTCAATTGTCTTCAGCTGACTGTGTGGAGTTTGCACATTCTCACCGTGTCTGAGTGGGTTTCCTCCGGGTGCTCCAGTTTCCTCCCACAGTCCAAAAATGTGCAGGTTAGGTGAATTGGCCATGCTAAATTGCCCGTAGTGTTAGGTGAAGGGTAAATGTAGGGGAATGGGTCTGGGTGGGTTGTGCTTCGGCTAGTCGGTGTGGACTTGTTGGGCTGAAGGGCCCGTTTCCACACTAAGTAATCTAATGTAATCTAATCTGTAAGTAATCTAATCATAAATGATTTGGATGTGAATATAGGAGGAATGGTTAGTAAATTTGCAGATGACATCAAAATTGGTAATGTAGTAGACAGTAAAAAAGGTATCTCAGATTATAATGGGACCTTGGTCAGATGGGAAAATGGGCAGAGAACCTGCAAATGAAGTTTAATTTAGATAAATGTGAGGTGTTGCATTTTGGTAAGGCAAATCTTGGTAGGATCTATACACTTAATGGAAAGATCCTGGGGAATGTTGCCGAACAGAGAGACCTTGGGTGCAGGTTCATAGCTCCTTGAAGGTGAAGTCATAGGTAACTAAGGTAATGAAGAAGTCATTTGGTACACTTGCCTTCAGTGGTCAGTGCATTGAGTAGAGGAGTTAGAATGGCATGTTTATGGCTGTACAGGGCACTCTTGGAAAACTGCGTGCAATTCTTGTTTCCCTGCTATAGAGAAGTTATTGTTAAACTTGGAAGGATTCAGAAAAGATTTACAAGGATGTTGCTGGGGTTGGAGGGTTGCTATATAGGAAGAGGCTGAATAGGTTGGGTTCCCCCCCCCCCCCACACAGGAGCAGAGGCGGAGGTGTCATATATGGAATGAACTGTCTGGTGAAGTGGTAGATGCAGGTACAGTTATAATATTTAAAAGACATTTGGACAGATGCATTAATAGGGAAGATGTACAGGAATATGGGCAAAATCAGGCAAATGGGACTAGTTTAGTTTGGGAAACCTGGTTGGCATGGATGTTTTGGACCAAATGATCTGTTTCTTTTCTGTACAACTCTGAGATTCTGAAAGTTCAGAAATTTTTCAGAGCAAATCAGCCAAATGCATTATCTCAAGAGAATCTGCAGAGAATGAGATGCAGAGAATAACTTCATTATTCCTAAAGAAATATACAAAAAGATTCCCAAATATAATAAACACGCATAACATCAAACACTCATTAACCATTCCCTGTTTTCCTTAGAGAAGGGAAACTCATTTCATCTTTGCTCTCGGTTGGTTTTAAAATAATTTTTCATGAAACCACACATTGCTGTAATTGCAAAGAAATCTGCACAGATTTCCCCTTCAGAGTTTGCATTCTACATGAAACATGTTCCAGACTAAAAAGCTGGAAGGATTGCAACATGCCTGTCATGCCAAGTACATCTGCTGCTAAAATTAAGATCAGAACTCAAATAAATAGTTTCTCCTCAGATTATGAAAATAGGCTGAAGCAGCATGTCACAAAAGCACCAGCCCTGTCGCATTGCATGTAGCAACTGGAAACTATCATCAGCTTCAGTTCAACAATAAGTAAGAAATGAGTGAATCCCTTCTGCTACCCCTCTCCACTACCATCCTGTCCCCCCCCCCTTCCCCAGCCTCTCTGCCCCTCCACCCCCAGCCCCTCCTTCACTCACCGTCCCATCCCCCTCCTCTCTCACCCACTTGTCTCCCCCATTTCCTCTCCCCACCCCAGCATGTCTTTCCCTCTCCTTCCATCCCCCTCCCTCTTCCCACGCCAACCATGACTCACAGGCGGACTCCCCGCTATCAGGTGGTCACTCAAAAGATCAGCGTCTTCCTACCTGATCGGAGAGATGTGTTTGAGATATCCCATAGCGGCTGGAGGCCGGGTCACGGTTACCGAGCCCCCGCTCTCGCCCCCACCTGAGAGAGCGTAGCGAGGGTCAACCCCGGCCAGACACCGAGACCGCCTCCGCCTGCTTCAGGAGCCTCACTGCGCATGCCCGGTCCCTGCCCGTTGGGTGCGCATGCGTCCTACTCGGCCTGGCGCGAGAGCAACGGTCGAGGTTGTGCCGCCATTATTTTGGTGATGGAGCCATGGAGAGCCACTGGAAGGTCAAGATAGTAACTTGGTCATTGACACAGCCTTTTTATTTCCGTGTCGTCTTTTAATTCATCGCACTGAGTTGTCCGAGGGTGAAATGAAATGTGTTAATGTAGTTACAAATCACATAATTGGATGCTGCCTGTGCTGTTCCAGCACCATTAATCCGAACACCAGGTTATAGTCCAACAGGTTTAATTGGAAGCACCAGCTTTCAAAGCGACGCTCCTTCATCAGGTGGTAGTGGAGGGCTCAATCCTAACACACAGAATTTATAGCAAAAATTTGCAGTGTGATGTAACTGAAATTATACATTGAAACATTGATTGTCTGTTAAGCCTTTCATCTGTTAGAATACAGTGATAGTTTCACTTCTTTCATGTGTAAATCACAAAACTTTTTTTTGAAAGTTGCATTCTCGGGTTAGCTGTTAACAATGGTGATAGCTAGACAGTATGTTGAAGGTGTTGGCCCCCTGTGTTCTCTGTCTATGCCATGATATTTAGATTGATTCTAATCTTAAAAAGTGAGATAACAGAGTTTTACATAAATTCATGCAGTTTTTGAGCTCAGTTTTACATGAGTGTATGCAGTTTTTGAGCAAAGTGCAACGTAACTCTGCAAGTACAAATTCACCCCACAAAATATATGTGTGCATGTGGGTCTTTGTCTGTGTCTGTCTGTCTGTCTGGGTGGGGGTTGTGAGTGTGAGAAAGTGTGTGTGTGTGTGTATTGAGTGTCTGACGTCTGTGAGGGAGTGCGTGTGGGAGTGTGTGTGTCTATAAGGGTGTCTGTGTGCGTGTGTATGTGAGAGTGTGTGTGTCTGTGTGTAGGAATATCTGTGTGTGTGTGTGTAGTGCAATGGTGATCACCTGTAATGTGACATGAATCCAAGGTCCCGGTTGAGGCCCTCCCTATGGGTACCGAACTTAGCTATCAGCCTCTGCTTGGCCACTTTCCTCTGCTGCCTGTCCTGAAGTCCACCTTGGAGGATGGTCACCCGAAGGTCCAAGGCTGAATGTCCTGGACCACTGAAGTGTTCCCCAACTGAGAGGGAACCCTCCTGTCTGTTGATTGTTGTGCGGTGCCCAATCATCTGTTGTCATAGCCTTTGCTCAGTTTCCCTAATGTACCATGCCTCCGGGCATCCTTGCCTGCAACGTATAAGACAGACAACGTTGGCTGAGTCACATGAGTACCTGCCATGTACAAGGTGGGAGGTGTTCTCAAGCATAATAGTGGTATCTATGTCCACAATCTGACATGTCTTGCAGCGTCCACCGTGACAGGGTTGTATGCAGTTGTCCTGAGAGCCGGGCAGTTTGCTACGAACAATGATTTGTTTGAGGTTTGGCAGTTGTTTAAAGGCAAGTAGTGGAGATGTGGGGAAAGTTTTGATGAGGTGCTCATCCTCATTGATAATGTATTGCAGGTCACGAAGAACATGGCGTAATTTTTCAGCCCGTGCGATGTACTGAACAACGAAGGGCACCCTGTCAGTTGCAGCACATGTCTGTCTCCTGAGGAGGTCATTACATTTCCTTGCTGTGGAATGTTGAAACTGGCGATCGATGAGTTGAGCATCTACCCCGTTCTTGTGAAGGCATCCTTGAGTACTTCCAGATGTCCGTCACATTCCTCCTCATCTGAGCAGATCCGGTGTATGTGTAGGGCCTGTCCATAGGGAATGGCTGTTTTAATACGTTTTGGATGGAAGCTGGAGAAGTGTAGCGTTGTGAGGTTGTCTGTGGGTTTGTGGTAGAGTGTGGTGCTGAGGTGTCCGTCCTTGATGGAGATGCACGTGTCCAAGAATGAGACAGACAGTCGAGAGTAGTCCATGGTGAGTTTGATGGTGGGATGAAACATGTTGATGTCACTGTGTAATTGTATCAGTGACTCCTCGCCATGGGTCCAGAGAAGAAAATGTCATCAATGCACCTGGTGTACAATGTTGGTTGGAGATCCTATATAGAGAAGAAATCTTGTTCGAACCTGTGCATAAAAATGTTGGCATATTGGGGTGCAAATTTGGTCCCCATGGCTGTTCCATGTGTCTGGATGAAGAATTGGTTGTCAAAGGTGAAGACGTTATGATCAAGGATAAAGTGGATGAGTTGTAGGATGGTGTTTGGAGACTGGCAGTTGTTGGTGTTGAGTACTAAGTCTGTTGCCGCGATGCCATCCTTGCGGGGGATGCTGGTGTAGAGTGCGTATACGTCCATTGTAACGAGGAATGTTCCCGGTTCAACTAGTCCGTGGGTGCTGAGTTTCTATAAGAAATCCGTAGTGTCGTGACAGAAGCTGAGATCCCCTGTACAATAGGTTTCAAGATGCCTTCCACATAGCCAGAGAGATACGTTGCAGGCAAGGATGCCCGGAGGCATGGTACATTGGGGAAACCGAGCAAAGGCTATGACAACAGATGATTGGTCACCGCACAACAATCAACAGACAGGAGGGTTCCCTCTCAGTTGGGGAACACTTCAGTGGTCCAGGACATTCAGCCTTGGACCTTCGGGTGACCATCTTCCAATGTGGACTTCGGGACAGGCAGCAGAGGAAAGTGGCCGAGCAGAGGCTGATAGCTAAGTTCGGTACCCATAGGGAGGGCCTCAACCGGGACCTTGGGTTCATGTCACATTACAGGTGATCACCATTGCACTACACACACACACACAGATATTCCTACACACACACACTCTCACATACACACGGACACAGATGCGCACATAGACACCTACATACACCCTTATAGATGCACACACTCACACATGCACTCCCTCACAGACTTAAGACACTGCACTCAATACACACACACACACACACGCACTTTTTCACACTCACAACCCCCACCCCAGACAGACAGACAGACAGACACACACACACACACAGACACAGACAAAGACCCACATGCACACATATATTTTGTGGGGTGAATTTGTACTTGCAGAGTTACATTGCACTTTGCTCAAAAACTGCATACACTCATGTAGAACTCTGAGCTCAAAAACTGCATGAATTTATGTAAAACTCTGTTATCTCACTTTTTAGATTAGAATCAATCTAAACATCATGGCAGAGACAGAGAATATAGGGGGCTAACACCTTCAACATACTGTCTAGCTATGTCACCATTGTTAACAGCTAACTCAAGAATGTAACTTTAAAAAAAAGTTTTGTGATTTACACATGAAAGAAGTGAAACTATCACTGTATTCTAACAGATGAAAGGCTTAACAGATAATCAATTTTTCAATGTATAATTTCAGTTACATCACACTGCAAATTTTTGCTATAAATTCTGTGTTACGATTGAGCCCTCCACTATCACCTGATGAAGGAGCATCGCTCCGAAAGCTAGTGTGCTTCCAATTAAACCTGTTGGACTATAACATGATGTTGTGTGATTTTTAACTTTGTACACCCCAGTCCAACACTGGCATCTCCAAATCATGTGTTAATGTAGCTACTTTTCAATTCCAAGACTATTAACATCCCTGTTCTCCAAGCCAGTTACCATCCTGATTCAGAAATATGTCGTTGTTCCTTCACTGCTATCGGAGGAGCTATGGTGAGTTGCTGAAGGCATGTTGTAAATTATAATGTTACTGCACATAAGTCCTGGAGAAAGTGAATGCTGCTTCGTCCTGGATAGTGTTAAGCCTCTTGAGTTTTTCTTCAGCTGCACCCAGGCAGACAACTCAGGAGTAGTCCATAACAGTTCTGACTTATGCCATTGCTGATGGTGGACAGTCTGTGAGGAAGTTAATACTTTCTAGCCTCTGAACTACTCTTGTAGCCACTGTATTTAAATGACAAGTCCATTCAGTTTCTGGTCAACTTAATTGGTGGATCAGGCAGTGAATGGATTTGAAGGAAATAACTTGCAGTTATACATAAGGATTGGAAACAAGTGTCATAGATTCATACAGCATGGAGATAGACTCTTTGGTCAAACTTATCCATGCTGAACATGTTCCCAAACTGAATTAGCGATCCTTGCCTGTATTTGGACCATATCCCTCTAAACCTTTCCTATTCATGTACATATCCTATATTTACCACTTCCTCTGGCAATTTATCCACATATGAACCAGGCTGTGTGTGAAAAAGTTACCCCTCAGGTCCCTTTTAAATCTTTCTCCTCTCACCATTTTGAATTCCCCCACCCTAAAGAAAAGGTCTTTGCTATTCACCTTATCTATGCTCCTCATGATTTGATGAACCTCTACAAGGTCACACTAAAATCAATGATAACACCATAAATTCCAGTCCCACCAACAGCAACATTCAAACCCAAAGTGATACATTATAAAAAACGTATACAGAGAAAATCAGGTTTCTGAATGGCTAGTTAGTGCTGCAGCAATCCAACAGAGTGGGTTCATTTCCTGTACCAGATGAGGTTACCATGAAGAACTGTCCTTCTCAACTTCTCCCCTCACCTGAGTTGTGGTGGGTCATGCCTCAACACCTCCCCCCACCCCTACCCCCCACCATGAATCTTGACTTCTTTGCTTGACACCTTCTATGATATAAAGTCATACAGCATGGAAACTGACCCTTAGGTCCAAACAGTCCATGCTGATGATAATTCCAAATGAATTTTACCTGTCTGCACTTGGCCCATATTGCTCCAAACATTTCTTTTTTTTTACGTACTAACTAAATATCTTGTACCTGTACCCACATCCAGCACTTTCTCTGGAAGTTCATTGCACACCTGAGCCACTCATAAAAAGAAATTGATGCTCATGTCTTTTTAAAATCTTTCTCATCTCACTTTGAAATACCCCCGTCTTAATATCCCCCATCCTGAGGAAAAGACACTTGCCATTCACCTAATCTGTACCACTCATTTTATAAACCTCTATCAGTTAATTCTCAACCTCCTTCGCTCCAGAGAGAAAAAAAAAGTCCCAGCCTATCCAACCGATTTGTAATACTCAAACCCTCAATTCTTGGCAACGTCCTAGTAAATCTCTTCTAAACCCTCTTCAGCTTAATAATATCCTACCTACAACAGGGAGACCTGAACTGAACACAGAAATCCAGAAGAGACCTCAACATGATGTTCCATACTTAAAAGTCTGAGCAATTAAGACAAGCATGCTAGACAGCTTCTTGATTACCCAGTCAATCTTGATGCAAAATTTAAAGAATTATGTACCTGAGCCCCATGTGTCTCTGTTATATAACACTTCCCAAGGCCCCACTTTTATGAGAGAGACTAGATAGGCTGGAGCTGTTGCCCTTAAAGATAGAGAATGCTGAAAAAGTGGATTCTGATTGAGGTGTATAAAGTTCTCAGGTTCATAGACAGGGACAATTTTTTTTCCATTAGTGGTGGGGTCAGGAAGTAGGAAGAACAGTTTTTAGCTAAGAAACAGGAGTTTTCAAGAGGATTTGAGGAAAAGAACTCACCCAGAGGATGGTGGCTGTCTAGATCTCACTGGTACACAAGCAGGAGGCTGGAAGAACACAGCAAGCCAGGCAGCATCAGGAGGTGGAGAAGGCAACGTGATGCGTGTAACCTTCTTCAGGACTTGGGATGGGTGTAAGAGGAGCTGCAGATATAGGGAGTGGGAGGGGCAGAGTGGTGAGGTGGTGAACACAGGCAGAGGATATGACCTAGTTGGCCGATGGGAGGCATAAATCAAGTTGGTAGCTAGAAGGAAGGGTCGATGAGAGGAATGGAAGAGAAGGGGAGGGGCTGAAAGGGGAGTTGGGTAATGGAAAGGCGGGTTATTTGAAATTGGAGAACCCACTGTCGAGTCCTCCGGACTGTAGGCTGTCCAGGCGGAGGATAAGATGTTGTTCCTCCGCTTTGCGGTCTGATTTGTTGTGGCGATGGAGGAAGCCGAGGATGGTCATGTCGGAAAGGGAGTGGGAAGGAGAATTAAAATTGGTGGTGACTGCTGACCCCTGTGGGCCCAGCTGAGATGCTCAGCAAAACATTCCCTTAGTTTATGTTTGGTTGCCCTGATGTAGAGAGGACCACATCAGGAGCACTGGATACAGTAAACTAGGTTAGAGGAGAGGCAGGTGAACATCTGGCTAATGTGGCGGGACTGTTTGGGGCTCTGAATGAAGGGGAGAGGAGTGGTTTACCAGCAGGTCTTGCATCTTTTCTGCTTGTAGGGGAAGGTACCTAGGGGTTCGGGGGTGTTGGTGGAGAGAGTGGCACCAACCAAAGATTGGCAAAGGAAATGGTCCTTGTGGAAGACAGAAAGAGGTGGGGAGAGGAAGGTGTTCTTGGTGGTGGGGTCTAGTTGGAGTTGGCAGAAGTGTTTAAAGAATGATGTGTTGGATGTGGAGTCTGGTGGGGTCATAGATGAGGACAAGGGGGACTCTGTTTTTATTGCGTTTGTCGGGGTGGATTTAGAGCAGTGGAATGGGGAATGAAGGCAGTGCAGTGGAGGCCTGTCTGGATGACAGAGGAGGGCAAAGCATGTTGTTCAAGACAGGTGGACATCTGGGATGCTTGGGAGTGAAATGTCTCCTTGTCCGAGCAGATGCAGCGGAGGCGGAGGAATTAGAAGAACGGGATGGAGTTTTTGCAGGATACTGGGTGGGAGGAGGTTTAGTCCAGGTAGTTGTGAGAATCTGTGGGTTTAGAGCAAACGTCTGTCTGGAGACTGTCGCCGGAGATGGAAATGGAGAGGTCAAGAAAGGGGAGGACTGTGTCCAAGATGGACCAAGTGAATGTGAAGACAGGGTGTAAGTCGCAAGGTTTGTGAAGGTTTGTCGCTTAGGTTGAGGTTTAGGGTGTAGGTTTGCTCGCTGAGCTGTAGGTTTGATATCCAGACGTTTCATTACCTGGCTAGGTAACATCGTCAGTGGCGACCTCCAAGTGAAGCGAAGCTGTTGTCTCCTGCTTTCTATTTATATCTTTCTCCTGGATGGGGTTCCTGGGGTTTGTGGTGATGTCATTTCCTGTTCATTTTCTGAGGGGTTGGTAGATGGCATCTAGATCTATGTGCTTGTTTATGGCGTTGTGTTTGGAGTGCCAGGCCTCTAGGAATTCTCTGGCATGTCTTTGCTTAGCCTGTCCCAGGATAGATGTGTTGTCCCAGTCGAAATGGTGATTTTTTTATCCGTGTGTAGAGCTATGAGGGAGAGGGGGTCGTGTCTTTTTGTGGCGAGCTGGTGTTCATGTATCCTGGTGGCTAACTTTCTTCCTGTTTGTCCTACGTAATGTTTGTGGCAGTCCTTGCATGGAGTTTTATAGATGACGTTGGTTTTGTCCATGGGTTGTACTGGGTCTTTTAAGTTTGTTAGTTTTTGTTTGAGAGTGTTGGTGGGTTTGTGTGCTACTAGGATTCCGAGGGGCCTCAGTAGTCTGGCTGTCATTTCTGAAACTTCTTTGATGTATGGTAAGGTGGTTAGGGTTTCTGGCTGTGTTTGGTCTGCTTGTCGTGGTTTGTTCTTGAGGAATCTGCGCACTGTGTTTTTTGAGTTTCAGAAATGACAGCCAGACTACTGAGACCCCTCGGAATCCTAGTAGCACACAAACCCACCAACACTCTCAAACAAAAACTAACAAACTTAAAAGACCCAGTACAACCCATGGACAACCCAAAACGTTGACGTCTGCATCACCTGATGCTGCCTGGCTAGCTGTGTTCTTCCAGCCTCCTACTTTCCACCTTGGATTCCAGCATCTGCAGTTTTTTTGTGTTGAATCTAGATTTCGCTGCCTAAAAGAAGTGCTTGAGGTGGGCACCCTCAAGACATTTAAGAACTATTGAGGTGAACGCTTAAAAGACCATAGTATCAAGGCTACAGATCAAGTGAGGGAAAGTGGGATTAAGATTGATAGACATTTGATGCTCAGCATGGATGCAATAAACCAAAGGGCCTGCTGTAAAAGCTGGAGACGCTGAAATTAATTTGAGAGGCAAACAGTTTGAAGTGTCATTCAAGAAAAGGTACATCCAGTGGTATATTTCTTTCTCAATGATGTATTGATATGTCAGCCTGGATTATACTTTATATTCTCAGGACACTGGAGTAAAACTTGCACCCTTGGTCCTTCTAGCTCAGTGTTATAAATCGGAGATGTACAGTACGGAAACAGATTCTTCGATCTAACTCTTCCATGGCAATGAGATATTCTACATTAATCTTGTCCCATTTGTCAGCATTTGACATATATCCCTCCAAGCCTTTCCTATTCATATACCCATCCAGATTCCTTTTCAAGGTTGTAATTCTACCAGCTACCTCCACCACCACCTCTGGCAGCTCATTCATACAGGCATGAAAAAGTTGCCCCTTAGGTCTCAAATCTTTCTCCGCTCACCTTAAACCTATTGCCTCTAGTTTTGGACTCCTCTACCTGGGGAAAATACCTTGACTATTCACCCTATCCATGCCCTTTATGATATTATAAACTTCTATCAGATCACCCCTCCACCCTCCAGTGCTGCAGAGAAAATAGTCATAGAGGTGTAAAGCACAAAAACAAACCCATCGGTCTGTGCTGTGTCGTCACAAGCATCTCTGGAGATCTGAATTTGGTCGAAGAAGAAAAACAAAGTGAAATTCACAGCTGAATTTGGAGAAACCTCAGTATCAGGAGCTGCTCAAGGAAGAGAAACAGCAAAGTGTTTTTTTTAAGTGTAAGCTTAATTTTTAAAAAATAAATTTACATTAGTGAGTAGGATGGATTGTTTTTGTCTAAATGTTTTATTGATATCTGTCTCTAGATTAAATTTTGTTTGAAATATAAATTATAGGTACCAAGTTATGCTAGATCAGCGTTTTTAAAGTAGTGAGACTGTGCTATTTTCTGGGTCTATAGATTGTTACTGCACAAAGATGACCTTTAGTAAAGTGATGTGCTCTTCCAGTCAAATGTGGGAGGTGAGGGAGAATTTCAATGTTACTGATGGTTATGTCTGCAGGACGTGTTTTAGAGTCATGCAGCTTCCAAACAGGACTTTCAGCCCAACTCATCCATACTGACCAGGTTCCTGAACTGAACTAATCACCTTTACATACATTTGGCCCATATCTCTTTAAACCTTTCCTACCCATGTACTTGTCCAAGTGTCTTTTAAATGTTGTAATTGTACAGGGCTCTACCTTTTCTACTGGCAGCTCGTTTCATATAAACACACCACCTTTTGTATGAAAAGTTTCCCCTCAGTTTTTTTTAAATCTTCCCACTCTCACCCATAAACCTATGCCCTCTATTTTTCCCCTACTTGGGGAAAAGACCTGAACTATTCACCCTATCCATGCCTCTCATGATTTTATAAACTTCCATAAGATCATCCCTCAGCCTCCTGCACTTCAGGGAAAAAAAGTCCTGCCCTGTCCAGCCTCTCCTTATAACTCAAATCTTTGCGGCAGTCATTTGTCCCATGATGTTGCTGAGGGTCAAATTTAATCTCACAGTGAGACAAATTCACCCCATGGGCTGGAGGTTCCCCACCCCTGCAATAGAGTTTTTGAAAGGGAGTGAAATATGTTTGTATTCAACCTACTATGATACACCTCTGGAGCAGGTGGGACTTGAACCTGATATTCAATTTGATTTTCAGTTGCTAAAGCAAATCTCTGAGGTAAATCAAGCAAAGCTCCCCTACTGCACTGCATCTAATCCCTGCTGAACATTAACTGTTAATTCAAGAAGGTGAAGTTAACTGTATAACTGTGGAGGAGTGTCGTTCATACAGCAAATCATGAATGAAAAAGGGCATTTATGCGATTCGACATGCAATCGGGAGAATTGACAGATTGGATCATTCGCTCATGTGCAGTCTGGAATTTAAATAACTAAATACCAGCTGAGCTGCTCAATCCCCTCGAGCTATATGTGGCATTCTGTAATTACACAGGAGAGGCCAGTCACTAAACTGACTTCCTACAATTGCTTAATGATCACTCCCAGTTGGGATCCTTAAAGTGTTACAAGACTGAAACATGTGGTACTGTCAATCAAGTCAAGACCAGTGTTTTTCTCTATGTCTAGTTTCACTTTTTCACTTGCTCCCCATAATTGAGTTTTGGAGTTCCTGATGAAGGGCTTATCCCAGAAAAAATGATTCTCCTGCTCCTTGGATGCTTTCTGACCGGCTGTGCTTTTTCTGCATCACACTCTTTGACTCTGATCTCCAGCATCTGCAGTCCTCACTTTCTCCTATAGGAGTTGGAAGGCCATGTTGTGGCTGGACAGGACATTGGTTAGGCCACTTTTAGAGTAATGCATGTAGTTCTGATGTCCCTCCAATAGGAAGGATGTTGTGAAACTTGAAAGGGTTCAGTAAATATTTTTGAAGATGTTGCCAGGGTTGGAGGGTCTGAGCTATAGGAAGAGGCTGAATAGATTGTGGCTATTTTCCATGGAGCATTGGAGGCTGAGGAGTGACCTTATAGAGATTTGTAAATAGGGCAAGGTCTTTTCCCTAAGGTGAGGGAGTCCAAATTAGAGGGTATAGATTTAAGGTGAGAGGGGAAAAATATAAAAGGGACCTCTGGGACTGTTAAAGTACCTATTTGAGATGGCTCAGGGAATCCCTGAAGGACTCGACCTGTAGCCTCTCTTGGTTCATCCCGGAGATCATACTATGGTAGTCTGGAACATAAAACTCTTATAGACAGTTTTCTGTTGAAGGGCTTATGCCTGAAACGTTGATTCTCCTGCTCCTCAGATGCTGCCTGACCAGCAGTGCTTTTCCAGCACCACACTCTTCGACTCTGATCTCCAGCATCTGCAGTCCTCACTCAGAGAATGGTGCATGTTTGGAATGAGCTGCCACAGGAAGTGGTGGAGGTTAGTATGATTGCAACATTTAAGAGGTTGGATGGGTATATGAATAGGAAGGGTTTAGAGGATTATGGCCAAATGCTGGCAAATGGGAATAGATTTATATAGGATATCTCGTTGGTATGGACGAGTTGGACTGAAGAGTCTTTTTCTGTGCTGTATATCTCTGCAACTGTGACTCCAATAAAGTTTAACATTCTTCTGTTTAAACAACTATCTAATTCCCTTTTAAGGGCTCTTGTGGCACTGTGGTACTGTCCCTACCTTGGGACTAGAAGGCCTAGGTAGAAATCCTACTTGCCCTAACATGGACTGGGACTGCAATAGTGTTAAATGATTGGTTAGGGAGGAAATCAAATGACTTCAAGAAAATTTTCTTTTTCAATATGTGGATGTACCTACTAGAGATGGAGAAGTCAACGTTTTGGGTGTAGCCCTTTTTCAGGTCTGGGGGGTGGGGGTAAGGGGAGCTGCAGATAAAGGGGACATGGGGAAGGGTTTTGGGTGGGGAGAGGGACTGAATGGTGAGGTGGTGATAGATGAGCACAGGTAGAGGGTATGGCCTAGTTGGTCGATGGGAGGAATGAATCAGGTTAGTCACTGGAAGGAAGGGTTGTTCAGAGGAATGTAAGGGAGGAGGAGGGGTTGGAAAGGGAGTTGGGGGATGGAAAGGAAGGTTCTTTTAAATTGGAGAACTCAATGTTGAGTCCTCAGGGCTGTAGGCTGGACTGGCAGAAGATGAGGTGTTGTTTCTCCAATTTGCCGTCTGATTTGCTGTGGCAATGGAGGAGACCAAGGATGGTCATGTCGGAGAAGAAATGGGAAGGGGGATTGAAGTGGGCAGTGACTGGGTGGTCAGGTCGCCTCTTGCGGGGATGTTGTTCTGAAAGCTGGGTAGTCCAGTTGGGGAACACTCCAATGGTCAAGGGCTTTAAGCCTTGATCAATGGCTAAGCATCCTCGAAGGTGGCCTTCGAGATATACAAGGTCGGCATGGACGGGTTGGATTAAAGGGTCTCTTTCTATGCTATACATCTCTATTACTCTATGACACTGAGCAGAAACTGATAGCCAAATTCCATACACATGAAGGCAGCCTCAACCGTGATCCTGGGTTCATGTACACAACATGTGACCCCACCATACATTTCTGTATCTGTAAAGTCTTCCTTACTGTCTTGGTTTGATGGCATCACCTTGATTAAATTGTTACGATCTCTCCACCTTAATTAGTTTGTCCAGTTTTGGATTAATTATTACTTTGGTTAGACCCTTGGCATGCAATTCTTTTACCTATTATGTTGTTCTAGTTATTAGTTTGCCTCCAGCACCACCTTATATTTAATGTTTTGTAATTATCTGTGTCTCATTTAATCAGATTATAGGCCAACCTTTCGTTGTTATTCAGCTGTTGACCCTTTACTCTCGCCCTCTGACACTCCTGATCACCTGCAAAGACTTATTATTCGGCCTGTCAACACTCCATTCACACCATTTGTATGATCTGTTGATCTTTCTGCCCTTTGATCTCTCTCTGAGTCGAAAAGTGTGGTGCTGGGAAAGCACAGCAGGTCAGACAGCATCCGAGGACCAGGAGAGTAGATGTTTTGGGCATAAGCCCTCCTGATGAAGAGTTTATGCCTGAAACATTGACTGTCCTGCTCCTTGGATTCTACCTGACTCGCTGTGCTTTTCCAGCACCAGCCTTTTCAACTCTGATTCTCCAACATCTGCAGTTCTCACTTCCTCTATTGATCTTTCTGCTTATAAATTCTGTGCCTGTGTGCTTCTGTCTCACTTCACCTGATGAAGGGACATTGCTCGAAAGCTTGTGATTTCAAATTTGTTGGACTATTACCTGGTGTCGGCTGACTTCTGACTTTGTCCATCCCATTCCAACACAGGCATCTCCACATCATAGGACTGGAGCAGTAGAGCACCAAAAATATGGGAATGACGTTTGCCTCTCTGTTTCATCAACAAATCTTCAGTCATCTGGGTATATTGCTTGGTGACTTGAGCATTCATCTGGATCAGGCAATAGACCCATTTAAGTTACAATCAAAGTTCCATCATATTGGACCATGTGCTAATTTTGAATAGTATTGGTTAGAGGATATGCTTTGTTAATTGTGTTTGAATTATTTTAGTTGTATGCAGGTGGTAGACATTAGCGAGGGGCTTCACATGGCCTCCGTAAATAGAACACAGATTGAAACTAGTGTGGTGTTATTAGTTTGGGAGATGCTTACTTTGGATGTGTAAGTACAAACAGCATACAACGGTTAACTCCAATGCCATTCTTCACTGGGCTTCTAGGATACAGTGTATTGTGTCTTTTATGTCCAGCTAAAGAAAAGCCAATTCCAGGGATGTTATTTATTTCCAGAACTGCGTGAAAGAACATATTGCTCCAGCCTTCACAAAACCCCAAAGTGGCCCATTGTTGCTTTTCCATCCATTGATATCAAATCCCCTAGATGCAGCTGAGATACTAGCAGGCTGTGTGCAGTGGCCAAGAACCAACAGATCTCCCTGGATGCTTACTTTCTCCTTATAGCCTGTTTGTTTCATCTTGCCCAGCCCTCAGATGAACAACGCATTTCATGGAACTCCATGAGTTCAGAGAATTGGGGAAGATGAGTAGGAGGGTTGATCTCGAACAATTCTCAGGACTGTAATAAAACATTGGAATGTTACCAGTTCTTATTCAGTAGGTTTGTTTGGTTTAACTAATTATTTGATTTCTTTCTTCTGGAGGGGCAGTGTTTATTGATGGGGGTGATGCAGTTGTTATGGTGCAAATGGACTTCCAAAAGCCATTTGATAAAGGGCCACAAAAAAGCCTTGTGAACAATGTTGGAGCTCATGAGTTAAAAGGCACAGTAGTAGCATGGATCCATAGTTGACTGAGTGGCAGTAAACAAAGTAATAAACAGGTATAACAAAAACAGAAATTGCTGGCGAAACTCAGCAGGTCTGTGGAAAGAAAGCAGAGTTATGTTTTGCATTTGGTGACTCTTCATCAGAATTAGCAATTTCTGATTTTGTTTCAGACCTCCAGTATCCTGAGTTCTTTGTTTTATAATAAACTCGCATAATTATTTTCAAACAAAAGGAACCTTTTTGTCTGTGCTGGCAGTTTGAATGAGCAATTCATCTAATGCCAGTCCCCTGCTTTCTCCCCATTCTTCTAAACATTCATTCATTTTAGACAATGATCCAATTCCCTTCTGAAAGCCTGGATTTAATCTCACTATACTCTCAGGTAATGCATTGCAGCTTTTACCCACTGACTGTATGCAAAAGTTTCTCATGTCCCCATTACACCCTTTTCCACTTAGCTTAAGTCTGGATCTTCTTGTCCTTGGTTAGTGGAAACAATTTATTTCTATCTACTCAATCCAGACCAGTCATGATTTTGAATATCTCTATCAAACCTGATCTCTCACTTCACTTCTCCAAGGAGAGTAGTCCCAACTTTTCCAAGATATTAAAGTGTCTGTAGTTCTTCATCTTGGGTCCATTCTTGTGAAAATTTGTCACACTTCCTGTGATGGTTTCACATCTTTCCCAAAGTGTGGAGCCCAGAACTGGGGGATGCAATATCCAAATTAAGGTCAAGCTGGTCATAGAGTCATAGTCATGCAGCATGAAACAGACCCTTCAGTCCATGCTGACCATAATCCCAAACTAAACTAGTCCTATCTGCTTGCACTTGGCCTATATCCTTCCAAATATTTCTTATTCATATACTTATCCAAATGTCTTTTAAATGTTAAAAACTGCACCAGCATTCACCACTTCCTCTGGAAGTTCATTCCCCACACGAACCACTCTCTGTGTGAACATAGAATATAGAACTGATACTTTAGTAAGTTGGGTGTGATCTAATTGCTATTACAGAAATGTATCTGCATGGTAATGAGGACTAGGATCTGAATATTCAAGGATGCTTGATGGTTAGGAAGAACAGGCAAGAAGGAAAAGGAGGCTGACCTGTACACGTAATAAGGGATGAAATTAGTATATTAGAAACGGAGATCTCAGGTTACAAGAACAATGCATAGAAACAGTTTTGATGAAGCTGAGAAATAAGAAGGGACAGTAGAATTTTTTTGGAGTTATTTAGAGGCCCTAAATATAGTGGGCATTGGAATTAATTAGATGAGAGAAGCTTGTATCATGGGCAACACAGTTATCATAGGTAATCTCTCAGTCTGCATATAGACTAGATAAACCAATTGAGCATTAGAGCTGTGGAGGATGAGTTTCTGGAGCGTTCTGGAGTCTAGAACAGTTTGTTGAGTAGATGACTAGGGGATACACCATTTATGGTCTAGTATTATGTAATCACAAAGAGCTAATTAATAATCTTGTTGTAAAAGACCATAAGATGAAGGAGCAGAAACAGGCTATTCAGCTCATCAAGTTTGTTTAATTATTCAACAAGATTATGGCTATTCTGATAATCCTCAACTTCTCTTTCCTCCTTTTTCAAAATAACCCTTGATTCCCTTTCTGATTATCAATCTGTATATCTCAGCCTTGAATATGCTCCAAATCTCACTGTGGTAAATAATTCCACAAATTCACTACTCACTGAGAGAAGAAATCCTCCCTCATATATGTCTTAAAAGGACAGCTCCTTATTCTGAAAGTTATGCCCTTTGGTATGAGTCTGTTTCACAAGAGCAAACAATCTTTCCGCATCGGATCTGTCAAATTCCCCAATAATCATGAATTTTTCACTCTTCTAAACTCCAATGAGTACAGGCCCAACTTACTAAACTTTTCCTCATAGGACAGTCCCTCCATATCCAGCCAAGGATCTGCCAAGTGATCTTCTCAGCACTGTTTCCAATGCCAGCATATCTTCCACTAGATAAGCAGCCTAAAGCTGTTCACGGTATTCCAACTATGTCCTTGCCTTTTATAGTTTTCTAGCAAAACTTCATTACTTTTATACTCCATTCCCTTGGAAATAAAATCAACATTTCATTTGCCTTCCTTATTGCCTGCTGAATTTGTATGATAGTTGTTGAGATGTATGTAAGAGGATTCCCAGATCCCTTTGCTGCAGTGATAAAGTTTAACATTGGGCTGAATCTTCTGAACTTTTGGGCTAAGTGTGGGTCTCATTGAGTTTGGTGACATGATTCCTGCTGTGAGGTTGAATATATTTTTACGCTGTAAGTCACCAATTTCACCATATTAATTAGGGAGGCTATAGCTATTCTCACTAAGTTTTGATCTAAAACCTCAGACAATGTTCAGGGCATCCGGGTTTGATTCCTGTTATGGCAGATGATTGAATTTGAATTCAATAAGTGTATGGAATTAAGAGGCTAATCATGATCATGAAACAACTATTGATTGTTGGAAAAATCCATCTGATTCCCAAATGTCCTTCAAAGAAGGAAATCTCCCATTCTCACCCAGTCTGGTCTACTTGTGAGGCAGATCCACAGGAATGTAGTACACTCTCAACTGCCCCCCTGAAATGGCCATCTCAATTGTATCAATTACTAGAAAGTTTCAAAAATGAAACCAACACCTGAATTTGAGCTTGGCACCAGAAATCACAATGGTGAAAACAACCCTCCTTATTAACATCCTTACTACTTACTTACTAAACCACAAATATAGTCTAGCAACTCAAGGGAGCACTATTATGGCTCTGTGGTGGTGTCCCTACACTCGGACTGGGAGGCCTGGGCTCAGGTCCACCTGTCCCACATCTCTGATTGAGTTGAATAGAAAAATAGGTTAAAGAAAATCCATCAAGTCAACATTCCAGGATATTGGATCTTTAGGCAAGAATATAAAAAGATAAAAAGGTATAAATGAGGAGGTTGTGTTGCATTATTAATTAAGGTGTCAGTTACTGTAGTAAGGAGGGAAGATATCTTGGAAGACTCTTCAAATGAGGCTTTGTAGGTAAAGCTTAGGAATAATAAAGAAAGTAATTGTTTTGCTGGAATGAATTAAAGGCTTGAGTCAGAAGGCAGTAAAAGAGCAGATATGTAAACAATTCACTGATGTGTTACAATAGTAATGATAGAGTAATTAAGTTATTTCAACACCTCAACATTAATTGGGAAAGTCATAATGTAAAGGCTTTAAAGGGAGAGAGCACACTTCTTATTCAAGAGAGCTTTTTATGTCAATGTGCTGAAGGTGTGGAGGTGCCGGGGTTGGACTGGGGTGTGATTAAACACAACAGCAATCTAGGTTTGTTCAATACATTGCATCAGTTGTATTAAACTTTGATCTTTTACTTTAAATTCTGTGTCCTATGCTCCTGCCCCACTAACTATCTGACAAAGGAGCAGCCTTCCAAAAGCTTTCAAAATAAACATGTTGAACCATAATCTGTATGATGTTTTAACAATATGTAGAAGGTCCAACGAAGGATGGCATAGTGCTGGATCTAATTCTGGGGAACAAAGTTGGACAGTGTTCAAGGTGGCAGTACAGAGCATTATAGTTGACATAAGAACACGGAGCAGGGGTAGGCCATCTAGCCCCGCCCCCACCCCCCAGCCTGCTCTGCTATTCAATAAGATCATGGCTGACCTTTTCGGGGCCTCAGTTCTACTTTCCTGCCCACTCACTTTTCCCCTTAGTTCCTTTATTATTCAAAAAATAATCTATTTTACCTTTGAACACATTTACTGAAGAAGCCTCAACTACTTCATGGGACAAGGAATTCCACAGATTCCCAAACCTTCAGGTGAAGAAGTTCCTCAGTCCTAAATCTCCTCCCCTAATTTTGAGGCTATGCCGTCTTGTCCTAGTTTTACCCACCAGTGGAGACATACTTTGTACTTCTATCTTTTCTATTCCCTTCATGATTTTATATGTTTTTATTAGATTCCTCCCTGTAAATTCCAATTAATATAATCCCAGTGTACTCAGTCTCTCCTTATAAGCTAAGCCCCTGAACTCCAGAGTTAACCTAGTAAACCTCCTGTACGCCCACTCCACTGCCAATACATCCCTTCTCAAGTACGCAGACCAAAACTGCACACAGGACGCCAGGTGTGGCCACACCAGCACCCACATAACCTCACTGCTTTTAAACTGAATTTCTTAAGCAATGCAGACAAAATTCCATTTGCCTTCTTAATTACCTGTTGCACTTGCAGACCAACCTTCTGTGATTCATGTACAAGGATACCCAGGTCCCTCTGCACAGCAGCATGCTGCAACTTTTAACTTTTAAGTAATAGTCCTTTTTACTGTTACCCCCACCAAAATGGATGACGTCACGTTTATTAACATTGTACTCCATCTGGTAGACCTTTGCCTACTCACTTAAACTATCTATGTCCCTTTGCAAAGTTTCACAGTCCTCTGCACACTTTGCACTACCACTCATCTTAATGTCATCTGCAAGCTTTGACACATTACACGTGGTCGACAACCCAAATCACGTATGTTAATTGTGAAAATTGCGGTCCCAACACTGATCCATGAGGCATACTACCGATCACTGCCAAACAGAAAAGCATTCATTTATTCCCGCTCTTTGCTTCCCGCTCTTAACCAATCCTCTGTCCATGCTAATATATTACTTATAAAGCCTTGCATCTTTATCTTACACAGTAGTCTTTTGTACAGCACACTTTTGAATGCTTTTTGGAAATCCAGGTACACCAATTTTATTGGGTCCTTATTATCCACTATGTTCGTAATGTCATCATAGAATTTCAGTAAATTACTTAAGCATGACCTGCCCTCATGAACCCATGCTGCATCTGTCCAATGGGACCATTTCTATCTAGATGCCTTGCTATTTCTTCCTTGATAATAGTCTCGAGCATTTTTCCCCCTACAGAATTTAAGCTATTGGTCAATAAATCCCCATCTTTTGTCTATCAGCTTTTTTAAACAGTGGCATTACACTTGCTGTTTTCCCATCTGTTGGAACTGCCCCAGAATTCAGTGAATTTTGGAAAATTACAACAAGCGCATTTGCTATTTCTCCAGCCGTCTCTTTTAGCATCCTGGGATGCATTCCATCAGGGCCCTTAGCTCCATTAGCTTGCCCAACATTACCTCTTTCGTGATAATGATTGTTTTCATTAGTGTCATAGTATCACTATGTCAGTTAGAGTCATAGTGATAGCAACTACAACTCAGTATGATTAGAGTTGTAATAGAATTGTAGGAAGATAAATTTTATTAAAATAAAGCAGGATCTCGACAAAGTAGATAGCTTCTTGTGGGAAAATCTATGGCAGAATAGTCTAGAATATTCAAAATGGGGAGAGTACATGCCCAGCATGTTCCCTTCAGGGTAAAACTCCAGAGAACCTTGGATGTTGAGGAATATTCAGGAATGGAAAAGAGACGCTTTTAGAACGTACAAAGGGAGCAAATCAACAAGGACCCTCGTGGAATATAGAAAGCGCCGCAGGGATCTTAAGAAAGCAATTAGGCAAGCAAAAAGGGGGCATGAGAAAACAGTGATGGGTAAGATTAGGGGATAAAATTTGTTCTGTAAGTATGATAAATGGGAGAGGATAACCAAGCAAAGAGTAGAATCCATTAAGGACCAAGAGGGCAATCTCTGCTTGGAACTGAAGGACATTAACAGGATATTAAATGATTACTTCACATCTGCCTTATCTCAAGAGAAGGACAATGTAGGTACAGAACTTGGGAAGAGGAACTGTGAGGCTCTGAGCAGATTGATATAGAGAGTGAGGAGGTATTGGAGGTTTCAGAGGGCTGAAAAGTGGACAAATCCCCAGGTCCAAGGCTGCTGTGAGAGACAAAGGAGGAAATTTGGAGGCTCTGACCCAAATTTCTAATTCCTCTCTGGCCATAGGGCAGATCCCAGAGGTCTGAATGACAGCTAATTTGGTTTCATTTTTCAAGAAGGGTAGTAGAGATAACCCAGGGAATTATAGACCAGTGGGTCACACATCAGTGGTAGGGAAATTGTTGGAGAAAATTCTGAAGGAGAGAATTAATCATTTGATCAGGATAATCAACTTTGTCAAAGGTTTGCGATTTTTGAAAAGACTTGTAGCTCAGGTTGAGATTCTGGATGTAAGTTTGCTCGCTGAGCTGGAAGGTTTGTTTTCAGATGTTTTGTCACCATACTAAGTAACATCATCAGTGAGCCTCTGGTGAAGTGCTGGTGGTATGTCCTGCTTGCTGTTTGTGTTCAGGTTTCTTTGGGTGGGTGATATCATTTCCAGTTCTTTTTCTCAGGATGGTAGATGGGGTCCAAATCAATGTGTTTATTGATAGAGTTCTGGTTGGAATGCCATGCTTCATGGAATTCTTGTGCATGTGTCTATTTGACTTGTCCCAGGATGGATGTGTTGTCCCAGTCAAAGTGGTGTCCTCCTTCTTCTGTATGTAAGGATACTAGTGATAGTGGGTGATATCTTTTTGTGGCTAGTGTTCTGCCTGTTTGTCCGATGTTGTGTTTGTTACAGTTCTTGCAAGGGTTTTTGTAAATGACATTTGTTTTGATTGTTGTTTAAGTTCACTAGCTGTTGTTTAAGTTGATGGGTTTGTGGGCAACCATGATGCCAAGAGGTCTGAGTTATTTGGAAGTCATTTCAGAAATGTCTTGGCTGTAGGGTAAAGTTGCTAGGGTTTCTGGATGCGTTTTGTCTGCTTGTTTGGGTTTGTCGCTGAGAAATGGCAGACTGTGTTTGTTGGGTACCTGTTCTTCCTGAATACGCTGTATAGGTATTTCTGTTCTGCTCTTCATAGTTCCTCTGTGCTCAGTGTGTGGTGGCTCATTGAAATAATGACCTCATGTAGCTTCATTTGTAGGTGTTGGGATGATTGCTTCTATAGTTATGTATTTGGTCCATGTGTGTTATTTTCCTGTAGACGCAGATTTGAAGTTCCCCATTGATTGTTCGCTCTACTGTGACACCTAGGAATGGTGGTTTGTTGTTATTCTCTTCCTCTTTTTTGAATTTTATGCCAGTGAGGACATATTTGATGGCGTTGTAGGTTTCCTCTAATTTGTTTTGTTTCATGTTGACAAAGGTGTCATCCATGTAACGGACCCAAAGTTTGGGTTTGATGGTTGGGAGAGCTGTTTGTTCGAGTCTCTGCATTACTGATTCTGCTAGTAATCCTGATATTGGTGATCTCATAGGTGTTCCATTGAGTTGTTTGTAGGTCTTGTTATTGAATGTGAAGTGGGTGGTAAGGCACAGGTCCATTAGCTTGATGATGTTGCCTTTGCTGATGAAGTTGGCACTGTCTCGTGTTTGCGTACTCAGCCCCTGCTGTACTCATTTTATACCCATGGAAGAAATACCAGACTAATGCCATTTAAAAGTTCGCAGATGACATAACAACAGTCGGTCGAATCTCAGATAGCGACAAAACAGACTACAGACGGGAGATGGAAGACCTGGAAAAATGACACATTGAGAACAACCTAGCTGTCAATGCCAGCAAAACCAAGGAGCTCATTATTGACTTTCGGTAGGATGTTACTCATGCCCCCCCTACACATTAACAGAAGAGAGGTGGAATGAGTGGTGAGTGTCAAGCTCCGGGGAGTGGTCATCCACAATAAGCTTTCTTGGACTCTTCATGTGGATGCACTGGTTACAAAGGCCCAACAACGTCTCTTCTTCCTCAGGCAGCTGAGGAAGTTTGGCATGACGGCAAATACCCTTGCTAATTTTTATAGATGCACCATCAAGAGCATTCTGTCTGGATGTATCACTACCTGGTATGGCAACTGTACCATTCAAAATTGGGGACGGTTACAGGAGAGTGGTGAACTCGGCAGTTATAATCACAAAGGGCAACCTCCCATCTATAGAATCCATCTACTATGCCCGCTGTCAAAAATCCATCCCACCCTGGCAATGTTTTTCTACAACCTCTACCATCAGGGAGAAGGTACAGGAGCCTGAACACACGTACCGGCTGGTTTCGAAACAGTTTCTACCCGACTGTTGTTAGAATACTGAATAGACTCACAAACTCTTAACATTTTCCTGCATCTGTAGTTTTGTTTTTGCTGCTGTTTACCTATTATTTACTTATTTATGCTATTTAACTCTGTGATCTGCCTGTCTTGCTTGCAAGACAAAGCTTTTCACTGTGCCTCGATACACATGACAATAAATTCAATTCAATTCAATTCAATTCAATTTGTCTTTGGTTCTTCTAGTTGTTTCAGGGTTTCTTTGCCAGATTGATGTTATTGGATGTGAGCAGGGCTGTTACATCAAAAGAGACCTTTATTTAATCCCCTTCTATTGGATGTAAGTTTGCTCGCTGAGCTGGAAGGTTCATTTCCAGATGTTTCATCACCTAACAGGTAACATCTTTAGTGGGCCTCAGATCAGAGCAGAGGAAAATCACCTATACCATGTATTCAAAAACAATGGGTACCCAATGAACACAGTCCGCCGATTTCGTAGCAACAAACCCACACAAGCAGACAAAACACATCCAGAAACCACTCTCCCCTACATTAAAGATATCTCGGAAATGACTGCCAGACTACTTAGACCCATTGGAATCATGGTAGCCCACAAACCCACCAACACACTAAAACAACAGCTAATGAACTTGAAAGACCCTATTCAGACAGCAAGCAAAACTAATGTCATTTAAAAAATACCGTGCTAGGATTGTAACAAACACTATATTGGACAAACAGGCAGAAAACTTGCCACCAGGATACATGAACACCAACTAGCCACAAAAAGAAATGACCCTCTCTCACTACTATCCTTTCATATGGTTGAGGAAGGACACCACTTCGACTGGGACAACACATCCATCCTAGGACAAGCCAAACAGAGACACGCACTAGATTTCCTAGAAGTATGGCATTCCAACCGGGAGTCTATTAACAAACACATTGAGTTAGACTCCATCTACCACTCCTGAGAAAAGGAACAGGAAGTGACTTCACAGGAAATGACATTACCAGCCCAAACATATAAATAGAAAGTAGGAATTATCAGCAGTGTTTAGCCTGAGGCCCACTGAAGATGTTACCTCATAGAGTGATGAAACGTCTGGAAATGAGCCTTCCAGTTCAGTGAGCAAACCTACATCCAAAACCTCAGCCTGAGCTACAAATTGTCTCAAAACTCGTTATCCCCTTCTATCTTGGTTTCTTTGTTCAGGAATTCTTTGCTGGAGTGAATGGAGTGGCATAAGTCTTCTAAGTGTTTTAGTCTTTGATGTAGTTCCTTGGCTAGTCTGTATGGTGTTCCAGGTAGTGAGACTATGAGTCTGAGGAGGGGCTCCTGGTTTTTGTACTTTGGGTAGTCTGTAGAGGCATGGTGTGTTGGATCCATCTAGTTTCATTTTTTGGAACCCTGTCTTGTTTAATTCTCCTGATTTCTGAAGCTTTTTGAGTAAGGCTGTGGTTCAATTCTCTATTTGTGGGGTTGGGTCTATCACCACCTGTTGGTAAGTGTCGGTATCTGCAAACAATGCGTCCGCTTTCTCATAGTAGTCTATTCTGTTTAAAATGACAGTCATGTATCCTTTGTCCGCTGGTAGGATTACCATGTTTTTGTATTTTTTGAGTCCCAGTGCTTTCCTTTCTTGTCTATTGAGTGTGTTTCCTTCCTTTTTCCTCCTTAATGTTGGTGCAACTGTATGTTTGATGGTCTGTTGGGTTTCTTCTGTGAGGCTGTTGTCTTTGTGTTGATTCTAATGCTAGGTCAGAGGTAGGAAATGCTTAACAAATTGAATAGAATTTTTCAAGATGGTGATCAGGCCTGTAGATGAGGATAAGTTGATGTAGTTTACATGGATTTCAGCAAAGCCTTTGACAAGATCCCATATGGGAAAATGATTAAAAAAGGTAAAAGCATTTGGGATCCACGGTTACTTGAAATGGATCCAAAATTGGCTTAATAGTAGAAGACAGAGGACAGTGGTGGAAGTCTGATTGGAGGCTGGTGTTCAGCAGAGTACCACAGAAGCTTGTCCCTCATATAAATATGTATCTCTATAAGAAAGTAATATATAAACAATATAGTTGAGAATATGGGGGAATGATCTGATGATTGGTTCGGTGGTTGATATTGAGGAAGAAGGCCTTAGGTGACAGGAAGATATGAATGGATTGGTCAGATGAGTGGCAGATGGAATTTAATCTTGATAAGTGTGAGGTAGAATACTTTGGACAAAGTAACAAAACAAGGGAGCAGACGATGAATGACAGGAAACTGGGAAGCTTAAAGGAACAGAGGGGTCTTTAGGTGCATGTCCACAGATCCCTGCAGGGAGCAGCGCAGATTAATAGGGCAGTTATGAAGGCATAGAGTAACTTACTTCCAATGCTATGTGCTGATGGGAGTATAAATAGGAAGATAGAATAGATAAGTGAGTGGCTGAGGAAATGGTGCAGAGGTCAAGGCTTCAGACTTTTGGATCTTTGGGATCTCTTCTCAGTCAGAAAAGATGTGTACAAAAGGATGGGTTTTACATGAGTCAGAGAGGGGCAATATCCTGGCAGGGAGATTTGCTAGCGTAACATGGGAGGCTTTAAACTACTATGCAGGAGTGTGGGGAGATTCTAAGCAGTAGTGAATGAAGATAGAAGGCTGAGGATGGTTCAGATGTTTAAGGGTAAAAAGTGAAGTCTGCAGATGCTGGAGATCAGAGCTGAAAATGTGTTGCTGGTTAAAGCACAGCAGGTCAGGCAGCATCCAAGAAACAGGAAATTCGACGTTTCGGGCACAAGCCCTTCATCAGGAATGAGGAGAGTGTGCCAGGCAGGCTAAGATAAAAGGTAGGGAGGAGGGACTTGGGGGAGGGACGATGGAGATGTGATAGGTGGAAGGAGGTCAAGGTGAGGGTGATAGGCCGGAGTGGGGTGGGGGCGGAGAGGTCAGGAAGAGGATTGCAGGTTAGGAGGGCGGTGCTGAGTTTGAGGGAATCGACTGAGACAAGGTGGGGGGAGGGGAAATGAGGAAACTGGAGAAATCTGAGTTCTCCCTTAAGACCGCAGAGTCCCCCAAGATGTGATCAACGATGCCCTCCACCGCATCTCCTCCACTTCCTGCTCCTCTGCCCTTGAGCCCCGCCCTTCCAACCGCCACCAGGACAGAACCCCACTGGTTCTCACCTACCATCCCACCAACCTCCGTATACAGCATATCATCCGCCGTCATTTCTGCCACCTCCAAACGGACCCCACCACCAGGGATATATTTCCCTCCCCTCCCCTCCCCTATCAGCGTTCCACAAAGACCACTCCCTTCGTGACTCCCTCGTCAGGTCCACACCCCCCCACCAACCCAACCTCCACTCCCGGCACCTTCCCCTGCAACCGCAGGAAATGCAAAAGTTGTGCCCACACCTCCTCCCTCACTTCCCTCCAAGGCCCCAAGGGATCCTTCCATATCCGCCACAACTTCACCTGCACCTCCACTCACATCATCTATTGCATCCACTGCACCCGATGTGGCCTCCTCTATATTGGGGAGACGGGCCGCCTACTTGCGGAACGCTTCAGGGAACACCTCTGGGACGCCCAGACCAACCAACCCAACCACCCTGTGGCTCAACACTTTAACTCTCCCTCCCACTCCACCAAGGACATGCAGGTCCATGGACTCCTCCATTGCCAGAACATAACAACACGACAGTTGGAGGAAGAGCGCCTCATCTTCCGCCTGGGAACCCTCCAACCACAAGGGATGATCTCAGATTTCTCCAGTTTCCTCATTTCCCCTCACCCCCCACCTTGTCTCAGTCGATTCCCTTGAACTCAGCACCGCCCTCCTAACCTGCAATTTTCTTCCTGACCTCTCCGCCCCCACTCTGGCCTATCACCCTCACCTTGACCTCCTTCCACCTATCACATCTCCATCGCCCCTCCCCCAAGTCCCTCCTCCCTACCTTTTATCTTACCCTGCTGGACACACTTTCCTCATTCCTGATGAAGGGCTTGTGCCCGAAATGTCGAATTTCCTGTTCATCAGATGTTTAAGGGACCAAGTTAAATAGACAAGGCAGGCAAGAGCACAGTAAAGAATGGTTAGATTAGATTAGATTACTTACAGTGTGGAAACAGGCCCTTCGGCCCAACAAGTCCACACTAAGCCTCCGAAGGGCAACCCACCCAGACGCATTCCCCTACGTTTACCCCTTCACCTAACATTAAGGGCAAATTAGTATGGCCAATTCACTTAATCTGCACATTTTTGGACTGTGGGAGGAAACCGGAGCACTCGGAGGAAATCCACGCAGGCAAGGGGAGGATGTGCAAACTCCACACAGTTACCTGAGGCGGAAATTGAACCCAGGTCTCTGGCACTGTGAGGCAGCAGTGCTAACCACTGTGCCACTATGCTGCCCCTTGGTGAGGTAACTCTGAAGAATTAGCAGCATTTATTTCAACGCAAGAGACCTGACAGGCAAGGCAGATGAATTTGGGCATGGATGGTGTTGGGGAGAAATGCCAAAGAGGAATCTTGAGTCATGTGTTGAGTCCCATAAATCGATCTTTATTCGCAGCTCCTTAACCACACATGTGGAAGAGGCTGGAGACTGCTCCGAATCTGGCTTTCATGAGGGGCCCAGTTACCGTCTTAATCCAGCTCAGATCAGAGGAGCTGTCAGTGACGCTTTATCTTTCCCAATAAAGTACAGGATATTTATACATACCACGTTACAATGGTTACATGCAACATTGACATTGTTTTCCACATTCTTTCTGACCTACATAGCTAATTCTGCGAATGATCAATGATAGGCAACTTCATGGTCAACCATAGGTCTTCTCATCATCTTGTGATGTTTGGCAAACAGCTTTATTACTAATTCTTGGGATCTTACAATGTAATTTATTAATTTACAATCCAATCCTTGCAGTTATTACCAGAAATATAAAAATATGCTAATTTCTACTAATTGCTATAAAATTCATAATGTTAATTCTAATATAAAGTTAGCTGTATATAAAGTAATATGGCTACACCTAATGTTAGAATTCTTTAGCCAAGGAGTTGTGAGCAGTTCTTTGCCCACCTGACCTTGGAATGTCAAGCAAACATTGCCCCTACATCTTGTAGCTGCAATTATAACACCTTCTATTCACATGCTGTCTGTAACTGTGTTTAAACATGGGACTTGGAAATTGCGGATATTATAGAAAAATGGCCGAGGGAGGGAGATCTCAAAAAACTGTAAGAATAATAGGGTTGTAATAGTGGGGGTCTTCAACTTTCCAACCGTACACTAGGACTGCCAGAGTGTTAAGGGCTTAGATGGGAAAAATTTGTTAAATGTGTTCCAAGAAAATTTTATTTATCAATATGTAGGTGGCCCCACTAGAGCAAAGGCAAAACTTGAAATAAAGAAAGGCAAGTGACTGAGGTGTGAATGGGAGAGCACTTTGGGACCAGTGATCATAGTTCAATTATCGAGTCACAGAGATTTACAGCATGGAGACAGACCCTTCAGTCCAACCCGTCCATGCTGACCAGATATCCCAACCCAACCTAGTCCAACCTGCCAGCACCCAGCCCATATCTCTCCAAACCCTACCTAATCATATACCCTTCCAGATGCCTTTTAAATGTTGCTATTGTACTAGCCTCCACCACTTCCTCTGGCAGCTCATTCCATACATGTACCACCCTCTGTGTGTAAAAGTTGCCCCTTAGGTCTCTTTTATATCTTTCCCCCCTCGCCCAGGGAAAAGACCTTGTCTATTTATCCTATCTATGCCCCTCATGATTTTATAAGCGTCTATAAGGTCACCCCTCAGCCTTCGATACTACAGGAAAAACAGCTCTAGATTATTCAACCCGTCCCTATAGCTCAAATCCTCCAACATTCTTGTAAATCGTTTCTGAACCTTTTTGAGTTTCACAACATCTTTCCGATAGGAAGGAGACCAGAATTGCACGTAATATTCCAACAGTGACCTAAACAATGTCCTGTACAGCCGCAACATGACCTCCCAACACCTGTATTCAGTACTCTGACCAATAAAGGACAGCATACCAAATGCTTTCTTCACTCTCCTATCTATCTGCGACTCCACTTTCAAGGAGCTATGAACCTGCACTCCAAGGCCACTTTGTTTAGCAACACCCCTGAGGACCTTACCATTAAGTGTATAAGTCCTGCTAAGATTTGCTTTCCCAAAATGCAGCACTTCATATTTATCTAAATTAAACTCCATCTGCCACTTCTCAGCCCATTGTCCCATCTGGTCAAGATCCCATTGTAATCTGAGGTAACCCTCTTCGCTGTTCACTACACCTCCAATTTTGGTGTCATCTGCAAACTTACTAACTCAACTCTTATGTTCACATCCAAATAATTTCTACAAATGATGAAAAATAGTGGACCCAGCACCGATCCTCGTGGTACTTCACTGGTTACAGGCCTCCAGTCTGAAAACAACCTTCCACCACCCTTCATCTTCTACCTTTGAGCCAGTTCTGTATCCAAATGGCTAGTTCTCCCTGTATTCCATAAGGTCTAACCTTGCTAACCAGGCTCCCATTGGGAACCTTTTTGTACGCCTTACTGAAGTCCATAAAGGTTACACCTCCCACGTTGCCCTCATCAATCCTCTTTGTTACTGCTTCAAAAGACTCAATCAAGTTAGTTTTGAAATACTTAGGGGAAAGGATAAGCCTTAGTTCTAAGTTGGATGAAGGCCAATTTTGATGGTACGAGAAAATTTCAAAAGTTGATTTGGGGAGATTGTTCACGAGTAATGGGACAATTGGCATTTGAAAGACTTTCAAAAATGAAATAGAGAGTTCAGAGATCGTTCCTGGTAGAATGAAGGTCAAAGCTGGTAGGAGTGGGGTATAATAGATGATTAAAGATATTTAGTCTCTGGTCAAGAAAAAGAAGGAGGCATATGTCAGATATAGACAGCTGGGATGAAATGAATCTCTTGAGAATAATATGGGGACTGGAGGCATACTTAAGAATGAAATCAGGAGGGTAAAAACGAGATATGAGATAGCTTTCATGGATAAGGAAAATCCAAAGAGATTCTGTAAGTGTATTAATGGCTAAAGAGAAACTAGGGAGAGAATAATGGCCCGTGAAGGATCAATGAAGTTGTCTATATGTGGAATCACGAGATAGGAGTGATACTAAAGTGAGGCTTCCCAATTTTATACTCCAACTCCCTTGAAATAAGGGCCAACATTTCATTAGCTTTCCTGATTATCTGCTGCACCTACATGCTGGCTTTCTGTGTTTCCTGCACAAGCACTCTCAAATCTCTTTGTGTTGCTCCTCCCTCAGTTTCTCTCCATATATATAGTATTAGGTTCTTTTGTTCTCCCTTTCAAAATGAACAACTTTGCATTTTTCCACATAATACTCCATTTGACTACAAACCTGGCTACAGTACATTCACTTCCTTCCTCCAAGTCACTAGTATATATAATATATGGTTGCAGTCCCAGCACTGATCCCTGTGGAACCCCATTGATCACAAGTTGCCAACCTGAAAAAGAACCCCTTATCCCCACTCAGTTTCTTGCCCATTGTTAATTCTTTATCCATGCCTTTCCACTATTTCCAACATTGTAGGCTCTTATAACTTAACCTTTTGTGAGGTACCTTATCAAATTCTTTCTGGAAGTCCAAATGCAATTACATCTCCTAGTTTCCCTCTATCCAGCCTGGCTGAATCTTCCTTGAAAACTCTAATACACTGGTCAGACGTGATAGATTTAATGAAACCATGATGATTCTGCTTGATGAGATTTGATTTTCCAATGCTCTTCTATTGCCTCCTAAATAATTGCCCAATAATAGATTTTAGGCTAATATAGCTAGAAGTATCAGGATTTTGGAATAGGGGTGTCACATGAGCAATTTTCCAAACCATGGTACTTCTCCAGAGTCCAAGGACTTTTGGAAAATTATAACCACTGCATCCACTATCTGTGTAACTACTTTATTTCGGATGGTAGGATGCAAGCTGTCTGGGACAGGGGACTTATCTGCCTGTAACACCATTAATTTGTCTCATAAAACTTCTTTATTGATGGTGATGGTATTTAATTCCTCGCTTATATTCTTTACAATTATGGAATGTTTGAAATATCTTGCACTGTTAAGAAAACATATGTTATACTTACTTGCCCTTATTAGTCAAGAGTTTAAGAGCAGGGACGTTAAGCTGGAACTGTCTAAGACATTATTTATCTAGAGTATTCTGCAGGGGGAGTAACATCTAGACATCTGGAGTATTGTGTGTGATTCTGATGTCCACATTATTAGGAGAGCTGTGATAACACTGGATAGGGTGCAGAGGGGATTTACCAGGATGTTGTGTAGTTTGAGATACGCAGAGAGATCCCACTGAGTGGAATTGTTTTCTTTAGAGAAAAGAGATTGACAGAGGACATGACTGAGATGTATAAAATTGTGAGGGGCATAGATAGGGTAAACTGGAAGAAATCTTTTCTCTTGATGAAGGGATCAGAGACTGGGGGCATAGATTTAAAGTAAGGAGGTGAAGTTTATTGGAGTTGTGAGGAAAAGCTTTTCCACCAACAGAGTGGTGGGAATCTGGAACTCACTGTGTGTGAGGATGGTAGAGGCAGAAGCCTTCATAAAACTTAAGAAGTGCTCAGATGTGCACATGTGATGCCAAGACATAAAGGCTATGGGCCGAGTGCTGGAAAATGTTTAGAGTATTTACGTGGTTGTTTCTGACTGGCACAATCACAATGGGCTGAAGAGCCTTTATCTGATCTGTTAACCTCTATGACTGTATCTGGTTGTTGGTAATAAATCTGCAGTGATATTGAAGGCTCCAAAAGCACTGTTACTGCTTTTTCAGCCTTAGCTGAAATCTGAGTGCTCTGCAGAAAGTTTGTGTAAAGCAGGTTAATCATATGATACCATTCTTATCATGGCTGGGGTCAGATTATTAAAAACACATAGTTGTTTGGCTTATCTCTTGAAAAAACAAAATTTCTTAAAGTTTTCATTAGCTCTTATCGGTGGATTGACACATACAGATCAGTGCAATGTTTATCTGATATGGCAGATGTCAATTCTCCCTGGACTTGTTCATGTAAGATAAAGAAATAACGAGTAAACATTGTCACTATAAGACTGAAGTCATGATCAAAGTTGAATTTTTTTTCCGTCCAAACCAAAAAAACTTACGATTTCAATTTTTTTTATATTCAGAAAGAAGTTTGATTTTGGTAGTACCTTTCATGATTACTTTTTAAAGTATAGTTGCTTACAATGTGTGATATATATAGCAGCCAATTTGCACATTGTGAGATCCCACAAGAGCAGTGAAATAAAATAATAGATGATCTATTTTTGAAGCATAATTATAGGTGATTACCTGGAGAAGTTCCTTTCATGTTTTACATAGTATCATGAACTGACACAGTCTCAATATGAAACAAAAACAGAAATTTCCAGAGAAACTCAACAGGTCTGGCAGCATCTGTGGAGAGAAAGCAGAGTTAAAGATTTGGATCCAGTGACCCTTTGTCAGAACAGGATTAGTTTAAAGTTGGCTTAGAAAGACAAGTGACAGGTAACAGTTTTAAAAATCCCATGGCATATCTCAAAAAAGGGTAGTGGTGTTCTTCCAGTCCTGATTAATATTTGTCCTTCAGTGAACATGACCAAAAAAAGGTGATTCATCTTGCTGCTGCCACATTGCTCAGTTTTACAGCACTCAAACTAGTCTTCGATAGCACTTCATTTACTCTGCAGCTACTTGGGATGTCCTGAGGTGGTGAAAGGTTCAATTTTTTTCCTTTCTTCCATCTTTGCCATTAATATTTTGATCAGTATATCACATTATACAATATATTGTAGAAAGTATCAATCAAGTGTAATTCCAGTTCATGAGCTGTGGAGGATTCTGTCAGAATACTGATGGTATGTTTATAATAAAGAATGCGGAATTGTGCCCAGTGACTTCAGACAGAGTTTGTGATTTTACTAGGAAAGTGCTCAGATGGCATAGAGTCAGTGGATATATGGGTCACACAGTTACAGGCTAGACTAACACTGTACGTGTTTACCATCGGAAAAGTGGGGAGCCCACTCTAGAATTGTTCCTTTAGCTCTCTGCGAACTGACTGAGATCTAAAGAAAAGATTATCATGAATTCTTATTGTCCAAGCCACTCCCATCACTAGGAATTTCCTATGCCCCCAGGTTTTTTTTTCCCTTGTGGAGGTCAGTACATCTCACCTTACTTGGTGTACCAGCACTCATTTCTGAATCAGTGGAAGAAGAGGTGCTTTTCTGTTCCTGAGCCTTCCGAAAGACAGTGAGAATGTACAGCACCAACAAGAAAATCTCAAAAATTTCAGGAACTCAATGCAACCCCAGATTCCTATCAGAGTCAAACTTCATTGAATTGTACTTTCCAAACTTGTTCCCACTGTGTTTCTATTTTGAGACTTGAAAATTGTCAAGATCTCTGAATGTGAATGAGAGAGCTGATGGATAGATTCTGAATGTGGCTGCCTGTTATATCAGGAGCACAGCTGTCATAACTCAGTCAGCGCTCCAAGCTGGCTATTGCTGCTTAGAGCTTACAAAACTAAAATGCCACTTTAGGAAGCCCTGTCACAGAACGGTTGCAGCACAGAAGGAGGCTATTTGACCAATTGTGGCTTTCTGCAAGAAAGAGCAGTTCATGGAAATCCAAACCAACACTAGTCCAATAAAAATTTAAAATCGAGTTCTGATGAAAGTTCACTGGATTTAACTCTGTTTCTCTGTCCATAGATGCTACCAGACCTGCTGAGTTTGTCCAACAATTTCTGTTTTTTTGTTTGTTTCATGTTGTGTCCAATGTTATTTACAAGCTACAAAGTTTCAAAAACCAAAGAAAACTGCTGTAGGTCATCGAGTCATAGTGATGTACTGCATGGAAGCAGGCTCTTCAGTCCAACTTGTTCATGCTGACCAGATAGCCTAAATAAATCTAGTCCCATTTGCCACCATTTGGCCCTTATCCTTCTAAATCCTTCCTATTCATCTTCCCATCCAGATGCTTTTTAAATATTGCAATTGTACCCACCTCCACCACTTTCTCTGGTAGCTCATTCTATATATTCATAATCCTCAGTGTGAAAAGGTTACCCCTTAGATTCCTTTTAAATCTTTCCCCTTAAACCTAATTTTGGACTTACCCACCCCAGGGAAAAGACTTTGTCTATTTACCCTATCCATGCCTCTCATGATTTTATAAACCTCTATAAGATCACCCCTCAGCCTCCAACACTCCAGGGAAAATAGCCCTAACCTGCTCAGCTTCTTCCTATTGCTCAAACTCTCCAAAATCCATACACTTTAATTCTGAACCCTTTCAAGTTTCACATCATCCTTTCAATAGCAGGGAGACCAGAATGGCACACAATATTCCGAAAGTGGCCTAACCAATATCCTATACAGTCGCAACATGACCTCCCAACATCTGTACTCAATGCACAGACAAATAAAAGCAAGCATACCAAGTCTTCTTCACTATCTTATTTACCTGTGACTTCACTTTCAAAAAACTGCACTTCAAAATCTCTCTGTTCAGCAACACTCCTCCGGACCTTGTCATTAAGTGTATAAGTGTATAAAGCAAGCCCTGATTTGCTTTCCAAAACGCAGTACCTCAATTTATCTAAATTAAACTCCATCTGCCATTCCTCAGCTCATCTGATCAAGGTCCCATTGTACTCTGAGGTGTTGGAAGTTGGAAATAACAGAAAATGCTGTAAATGCTAACCAGTTCTTGCAGTAGCATAAAGAGAGAAAAGTAATGAGTGTTTCAAGTTGATAATCTTTTATCAGGTCTGATGAAAGGGCATTGACTTGAAGTGTTAACTATTTTTCTCTCCATTGTTACTACTAGACCTTCTGAGTATACCCAGCACTTTCTGTTTTAATATTACATGTGACAATTGGTTTTATACAACAACCTGTCAAGTAGATATTTTTTTCAGGTGGTGTTTAGTTAAAAGATCAGAGTTTCATAAGTCTGATTTCCGGTATTTTCCAAATCCTCAAACATAGCCTCTTACTCTTACAAAGAACAACATGCAAAAGTGAGATCACTTTGGAAGATTCATGAGGGTTGAAGCTGAATTTTATCATCACCTCATGTCAGTATCAGTCATCTCTCTGTCACGATGTCCTGCAGGGGCCTCTCACCAGTCCTTATGAGCACTTCTTCGTTGGTGATTCTGTCTTGTCATTTGATGCTTGGAATCTTGCAATAGGCCGTGCTGGTGCAAGATGTCTAATTTACATGACTCTTTTGTTCTTCTCTTCCGTGTCTTGCTGATGCAGATTGCAATTTCCAGTACTGTAGGAATGTAGAGTCGAAGTTTCATGGCCATGTGGTGATGTTGGAAGCCTAGACTGTATTGGAGTTGTTGGAAGACTGATGCAGTTCTTTTACTGATGTCAACTTCTATATCACCTTCTTTGGAGATGTTACTCCTGGATCGGGAAAGTGATTGACGTCCTTTATATCCTGTTGACCAATGGTAATGGATGGGCCTTGTTCCTATCTAGTTGTTGCTGGCTTGGGTTCTTGCAGTTGATACATAAACCAACCTTGGCACTGTTACTATTTGGCTATGTCTTGGGAGCACATGAAATTTAATGGTCAGCAAGAATATTTGAAGTAGGAGAAGATAACGGCAGGAAAGACTTGTTTCAGCCCAAATATCGTCCACTCTTTCCTCTAATATATTAAGCACGTTCATCAAGGTACCTACAAAACATGATAGATCTTGTCAGTCATAGGAATAGCTATCTTCTCAATTCCCTCCCGTTATACTGTCATTTTGCTGGTAACAGACGAAACCAAAGCCATGAGGACACTGTCAGTTTATGTTGCTCATGTATGTTAGTTTTAGGATCAAGTTAAAAATCACACAACACCAAGTTATAGTCCAACAGGTTTATTTGGAGGCACTAGCTTTCGAGGCACTGCCTCTAGGGAGAGGTTGAATAGGCTGGGGCTGTTTTTCCTGGAGCGTTGGAGGCTGAAGGGGTGTGACTTATAGAGGTTTATAAAATCATAAGGGGCATAGATAGGATAAATAGACAAAGTCTTTTCCTTGGGGTGGGAGAGTCCAGAACTAGAGGGCATCGGTTTACGGTGAGAGGGGAAAGAAATAAAAGAGACCTAAGGGGTAACATTTTCACGCAGAGGGTGGAACGGGCTGCCAGAGGAAGTGGTGGAGGCTGGTATAATTGCAGCATGTAAAAGGCATTTGGATGGGTATATGAATAGGAAGGGTTTGGAGGGATATGGGCCGGGTGCTGGCAGGTGGGACTAGATTGGGTTGGGGTATCTGGTCAGTGTGGTCAGGTTGGACCATGATTCTATGACTCTTCATCAGGTGGTTGTGGAACAGGATCATAAGACACAGAATTTATAGCAAAAGGGTTACAGTGTCATGATGCTGTAATGATATATTCAATAAATTTAGATTAAGTCTTTCATCTTTCAGAATATCCACAACCACCTGATGAAGCAGCAGAACCTCGAAAGCTAGAGCTTCCAAATAAACCTGTTGGGTGATAACCTGGTGTTGTATGATTTTTAACTTTGTTCACTCTAGTCCAACACTGGCTCCTCCAAATCAGTTTTAGGATCATCACATTTGGCTTTTTCAAAAAGCTGTAGATATAAGTATGACAAAGGTGTACTTCCAAAAGTTTGTGTAACAATAAACATACAGATGTTTCTCTTTTGCATCGTGGCTGTATTCATGAGAATTGCTCCTTTTAAGTTGAATGCCTTTAAGTGAATAATGGGTTTCGACCCAGGTTAGTCTGAGTTTGATTTCCCTGGACAAGAAAATATGCTCAGGAACCTATGTTTAAGCTCAAATATTTTACTGCACATGTGTACTGCTGTGCAATCCTTGCAAAAAAAACTTGCAAAAAACTGAATGTAATACTGTACATATAAATTCAGGTTTATTTGAAAAATAATGTATCCAAGGATCAAGTGTACAGCAGTACTTAATTTTATATCAAGGGTGTAGCACTGATTCATTCCCCTCTTATCAGCATAATAAATCTAATCCAGTCAAATCAAAGTTGATGAGCAACTGAATTGAACTATCCATCTATATACAGTGGCTACAGAAGCAGGTTAGAAGCTAGGAGTTCGGCAGGGAGTAACTCACCTTCTGACTTCCCAAAGCCTGTCCTCTACCGACATGGCAGAAATTAGGAGTGTGATGGAATGTTCCCCACTTACCTGGAAGAGTACAGCTCCAACTACACTCAAGAAGCTTGACACCATCCAGGACAAAACTGCCTTCTTGATTGTTTGTTTGTGAATTTCATACCACTTAGCCTTTCCCTACCAATATTCACTAGCCACAGTGTATACCATCTACAAGGTGTATTGTAGACAGCCCCTTCCAAATCCACAACCATTGAAAGGATGAGGGTGCTAGATATATAGGAACACCACCGATAAGCTTCCCTTCAAGCCATTCTCTATCCTGACTTGGAAATATATCACAACTTCCACACTGTTACTGGATCAAAATCCTGGATCTCCCTCCATAAGGGCATTGTGGGTCAACCGACAGCATGTAGACTACAGTGGTTCAAGAAGGAGACTGACCACGACTACCTCAAAGAACTAGAGATGAACAACAAATACGAGCACAGCCAGTGATGCCCACATTTGATGAATGAAAACAAATAACTCTATCAGTGCATTTTTATTTTCATGATTATGCATGTGACATTCTCTTGCTGTTCTCGCTGCCCCAAATATGCTTGTTTAATTGCCATTATATAGTAGCTGATGAAACCAAAGTTTGTGAGAAGATTTGTAGCTCGGGTGCTCGTTGTTGTGGTTCTGTTCGCCGAGCTGGGAATTTGTGTTGCAGACGTTTCATCCCCTGTCTAGGTGACATCCTCAGTGCTTGGGAGTCTCCTGTGAAGTGCTTCTGTGATCTTTCCTCCGGCATTTGTAGTGGTTTGTCTCTGCAGCTTCCGGTTGTCAGTTCCAGCTGTCCGCTGCAGTGGCCGGTATATTGGGTCCAGGTCGATGCGTTTGTTGATAGAATCTGTGGATGAGTGCCATGCCTCTAGGAATTCCCTGGCTGTTCTCTGTTTGGCTTGTCCTATAATAGTAGTGTTGTCCCAGTCGTATTCATGTTGCTTGTCATCTGCGTGTGCGGCTACTAAGGATAGCTGGTCGTTTCGTGGCTAGTTGGTGTTCATGGATACGGATCATTAGCTGTCTTCCTGTTTGTCCTATGTAGTGTTTTGTGCAGTCCTTGCATGGGATTTTGTACACTACATTGGTTTTGTTCATGCTGGGTATCGGGTCCTTCGTCCTGGTGAGTTGTTGTCTGAGAGTGGCTGTTGGTTTGTGTGCTTTTATGAGTCCTAGTGGTCACAGTAGTCTGGCTGTCAGTTCAGAAATGTTCTTGATATATGGTAACATGGCTACTCCTTTGGGTTGTGGCATGTCCTCATTCCATTGTCTTTCCCTTAGGCATCTGTTGATGAAATTGCGGGGGTATCCGTTTTTGGTGAATACATTGTAGAGATGTTTTTCTTCCACTTTTTGCAGTTCTGGTGTGTTGTGGCCCTTTTGAACAGTGTCTTGATACAACTTCTTTTGTGTGTGTTGGGATGGTTGGTTTCGTAGTTCAGGGCTTGGTCTGTGTGTGTGGCTTTCCTGTATATCTTTGTGGTGAAATCTCCGTTTGGTGTTCTCTGTACCATCAGGTCTAGGAATGGGAGTTGGTTGTCCTTTTCTTCCTCTCTAGTGAATCGGATTCCTGTGAGTGTGAAACCAATACCATAAAGCTGGTGGGATATCCCAAGTCTTCTGCATGAACCTGAACTTCCAAGATCTTACAACCTCCAAGAACTTCCAAGTTTCATGCCTGAAGCTAGCAGGAATGTTGTAACACCCAGAAATTGGACTGGATCTTTTTCATTGTTCCACTTGTCTGTGGCATTGGCTTTCTCATGATGTTGATTAAGTTACCAAGGTTTGTGGATTGGGTCCTGATGTGGATGATGCCATGGCATGCAATACAAGATATAAACCCATAAATATTAATGTAACTCAATATTGAAGAGATATGTTAGATGGGCAATGTTAAATAAAAAACACCTGTAACTCTTGTGGCACCTGAAATGGAATTTTCAGGAAATTACCCAAACAAATGCCTCTGAAAAATGGGAGGTGTTGAGTGACTTGGAGGGAGTTCTGTGATATTACTACTCTTTTTCATGGTAGTAAGGGGTTGTCATTATGGGAAGTGTTGTTAATACAGTATTAGCATAGTACATAGTACATTCTGTAACCTAAGAACATGATTGGGGAAGAAATGGATAAGGATTTAGGAGGTAGGAGTATTATCAAGTGGACTACTTTATCCTGAGTCCTTTTGTGGCGACACCCACTTAGATGACTGGAGAGTGTTCTATCATGTGCCTTCTGACAGTGGAAAGGTTTTAAGAGTCAAGAGGTGATCACCTTGTCACAAATAATATAACCATAGTACTGCCTTTGTTACCATGGTTGACATTGCTTGTCACTCTAACACAAAGGTATGCGGGAACTCTGAAATTGGGTTCTCATTGAAGACTTGGAAAGGTATTTTGACCCGTCATTGCTATTGATTTTGGATGTAGGTTTGCTCACTGAGCTGGAAGGTTCATTTCTAGACTTTTCATTACCCTATTAGATAACATCTTCATTGGGCCTCAGGCACAACAATGCTGAAAATTCCTGATTTCTATTTATATGTTTGGGTTTCTTTGGGTTGGTGATGTCATTTCCTGTGGTGATGTTATTTCCTGCGGTGAACTCACTTTCTGTTCCTTTTCTCAGGGGGTGGTAGATGGAGTCTAAACTTGATGTGTTTGTTGATAGAGTTCCGGTTAGAATGTCATGCTTCTAGGAATTCTCATGCGTATCTTTGTTTGGCTCGTCGTAGGATGAATGTGTTGTCCCAGTTGCAGTGGTGTCCTTCCTCATCTGTATGTGAGGATACTAGTGAGAGAGGGTCATGTCTTTTTGTGGCTAGTTGATGTTCATGTATCCTGGTGGCAGGAGAGTGGTACCACCAGACAACAATACCACCATCCATGACAGGACAGACCAAACAGAGGTCATGACACAGTGATACACAGTTAGGAGGGAGTAGCCCTGGAAATGGGCGGCACGGTGGCACAGTGGTTAGCACTGCTGTCTCACAGCGCCAGAGATCTGGGTTCAATTCCTGCCTCAGGCGACTGCCTGTGTGGAGTTTGCACATTCTCCCCGTGTTTGCGTGGGTTTCCTCCGGGTGCTCCGGTTTCCTCCAACTGTCCAAAAAGAAATGTGCAGGTCAGGTGAATTGGCCGTAGTGTTAGGTGAAGGGGTAAATGTAGGGAAATGGGTCTGGGTGGGTTGCGTTTCGGCAGGTTGGTGTGGACTTGTTGGGCCGAAGACCTGTTTCCACACTGTAAGTAATCTAATCTAATCTAAAGTCCACAATAGTGACTATGGACCACGTGGGCAAGGAAACACACGCTGATTACCATGTGCAGATGGATCAGTACCCCTCCATTTGGAGGAGAAGGCACTGAGGGTGGCAAGAGTGCAAAATGTAGTCTGTGTGGGCATCCTCAATCATTCATCATCAAGAGTGTCTTGGCAAAGCTCTACTTATCAACTAATCCAGTCCTGAAGAACAAGGTTTTCAAACTGGATCTATGCAAGGCGATGAAAGTGAAAGTGAAGATGGTACGAAAAAGAGAGAAAAACATACTCAATTTCATCCTCACCAATCTGCCTGCTCAAGGTGCATCTGTTCATGATGATATCAGTAGAAATAACCACCACATATTCCTAGTGAAGACAAAGTCCTGTCCTCATATTGAGGATACCCTCTATCATTATGTGGCACTATCATCATGCTAAATGGGATAGATTTCAGACAGATCTAGCAACTGAAGACTGGGCAGCTGAAGAGGCTCTGTGGACTACCAGCAGCAGAATTATACTGCAACACAAAGTCTGGCATTTCCCTAACACTACCATAGAAACATTTTTTAAAAACTTCAGGAAGAGGTCATTCAGCCCTTTGAGCTTACTTGGCCATTCAATGTGATCGTGGCTGATTATCCAACTCTGTATCCTATTCCTGCATTTGTTCCCATATCTTTTAACCCCTTTCACTATAAAAATTATATCTACACTCGTGAAATCACGTTCTCTGGCAGAGAATTCCACAGGCTCACCATTATCTAGGTGAAGACATTTCTTCTCCTCTCAGCCCTAAATGGTCTCCCCATATTCTTACATTGTGACCTGTTGTTTCAGACTCTCCAATCATCAGGAGCATCCATCTTGTGGCTTACCATATCTAGACCTGTCAGAGATTTATATGTTTCCATCAGATTGTACCCTCATTCTTCTGAACTCCATAAATATAATCTGAACCCATTCAACCTTTCTCAGTGAAGAGTGCAAGAGCTGTAGTAGGTATATTTCAAAATAAGGGTGACACATTGGCTTAGTGGTTAGCACTGCTGCCTTACAGTGTCAGGGACCTGGGTTTGAATCCAGCCTTGAGCGACTGTAAGTGTGGAGTTTGCATATTCTCCCAGTGTCTGCATGGATTTCCTCTGGGTGTTCCAGTTTCGTCCCATTGTCCAAAGATGTGCAGATTAGGTGGATTGGCTATGCTAAATTGCCTATAGTGTCCAGGGTTGTGCAGGCTAGGTGGATTAACCAGGGTAGAGTAGGGCAGTGGATCTAAGTGGTTTGTTCTTTGGAGGAGCAGTGTGGACTTGACGGGCCAAATAACCTGCTTCCATACTGCAGGGATTCAATGGTGTCAACCTGTGTGAAGCTGGAACATTTCTTTAGAATGATGTTGTACTGGGCTCAAAATGTTAATTCAGTTTTTCTCTTCACAGATGCTGCAAACCTGCTCAGTTTCTTCAGCACTTTGTTTTTGTTTCAGATTTCCAGCATCTACAGTATTTTGCTTTTCTTGACAAGGTGGACATAGGAGGGATGTTAAAACTGTTCAGAATTTTGTACACGCCAATCAAGTCAGTCCCCAATCTTCTAAACCTCAGGGAAAACAAACCTAGTCTCTCCAGGTTTCCCTCATAAGACAATCTGTTCTTTCCAGTTAGCAATCCAATTTGAACTGCATCCAATGTATTAACATCTTTCTTTAAATAAGGAAGCCAAAACAGCTCACTGTATTTGAGGTGTGGTCTCACTAATGCCCTGTATAACTGAAGCATAGCATATCTTAATTTTATGTTCAATTCCTCTCATCATAAAGGATACATTCCATTAGCCTTCTTAATTCCTTGCTGTACCTCTCTACCAACTGTGTGAGCCTTGTACTGGAACATGGATCTGTGTGCACCTCTGCATTCTGTAGTTATTGTCAACTTAGGTAATGCTCTGTTTTATTTATTCTTCTTGCCAAAGTGAACAATTCCATATTTTCTTACATTACATTCCATCTGCTAGATTTTTGCTCACTCAGACACTCACTCACTCCCTTCTGTTCCCTTCATAACATACTTTCCTGCATTTGTATCATTTGCAAATTTAGCTATCATGCCTTTGCTGCTATCATAGAGTCAGTCCCTTTGGCCCAAACTGCTCCATGTCAACCAAAATGTTCATCCAAGCTAACCCCATTTTGCTGCACTTGGCCCATATCCTTCTAATCCTTTCTTATCCATGTATTTGTTCAAATGCCTTTTAAATGTTGGACTGGCCTCAACCACTTCCGCTGGCAGCTCATCCATAGCTACCACCCTCTGTGTAAAAAAGTTGTCTAAGTCATTAATTAATAATGTTGGGGTTCCAGTGCAGATCACTACATGATCTGACTTGTCAAACACTGTCAATCAGAAAAAAGATCCATTTATGCATTCTGTCTGTTTTGTGCCAGCCAACCGATTTTCTATTGATGCTATTGTGTTATAGGCTCCCCCTTTCCACTGTTGTCCCTTGAAAAACTTGCATCAAATTGATTAGGCATAATTTCCCTTTCACAAAACTCTGTTGAATATTCCTTGAAGCCTCTTTGGTTGGGATGCACTTTGAAGAGTCAGTGCAGATTCAATGGGCTGAACAGCCTCTTTCCTCGCTCTAGGGATTCTATGATTCTTTTGAAATGCCCAGCTATAATTTTCTTAGTGATTGATTCTAACACTTCCCCACAAAAGACATCAAGCTAACTTGTCTATACCTTCCTGTTTTCTGCTTCCCTCATTTCTTGAATTGAGGGGTTATATTTGATATTTTACATTCTGATGAAACCTTTCCAGAATTGAAGGAATTCTGGCAAATTAACAGCAACACCTCGACTGTCTTAATAGCCATTCTTTTAGGAATCTAAGTTGAAGTCAACGGTACCTACGGACTTGACACCCCACAGCTCCATTAGCTTGCTCAGTAAACCTTCCCGAGTGATTATAATTGGAGTAAGTTCTCTCTCCCTTCCACTTCCTGAAGTACAGCTATTACTGGAATTTTATTTTGTATCTTGTGTAGTGAATATAAGCAAAATATTTGTTCACTTCATCTTATTTCTTATTATCTACCATTAACTCTTCATTCTCAAGAAGACTAACAATCTCTTTATTTAATATTTTTCTTATGTGATTTCTCTAGAAATTCTTCCTATCCTATCCCTTATATTTCCAGCTAATTTCCTTTCATATTCTAATTTTTTTCCCTCAATTAAATTTTTGTCATTCTCTGCTATTCTTTATAATCTGATTATAACAGCTATATGCTTTTTCATAAACTTTGATACTTTTCCTAACTTCATTAGTTAACTTCAGACCTCAACTTAGACTCACCTGGACATCCATGGGCAATTAAAATGGAAGTGATCAGTATCAAGCCACAATGCAGAGTGGTGACTGCCTTTTCAGTTTTCCTACCGGTCTCTTCTAGACCAAAGTGCTTCGTGATCCCGGTAGCTCACTCTTATGCTCTGTGACAGTGGGTTTGTTGCTAATGCAGCGAGCATCCACTGAGTTTTGCATCACCACCAACTGGATTGGAGACTGGATGGGTTGGTCCATCTCAGGACCATATTCCTCACTGGGGTCTTTACCTCTGCAATCATACAAAACGCATGAAATAAGGAAAAGCAATAATAGAATAACATAACTAGCCACAAGTATAATCAGGTTCAAAGTTACAGGGTCTATCTCCAGATAAAACTCCATTTATTCCTCTATGTTTCAGTGCTCCATACTAAAACATCGTTATCACAAAGTCAGAAAAGTCATTTCAGTTTCAGGAGCTAAAGTGGGCAGGCTGGCTTTATGATAAAAACACATTAATCTTTTACTCAGAGCTTGAACAGCAGGGTTTAAAACTACTCAGTTTAATCACTTAAATCCCTTCAATTTAGGATACTATCAGCAAACAGAATTTTGCTTGATGTGAGCTGAAAGTCAGAAAACATCAGGAGAGGTGAATTTCAAATATTTATAGCGTAATCCAGCAACAATGCACTCACCATCATTAAGAAGATTGTGGACATTTGTTTGATAGTGTCTTGAGGATAGTAAAATAAAATTGCTATTGTCCTTTTGGACTATTGGGATGCTCTCTCATTAGAGAGAGATGACTGGTGGTGGTTTAACCTGAGAGTCACCACACCTCAGATAATGGGAGAAGTTGAAAAGGAGAGTCTGTTGTGTTAACACCAACTGATTTGGGAATACTGTTGACATCATTCTACCTCATAAAACAGCCATCCAACCAGTTGAGCCAAACAAGTGACTTAGGGAAGATATTATTGCTGAATAAATCAGAGGTGCAAATTCTCTAATAATCTAGCTGCTTGCAGCTTGTGTGGGAATGTTAAGTTCTGATTTGAGTGATATTGGCAAGGCTATCCTTCTTTCCCTCACTTACCTGAGATGGTGGTGGTGGACCTTCTCTTAGAACCTCTCTGGGTCTTTCAATGAAGCTGCTTCCAACATTTTATTCAGGACAATGGTCACAATTTTAGCCAGGAGAATGTGAGGATTGCAGATGCTGGAGATCAGAGCCGAGAATGTAACACTGGAAAAGCATTGCAGAGCAGGCAGCATCCGAGGAGCAGGAGAATCAACACTTTGGGATAAGCCCTTCATCAGGAATGAGGCTTGGAGGCCAGAGAGTGGGGGAGCAGGGAGCTAAGAGATGAGAGATAAATGGGAGGGGGTGGGGCTAGGGGGAAGGTAACTGGGAATTCAGTAGGTAGATGAAGGTGGAGGAGATGGTGATAGGTTGGAGAGGAGGGTGGAGCAGATAGATGGGAAAGACGGACTGGTCAAGAGTTGGAGGCTTGGGACTGGGTTGGTTGAGGGTGGGTGGGAATGAGGAAACTAGTGAAATCCACATTAATCCTGTAATGTTGCAGGACCTCGAGGTGGAAGATGAGGCATTCTTCCTCCACGTTTGGAGATGGAGGAGACCCAGGGCCTGCATGTCCTTGGTGGAGTGGGAGGGGGAGTTGAAGTGTATAGCCACAGGGCGGTGGGGTTGGTTGGTGCAGATGTCCCAGAAATGTTCTCTAAAATTATCCACAAGTTGGCGTACTGTTTTCCCAAAGTAGAGGAGACCACATCAGGTGCAACGGATACAGCAGATGACGTGTGGAAGTACAGGTAAATTTCTGTCGGATGTGAAAGGATCCTTTGGAGCCTTGGATGGAGGTGAGGGGGGAGGTGTGGGCGCAGGCTTTGCACTTCCTACAGTGGCAGGGGAAGGTGACGGGAGTGATTTGAGGGGGTGTGGGGATGTGTGAATGTGACGGAGTTGTGGATGGAAGACCGATAGGGGTGGGGAGGGAAATATATCCCTAGTGGTGAAGTGTGTTTGTAGGTGGCAGAAATGACGGAGGATGATGTGATGTCTACGGAGGTTGGTGATTGGAAGGTGAGGACCAGGGGGGTTCTGACCTTTGTGCGTTGGGAGGCAATTCAAGGTCGGAAAAGTGGGAAGTGGAGAAGATGCGCTGGAGGGCATTGTCTTCCACATGGGAGGGGAAATTGCAGTCTTTGAAGAAGGTAGCCATCTGGGATTTTCCATGATGGAATTGGTTGTCCTGGGAGCAGAGGCCACAGAGGCGGAGGAATTGGGAATAAGGGATGACTTTTTACAGGAGGAACTGTGGGAGGAGCTGTCGTCCAGGTAGCTGTGGAATCCATGGATTTGTGGTAGATGTCCGTGGTTAGTCAGTCGGCGGAGATGGAGATGGAGATGGAGATGTCCAGGATGGGGAGGGAAGTATCCAAGATGGTCCAGGTGAATTTGAGGTGTTAGTGAAGTTGATGAACTGTTCAACCTCCTTGTGGGAGACAAGGTGGTGCCGATACAGTTATCAGTGTAGTGGAGGAAAAGGTAGGGGATGGTGCCGATGTAGCTGCAGAAGATGGGCTGTTCCACATACCCAACAGAGGCAGGCATAGCTGGGGCCCATGTGGGTGCTCATGGCTACCCCTTTGGTTTGGAGGAAGTGGGAGGATTGGATGGAGAAGTTGTTGAAGGTGAGGACCAGTTCAGCTGGGTGGATGAGGGTGTCAGTGAAAGGGTACTGGTTGGGAGGGCTTGGAAGTCTTTGTCATGGAGGATAGATGAGTAGAGGGACTGGATGTCCATGGTGAAGATAAGCTGAGGGGGCCAGGGAAATGAAAGTCTTGGAGGAGGTGAAAGATGTGGGTGTTGTCCCAAATGTAAATATTCCTGGACTAATGGGGATTTTAGCTACTCCATGCTGAAAGAAAGCCCAGAAAGAGCAGATGGGAACAGTCCTGAACTGGAAAGGCTGACTTCTGTTCGAAATCAAATGAAATGTAGGCAATGTTCTGGAATAGTCATTCATTTGTCCTTTTTGCATAGGCAGCCTGGGGTCATTTAGTCATAGAGATATACAGCATGGAAACAAACCCTTCAGTCCAACCCGTCCATGCCGACCAGATATCCCAACTCAATCTAGCCCCATTTGCCAGCACCGGGCCCATATCCGTCTAAACCCTTCCTATTCATATACCCATCCAGATGCCTTTTAAATGTTGCAATTGTATCAACCTCCACCACTTCCTCTGGCAGCTCATTCCATACACACACCATTGTCTGCATGGAAAAGTTGCCACTTAGGTCCCTTTTCATGTTTTTCCCCTCTCACCCTAAACCTATGCTCCCTAGTTCTGGACTCCCCCACCCCAGGGAAAATACATTGTCTATTTATCCTATCAATGCCCCTCATGATTTCATCAATCTCTCAGGTAAGCTCTCAGTTTGTCTTTGAATTGGGGTAAGCATTTCTGACATCATGCCATTATTTGAGAAGCTTAACTCATTCAATCCTAATGTTGAAGAGTGGGCCCAGTAAATGCAAAGAATGTTTTTTTATTTCTGGGCAAATGACATTGTGTCAGATGAAAAATAATGAGTAATTTTCCTAACAGTTTGTGGATCTGCAGTATTTTCGCTTATTAGGAGCCCAACTTTCCCTGAGGCTCCAGATACTAAAACCCATCAAGAGATGACAGATTCAATTAAGGAATATTATGACCACAAGCCTCCTTGAATTCTGAGATACTACTGGTCTTACTCCGCAATTTGAGAACCAGGGGAATCTATTTCGGGATTTTTGACAATGTTAAGATGACTGGCAGAGGCATGTCAGAAGATACTGCAGGATATAGATCAGTTGGAAGCATGACCAGAAAAATTGCAGATGGCGTTTAATCTGGACAAATATGAGGTGATGTATTTTGGAAGGTCCAGTGCAGGTGGAAATTATACAGTGAATGGGAGAACCCTTAGGAGAATTGATATGCAGAGGGCTCTGGGTGTGCAGGCCCACAGATCACTGAAACTGGCAGCACAGGTAGATATGGTAGTAAAAATAGGTCTATGACATGCTTGCCTTCATTGGAAGGGGTCTTGAGTATAAGGATAGGCAAGAGATGCTGCAGTTTTGTAGAACTTTAGTTAGGCCACACTTGGAATACTGAGCACAGTTCTAGTCACCACACTGTCAGAAGGATATGGATGCTTTGGAGAGAATACAGAAAAGGTTTACCGGAATGTTGCATGGAATGGGGGATTTTAGCGATGAAGATGGGTTGGATAGACTGGGTTTGTTTTCACCGGACCGCAGAAGGTTGAGGGCCTTTTTGCAGCTGGATAAATCCCCAATCTGTTGCAGAGAGGATTTATACACAAAGCTAGCAGGGAGCTATCCTTCACAAAGCTTGACTTGAGTCATGTATACTTGCAATTGCGATTAGATGAGGATTCTCAGAAGTATGCTACAATTAATACCTATAAGGGTTTGTACCAATGTTTGAGACAGCTGTATGGAGTATTGTCAGCCAGTGTAAACTTTCAGAGGATGGTGGAGAACATTTTACAAGATCTACCCCTGGTTGACATTTATCTGAATGGCATGCTTATAACAAGGAAGACCAATGAGGAGCACTTAGAAAACTTGGACATGGTCCTTAGACATTTCTCCCAGGCAGGTGTATGCCTTAGAAGAGAAAAATGTGTGTTCCAGGCATCCCAGGTGCACCTACTTGGGTTGCAGAACTGACAAGACCGTTACATACGTTTAGAAAATAAAGTGAGGTTGACCAAACATGTCATGGCTCCCATGTCAGGGATGGTGACTATTAGTCATATGTAACCTGGCCTCTATCCTGGCACCTTTGCCTCAATTCTTTAAAAAGTTCAGCCTTGGAAAGACTCATATAGCTAAACCATAGTTTCAAGGAAGTGAAGAAATAGCAATCATCCTCCAAATGTTCACACACTATGATCTCAACTGAGATCTGGTATTGAAATACAATGTCTTCCCACACAGCATGGGAGTAGTACTGGCTGAGTGGCTCAATGAAGAGGAACGCCCAATAGCATATGCATCCAGGACTTTGGCTAATGCAGATCCTTAATACAACCAGGCAAATCAGGAAGGTTTGGTGGTCATATTTGGAGTCAGGAAGTTCCACCAATACCTCTATGGATGCAAGTTTGTAATAATAAGGGACCACAAAACCCTCCTAGGTTTACTTAAAGAGGTGAAGACAGTGCTGCCCTTATCTTCAAGTGGAATTCAGCTGTAATACTAAGTGCTTGTAATTACAAGTTGGAACACTGTTTGGAAGGGCCAAATAGCAAATGAGAGTGCATTGAGCTGCCTTCTGCTGGCAGGTACATCTCTGGTGGTACAGTCACTGGTGGAACATTTTGGTTTTAAATATTCTGGACTCACTTCCATTCACAGCTGACAATATCAGATTTTGGACGCAGAAAGTTCCGGTCTTTACAAAACTGAAACAGTTGGTGGTGATGGGGATAACCAAAGGGCCATCACAACCAGAATTGAAAGCTTTTTGGGTTGAGAGAGACTAGATTGCAAGAGAGGGCAACATGTTATTATGGGGAGCAAGAATGATTGTCCCAAGCAAAGTTTGCTGCCAAATACTGCTGAACTTCACCAGGGTGTTCCAGGGGTTTTCAAAATGAAGATGTCGCTTCCAGTGATGATGATTGGATGCAGACATAGCCATGTTGGTGATGCAGTGTCCAGAGTGAGGATGAAAATCACTGCCAGCAGTTTCCCCACAGCTCCCTTTGTGGGCTAAATGTCCTTAGTTATTGTGGACACCCACTCAAATGGCTGAAAGTGTGTAGATTTATTCGTCAAACACAGGGACTATGATAGAAAAACTGTGTACATCCTTTTGGATTCCCAGTCACAGAATATTGTCCATCGTTTACCAGCAGGGACTTTCAGTATTTCCTGAAGTTGAAAGGTATTCATCATATAAGGACAGCTCCATTATCCAATGGTCTGGCAGGGACAGCATTCCAAACTTTGAAAGCAGGAGTAAAGAAACAGTCTACACCTTCACCGGTTCCTATTTGGTTATAAGATCACCCCTCACACAACCACAGGGAGAGCTCCAGCAGAGGCGCTAATGGTGAGAAGACAGTCTCTGAGATGGTCCGGGTGCAGGAAGTGAGCTGCTGTATCAGAGGCAGAGTTGGGGGAATATGACCCAGTGCCAAAATGCTGCAGGAGAAGCTGCAAAAAAAAAATAGAACCGGCTTTTGTCCTCAGACTCATGGGGAAGAGATGTAGGAATTGTAACACGGTCAGCCAGCTGTACCTTATACAGCATGAGTTCCTTGATTGGTTCAGTGAATCTGGTTGAATTAGGGAATGCTAGCTGACAAATACAAACAGGAGTTTCCTGATTCTGTTGGTGTCTTCCCATTTTGAAAATCATTTTGAAATTTTTGTTTTTATTAAAAAAAATCAGGAGTGTCCGAGGTTCTGTTCACTCTGAGAGCTGGCTCTGAGTGAGCTGGATCAGTGTCAAGGACTTTCCATGTGTAAGTAAAGGGTGACTTGGTGATGAGATCCCAGCCTGCCTGGAGTTATTTCAGCAGCAGTTAAGTTCAGTAAAGATACAGTTAGTAAACTAGGATATTGTGGCGTGAATAAGAGGTATTGTGGATCACTTCTGTTGTTGCAGCATGAGCCACAAAACTGTGGCCACTGCAAATCAGTAGCTTGATGTTTCAGTTGCCTGTTTCTCTTCCAATGACAGTCTGATCAACAAAACACAATCAAAAATAACTGCTGTTACCTTGAATAGTCTTGGAACAAAAGGTGAATAAAATGATATACAGTTAAAATAGAATTTAATTCTGGTGAGGAAAAAAGACTTGGATGCTGCGTGGAACTAAATTATCCCCTTTACTCAGTTGATAGCAACCCTTAAACATATGCATGGAAACTGGAGTGTGCCTTCTACTGGACTGAGAGAATATTCACCTCTCAATTATCTTCCTCATCTGTTGATGTGCCTGACTCTCGTTTGTTTAAATATTTATTAGCGTTGTCCAGAATCTGAACCAAATGATCATCTTTAGCACTCTAGCATAGCTAAAGCATTCTGGTTGGATAGAATCTGAGTATCCTGGCTGAACTTGATCGTGAATCTAGCCTGACATTCGCTCACATGCAATTAAGAATAGCGGTTTGTTCAGAATAGTAATTCTAACTCATTTGTCTATTCTCACAGCAACTGGACTGAGACCATTTACAACGACCGGCACCCATATCGTAATGAGAGAGAGGCAGATCTTGATACCTGCGCTTTCATATCATATTGTGCAGGACATTTTTCTACCAAACCATGAGGGAAGAGCTGAGAAGGACATGCCTGATTTCCAAAAATGACCCTAGCAAGTTTGATGCAATGGGCAATTGGCCAGGGAGGAAGTTCATGGGAATGATTAACATGGAAGGCAGGATATGGGAGAGTGCAGGAAATGCAGAGCCAGACTGAACTTCTCAGTGACGTACTGGGTGGAAACTGCTTCCGTCCTGTGACAGTTAAGCCCTAGTTAAAGGAATGGATCCTTCAACATGTGACACACACACACGCAGTCTGTCAGTAGTTGCCATATCAGATGTCAAGCAATGACCAGCAACATTGTTTTCAACTTTTTAAAAGTTCTGCACCTCACACAAATTTGGGTGGAGGTTGACAGTGAAGAAGATTACCTCAGAGTACAACGGAATATTGATCAGATAGACTAATTATTGGCAGACGAGTTTAATTTAGACAAATGTGTGGTCCTGCATTTTGGAAAGGCAAATCAGGGCAGGACTTATACACTTTAGGTTAAGGTTTTGGAGTGTTGCTGAACAGAGACCTTGGAGTGCAGGTTCACAGTTCCTTGAAAGTGGAGTCCCAGGTGGATGGGATAGTGAAGATGGCGTTTGACATGCTTGCTTTTATCATCAGTGCACTGAGTATAGGAATTGGGAGGTCATGTTGCAGCTGTACAGGACCTTTGGTTAGACCACTTCTGGAATACTGCATACAATTTTGGTCTCCCTGCTATAGGAAGAACGTTGTGAAACTTAAAAGGGTTCAGAAAATATTTGCAAGGATGTACCCTGGATTAGACCATAAGAACAATAGAAACAGGAGCAGGGGTAGGCCATCTGGCCCCTCAAGCCTGCTCCGCCAGTCAATAAGATCGTGACTGATCCTTTCGTGGCCTCAGCTCCACTTGCCCACCATCTCGCCATAACCCTTAATTCCTTTACTGTTCAAAAACTTAGCTTTAAAACCATTCAGTGAAGAAGCCTCAACTACTTCATTGGGCTTGGAATTCAATAGATTCACAATCCTGTGGGAGAAGTTCCTTCTCAATTCAATCCTAAATCTACTCCCCCTAATTTTGAGACTATGCGCTCTTGTCCTAGTTTCACCTGGCAGTGGAAACATCCTCTCTACTTTTACTTTATCTATTCCCTTCAATAATTTTATATGTTTCTATAAGATCTCCCTGTCATTCTTCTAAATTCCAATGAATATAACCCCATCTACTCAGTCTCCCCTCATTAGCTAACCACCTCAATGCTGAAATCTACTGGATGAACCTCCTCTGCACCTCCTGTACTGCCAGTACATTCTTTCTCAATTAAGGAGACCCAAAACGCCACACAGTACTCCAGGTGTGGTCTCACCAGCACCCTGTACAGCTGCAACATAACCTCCCTGCTTTTCATCTCAATCCCTTTAGCAATGTAGGACAACATTCCATTTGCCGCCTTGTAAAGGGATTAAGGGTTATAGTGAGATGGCGGGCAAGTGGAGTAATTACCTGTTGCACCTGCAGACCAACCTTCTGTGATTCATGCACAAGGACACCCAGGTCCCTCTGCACAGCAGCATGCTGTGATTGTTTACCATTCACATTGTAGTCCTTTTTACTGTTATTCCAGCCAAAATGGATGACTTCACATTTATTAACATTGTACTTAATCTGCTGGACCTTTACCCCACTCACTTAAACTACCTATGTCCCTTTGCAAAGTTTCACAGTCTGTTGCACACTTTGCTCTACCACTCATCTTACAGACCATAGACATCAGCAGTTCCTGTGCACATCAAAGAGAACATTAGTCCCTGTCACACAGAACACAGACCCTGTGCATACTGTGGAGGACAGTTGTCGCTGTGTACGTTGTTGCCTTTCTGAAGGCCTTTCTGCCCTTCTGTTGCCTGCTGGCTTATTTGTTGTTATATCCGCAAACTCGACACACTACACATGGTCCCCACATCCAAATCATCGATGTAAATTGTGAATAATTTTCCTGTGGCACATCACCAACCAGAGAAGCATTCATTTATCCCCACTATTTGCTTCGTGTTAGTTAACCAGTCCTCAATCCATGCTAATACATTACCTGTAACGCCTTACATCTTTACCTTGTGCAGCAGCCTTTTGTGCAGCACCTTGTCGAATGCCTTTTGGAAATCTAGATTCACCAAATCTCCTGGGTTCTTATTGATCGCTGTGTTCATAACGTCTTCATAGAATTCAAGCAGATTAGTTAAGCATGACATACCTTCCATGAACTCATGCTGCTACTGCCCAATGGAACAATTTCTATCTAGATGCCTTGCTATTTATTCCTTGATAATAGATTCAAGCATTTTCTCCATTAGAGGGTTTGAGCTATAGGGAGAGCCTGACAGGCAGGGACTATTTTCCCTTGAGTGTCAGAGGCTGAAGAGTGACCTCAGGTTTATAAAATCATGAGGGGCGTGGATACGCCGAAGATAAGATTATTTCCCTGGGTGTGGGAGTCTAACGCTAGAGGGAGTAAATTTAAGGTGAGAGTGGAAAGATTTAAAAGTGACATAAGGGGCAATTTTTTTCATGCCAGATGGTGCATGGAGAGAATGAGTTGCCAGAAGAAGTGGTGGAGGATGGTACAATTACAACATTTGAATGGCATCTGGATAGGTATATGAATAGGAGGGTTTATGGGGAATATGGGCCAAATGCTGGCAAATGTGAATAGATTAATTTGATATATCTGGTCGGCATGGACAAGTTGGACTGAAAGGTTTGTTTCCGTGATATATATCTCTATGACTCAGTGAGCCCAGAAAAATCAGAAGTAAAGTTGTTATTTGGTTTGATAATTGTCTGCATACTGTATGGGACTTGTGTCTCCCTTGCTGTTTCTGAGATTTAGCTTTTAGTCTATGGGCAGCTTATTACCTCGTTGGGTTGGAAGGGGAGTAGTAGGGATATGGATGGTAGGTGGAGTTTGGAGTAGAAAAGGTGGGTGACTTCCTCAGTGAATGGAAGTCAGTGCGTGCTCAAGGGACTTGACGATTGAGTGGATGGGTGCCATCTGGGAACCAGTCCCACCCTTGCTTCCAACTTCTCTGTTATCCTTTTCCTGGTGACCCCTAACTATAGAAAACCCATTTCTTCCTCACCACCTATCTTTGTCCTATAACCTCTGAGATCCTGGGACTCTGAGGTTGCTCGCCTGACAGCAAACGTGGCCCGCTTTTGGGTGCTGTTGAGTGAAGGAGCTGGCAACCTTTCTTTGGTCAGCAGTTCTCACTCAGTGGGATTTCCATCCTCACAGTGCTGATTCGAGGGTACTTGCAGCCTGCGATCCTCTCCCTGGCTGATTAGCATGTGGTTCAGTAGGCTGTCTCTGGGTAGGTTGGTAGTGTGTCTGTTTCACTGGCTCACCATCTGGCTGACAAGTTCCTGACACCTCAATATTCCAACCACTATTTCAGCTCTGTGACCTTTCATTATGGAGAGTTTTCCTGCTTCTCTTTGAATAGGACATTGGAATATTTATGTCCACCTCAGAGGGCAGACAGAACATTTATTTAATATCTAACCTAAAAGACAGTACAGTGCTCCCTCAAAATTGCACAAAGGCTTTAAGATGCATTTGTTAGCTAGTACAATTGCTAGCTTGTTAGCTGGGTTAATATTATGACTGTTGATTCACAATCTGTGCATGGAGACATGGAATTATCAAAACAGCAGAGATGCTTTACTTGCTAAATGAAAAATAGTAATTGTTTATTAAATCATCCTCCTTGAGGAAGATGCACTAATTACGTTTTTAGGAAAATGTGCTTTTAGGTTAGTTTTTTTTAGATTAGATTCCCTACAGTGTGGAAACAGCCCCTTTTGCCCAACTAGTCCACACCGACCCTCCGAAGAGTAACCCACCCAGACCCATTCCCTCTGACTCATGCACCTAACACTATGGGCAATTTAGCATGACCAATTCACCTAACCTGCACATCTTTGGACTGTGGGAGGAAACCGGAGCACCTGGAGGAAACCCACGCAGACACTGGGAGAACGTACAAACTCCACCCAGACAGTCGCCCAAGGCTGGAATCAAACCCGGGTCCCTGGCGCTGTGAGGCAGCAGTGCCGCCCCAAACATTTTTATTTAATCTAACCTAAAATCTAGACTGCTGTGCTATTTGAACAGCAAATAACAGAGCTGCTATGTACAAATTAGATTTGTTGATTGAAAGTTCCATCTACTGGTCAAATATTAAACAGCATTCTCATGAAGATGATTGAAGCTGAAGGCTTCATTTATACTGATTTATATGTTTGATATACACACACATACTCTAGGAGAAAGTGAGGACTGCAGATGCTGGAGGTCAGAGCTGAAAATGTGTTGCTGGAAATGCGCAGCAGGCCAGGCAGCATCCAAGGAGCAGGAGAATCGACGTTTCGGGCATGGCTGAAGAAGAGCTCATGCCCGAAACGTCGATTCACACACACACATACTCTACCCAATAACATACTCTGTGCTGTTAATTAATTTTCAATAAATTACTCCATGACACAGTGTCCAGTCAGAGTGAGGAAAGAGTTTTCAAAGACTTCCTCCATTGGACTTTCAAATACCCACAGCCTATGATCACAAAAAGCTATTGACGTAGGGAATTCTAAATAATTACACCAGAATTTCTATTCTAAACATTGACATAAAAAGCATGACAAAGAAAGGGAATATATATTGAATTTTTAATGTAAATACTAGTAGGCAAATCATGTTCTTTCCTCTGTTCACTGGATATTCGGGATATTATTGTTTTGCTCTGCCTCTGTGTCTCTTTCTTCCTCAAGATATGGAATTTCTCATGTGAATATTTGTGTGCACCAGGTCTACATGTATTCAAACTGGATGATCATGAAAGGGCTGTCTTCAGATCAAAACTAACATCGTTACTGTGTAAAATTTATGGTTGTGGGGTTGTCAAGGGCTGGGCAGTTGCCCTTGACCCCACATTGGAAACAGGCTGCCACTTCTGACCATTGGCTTAAACTAGGCAGCTTACCAGCCTTCCCTCCCAGCCCTAATGTCCTATGTGAGGATCAGTTAAAGTTGCATCAGTTAGACCCTAACCTGTTATCAAGAGTCAGTGCTAGGGCCATTGTCTTTTCATATATTTATGGTAATGACGTGGATATTGGAATATAAAACAAAGTTTCAAAAGTTGCTGATTTTTCCAGGTTTTGAAGTGTGCCAACAGAGGACACTATCCAACTGCAATAGGACGTAAATGGGCTTGCAGAATGAGAAAACAAGTGATAGGTGGAATTTAGTGTAGAGAGGTAGGTGATATATTTTGTTAGAAAGAATAGGTTAAGATGATATAAACTAAATCTTGGATATGATATTGTGCAGCTTCACAAGCTTAAGTTAGACAGCCAAGTCACAGCATTGTGTATGTTAGTCAGTGCTGAAAATGTGTTGCTGGAAAAGCACAGCAGGTCAGGCAGCATCCAAGGAGCAGGAGAGTCAACATTTTGGGCATGAGCCCTTCTTCAGGAATAGCTCATGCCCGAAACGTCGATTCTCTGCTCTTTGGATGCTGCCTGACCTGCTGCACTTTTCCAGCAACACATTTTCAGCTCTGATCTCCAGCATCTGCAGTCCTCACTTTCTCCTGTGTTAGTCAGTGGACTGCCTTGTACCCTATGGCAAATCTTGGTAGGCCACATTCATTCACAATGTGGTAAACAGTCTGATCTGGGTATCCACAATGACATGCTGGATTGTCTTTGATAGTTCATTTAGGGAGAAAGTGTGATGCCTTTGCAATAAGAGTACAGACCTTGGTGAATGTAAACCGCTTATATTTAGAAAGGTTGAATCCTAGAAGTTCTAATCTCTCATCAGTTTGGCCAGTAGCTTTCAGAGGCAGATTTTCCTCCAAGAGACAGGTGATAGTCTTCCTGAATCAGTTAATAACCTAATGGCCATGACATCAGCTTGGCGCTCACAGCCATACGATGTTGCTCTGATGGGGTATGAGGCCAGCACATCAGCACAAAACTCCATCCATAGTATCATAGGATAATTGCAGCACAAAAAGAGGCCATTCAACTTGTTGTATTCCCTGCTTGTTGATTCATCCACCAATGGGAATAAAGTCATTCAGTCATGGAGATGTACAGCATGAAAACAGACTTTTCAATCCAACTCATCCGTGCCAACCAAATATCCTGAATTAATCCAGTCCCATTTGCCAGCATTTGGCCCATATCCCTCTCAATCCTTCCTATTCATATATCCATTCAGATGCCTTTTAAATGTTGCAATTGTACCAGCTCCCACCACATCTTTTGGCAGCTCATTCCATACACGCACCACCCTCTGCCTGAAAAAGCATGAGAAAGATCTCTTTTAAATTCCACCCCCCCTCCCCCCCCACCCTAAACCTATGCTCTCTAGTTCTGGACTCCCCCAACCTAGGGAAAAGACCTTGCCTATTTACCCTACCTATGCCCCTCATGATTAAATCTCTGTAAGTAAACCCTCAGCCTCCGATACTCCAGGGAAAATAGTCCCAGCCTATTCAGCCTCTCCATATCGCTCAAACCCTCCAATAATTTCTATTTACTCTGCAGGCACCACACATGATGCTGCACACTGCGATCAAATCTCCTCTTAACCTTCTCTTGATAATAGGCAAAGTTTTATCAAACTTTTCTTGAAGTCTGCCATCCCTGGAACTCATGACTTGGGGGTGCTGGTATTGGACTAGGGTGGACAAAGTCCTGATGAAGGGCTTATGCCCAAAACGTCGAATTTCCTGTTCCTTGGATGCTGCCTGACCTGCTGTGCTTTAACCAGCAACGCATTTTCAACTGTGATCTCCAGCATCTGCAGACCTCATTTTTTACCCAAAGTTAAAAATCACACAACACCAGGTTATAGTCCAACAGCACTAGCTTTCAGAGCGCTGTTCGTTCATCAGGTGGTTGTGGAGAATACGATCATGATCACAGAATGTACAGCCAAAGGAGTCCAGTGTCACAGAGATGTGATACATTAAACAATTTTAGATCAAATCTTTAATCTTTTAGAATGCAATATGCTGGTTTCTGTTCTTTGATATTAAGATTTCAGAACTTTTTTAAAATTACATTCTCAAAATAAGGGTTCAGAAAAGATTTACAAGGATGTTGCCAGGGTTGGAGGATCTGAGCTACAGGGAGAGGCTGAATAGGCTGGGGCTGTTTTCCCTGGAGCGTCGGAGGCTGAGGGGTGACCTTATAGAGATTTACAAAATTATGAGGGGCATGGATAGGGTAAATAGGCAAAATCTCTTCCCTGGGGTTGGGGAGTTGAGAACTAGAGGGCATAGGTTTAGGGTGAGAGGGGAAAGATACAAAAGAGACCTAAGGGGCAACTTTTTCTCACACAGGGTGGTACGTGTATGGAATGAGCTGCCAGAGGAAGTGGTGGAGGCTGGTACAATTGCAACATTTAAAAGGCATTTGGATGGGTATATGAATAGGAAGGGTTTGGAGGGATATGGGCCGGGTGCTGGCAGGTGGGACTAGTTTGGGTTGGGATATCTGGTCGGCATGGACGGGTTGGACCGAAGGGTCTGTTTCCGTGCTGTACATCTCTATGACTCTATTATCAGCTTTACCAACAGTAGGTGTGAAGTCTGTCTGTGCCCCAATGTTGAGTCAGACTGACAAGCCCTCTGTGTAGTTTTAGAGTTTTCCATGGATTCATGCAGTTTTTGAGCAAATAAAATGGAATTCTGCGAAAACAAATTCACCCCATAAACTTTTTTGTGTACACGTGTAGGAGTGACAGAGTGAGTGCACATCCTGAAGGTTTACCAGGGTGTTGCCTGGTATGGTAGGAAGATCGTATGAGGAAAGGCATTTGGGGCTGTTTTCATTGGAGAAAAGAAGTTTTAGGGGTGACTTGATAGAGCTGTACAAGATGATTAGGGGTTTAGATAGGGTTGACCATGAGAACCTTTTTCCACGTATGGAGTCAGCTATTACGAGGGGGCATAGCTTTAAATTAAGGGGAGGTAGGTGTAGGACAGATGTTAGGGGTAGATTCTTTACTCAGCGAGTCGTGAGTTCATGGAATGCCCTGCCAGTAGCAGTGGTGGACTCTCCCTCATTATGGGCTTTTAAACGGGCATTGGATAGGCATATGGAGGATAGTGGGCACGTGTAGGTTAGGTAGGCTTGGGTCGGTGCTACATCGATGGGCCAAAGGGCCTGTACTGCGCTATATTTTTCTATGTTCTATGTGAGTGTGTGCATGTGGGTGCAAATGTACATGATAGTGTGTTTGTGTAAGCTTTGTTAAATGTGTGGTGAGGTATGTGTCTGTGAGAGTGTGTGGGTGTAAGTGCAGGGGGTGTATATGTGTGTCTGAGAGAGAGCTTATATGAGAGGGTGGCTGTGTGTGTGTGTGTGTGTGTGTGTGTGTGTGTGTGTGTGTGTGTGTGTGTGTGTGTGTGTGTGTCACCTGCAGTGTGACATGAACCCAAGGTCTCGGTTGAGGCCATTCCCATGGTTGCCCAACTTTGCTATCAGCTTCTGCTCAGCCACTCTACGTTGTTGCTGGTCCCAACATCCGCCTTGGAGGATGGTCACCCGAAGGTCTAAGGCTGAATGTCCTGAAGTATTCCCGACTTGGAGGGAACACTCCTGCCTGGTAATTGTTGCGCGGCAGCCATTCATCCATTGTCGTAGTGTCTGCTCAGTCTCGCCAATGTACAATGCCTCAGGACATGAAATAGACCACGTTGGCCAAGTCACATGAGTACTCACCATGTACATGGTGGGAGGTATCCCCATGTGTAATGGTGTTATCCATGTCGATACTCTGACATGTCTTGCAGCGTCAGCCGTGACAGGGATGTAAAGTGTTGTTGTCCTGAAGGTGGGCTGTTTGCTGTGAACTATGGTCTGTTTAAGGTTTGGTGGTTGTTTAAAGGCAAGAAGTGGAGATGTGGGGAAGGTCTTGGCGAGGTGTACATCCTCATTGATAATGTGTTGAAGGCTGCAAAGAACATGGTGTACAGGTAGTTGGTTGGCTCCTGGGAAGTACTGACAATGAAGGGTACCCTTTCTATTGCAGCCTGTGTCTGTTTCCTGAGTTTGACTCAACATTGGGACACAGACAGACATCACCCCTATTGGGGGAAAAGCTAAGCTATCTTTTAGATTAGATTACTTTAGATTAGATTGCTTACAGTGTGGAAACAGGCCCTTCGGCCCAACAAGTCCACACCGACCCGCCGAAGCGCAACCCACCCATACCCCTTCATTTACCCCTTACCTAACACTACAGGCAATTTAGCATGGCCAATTCACCTGACCCGCACATCTTTGTGACTGTGGGAGGAAACCGGAGCACCCGGAGGAAACCCACGCAGACACGGGGAGAATGTGCAAACTCCACACAGTCAGTCGCCTGAGGCGGGAATTGAACCCAGGTCTCTGGCGCTGTGAGACAGCAGTGCTAACCACTGTGCCACCATGCCGCCTCTCTTGAGAATGTAATTAAAAGAAGTTCTGAAATCTTAATATCAAAGAACAGAAACCAGCATATCCCATTCTAAAAGATGAAAGATTTGATCTAAAATTGTTTAATGTATCACATCTCCGTGATGCTGGACTCCTTTGGCTGTACATTCTGTGATCATGATCTTATTCTCCATAACTACCTGATGAAGGAATGGTGCTCTGGAAGCTAGTGCTTCCAATTAAACCTGTGGACTATAACCCCCCTGGTGTTGTGTGATTTTTAACTTTGTCCATCCCTGGACCTGCTTTTGTTAATACTGACTCCACCTTCTTCACTGGTTGCACATTTCTCCTAAAATGTAATGACCAATGTTAGACACTTATTAGACACAGTTGTATTTTATAAAGTTAAAAATCTCACAGCACCAGGTTATAGTCCAACAGGTTTATTTGGAATCTCTAGCTTTCAAAGAGCTGCTTCTTCATCAGGTGGCTGTGGAGCAGAATTCAAAGGCACAGAATTTATAGCAACAGGATTGCAGTGTCATGGAATGGAACCTTAAACAAATTTAGGTCTCGTCTTTCGTCTTTTAGAATAATCATGTTAGTTCCGGTTCCTTCATATTTAAATCCCAGAACTTTTTTAAAGTTACATTCTCAAGACAGCTTTTAACAATAGGTGTCATCTCAGCTCAGATAATGCAGTGAAGGTGTGAAGTTAAAGCCTGTTTGTGTCCCAATGTTAGGTCAGACTGATTCTATTTCTAAAATGGGAGCTACAGAAACTTACATGGATTTATGCAGTTTTTGAGCAAAATAAAATGTAATTCTACAAGTACAAATTCACCCCACAAACTTTATGTGTATATGCAGGGGAGACTGAGTGAGTGTGAGTGTGTGTCTATAGTGTAGTAGGGTCACCTGTAGTGTGACATGAACCCAAGGTATAAGGGCTCTCCATAACTTAATTGTTTTTGTACTCTGATTATTTATAATGATTGGAAACATGTATGCCTTATTAACAGCTTGTTCAATCTGCTGTATTGATTTCAGTGATTTAGGCTCCTCAGAGCCCCTCTATTCCTGCACCCTATTTGGAATTATACATTATATTGCCAACAAGTCCACACCGACCCGCCGAAGCGCTACCCACCCAGACCCCTACATTTACCCCTTTACCTAACACTACGGGCAATTTAGCATGACCAGTTCACCTGTCCTGCACATTTTTGGACTGTGGGAGGAAACCGGATCACCCGGAGGAAACCCACGCAGACACGGGGAGAATGTGCAAACTCCACACGGTCAGTCGCCTGAGTCGGGAAATGAACCCGGCTCTCAGGTGCTGTGAGGCAGCAGTGCTAACCACTGTGCCACCGTGCCGCCCACCTACGCTACTGCTCAGGTAACTCCGCTTTTTCTCTCTGCAAGTAATCTTCCCAGCTCCTCAATGACATGACCATTGGCGAGTCAGCTGGGAAAGTAAGGTGAGTTTGGCAGAAATTAGATTTCCAACATAAAGGAAAGAAATTTTGGTTCTCCAAGTTTTGAATGAGAATGCTAGTGAGCAGTGACAGCCTATTTGTCTTCATCTACATGAGTTAGCATACTAACATTACCTAATCTCATTTCATTGAAATGTTTCTTATTTTCCCACCTGCCAGATAAGAACTGGGCAGTGACAATTTCCAGCATGAAAGTCAGACTGGGCACCTGGTGATTCTAGATTGCCATTTACCTCTGCGGACTTCCAACTTGTACAGCAGTCCCCATCATCACCAGACACCTCCAAGTATGCACCCTGATCCACAGAGATTAGCGATATGCAGGTACCAGCCTCACTGCACCCTTATAGCAAATTTCCACTTCAAAACTCACTTGGGAGCATACTGACATCTTTTATTGAGATGTTGCTGCCAGGATATTTTGCACATAGGGACAGGCACCTAACTCATGGATTCAACCAGGATCCATCTCAGGGCTCTTCACTTGGTCTCTTAGAGCTCACTGGCTTTGCGTGTACTTTGACGTTCGCAGCATCTCTGCCTTGTCTTATCTTGCACTTTGATTCCTCAGGTGATCTTAAAGGCTCACAGTGAATCTGTCTTAGCCCAGTTCTTTAGTACAAAGTCAGGCAGCTTCATGGTTGTCAGCAGTAATCAATCAAAACGGTGGATATATTGCTATATAGCACTGTGCTATTATGAACTGTTGATTACTCGGATGGTCAGGGTCAGAAGGTCCTTATCTTACTATCTGGGGTGTGGCACTGTCAGTCCTGCAGGTCCAGTCCAACTGGTCTGAAGATTTCAGGGAAAGTCAGTTAGGGTTCAGCATGACCAGACAGGAGTCTGGTCAGTCGTCAGATGTGGCTGTAGGTCCATGTGTGTCAGGGCATGGGGCATGGTACATCCTAGGAGTCGTAATCCGAGGCCATTGCTGTGGTAGAGAAGTTGGAGAAGTCAGTTCACGGGGTTAGAGGCAACCTAGGATGTAAATGGGGTTATAATTGCGAGTTGGGAAACTCAGCACAAAAGGAAAAGGAAGATGATTGTACATAGGAGGACATAAGTTACTGCAGCAGGGGGAGGTTCTTTGGCAATCAGAACCACTCTGGCCTTGCTGGGGGACAGTGTAGCACGATGGTTTATATGAGTAAGCTGGGTCTGGTCTCAGGGGTAATATTGGGAGATAAAGTCATAATTGAAAGGGGTACATAAGAACACGTGAAAGCTCATGCTTGATGGGCTCGACTTGGAATGCAAAAAAGAAAGGAACGTAGAGGTTTAGTGGGACCCCTTGATTACCAGGCTGACCATATGACTCACTGTGCCAAATGTGACCTGCATTGCCTTCTATGCTTGTGTGAATCCTAAACTTCCCCCCAAAATGGAAAATTGCTGTAACCACACTGGAATTGGCTAGTGTAAGCTTTTATTTTCTGTCTAACCACATGGTTTAAGAGGGCTAAAAGGGGTCATGAGATATCTTTAGAAAACAGGATTAAGGAAAATCCCAAAGCCTGCTATTCATATACAGGAGCAAGAGGGTAACTAGAGAAAGGGTTGGCCACTCAAGGACAAAATAGGAAAATTATGCATGGAGTCAGAGAAAACAGGTGAGATTCTTAATGAATACTTTGCAATGGGATTCACCAAGGTGAGGGACATGATGGATGTTGAGGTTAGGGATACAGGTTTGATCTTGGGCAAGTCAGCATAAGGAGGGAGGAAGTGTTAGGTATTCTAAAAGGCATTAAGGTGGACAAGTCCCCAAGTCTGGATGGGATCTATCCCAAGTTACTGAGGGAAGCGAGAGAGGAAATAGCTGGGGCATTAACAGATATCTTTGCAGCATGGGGGAGGTCCCGGAGGACTGGAAAGTTGCTAATGTTGTCCCCTTTGTTTAAGAAGGATAGCAGGGATAATCCATGTAATTATAAACTGGAGAGCTTGACATCAGTGGTAGGGAAGCTGCTGGAGAAGATACTAAGAGATAGGATCTATTCCCATTGGAAGAAAATAGGCTTATCAGTAATAGGTTTTGTGCAGAGAAGGTCATGTCTTACCAACTTAATAGAACTCTTTGAGGAAGTGACAAAGTTGATTGATGAGGAAAGCGCTGTAGATAACATACATATGGACTTTAATAAGGCATTTGATAAGGTTCTCCATGGTAGGCCGATGGAAAAAGTGGTGTTGCATGGGGTCTAGGGTGTACTAGCTAGTTGGATGAAGAACTGGCTGGGCAACAGGAGAGAGAGTAGCAGTAGTGGAAGGGTGTTTCTCAAAATGGAGAACTGTGAACTGTGACCAGTGGAGTTCCACAGGGATCCGTGCTGGGACCACAGGTGTTTGTGATATGCATAAATGATCTGGAGGAAGGAATAGGTGGTCTGATTAGCAGGTTTGCAGATTGCACTAAGTTTGATGGAGTCGTAGATAGTGAAGGGGACTATCAGAGAATGCAACAGAAAATAGATTGAGAGTAGGATAGAGAAATAGCATTTGGAATTTTGCATGCAGTTCTGGTCGCTACTTTG